>NC_140583.1:621540916-622206837 GCF_964204655.1 Triturus cristatus | reverse complement strand
GCTAATTCGGGGCACTCAGTATTACCACCACCATCTCACTCCCAATCTTTTGTGAGACCTTCAGATGAGAGATATTGGGGGCAATGCAAAAGTCCTGGCACCAAAATACCAGGCGTATCAGAGGAGTTGTCTGCCAACCTTTAACCCAGATAACATCACAGAATTCAGGAGCACAAAGGGCTGCTGCACCTGGCTGCCCCCATTTGACTGATGCTCCTGTCTCTGTCAGAATATTACTTGATATCAGAAAGTGATCACCAGGTTATGCTGTAGTTTACCAGATGGATACACCATTCGGTAACATATGGTGATTTATTTACTGGTTACTCCTAAGAACCCAAAGTTGTAAGCCAATCACAATGCTAAGATAGTTTGTGATGCATACATTTAATCCGCAGTTTTATGACTTAAGAAAAACTATTTATAAAAAGTATTATTATTGCAACTCATTCATGGGATATGTCACTAAAGGTTGAGAATGCTGGAAATTTCTAAGACTAAACTCTTACTCCACACTCGCTGTTTTCACACAAGCTTCTGAATATACTGCTGCGTTCTCATGCTAATTTATTTTAATTTATTTTGAAACTGATACAATTTAAATAATTGTATTTGGTATAGTTGTTACCTTTGTAAGGGAATACAGTGTGTAACTAAACGTAATACAGTGACAATGGACTGAGACTTGAGAACTTTGCATTGCCTGGTGGCGCTCTGGATTTCTCCTCGTTGGTCTAATACGTGGTCACGTTTGTTGTACGCTCCGTTTTCTTTCTTAGAGCCCTGGGAGTGGACGAACTGGTTCAATGTCGACCACCCTGGTGGCAATGGAGACTACGAACGCCTGGACGCGATTCGGTTTTACTACCGGGACAAAGTGTGCAAGGCGCCGATTAGGGTCGAAGCCAGGACGGCTGACTGGATCCCAGCGGAGAAGACGGGGGAAGTGGTGCACGCCAGCCTGGCCCGGGGCTTCTGGTGCATCAACAAGGAGCAGGTGGCTGGCAGGAACTGCTCCAACTACGCTGTCCGCTTCCTGTGCCCTAAAGGTGAGTGCCAAGCTGATTCATGAGGGTTTCAAAAGCCTTTACTGCCATGACAGTCAATCAGATTAGTATGGCCAGGGCCGGACTTGCCGTAGTGGGCACCGGGTGTTTTTCCGGTGGGCCAGAAGGGTGGGTGCCGGTTTTTGAGTGGCGGGGGCCTTTTCTTTTACTGGGGCTGGTTTTGCAGCAGTACTGCAATATCAGCCCCCTACAACAAAAGTAGTAGCAGTGCTTCTCAATAGAACCCTTGCCCCAGGCTGGTCTAACTGAATTGCCTGGGCTTGTTTTTGTTCCCAGTCCGGCCCTGGGAATGGCTCAGAAACGGATTGGCCTGCTTGGAATATAGAAGAATGCTGACAGGCCAGTGGCCGCTGGTCAGTATGGCTGGAGCAGAGGTCAATGTATGTGTCCGTTTAAGTCCTCTAATACCACGGGCTATGTATTAACTTACCACTTCTGATGCACTAGAATTCTACTACACATAAATTGTGGCAATTCCATGGAATAGTTCCACTGCAGACACTCTGAAGGCATGCAGCAGGGGCATTAGAATCACACCAGAGATGCACAGTTTCACTGCACTTCTAATACACCTGCTACAATCACACTTTATAGGTTTCTAAATAGCGCTGCAGTTTGACTGTTGTTGTACTCTGACGTGCTTATTTAGAAGTCCTTTGCGCCACCGGTGCATCACTCTTTTTGACGCATCAGCGTGACTTTTCATGGCCTTGTGAATATGGGTCTCTTGCACCTATTACTCTGTGTGAAAGGGGCGTTTGTTGGGTGTTGCTGCAGGTGTTCCCACGCAACATCCATAGAGCCTGACACATTCCTAGATTTACAACATGTAGCAGAACTGGGAATCGTCAGAATCCTATGCTTCCCAAGTGGAGACATAGGAATGGCACGAGGAGAAATACTTTCATTTCTCCTTGTTTTTTCCTCTTTATATGCATGCTGCATTCTGCAGAATGCATAGAAAGGAAAATGCAATTACTTATTGTTTTTGGGCAGGAAAGTGTTCCTTCCTGTCCAAAAACAATCATCCTCACAGCGCAGGCACACTTGCAAAATGGTGCAAGGGTGCCTACGCTGGCGAATGACAGCCAATGATGTGCTAGCACAGGGGAAAGCACAGGGATGCATTGTATTGTTGTTAATACAAGACATCCCTGTGCTTTGAAAATCACACAGCACGGTTCAGCTAAATGGCTTGCGGCACTGAGCTGCGCCATTTTCCTGTAGATGAGGCTGTAAATAAGCTAGAATCATACAGTGGTGCACCTCAGAGTCCCTGCATTTCTCGCGTGCCTGTACTGGAATCACAGCTCAAGTGCAATGGAATAATACAGTACGGCAGATTTTTTGGCAAGGTAAGGAAAATAAAGTGTTATCACCTGAGGAATGCAGTGGGACAGTAGCCACCACACATGTTGTAATGTTCCTTTCAGGGCACAAGTCCTAAAAAGGAAGTGGGGGGATTAATCAAGTTAGACAGTATGCAAGTCACACCATGGAGAATGCCATCACAGCGCATGACATCACGATGCATGACATCACACATGACCTCACTGGAAGTGATATCACAAGAAGTGACATCAGATCTTAAGACCTCACACATGTTTTACAGGTATATCATGAGTCCATAAGCACATTATGAGATTTAACAATTGAACTTCTTGGCAAGGAGGACGGTGTCTTCCCTGTGTAAATATTTGGTGGACTCCGTGAACCTGCGTGTACCCCCGACTTGTGCCCTGGCTCCTTTATTGAGTGTATAATTGTAGGCCGTCCCTTCACACCCCACTTCCTTTTGCTCGAGATCCCAGCCCTAATGTTACTGTATTTCAGGTTCAGTGCCTGCGGACACGAAAGCGGACTGGGGTCCGTGGTCCTCGTGGAGCGAGTGTCCAGTAAAGTGTGGTGAAGCTGGTGTCCAAACCCGCACCAGGACCTGCCTGGCAGGAAGTCAGCTGGAGGCCCATTGCACTGGTCCAAGCGTGGAGGGTCGTCTCTGCGAGGGAGTCTCCTGTCAAGCAGGTACTGCGCTCTCACCAGGAGAAACCACACAGTGCTGTGGCTGCCCTCAGACAAAAAGTATATAATGTTTTACAGGTTTGTGCCTGCATTGAGGCGATGCCCTGCTGCACGGCATTCTTCCCCGTGATTTAGGGTTAATGTAGTCCTTTAATTTCAAACTCATTATCATTTAATCTCCATTCGACCAATCTTACACAGAGTTTTTCCTTCAAGCTGAGCAAACGATCATGACTTTAATATAAAAGTGCAGATTTCAACGTATGTGAATATAACCTGTAAATTGGTTTGGCAGCTTAGTGTCTAGTATGAGATGCATAAACTGTGCACACTCTTGCCATCTAGCGGTTCTGTCAGAGAAGTATGCTTCTTTTTTTATCTAAAGTTTGAATATGTGGGAGTAGATCTTGAGTCTCTGCTTGTGATGAGATTCCCCACTAGAGGTCACTTTTCCCACCTCCAATAAGAGGTGCATGTGCAAATTTGAGCCCTACAAAAAATAATTTCAACTTAAAGCAGCCTTGGCTTGGGAACTGAAGCTATTGAACCTATTACTTACTGGTAATCTTCATTACTCTGAATCAAGCACTCCTCTTTTCAGTCATAACTATTGAGGTGGATCTGTCCCAGACAGCCCTCTTACACACCACTTCAATTTCAACCATAATCCCCCTACTATTTCGCACTTCCCAATAAGACTATGCCCTCCCACTGACCCAGCCTACTCTCACAAGCAAAACTTTTGTGATGTCTTATACAGGAAGGATGGAGGGTGGGGATACTGACTAGGGTGAGTAGCACTTGATTAATGACAGTTGCCGGTAAGTAAAAGGTTCATTACTTCCTCATCAACACTCTTCATTTTCTAGTCATTTATTTATCCAATTGTCTTTGTTTTTTACATGCATACAATGATTTTATTGCAGCTCACCTGTACCAAAGTGCAATAAGTCATCCTTATTAGCTGTAACCTGTGTGGCACAAAAGTGTTAGGCATGGGCCAAGTGGCTGCTCTACATATCTCCCGCAGGGAAACCCCAGCTATACTCTGCCCAGGAAGTGGAGACTGACTTGGCAAAGTGACCTTGTAAACTGTCTGGAACTACAATCCTGGCTAAAATATAAGTATGTGAGATAGCCTGCTTGACCCATCTACTCAGGGGTGCTGGTGTGACTTTCTTCCCCTTTTTAGCAGCACCGCAGCACAGACCAAGCATTAGAGGAACAAAAGTATTTTGTTCTTTGTAAATAGATCGCTAATGCCATTTTAATTTTTAGCAATGGAGGAACAATAGTTGCTGAATCATTCTCAAGTACTAGAAGCACAATTTCATGTGAACAATAAAATGTTTTTGGACCATAGGTCTATACTTAGAAACAGATCTCAAGATATTTACCATAAGGAATTTTAGATAAGGATAACTGATCACCAAAGAACCCATTTGCCTAATCTTTTAGCAATGTTATGGCCATCAAAAACGCACTTTTACTGAAAGCCATCAAATATCTCCTGCATCCAATGGTTCAAACTGTTTCTCTGGTAAATCCTTAAGTACAAAAGACAAATCCTAGTTAGCAGTTGGAGTATTAACTACTGCCTCTTCTAATCTGAAGTTCTTAAGAAGATGAAAGCTATCGGAATGACTTGGAATATTCCCAGATGCCTGTCTGAAACCTCTAATTGTCACCCATTGGGGAAAAAATAGAGGGGGGATAACCCCAATTAGAAAGCATGCATTAAAAACCATAAATATCAGGAACTGGTTGTATGACTTCACTTGAGAACTCTTATCTTGGCACCACATCTCAAAATGTCTCCAATGCCTTGAATAAGTTGTACGCATTGATGGCTTTCAACAGGCCTAAATGGAAGTTGCAACTTCCTGAGAGCAACCTATCTGCCTGAGGGATAGCCTTTCAGTTCCCATGCTGTGAGATACGGAGCGTTCAGCTGTCTCAAGGTCAAGGTTGGATACTGAAGGTAAGGAGGATGTAAAGGGAGTTGAAGAAAATGTCCTTTCACCAACTGATAGTGGAAACCACAGATGAGACTAATACGGGGGACTTTACCACCACCATCTCGCTCCGTATCATTTGTGAGACCTTAAGAAGGAGAGGTATTGGAGGTAATGCAAACAGTGTCCCTGGCAGCCATGGGATGAGCATCACATCCAATGGACAAATATTCTGTTGTGCCCAGAAGAGCATTGTTCAAAGAGGCCATGGCATTCCAAACGTTTCCACAATCGCCTGAAACTAATGAGGTAACTTAAGTGAAATAGAAATGATCTTGGAAGGTTGCAAATTTGCCTGTCTGCTTTAATGATCTCCACACCAAGGATATATGTTACTCTCAGAGTAAACAGGTGGTTTTCTGCCCATGAAAAGATCTCTTTAGCAGTTCTTGGCAGGGCCATGTTTCTTGCACCCCATGCACAAATAGGACTTTGCTACATGGTTGTCTGATCTGAATACAGCCATCAACTCCCTCAATTTGGAGGAGTGTAATAGCTCCGCTACAAACCATTCCCCATTCTCTTCCATCCCTTCAAGAGTTGCTCTTCACCCAAGTGAGCTTACATCTTATGTTACTACCAGAGGATTTGGATATTTGAAAATGTTTCCCTTTTTTAGGTTTGATTCCTCAAGCCTCTAGTGAAGGTGGGATATTATTTCCTCCAAAATTGGGATTAGTATCTTGTACTCCTGTGTCACCGGCAATAGTGATCCAACAGGTGATACGCTGTTGGTTGAAGGTGGTGACTTGCCTAAGGAACCACTGATGTTGTTGCCGACATTAGATCCTGGATCTGGATCTATCACCTTCCATAAGGATAGTATTTTTTAACACTTCATTCTGTAAAGATTGAATTTTGATTTCTGGAAGGAATATTTGCTTCTTCTAGGTGTTTTTGGGTGTGCCAATTAATGTTTTCTTCAGCTCCATTAGAAGATTGGACATCTGAAACATTATGGTGAACTACATGTTCTAGGCAGAAATATACTCCCATCACAATGGACTCCACCTGCAAAAAAGAAGAGTCGGTCATCAAGGTATGGAAATAAGTGTATACCCTGAACTTGCAGGGATGCCACAATTGGTGCCAGTACCTTGGTAAACACACCTGGTGATGATGCCAGTCTGAAAGGGAACACTCTGTACTGAACTAGCTGCTCCTGTATCACAAATCTAAGATATTGCTGACTATTCTCTCTTATAGGCACATGGAAATATGTCTCCTCTAAATCCAAGGTCGCAAGTAAGCCACCTTTGACAATATTGGAATTACCATCTTAAGTGTCAACATCCTGAAGGAAGTGTAACTGACAAATTTGTTGAGCCATTTTAGGCCCAGAATTGGCCACTACTTTCTCCCTGGTTTTCAGTACCAAATATATTATTGAATGTACACCACATCTTCTCTACCAATGCACTACCAGGACTATGGCACCCTTCTGTAACAGAGTTGGCAGTCCTAAAATGATAGCTTTTTTTTTGGTTGGAATTCTGGGAATCGGAGTGGAGCAGAAGTGACGGTCTCGAGGGTGACCTGAAAACTCTGTGACATACCCATTTTGTATGTTATCTAGAACCCATTGGTATTTTTTCATGCAGTACCCATCCGGATAATACTTTTAGTGAGGATAATTTGTTTGCTAATTATCAGACTTTGGTTCGGATTTGGAGAAGAAGGGCAGCCCTGACCTCACACCCTGCCTCGAAAGGGAAATTCCTTGTCCTGTAGTATTTGAAAAGGCAAAATATTTTATTTATGTAGGGGCTCAGAATGGATAAAGCATTTTCCTCTCTTCAGCTGACTTCTTCACTATTTTATCAAGTTGTGCATCAAACTATTTATCACATTTTAACAGGAGAAGGTGAATTAATGATCACTGTGATTTCTCCACCTTCAAGAGCTTCAGCTGCATTATCATCCTGCCGGCTACTGATGCTCCAGTTGACATTGTGGCTGTTCATAAAGAGTCATAAGTGGTGTCACACCGAAACTGGGTTCAAAGTTCCACCTTATCCAGAACTTCAGTGGGATTTTTCCTTTCCTATAAACAATCAAATAACCCTTGAAATTCTTAACATCGCTTTTGAGGCATATGCGGAATATATGCGGGCTCTCAGAGCAAAATGTGTTGTTGAATATCCCCTTTTAAAAGCACTTTCGTGCTTCCTGTCCATCATAATTCTCCTCATCTGGCTGGGGTTTGTTACTTCTCTTATATGCGCTGTAACCTTCAATAACTGCCTCCCAGGGATGTATTTTACTTTTGGACTACTATCCAGATCTTCATCTGCATACATACATTGTCTATCATCAGGAGGTTGCACCATTGCTGTATTCACCACTTCTTTAATCAGAGATTCCAGCACTGATCTTGTCATCAAAACCACTGCTTCCCTTTTGGGAGCTCTTTCTATGCTCTATGTCACCAGGAACTAAATCAATTATTGGGCAAGCAGGCACAGAATAACCAGACAAAGTAAGAGCATAAGGCCACTTTGTTAGGACCAGAACACAGACTGTGAAATTATTAATTTTACAAACATTTTATCAAAACCCCTCCTCACTAATACAATCATTTTCCTGATCCTCCCCACCCTTAAACCTCCCCCAACAGTAAACGGTCCCCAAGCCATCATCCAAACATTCAATCCTCGCGATCTCCTTTCCTTTTATTCGCTTTACTTCACACGTGACCCAACATCGCTCCCATGTATTCTCTCTGCCATAACTACCCTGCAAGGCCCCAAACCCTTATGGCCTGTCAGAGCTCCTCCATTATTGAAAGCAGGAAGAAACCCTGACAGAGTGTTTCCTGTTCCTCCCCCCCCCCCACCTCCCCACGCTGTTCTTTCTTTCAGGACATCTGTCATAAAAACAAGTACTGGCTGTCACCACTCCAGCCTTCTTCATCCCACCTTCTCAAACAACAGCAAAATTGGCTGTCAACATAACAGCCTTTTCATCGCCCTACTCTTCATCGCCAACACCATGGCTAACCTTTCCCTGATTTCCAATAAGTATAATTCATTCCCCATAAAGGAGAGATGAACTCCATCTTGCCTAAAGAACATGGAATCTTCTTTCTTGATATCCTTGTGTCTTAGCCAACCTACTCCCATCGCCTTACAGAATCTCTCTATTCACCTTCCCACATGCTTTCTCAAATGCTGATAATTTCAAGGCCCCACACCAGAACTTTCTTGGTACCAATCCTGTACAGAAACCATGAGTACTCAACCACGACCTACCAATCAAATACAAATCCTTTTACATTTATTTTAGTAACCCCAAACCCACAACCAAAATATCTGGACATGGTTCTCTGACACCAAATCTGATAAACAGGGCAGCAATTGACCCTACTTCATAATAACCCTCCCGCACCATTCATTGTTTATTGCATCAAATCAAAAACCCAAATTGTATTCACAATGTTTTTTCTCTGCTTGCTTTGCTGCCCACTTAATGAATGAATGACCCACAATCCAAATTGAAAACGCCACCAGGGTCGGTCCACCACACAACTTAGAATAAAAGAAAAGCATTAAAAACAGTAAACTTACAAGTTATCCAAATTGCTGTTGTAACTTAAGCAGCAATCCGAAGACTATCTGCCTAATTTTCTCACCTCCCGTTGTGAAAGCCCCAACCTGGTGGACTTTTACGCCGCACTGATCCTGAAAGAATGGGTACCAAAATATTATGGAATTTTCTCAGTCTGCACCCCTCTGCATGCAGAAAGACTAGTTCACCATTTGCCCCCCGTGCTGCCATAAAATCCTGCCAGGCCTCCACCAGGCACATGGTCCCCAATCCTGTAGAACAATATCCGTGTCTCTTTACCAGCCTGATCCATTTTGGAATTTACCAGAAACATTCTCACTGAATTTTCAGACGAATTTAATTTTCTCAACTCTTAGGCCTCCTTCCTTGCCTCTACCTAGTAGCTCCAAAATCCTAAAAGCTCAAAAAAATAAGCAAGACATGCATAACCTGAACAATAAACTTTCAAGAGGGTAATAACAAAACCTTGAAAGTCCTTTAACCAACAACACCAGCTTTTTCATGGACACTGGTTTGCTCCTAAACTGACCTCTCTTGAATTCTTTAGACCATCCTGTTAAAGTTTTATTACCCATCTCACCTGCTAAGGGTTCATACCCCAGGATTTATTTTTCATAAATGAATATTCCTGCTAGTTTTCCTGGTATTGTGGTGGCTAACACTCTTCTGTCAATGTTACCCATAATGAACCTCACCATGTCCTCTTGCCTCTCTGCATCTTGGTTCCTGCAGATTGCACCATTTACCAAAACTTCTTTCAACGCATGCCTGGAATTTTCCACCAATTCAATCATTGTCAATCTGCTACCTCCTAAACCTCCTTTGGTTTTCTGCAAATCTTCTCTGGACACCAAACCACGGAATCTCTGCCACTGTGATCGAGACAAAGTGTCTGTGGTGTGATTGTCGACGCCTGACACTTGTTTGCCTCTAAAGACAATGTTATACATTAAGCAGCCCAACATATATCTCGCAGTAGCTTCAACTGCATTTTGTCCTTTGCTTTTTTGTTTTTGGGCCATTCGCCAAATCTACCACTGTTCTATTGTCCACACGAAAAGTCACTGTTTAATTTGGCAAAGCATGTCCACAAACTGCTAGCACCACCTGCAAAGGGAAGAACTAAAAACTTAGTGATGCTTCTACCCTTTCTTTTTCCATTTCAGAGGCCACTATTCTGCACACCACCAATCCTCCCAGAAAAGACCAAAAACTTCTGATTCTGCTGCATCTGAGTAGATTTGAACCAATCATACCCAGTCATCATCCACTGACCGCGTTATGACACCACTAAAACCTTTCATAAACATCAGCCAGACATCAAAATCGCGCACCTGAAATCTGAACTTTATGACGTGGCAAGGCCAAGTCTACTGCAAAATGCCCTGTCTGCTGTCACCTAAATGCAAAGTTGAGATGATTCAGCAATTGTTGAAGCTGACCGAGTTGGAGTTTGTGAGCTTTAATGGCATTCTCCATGCAATGCCATTATTCCTTGCCCTTTCTGACAAGGCAACCTAGCTCCCATCCTGATGGTATCCGTTTCTATGTCAAAAAAGACTGAACAGATACTTGGTCCATCAGTCTTCTCTGGTGCCAAAGGAACTCCCATCTCATCTGCCAAATTCTGAAAGCTCAGCAATGAGGCTCAGCATGCATTATTACCACTTGCACCAACAAACAAAAAGTTGTCCAAAGAATGTCCTGAAGGTTTCAAATACATTGCAAGATACAGCACAGCCCATTTGCAGCACTTTATTCACATATAACTACTTCTCAAATTGAATGCCCAAGAGAGAAAAATCGCTTGGGTGATCACGGAGAAAGCGAAGCACAAACCTTAAATTGCATTTTGCCATTTTGCCAGTTCGGCACCAGGGCCCACCTTACACACTCAGGCCAAAGCTTCGTCCAGTGAGGCAAATTGTACTGCTGTATCCTCCCGAGCAATTAAAATCATTGACAGATGACCCTTCATGCCAAGACAAATGATGAATCAACCAGAATTCGCCTGCATTTTTCTTAGATACAAACCCCAAATGGGAAACCATCAAGTCTGGCAATGGCCATGATGTAAATGGGCCTGCCATCCTCCCTTTCATGACGTCCTTTTTTAGCTTCTGTCTCACTCTTTGTGGGGGTTCCTTAGCAGACTTCATATTTTCAGCAAACCTTCTAAGTCAGGGACCTTGATATTGTAGCAGAAAACCTGTCTCAAACCCCCATTTCAAAATCAGTGCTTCTTCTCTATTGATTTAAAACAACAGCAACGGATTCAAGATCTCAATGTTAATTGGTGTAAAAGCCCTTGATCCCAGGTGGATAGGATTCCCTGCCTTGTCCACTGCTGCTGAAATTTGCCTGCTGCCTGAAACATTGTAAGACTGCATGCCACATTTGGTACACTTGTGCTTATATTTGCATGGGTTCTTGGGCAAAAGCCTCTGCTGAAGCTCCAGCACGCCCCTGGATTTAAATTTAGACCTCTGCCCCAGTTTCCCACTCGTCCCGAGGTAGGTCACCCCTGAAAGGTCCAATACTTACTGCTAAACTACTTGCTGTGTGTAATGTGGGAGGTGGTCTTTGTAGATACATCCATTAGATCCATAGCTCATTATCTACCTCCCCCCATGGCTTGTCTGGTTTTAGAACAATCCTTGCCCTGAATTCTTCATCATAATGCAGCCAGGCAAACTCCCGAAAAGCCATGTGTGCTTCTGCGAATCGTGGCTAAATATTTGAATATTGACACTGATCTCTCTGGAAATTTCTTACAATAGACGCTGGCAAAAATTAGGAAAGCCGACGTTTGTGTGTCAATTGTCTAAGGCACCCATGGTGTCTTAGCCAATTCCCACTCTTCTTCCATGGACCCCTCCTTTGAATGTAATTCTCTGTGTAGTAATTTAAATACATCCACAAATTACCCTTTCCAAATTTGTTCTTTTGTCACATTAGATGAATCCGCCCCCGCAGGCATTGACTCTCTGTTGTATTTCTCTTTCTCCGTCCGCACCGAGCCTGACATACAATGGCATTCCTGGTAGAATTCCTAGGGGATTCTAGTTGGAATACCAGACGGAGAACACTGTTGCCGACCGCTGGCTGGCAGCTCCCTCCTTGGTTACTGCACCGTTACCTGAAAGTAAATAAATGTCCTTATTTCGCTTACATGGTTAATATCGACTTTTCACTGGCGACAATGAGACTACGCAGCAGCAGGTAGGAGAGCATACGGGCAGAGCCAGCAATGTCGGAGCTGTTTAGCAGTAAGTCAGCAGTGTCAGAGTTATTTAGCGGCTGCGGTGGCGGTGATTCCTTCTTATTGTATTTGTTGAAGCAGTATTCAAAGGGAATAGCTATATATATTGCAGAATTTGGGGGTCTACAGCAATGGTACGGCCATAACTCGTGAGCGAGCTTGCTCCATGGTGAAGTGCCTCGTTGAGGCCGTGTCGCTGATAGATGAGTCACCTAGCAACGGCTGCAAAATAAACAGGTGCAGTTGTGCTTTGGCAAAGCAATGCAGCACCTGATGTGCCCTGGGCACTGAATGATAATAAAAGTGAACAAGAAACTTGATGGCATTGGGTGTAACCCAGCAACCCCTACTGCGCTGCTGGCAAACAATGTGCCAAAAAACACTGAAGCCTATGGCTAATGCCAATTAAAGAACGAATTCACCACAGCAAATATAAATAAGGGAAACTCATAATTAACCTACTGGAGACACACTCACTCTAGAGAAACAGGTTAATTAAAGGAAAAAATATATAAATATATATAAATTAAATAAATACTTATATATATTTTCTCCACATGAAAGAAATCTTGCACCAACAGTGTTTTTGAACTCACCTAGCAAGCCAGTTGTAGCATAGAAGGACTGGAAGGAAGGTTTCCAGATCTATGTAGAAGAAGTGGGAGGTGCTGTTTTTACTGCTTTGTGGAAATTATTTATGCTCAAGCACTGTCTGGAAACTGAAGGACAACGCATATTGAAACATCTTCCTCCATGGCCTGAAGAAGATGATGAGGATTCGGAAGGGGATTCATACGAGACAGCAGAGTTGTAATTGGATCACAATTTTGGAAAAAAGAAGCAATGAGGTAGTGGAGAGGTTTAACTTCTTGAAAAGAACTCAACAACCTAGTGTGTCAGTTTCATGGCTGCTCTATGATCAATAGTGTCCACTTGAAATTACAAGAGTTTCTAGATGACATGCTAAGGGAGCAACTCATGCAAAAACTGTCTGACAAGAGGATTCAGGAGAAGCTTTTGAATACGGAAGGGTTAACACTACAAAAGGCCAATGACATTGCCAAAACGACAGAGAACACCAAAGAAGGACCAAAAGAGATGGTGACAGGTTACTCCAAGAAAGTGGAAACATCTATGGAATCGCATGCAAAACGTCGGGAGAGAAAAATATGTAACAGTTTCCTCTAGAAGATATAACCAACTGAATGGAAAGAACACTATTTGTTACAAGTGTGGCTTGAAAGGTCATTTTGCTACTGACACATGTTGTCATAGAGTGGATCAAGTGTGCAGGAAATGTAAAATAAAGGGGCACTTTGCAAGAGTTTGTAAAGGGAGAGATAACTTGGCAATGAATAATCCAAGCATAAGGGATCTGTCAATAACTTGGATGAGGAGGAAGGCACAAAAGAGTTTCTGTTACATGTGGGGGAGGTCAGGAGCTCCAAACAGAAACTACCCATTTTGTAACATTATGATTGATGGAGTAGAAGTGCATCTTAAGGCTGACTCAGGGGCAGGTTACACGTTGATTGTAGAGGAGCAACTTGGCACGTTTCCAGGTCGCATGTTGTGTACTGCAGACATAGAATTGGTGGAAACACACCTAATGATCTGGTGGGGAATTTTGAAGAGTTATTGGAATTTTAGGGTATCAAAACGAACTCAAAAGTATACATTGCCAGAGAAGATTCCTGTTTTTTGGGATCTGCTAATCAAACTGGATCCCAACCATCCTGACCAGATTCTAGGTGCTAGGCCAGGTTAGAAGATAACAGACAAAAAGACGTGGGTTGAGAAATGTACAGAGGTCTTGGAGAAAGATTTGGGTTTACTAAAGGGGTTCGAGTATGAAATTGTTTCAAAGCATGAAGTGTGTCCCAGAGCACATAAGCAGCGAACTGTGCCTGTGGTGTTGAGAGAGCCTTTGTGGAATGAACTCAAAAGATTGTGTAAGGAAGGGATTATTGAAGAGATCAAAGACTCTGAATGGTTAGCCCCTGTGGTTTTGGCAAGGAAAGGAAATGGGGATCTACAGCTTTGTGTGGATCTCCGTGATCTCAAAAAAGCCATTTGGGTGGATCGTCACCCCTTGCCAAACATTGGTCGACCTTCAACGGGTTGAAAACATTTTCCACATTAAATTTATCGTCTAGGAATAAGGACCAACTGAGTTCATTCCTGGGTTTGGTCAAATACTATTCTCGTTTTGTCCAGATGTTCCCCGTCAGAACCAAAAACATGCGGCAGTGGATGGTACAGAATGTCAAGTTCAAGTGGAGTGAAGAATGCAAAATTGAGTTTATGCTGCTGAAAAAGTGTAAAGCTTTGGCCCTGGCTTTAAAACCTTTTGGCTTGCGCAATAAAAACATAATTTCTACTGATGCTAGTAGTGTTGGTTTGGGGGCAGTTTTAATGCAGTATGTGGATGGTAAAGAGGTGGCCATTGCATAAACTTCACAAGCTATAAGGGGGACAGAGCTATCATACTCCACAATTGAAAAATAAGGATTGGCTTGCCGGTGGGGAGTAAATCACTTCAGGACGTTTGAGTGGGATACAGATTTCATAATTCATAATGATCATTGCCCGTTGGTAGAGTTTTCACCAGAAAGGAGACGTGCCAAGATTCAACTAGAATTACATGTTGGGTTTTAAAAATGTTGGAGTTCACTTTCAGGATAAAGTATGTTAGTGGGAATAAGAATGTGGTGGCAGACTACCTGTCAAGAATACCAGTTGACAATCCTGGTGAGGTAGGTGAAAGTGAGGAGGAGTGGCTGGTAGCAGGGGTAACTGTACTCAGGTAGGGACGAATATCTAATGGAGAATGGGTAGAGGCGGTTAAGGAAGATGGCATATTACAGGAGGTCAAAGGTTACATGTCAGGAGGATGGTCAACGAAAGGGAGGGCATCAGATGGAGCGGAATCTTTCTGGTATGTGAGTGTGGGGTTAGCTGTAGTCAGGGAGGTGATTTTGAGAGGAGAATTATTAGTTGTGCTAGAAGCATTAAGGAGCCATATACTCAAGTTAGCGCATGAAGGTCATGTGGAAATATGGATTTTTCTGGTCAGTTATGTCCCCTATCTTGGACCCCAACGGTTCTATGTGCATGTCACAAGTACATGTATGTTCCCTCCAGTTCCAGTTATGAAGACGCAAATACATGTGCGTCCACCGTCAACATGTCCTCTGTCAGATCCGCCATGAATAGGCCGGATATTCCATTCCTAAGTACAAAAGGCCACCGGCTTTATATGGTTCACTTATGCCATTTTACAGTCCAGGCAAGTAGGCCCTGATTCTGTCATCAAAACTCTTCTTGCCTTCTGCCTCTGAAAGCTCCAGTCTGAGCCTGCCTCTGTGACCATGAACTTTGTCTCATTCTCTGCGCGGCTCACGAAGTCTGACATCAGCCTATTCTCTGCCAAGAACTGTATTTCACCTTCGAGTTATCTGCTTCCCCCTCAGCCGATGCATTCCTGCCTAGTAGTTTAAGTAAACATTCTTCCAGTTACCAAGCAAAGGGCCCGGCTTCTCTGCCCTCATGCAAGTAATTCATAGTCCTGTTACTATGGAAGATTCCTGCCCTCGCATTTAGTGTAGACACCTAGACGCTTGTACACGCACGCACAGTCAGTATAGAATAGATTCTGTCCGAGAGTCCTTCTTTATGGATAACATAGTTCTTTAAACATAGGATGTTAGATATGATTTGGGATTAGGTTGACTTGACCCCTCAGACTTCTTGTCTCCACATGTAGAGCTAAATGTCAAGTCCCCTTCACCCCCTAGTTACACGTCAATTACACGTCATACTGCTGCGCGCGCCTCTATGCCAAGTATTATCTTATAGATCCACCTATAGGTGACATCACAACCAATTATGTTCCTTTTTACTCCTTGTTCCACCCATTTTTTGTTACGCAGACAACTCGTCATTTTCCTTATCAATTGTTACGCCTATTGCATTCGCTTCATAGTAATATATGTACTATAAAAGTCATTTCATGTCAATAATGTATGTACTTCACTTCCTGAACCTCCGGGGTGATGGAACTTGAAGCATCCGATTATAATCGATTATTTGGAATAAAGCCCATTCCGAACCTCTAATACCACGGATTCTGCCTCTCATTTTATTGAGCTATTTTATTATGTTTCTGTATCAAATTCAGTCCCGGTAAAGGAAAATTATTTACCACATGAATGGCGCCCGAACAGGGACACTTTCTCATCTCACGCGCCGGCGGTGCGTTGCAGGCCCGGTCTCCTGCCACAGCTGGACGGACAATAACGCGTACCAGCAGGATTTCCTGTATCTCCCTCCGGTCAAGCGGGGGCGACTGAGACTGCGATCAACACCCAGACGAGGCGGTGAGAAGTGCGAAGTATCCCGACCAGAGCCTAGCTGAGAGAGCAAGATCCGAGGTACACAGAGACCCACCAGTCCGAAGTCAAGCCCAGTGTCCGTCGAGTCGAGTCGAGTCCAGTCCGGTTCAAGTTCAAGTTACTGAGGCCTTCCGTTTCCGAAGCTACCCGGTGAGTACCATTGCTGGGGAGGCATTTCTGACGTGCACATAGGTTGAGCCGGTCAAGACGGGTTTGGGTACACAAATCCGGTCTGCACTGTTTTAGCAGTGTATCTGTACTGTTTAGCAGTATATCAAGTATTCCGAAGTATCCAGTTATTGTCAAGAATTAAGCTTGGTGATTAGTTATGCAGACGATCATCATTGTTGTTTCAGTTAAAGGCTTAATGTTAAATGTTTAATGTGTTTAAAAACGTCCTGTATAGTGTGGTATGAATGACTGTTCATTATCGTGTTTATTGTATTAAGTCTGTTCAAATTCAAGTATCAGGTCAGTTGGTCAAAATCAAGTATAAGGTCAGTTCTCAATATGCCGCTCTTCTCGAAATTAAGACAGATCACTACCAGAAAAGGGGTTCTCGAAGAAGCCGTTCCTATTCCTCCTAGGGACACTCCAGGGCACTTCATGTATCACAAACATGGCTTAGACGCTATATTATTTCTTGATTTATGGGTAGACTACACCAAGGGATTACCAGAAAGTCAGAGGTGGCCCACAGCGGGAACCTGGGATGCAGAGTGCATCATGAAAGTAGAAGAAGAGTTATGGAAAAGGAAGGTCAGACAGTCACAGAAAGACGCCGTTGAGTTATGGCGTAAAGAATCTCATAGACGCACAGAAAAAGCACGTAGACAGGAAGAAAAGAATAAAGAAAGTTCAAATAAAGTTCGAGAGAATCTAATAATTGAGGAAGGTAGCCGAGTGAAATCAGAACAAGTAGACAGACAAAGAAATGCCCTTATGAATGGTATGTATCCCCTTCTGGCCGAAGGATTACCTAAGGCTACTCCAGAAATACCGAAAGACTTGCCACCCCCATTGTTCCCAATAAAGGTACATCCTAAGGGGCATCCTAGAACCGCAGAAGACGTTTTTCTTTCCTCATATTTAGATGACGCAGCTCCCGAGTATGCTAATTCCGCCCAACATAGACCGCATACCAGGGAGGTTCAACGCCAAGATCCAGTGCCCGTATCCCTACAGCAACAAATCGAGTCACAAGTTCCGGCAAGCACATCTGTTTCTGCATCCGCTCCTACAGCTACTTCTACAGCTATGTCCACACCTGTAGTTGCTGTGTCACGTTCGACGAATCCTTTCACGCCCGACACCCCAGATGGGGCTACGGGAGGTGCTAGCAACGTTTTTTCTACACCACCCAGAATAAATAAACTTACTTTTCAAGAGTCAGCACATCCACGTACACCGAAACTCATAAGTGCCCGTACGCTGAAGGAACTGCTTATAGATTGTAGATATGACCCTGTGCCCGGTAAAGAGGACGAAATGACCCTGGCATCATTGCGTATCAGACGAGCCGCAGTGTATTTAGGAAAGTTACCAGGAATGACTGAGCATCTAGATAAAATATATCATTTTGTCCAAACAGGGCGAGATCCAGAATGTATTAACAGAGCTATGGAATACCAGAAAGTAGAGATACAGGGGGAACTGTTACGTTTCCTCATAAACTGTGTGATCAGAAATCAAGACCGACCGGGGGTAGACCCGGAAGCAATGAAAATTCTTACAAGATGGAGCCAGAATATATCAGAAGGGAGACATGATAAACAAAATTGTATAATAGCCATGTGCCGAAAGATCCGTAAAGAAATAGAACGCCTACACGAAGAGAGATTAGAGGTAGACGAGTTCGAACAAAGCGAGGAAGAAGGGTCAGGACTGCCCACAGGACAGTCGGACACCATAGCCTATGTAGGTAGAGGAAGATCTTGTAATAGTAATAGATGTCTTACTGACTCGATACGTCCGATATGTCCAGATAATAACAGGAATTTCCAAATACCTATAATTAATATAAGGTCTAACGAGCACTCGTTCCAAACCGCCGACAAACTACTCCAAGAACGAAGGGGTTATCATTTTCTCGATTCTATGGATGAACAAGATTTAGCCAGGGCAGCTGTCCATTGGGTGGACAGTCCCGGAAAATATAGTGATGATACAGTAGTACGCACATTTTTGAATCTTACCCCAGATGAACAGAGGTTAGCTGGGATTTATATGATTCAACAACTCATTATACTATATCGGAGTCAGCATTCGGACCCTGGTCCCTTACCTGACATACTGACTGAATTACTTATGAATAAATGGAGAGGTTCAGGTACTAAATTAATTAAAGAAATTCTAGAATCAAGAAAGCAGTATATTCTTTTTGTATGTTCAGACCGTGTCTCATTGCCCGTCAAGGAAAGAACTACGTATCACATGGATAGACAGAATCCCTTACGAGAAGTGCACCCAATAAAAGGCGAGGACAACGAGTTCAAACGTGTATTTGTATATACGCCCATATCGAAAATAGAATTGTTACAAATGAAAAAAGTGGTACCCAGTCATGACAAAGATCCAGCGGGTTTTCACCGAGAAATTAAAGACATGTTACTCATGGGAGAGTATACCTATCCCGACATTATGACAATATTAAAGGTATTAATGCCTGCTGGTATTTATGAGAAACTCAAGGAAAAAGAGTGGGAGGTAGGAGACCAAAAGATAGAATGGTCAGTGTTAGAAGCAGAAGAAAAGGCCCGAACTGCAGGAGCAGGACTTGGGGATAAAACTAAAGCACTGCCAGGTTTATTAGTACAGGTACTGCCACGTTTATTAACTACGAAAAAGGAAGATTGGGGTACAATTTCAGCCTGTAAACAGAAGCAAGATGAAGACACTAGTGATTACTATGCCCGATTTGAAAAATGTTTTGGTATAAATAGTGGCATAAAAGCAAGTAGCGAATCATACCCACATCTGTTTGTAACAAAATTAGTAGAAAATGCCCTGCCACCAGTAAAGAATAGAGTATTAAAATTCGAGAGTACCTGGCAAGGTAACACTCCATCACAAATGTTACAAATGTTACAGTACCATCACAATAGAATAAGAGAGGAACAAGAACATGAACACAGACGCATGAAAGACACGAAAATGAAAATGCTAGTTTCCCAGACAGTTCCAGCTGAAGGACATAAAAAGGGTATGACACATTCCGATTCAGCAGGACCTGTAAAAGGGACATGCAATTATTGTAAAAAGCCAGGTCATTACGTACACGATTGTCCAGTTTTGAAACATAATATCAGCATAGGTAAAACACAAGAAAGATCACGGCCATTTAGACAAGAGCAGAATGAACAAGGAGCTCCGCAGCATGCCCAGGCCATGCCAGCCGCACAACAGCCAATACAGTTTGTGCCAGCTGCACCACCGTTGCCTGTTGCTGCCACACAGACAACAACACGACAAATGTATCAGACCGCACAGTATGAATATCCTGAGTATTAGCGTTACGCATGAACTAGCCTAGAGAGGGAAGTTGACTTACCCCTTATTGAAATCCCAGTAGACCAAGAAGGACCTTATGTACATAGTGAATTATTAGGCCAAGATAGAAAATTTCTACTCGATACAGGGGCAAGTCGAACAACTATAAAACGTAGTGAAGTTCCAGGGGCACCCCTCTCAAGCTCACAGAATATTTCCCTTGGTTTTTCAGGAAAACCTATTGTTAATGAAGTGTCACAACCTCTGCCACTTACGATAGGACCTCTGACCCGAACTACAGATTTATTGCTTACTAAATCATGTCCAGAAAACTTGCTAGGAATAAAAACGTTGAAAGCTCTAGGAGCCATAATATGTTGTTCTCCGGAAGGAGTAAGGTTGTTTTTACGTGATTTTAAAGGTCACTATGTGTCTAGAGACATGGATCCCCGACTACAGACATTACCTACACATCTATGGGCACAAGGCCCTACTGATGTTGGACGCATGAATATTACACCATATCAAGTCACATTAAAGGCAGGAGTGGTGCTACCACGAATGCGACAATACAGGTTACCACCAGATGCTGTAGTGGCTTTACTACAAATCATTGACGAGCTCATTGCCCAAGGAGTAGTCGTGGAAACGGACTCCAATGTATGTAATTCGCCGATAATTCCGATTCTTAAACGAACAGATCCTAAGGCCCCGCCAGTCTATCGATTGGTTATTGATCTGCGCGAGTTAAACAAATGCATTGTGCCACAATTCCCTGTGGTCCCCGATATCTCGTCATTACTGACAGCTATTGATTCCGAAGCGACATTCTTTACTGTAATCGATCTCAAGAATGCCTTTTTCAGCGTCCCAATAGATCCGGAAAGCCAATATTTATTCGGATTTAGTTTAAATGGACGTAGCTTTAAATTCTCACGCGCACCTCAAGGATTTACAGAAAGCCCCAGCATCTATAGCCAAGCACTGAAACGAGAACTAGATAGTATCCACATGCCAGTTAACACTGCTCTGCTCCAATACGTCGATGATTTGCTGATCACCGCAAGAAGCGAACCAGAATGTGAAAAAGCATCACTGACAGTTTTAAAATTTCTAGCCGAAAAGGGACACAAGGTGTCCCCTTCTAAGCTGCAATTCTGTGTCCAGCGAGTTGTTTATCTTGGACACTCGCTGTCCAAGGAGGGAAGGCAGCTTACACCAGACCGCATTCAGTTAATAGCTAACATGCCAATACCCAAGACACAAAAGGAGGTGCGGGCTTTCATAGGCCTCACTTCATACTGTAGACAGTGGATCCCGCAATATGCATTTCTAGCAAAACCACTCATTCAGTTGACAACCCAGGAGGCAGCCACATCGACTGTTCTCCCTTGGACTCAGGAACATACACAAGCTTTTGAAAGCCTAAAGAAAACTTTATGTCAAGCACCTGTTTTAGCAACGCCATGTTACAGAAAACAGTTTACACTCTTTGTTACAGAACGCGAAGGTACTGCCTTGTCAGTACTCACACAGGAACAAGCAGGAGCACACAAACCATGTGCTTATTTTTCTAGTACATTAGATCCCGTAGCTCAGGCTTTGCCTGCGTGCCTAAAATCAGTAGCAGCGACAGCTTTAGCAATCAGACAAAGCGATGCCATAGTGTTAGGACATCCATTGACAGTTCAAGTACCGCACGCAGTAGAAGTCCTTGTGAATAGAACGCAAACACAACACTTGACTATAGCACGACTTACAGGGTACGAACTTACATTGTTTCAGCCACATATAGAAATCAGACGCTGTAACACATTGAATCCTGCCACACTTTTGCCAGTAACCGGAGCAGACCCACTAGCTCATGACTGTATTGAAGTTATTACTATAACGACAAAACCCAGACAAGACTTGACAGATGTCCCATTGTCAGATCCAGACCTGACGTTGTATGTAGATGGTTCATGTATGAGAACAAGTACAGGAGAGTTAGTGGCTGCTTATGCAGTCACAACAGATACAGAAGTCATTGAAACTAATCGTATTAATACTTTGTCAGCTCAAGCCGCAGAGCTCATCGCTCTGACACAAGCCTGTATTCAAGCCACAAGTAAAAAGGTCAACATATACACTGATTCACGTTATGCATTCGGAGTTGTACATGACTTCGGCGTGCTGTGGCGAGAGAGAGGTTATTTAACTTCCCACGGTGCCCACATTCAGCACGGACCTCTCATTCATGCCTTATTAGATGCAATACATCTACCTACTGCAATATCAATTATGAAATGTAAAGCTCATACGAAAGTTACTGATATCATTTCTCAAGGCAATGATCTAGCCGACAGAACAGCTAAACAGACTGCTCAAACTCAGACTCCCGACATGACAAAGACAATAGTCCCGATACCGACACATTGTATGACAGTTAAAGATCCTACTCTTGACGTAATTGACATACAGACACATGCTACACAAGACGAAATAAAGAAATGGACTGAATTAGGAGGGATCCAAACGGACCAGGGATGGATGATGAAGGACAAGTCTGTGTGGTTCCTTCCTGATTCAATGGTCCAAGTTGTAATTAACACTACACATAGTCCAGCACATCTCGGAGAAAAAGCTATGCTAGACAGCATTCAACACATTTGGTTCAATAAACATTTACGAGCAGCAGCAAAGCAAAAAGTCCGTACCTGTATGATCTGTTGTCAGTTTAACCCAGGAAAAAGCGTTCCCGTAGAACAGGGTGGATTTCATCCTCCTGATCACCCTTTTGAAGTCCTCCAGATGGATTATATCCAGATGGAACGATGTCGAGGATTCAAATACGTTCTTGTAGTTGTCTGCGCTCTGTCCCGTTGGACGGAGGCATACCCGGTTTCAGATTACACTGCCCCGACCACTGCCAAACAGTTAGTTCGAGAATTCTTCCCACGATACGGTTTACCACGTGTTGTCTACTCAGATAACGGCCAGCCGTTCTCATCCGAATTAATGAAACATGTCTCACTTCTGTTAGGATATCAGTGGAAATTCCACTGTGTCCGACACCCCGAGGCAGCAGGTCTCGTAGAAAGACATAACCAGATACTGAAAATCAGATTGTCCAAAATATGCAGAGAGAAAGGTGTCGACTGGGTAGTAGCATTACCAGTTGCACTCTTTTACATGAGAATGGTAGCACACTCTCGAACAGGGCTATCCCCGTATGAGGTGATCTTCGGCAGACCACCAAATATGTGGGGACGCCCATACCACGCAAAATAACTGATGTTGACTGTAATATGCTGACAGATTATTTGGCTTCCTTGATGTCTGCACTACAATCTTGTCGTTCACAGGTAGCTGCAGCCTTTCCCGACAACACTGAGGTGAAACCCCATGACATAGTTCCGGGTGATATTGTATTTGTGAGAAATTTCGACCGAAAGACTCAGCTGGAGCCCAGGTGGAAGACACCCAAGTTGGTTCTGCTAACCACAAGGACAGCCGTGAAGATCGAGGGCCGCAAGGGCTGGATTCATTCAAGTCATATCAAGAAATTTCATGGACAATACTCGGATATAGACATTGTGCCCTGCACTCCCTCACAGACTGATTCAAAACTTCCTTTGGTTGAAAAGACTGAAACAGAACTTTACAAAGTTAAGTTGAGGCCTAGAACGTCAGACGGTTTGATTGTTTAAGTCCTCTCCTAGGTGAAGCGGTTGAATCTGTCTCTGACATGTATCCTCTAGACCTGAATCATGGACAGTCGCGAAAAATGATGAAACGACAGGCGTATTGTAAATCACTGCGTAGCCATTGTATAGTGACATTATTAATTTTGTTTTCCTTAAGTCTTTTAATAATTATTACAAGTATGTTGTTGCACATATATTACCCTATTGCCAGAAATGTTCACAATGTTATTGCTGAACATTCTTTTAGTGACTTACCTCCACATGAATTGTCTTATAGACTTGCGCTGCGCAATAACACTTTCATTAGTATGTTACATCATTCCCATCAGACTAGTAATGCTACTAATTGTTGGGTGTGTGGTCGGCTCCCTCCCTATCAGAATTATGAAGGAGTCCTGCCATTCTTTCCACACCCATTTACACACAATGGCTCCTGTGGAGCATGGTTCAGTTTAATCAATTCCATAGACTCAGACACAGCAGTTTACCAAGATCAGTGGGTATGGGGAAACCTGAACCTAGTTTTACTCAAGGTCTGCTATCCTGACAAAGAGGGTCGCCCCAAAAGAACAGGAACTGATCTAGAAAATGAAGTATATGGATTAGGTAATTTTACACCTAATCTCATGATTCTAAATGTCGTATCCGAAGTTGAACTAGTCTTACCCACCATGTCAGTATTCCCAGCGAAGGGTGAATTGTGTGTAAGAAAGGTTGGTTCCATACATATGGGCCATAGTAAGTGTACTACTACAGTAGAATTCAGTGATCAAGGCAAATCTTCATTCAGAGCTTATCGCCACTCCTACTTTATATGTGGTCAGACTGCATATATGCGTCTACCTCTAGATTGGGATGGTACCTGCTACATTGCATTCCTTTTGCCACCTGTTTTCCTAGCTCCTCCTGATTATTATAGAAATATTCATTTAGTACACAATAGAGAGCGGAGAGATCTCCCAATTGTCGATTATACTGAGACGGCATGGGACAAGTATGTAGATTTCAATAAAGGCATCTTTCCCTATATAGGTACAGTTACCAATAGTAAGCTGATACGTAGATTAACTAGAACCCTTGAAGCAGTAGTGAATGAAACTATTTCCGCCTTAGGCAATTTAACAGAAGAGCAGTCTGCTATGCGGATTGTTGTGCTTCAAAATCGTCTTGTCCTTGACGTCATCTTGGCTGATAGAGGCGGAGCTTGTAGGGTCATCGGATCCAGCTGCTGCGTATTCATACCAGAAAATTCGCCATCAGTATATAAAGCCATAACTCGCCTTCATAAGATTGTAAGCCAGATACACCAGAACCCAGGCACTTGGACTTGGTCCAGTTGGTTTTGGAGTGTGATATTATCAGCCTGGGGATGGAGAGTTCTATCCTTCCTAGGTATTGGCCTTCTCATACTATTCAGTTGCTGTATATGTCTACAATGTGGACCAGCGATTTGTGGTCTGTGTGCCACATCGTGTATTCCACCACCAAGATTTCATTCAAGATCCCGGAAGAAGAAAGAAGAACAAATGATGCTATATGAACAGATCAATGGATTAATGAAGATTGATATCTCTTAACGGGCAAGTAGGGGACAAGGAGGGAATGTGGAAATATGGATTTTTCTGGTCAGTTATGTCCCCTATCTTGGACCCCAACGGTTCTATGTGCATGTCACAAGTACATGTATGTTCCCTCCAGTTCCAGTTATGAAGACGCAAATACATGTGCGTCCACCGTCAACATGTCCTCTGTCAGATCCGCCATGAATAGGCCGGATATTCCATTCCTAAGTACAAAAGGCCACCGGCTTTATATGGTTCACTTATGCCATTTTACAGTCCAGGCAAGTAGGCCCTGATTCTGTCATCAAAACTCTTCTTGCCTTCTGCCTCTGAAAGCTCCAGTCTGAGCCTGCCTCTGTGACCATGAACTTTGTCTCATTCTCTGCGCGGCTCACGAAGTCTGACATCAGCCTATTCTCTGCCAAGAACTGTATTTCACCTTCGAGTTATCTGCTTCCCCCTCAGCCGATGCATTCCTGCCTAGTAGTTTAAGTAAACATTCTTCCAGTTACCAAGCAAAGGGCCCGGCTTCTCTGCCCTCATGCAAGTAATTCATAGTCCTGTTACTATGGAAGATTCCTGCCCTCGCATTTAGTGTAGACACCTAGACGCTTGTACACGCACGCACAGTCAGTATAGAATAGATTCTGTCCGAGAGTCCTTCTTTATGGATAACATAGTTCTTTAAACATAGGATGTTAGATATGATTTGGGATTAGGTTGACTTGACCCCTCAGACTTCTTGTCTCCACATGTAGAGCTAAATGTCAAGTCCCCTTCACCCCCTAGTTACACGTCAATTACACGTCATACTGCTGCGCGCGCCTCTATGCCAAGTATTATCTTATAGATCCACCTATAGGTGACATCACAACCAATTATGTTCCTTTTTACTCCTTGTTCCACCCATTTTTTGTTACGCAGACAACTCGTCATTTTCCTTATCAATTGTTACGCCTATTGCATTCGCTTCATAGTAATATATGTACTATAAAAGTCATTTCATGTCAATAATGTATGTACTTCACTTCCTGAACCTCCGGGGTGATGGAACTTGAAGCATCCGATTATAATCGATTATTTGGAATAAAGCCCATTCCGAACCTCTAATACCACGGATTCTGCCTCTCATTTTATTGAGCTATTTTATTATGTTTCTGTATCAAATTCAGTCCCGGTAAAGGAAAATTATTTACCACAGTCACACTGGCATGAGTGCTACCAAGAGTAGAATAAGAATGAAATATTGGTGGTATTGGTTAGATAAAGATGTGGAGAGCTCAGTTAGTGAATGTGTGCAGTGTGCCTGGAGCGATAAATCCCAAAGAATGGTGGATTACCTGCCTGTGGAGAGTGACAAGATAGATGCCCCATGGAAAAAGATTGAGTTGGATATCTCTGGCCCTTATAGAGTGCTCAGGACATGTCCCAAGTATGCGTTAGTCGTCATCGACTAGTTTTCAAGATGACAAAAAGTCAAATTTATTGATCAAGTGACCACGAGAGATGTTCTAGGGTTTTTGAAAAAGTTATGAGACAAGGAGTGAATACCAGAATGCGTGGTTACTGGCAATGGGGTACAGTTTGTCTCCCATGAAATGAGGGACTTTAAAAAAATCAAGGGTGTGTAACACGTAAGATCATCGGTGTATTACCCCCAGAGTAATGGTTTTGTTGAGGGTTGAAACAGAACTCTCAAGGAGGGTTTACAATTGGCGTTGTCAAGGTAATTAGTGAAAGTGCGCTGTAAGGAAATTGATGTGGTAGTACCGCACCACACCTAACAGTACAGGGGGAAATAACTTTTTGAAGTTATGCGAGGAAGGAAAGCAAGATATGTGATATCCAAGAGAGTGGAAAAGAGGAGTTCTGCTGATGGTTTGTTGGGTGTATTGACAGGTATCAGTCAAAACTCTGTGGTAGGAGAATGGGTGTGCGTGAAGAGAGAACGGAAGGACAAAGGTTTGGCAACATTTTCAGATTTCTTACAGGTAAAGAAAGTGTATCCCTACACAGTATTGTTGAGTGATGGAAATGTGTGAAATTACAAGAAAGTAGTGAAGGAGGCTGATTATTTGTTGAGAGAAAAAAGTAGACTGTGGAAGAAAAGTTTAATGTAAAGGCTGGAACGCCAGACTGAGATTACAGTTGCTGGTAGCTGGCTGGCAGCTCCCTCCTTGTTTATTGCACCTGTAACTAAAAGTAAATAAATATCGCCACTCGCCGAAAGAACCCTGGGGGCTGACATCCTCTGGATGCCTTTCCCAGGAACCCCCCAATTTTTACAAACGAAGAAAATATTGCCAGCAAGGTAGTCTGCAGCCTATGAGCTACTGCTCTTGGCATGTTTTAAAGGGTGAAGAAAACAAACTGTCTTACGAGTGCTAATTAACTAAAACTAGACTCCCCTAGCTGTTTGCTTTAATCTCCATGTGCACTTAATTTGATTGGCACGCAGAGACCGGGATTCTAACATGGATGCACTCTCACACTGCATGAAGCCCACTGCCTACACCTAGCTCCATGGCCAAGCCTATGATCGGAGACGGCAAAAGACTCTGCATTGCCAGGTATGCCACCAGTGTTGCATAAATACAGTATAAAATGAACTTAAGAATAAATATTGCAAATCCTTTTTCTTGGGCTCAGGCAGAAACTAGCCAGGAAGGAGAGGCCATATGGCAAAGTCTTAACTAATAGTAGAACTAAGGTTGAAATTGAACTGAGGTGTAAGAGGGTTGTCTGGGGCCAGAGCAACCACAATCTTTATGACTGTTACCAGGCGCAATGATAATGAAGGTAATAAGCACTTCCCCTGTGATGGGAGAGGAACATGGGCACTGTGGAAGCCTCCGATTGGAAAGAAGGGTTTATGCATTCTAGGGAAATTATAATTCGGTCTGGTTTTCGCATTCCGCAATTTCAAATCCTACACAGGGTATATTGGACACGCACTTTCCTCTACAAGACGCGTCTGTCAAATGACGACAAATGTCTGAAGAGATGCAACATTTAGGGTTCTCTATTCCAAACTATTTGATTATGCCCTAAACGTGATAGCTTTTACTAATCAGTATGCGTCGCTATCCAGGGGGTCACTGAGTTATCAATACCCAAGGAACGTAGAGGAGTAATACTGAGGATATCAGTGACAAACCTCCACCAGAATACTTCTTGAAACCTGGGGCTCACATTAGCACACACGGATCTGGCAAAAGTGTTGGACACCTATGAAGTACTGAAATTCTAGATATCGTGTGCAAATATGGACTGGGGTATGGGGACCGGAAGTAATATTAGAAGCAAGTGGGTGACGGAAGAAATCTGAGAAAGTGTGGGGAAAGTGCATGCATTATTACAAACTGAATTAAAACGTGCATGGAGAAGAAATGTGACAACAACCAAAAGATCTGGGAACTCTGCTGCTTGTCTGATGTGTTTATGCTCACCCTATACGTTTGTTTTCATGACTTTATATAGTTGAATGAAACATTGCATACCAATAAAATGTTGTTTGAAGAAAATAATCTATTGAGGTCCAAACTAATCCCTTAAAGCCTTTCTTCCAAATGCTCCAAGTCCTTACAGGAATGGCAAGAGAAGCCAGGGTAGATGAAGGGGATTACCTAGGGTGACATATCTTGGTCAAGGGGGGAAGAGAGGATTAGGAATCAAATCAGAGATGAGAATTTAACTTCTAGATTGCATCCTTTTCCCAGTGAGCTGATGCCAAAACCAGCTCCTCAAATAGCTCCAATTAAAGGTATCATAACATACAACCAATGGAAGCTTTGGCTCTGAAAACCCCACAAGGTCCATGAAAGTAATGCTGTATGATGTTTTATGAACTCTGCTTTACAGAATGCTTTTGATTACACCTGACTTTCCCTTTCAGCTTGCAACTTTACCTGCACAATGGGCCACTTGAATGCCGATTGTGATTCCTGCCTATGTGAAGAGCACCAGCTAAACGGGGCGGTCTACCTTCCGGATGGGGCGCCAGCAGAGGGAGCCATTTTCTATCTACAGGCCAAACAACTTAAGCATATGGCGGAGTCGGACAGTCTGGGGAAGTTCAGCATCCCTGGTCTTTGCCCAGATGGAAACACTATATTGAAAATCAAGAAGGAAAAGTATTCAACTATTACCTTCACCATGCCCAAGAGCAGCAACAAGACATATTCTGCCAAGGTGAATTTCCGAAGAGAAGGTTAGTTGAAGAATCTCTTACAAGTGATAACTCCAAATGGTCATTGATTTTTAACCAGAAACACTCTGTGTGTTAGTACGTGTAGGCCCATACATATAGTGCGAGAATTCAAAGTATATTTTCCCATTATCTCTCATTCTTTTCAGTATGTTTTGGCCCCGTTATTACAGCTGATATGCAGTCAGGGCCTCAGAGCCATGCATAAATAGATGATACACAGCACTATCTGTCTATATGTTTGCTCCTGAAATTCAGAAAATAATTTAAAACAAATCTCTTCAAACAACACAATCAACCTACACATTAGGATCCTATGTACAATCTGTAACACTTCAAGGAATCTTGGATTATATCCTAGACTCTGCGTGCTGTTCTTTACTCCACTGTTCTCCGACAAGTTTCACACTATACAACTACCACTGAAGGCATACAGATATGCATTGATCCTTTTCCCTTGATGCCAGTGGAGCATGACTTCATTCAGTTTGGAGTTAAATGCAGGAAAGGTGGAGATTATCATATGAGGAATCTGAAAGCATCTAAGGGCATGGTTACAAGACAAGCAGAGGAGTATCTCCGCAGGGTATGGGGAAGCTGTTCTACCTGAACACAACTTGCTTCTGCGTAAAAAACATACTTGTGAAAATCACATACACTTTATGCGTGCATCAGTTGCAACTTTTTCCAGTCAAGGTCAGATTTATTCCTGAAACCATGTAATTTGGATGAGCGCCTATAACTGGGTTTTCAGTGGCTGCTGCCACAAACAAACAGTGGTGGTGCAGGTGAAGGGGAGACGGGGGAGAGCGCAGGAGGGAGAACGCAGGGGGGGAGATTTTATAATAATTTAAAGAGACTTACCTGAAGCTGCCTGCCGGCCACGTCACGCCTTGGTCTTCCTGGTCCCAGCAGCCCCTGGGAAGTAATCACAGACGCCCTGTGCAATCCCTGCACTGCTCTCGTAAAATGAGAGTATCGCGGGGATTGGCCTGAGCAGGCTGGGCATATCAACAAGGGCTTTATCTCTGCTTTTTTGTCTTTAAAAGCCAAAAAAGCATAGATAAAGCCCTTGTTGATATGCCCCCAAATTTCCTCTTCACAGGGATATAAAATTGGAAGAAATGTATCCAGTTTATCTCACTCCTTATTTAGAGTTTTTTTTCAGAATGTAGAGGATTTTCCATTTCCATCAATCTCTAAATTAAGTTCTCAGTTTGTGATTGCAGCTCTCTAAGAAATTCTTTCTGCTGTCCTCTGCATAAGGCTAACATCAGTTAGTTCTTCTATGAACCACAAGCATCACGAGGTTGTGTGGTCGAATATGCTACAAGTAAAGAAAATATTTGATGAGGGTTTTTTATTTTTTTTTAAATGAATAAATGCTACTTTTCTTGGCTCATCTCCCATCATATGTGCTGAGCTCCAATTGAGAGAGAGCAGATCCATGTCCTTCTGAGGGAACCCAGCACTTTCAAGACTAGGGCTGCTTTTCTGCAGGTTCCCTTCAGAAATGTGTTTTTTGTCCTCAGAACGAATGGATACAACTTGCTTTCATCAAATACTATGTAGTGCAGAGCCCTGAAGAAACATGCTCAACATTATTAATACAATGAAAGACATATATACACATTATTAAGTGAAACGCAAGCAATATTTATAATAATGGTTTACAGTGGTCCTCTTTGTAAGTCAACGACTGCTGCAAAGGGCGGCACGTGTGCAATGGGCTGATGCTCTAGTCTAGCAGCTAATAATGCAAAATGTAAGCACCTTCTGTCACATTTTCCATAGATGGAGGGACGTATCCCTGGCCGTGTTGGCATATTATCGATCCTGGTGTTGGGTCCAACATGACCCTTCATCAGCGTAACCAGAAAGGTGCAGCTAACAACAATATATGCAGAGAAAAGAAACATGTGCCAATTCTTAGCAAGGGCTGGATCAGGCCCAGTGGAGCACTCGGAGTAGTTTCATCACAACGCCATGGTTGATTCAAAGGAACAACAAGTGAAAACCCTGAGTAACTATAATCCTCTGTTTTGCATTATTGCAGGCAATTAAATTGTATGTATTCTTTACATGCTGATGGCAAGCATGGACAGGTTTGCATATCATTACAAAGAAGGCATACTTTTTCATTGTTTGAGAATTTTTCAGCCTCTGCCAAAATTGAGAAGATTTGTTGAAACTTAAAAAGTATTTGAGAAAAAACACAAATACTCTTAAAAGACACAAATTGTTCTCTAGAATATAAGTGACTCAGGAGATGAAAGATTGGCTTGTGCTGTGCACATTGACAGATGTGGAAGAAGAATTGCCCGAGGGATCAATCAATGCTTCGCCTTTATTTCTAAGCGACAAGAATGATTGTGGACAGTTGAGAATCCAAGTCTTCAATTCGCCATGGATATTGCTGAACGGATTGAGTGTTTCTTGTAAATGTGTTAGATATGAGAATGTGAGAGCTCCAAGCCTGAACCTGGAGTGGGTCAAAGAGTTGTGTACACAATAGGCATGAAGGGCCAAATACTGCCCAGCAAGGGGAAAGTAGGATTGATTATGTAACCAAGCGCGAGGGGTTCCCCTGTGGGCATTCCGATTGTGAAAAAGGATTTATTTTAGAAATAAAGTTTATGTTAGCAAAGCAGTGTATGGTAAGACATTAAACACTACATACGGAGGTAATTAAGATAATTGTACACAAATAACACAATACATTCACAGTAAAATGCAAGTAATGGTACACAGCACATATTTACTTTGCACATAGTTGAAATGCAGGGCACAGCCGATTAAAGTGATGTGCCTTCAATCACACTGATTTTTGGGGAAGTACCGAGGATAGAATTGAAACCTATATCTTTGGGTGTTGAGATCAGAAGACATATCTATTGGACCACATCCCCAAATATTTTGGCATTCTTTGTCCTGTAGAGTAATGTATTTGATACAATGGTGTGGGCATGGGTAAGAAGAATGCTGTGGGAACGAACAGTGTGCTTGTGGTGGCTGAGAGGAGTGTGAGTGTGGAATTGGTCATGTGATACAGCAGGTTGAAAATTCTGGGTTCAAGAATGAGTTATTTTGTGGAAAGGTTTATATCACGTGGACAGGGAGAAATCTACACTGAAGTCGTCAAGAGGCTTTGCGAATGATGCTTACAATTGAGTGTTCTTAGTCAATTCTGAGAGTTAAAAGTTACGAGTGAGAAAGCAAAGAAGCTTTTCTGGTAGGTATTCAACATGTAGTTAGGCAAGGTGAGAGGGTTCTGCCGTTTGATAATTCTCAAGTATGGTGATGTCAGTGTCATAGCTAGAAGGAGTACCAGTGAAGAACTGACATTAGTTGATGGTGGACCTAGACAGGTTGTGTGTGATGGGTGCCATAGGAGAGAATGAACCCTTGAATAGTTAGTTCCGATCATTTTGGCCCTAGATGTTGCATGGAAATGAGAATGAGTGTCGATCTCTTCAACCTAAACAAAAGAATATGGATGATTAAACATCTATTGACTAACAGTGCATAAACTCTTAACAACCTGGGTCACCAGAATTAGTTCACTACACTGGGCTTTTTATCTCGCTGCATCCAACATCGCAGTATCTCACATGCTTTAAGATGTCTTTAGGAGTATATTGATTCCCTTGCATGCCTTTTGCAGTGGAGCCTATGTTTTCTTTAACACATTTTTATTGATGTTGACTGGATGTATGATAGCAATCTGCATCATCTCTTTAGGTATTTTTATTACATTGCATAACGAAGCAACAGTGGTCAGACATTGTTTCCCCAACCTCCCCAATGCCGCCTCCACCCCTTAGGCCATCCCTCCCCATCCGAGTGTCTCCTGTTAGGCCGGGGTCTATGAGTGTCCTCTGTATCACAGGTGTTTCTTATAGTTCCTGATTTCTTCCTCTAGTGTCTCGGCCATGGAACGTATCGGTGCCAAGCATATTCCCTGATAAACCGCCCATGTCTGCCAGATCCTACCATATTTCCCAGGGCAGCCCCAGGCCACATATACAGATCTCACCATACTCCTAGTGATCAAGGCACTTTTTCCACTCCACAACCGGTGGGGGACATATGTCCTTCCAATGCTGGGCTATGTCCCCTTTGGTGATTGATTAAAAGCCCGAGCTGGAGTCGCGCCGACTCATATCTAATACTGTCAAGGTCTTCTCTTGTGTGAAGCAGGACCATTTTAGGGTCTATTGGGACCCTCCAGCCCAGGACAGAGTCGAGGCAAGAGGGGACTTTGGTCCAAAACAGTGTCAGCCTGTCACAGCCCTGACCATGTGTAGGAAGTCCACCTCACAGGTATGGCATCGGAGGCAGGAGGGAAAAGTGATCAGCCTCACCCTGTAACCTCTGTCTGGTGAGGTACACTCTGTGGAGGTATTTTATTTGTATCAGGCCGAGTCTAGCCACTATGGCTGAGCTACGGGGTGACTTTCTGGCCTCTTTTCACTTCTCGTCCATGAGTTTCCCCACGTCCACCTCCCAGGCAGCATAGCACGCTGATGGGGTTGTCAGTTTATAGTTTCCCAACTTACCCATAAGTAGTTTGCCCTCTGGCGGGTTAAATTCAGGGCGTTTCTCCTGCTCTGTAATATATGGCGCATGTTGGAGCTAAACGTATCGGAAAAAGTGCGTTCATGTGAAGTGTATTCTGTATGTAGGGCTTGGAATGATTTAAGGGTAGTTCTCTCCATTGCGTCCCCCATTGTGGTGATGCCTATAAGGTCTCGTTGTCAGGAACCCTCCAGGCACTGCCACCTGTCACAGCAAAGTCCCTCCACACAATGGTGTATGTTCCGTGAGTCTGCCCTCCCACCGCATCTGCGTCAGGTTGGACTTCCACAGCTTTACCACCACTGCTGTCGCAGGTGGGAGTACTAAGCCGTCCCCGCCCATATAGGAGGAAATGGAATGGGATGCCCCTAAAGATCCACTTCTTTAAGGCGTATGCTGGGTTGCCCTTGGGTATCACTCCACCACTCATTAATGATCAGTAGATGTGATTCCCCCTAGTAGTCTTCAACGTTTGCAGTGGCAATGCCCCCTAAGTATGTAAATTGGAAGCATTTGTCCTGTGCTATACGGGTAATCCCTGGCTCCACAGGAAGCAGCATAGCATGGAGTTAAGTTTCTCGAAGAGGGAGCGCAGAACTCCCTTGGGTTAGTTCTGTAGCTGATGTATAATTCTCAGCAGGAATACCATCTTAAAAATGTCAGACAAGCCTAGTAGCGACAAAGGCAGCGGGGACCACATTTTGATGTCGGAGGCCAGCCTCTCCATGAGTGGCTGTGTGTTGCATTTTCCAAGCCACCCCTGTGTCCAAAGTGACATACACTCCAAGGTATTTGAACTTCTGGTGGACCACCTGATGGTCCGTCACCTACCCAAGGAGTTAGCTGGGAACACCGAGGACTTAGCCGCGTTGAGGTGTAGGCCTGAAGTCTGACCAAACACTTAAGGATCTGTAATGCTCTTGGACCTGTAACCTCGGAGTCCATAAGGAAGATCAGGAAATCATCTGCATATAATGCCACTCTCTCTGAGACTCCTTCTTCCCATTCGAACCCCCGTACCTGGGCATCCATCCAGAGCCACAGCGCATGGTTCCACAGCAATAGCAGATAGGAGAAGGGACAGGGGGCAGCCCTATTTTGTGCCCCTTTATATCATGAATGGTTCTGAGAAATCAATCCCCACACTCACCACTGCTGTGAGATCAGTGTATAGTAGCGAGACATAGGTGATAAACCTGACCCCAAAGTTTAGGTGGCACAGGAAGGCAAATAGATATGTCCAGCATACCAAATCAAAGGCCTTCTGCATGTAGGCTAGGAAGACCACTGCTTGTCTCTCCAGATTTTTCACCCAAGCCAGTGCATTCTGAGGCCGCCTAATATAGTGCCTGGTGACTCTGTGGGCATAAAACCAGATTGGTCAGGATGTATCAGTGTGGGAATCACCCTCAGTAGCCAGTCAGCTAATGATTTGGAAATTATTTAAACCTGTAAGTTGAGCAATGATATAAGGTGATACAACGAGCACCTGTCCCATGCCTGGGCTCGGGATGACCACTATTTCGGCTTTCCGGTAGTCTGGGGGAAGTTGGCCAAAGGGTCCTTCAGTTTATACATACATTTTTAAAGAATTGGGCTGTGCTGCCATTTGGTTTGGGGGTCTTCCCTGGAGTAAGTTGGTTCAGGGCCTGTGATCACTCCAGGGAGGCCCAGTCACTCGTCGAGAGACACGGGTGGGGGAGGTTGCAAATAAACTCCTCTATCTGTTCTGTCAACACAACGTTTCTCTGGGAAAATAGCCTTTGGTAGTACGTTGCAAATTGTTGGGCAATTAGTCTGGGGTCTATAATTTTCCAACCATTTTGGTCCATGATGTACGTAATTAGTGTTTGAGCACTGTCATATAGTTTCCACTCTACGTTAGAAACTGAGCGTTTGTGGACAGCATAATCATTGGGATGGTGCCAGACTGATTCAATGTACCACCTCAGGATTCGTCGTCCTATAGGCCAGCTAGCACACAGTGCCACCATAAGCCTCCTCAACCCTAGGTGCGTAGGAAATGATTCTGGTAACCACTGAACATGACAACCCTCATCCCCCAGGAATTGTGGTAACAGATCTAAAACCCTTTTGCTCAGTCACTCATGCTCCCTTTCTGTCAGAGAAATTTACAAGGAATAAATAATGGGCCATTTTCAATATTTATTGAACCAACGTTGTCCTTGTGTAAAATATATGTTCTGCAATGATCACTAGACAGAACCAAATGAAAGTTATTAGAAGTATTAGGACAGTGAACAGAATGAAAAGTTCCACCATAGTGTTAAAACAATGTATATATGCAAGGATATAAACCAGTATAAAAATCTGGCGTACTCCACCAATGCGTCCCCTAACCTAAGCGTTTAGGGCATGTGTGTGTGTTCTGCCAAGAATCCCAGTACTGGGTAATCCAACCTCTGTTATCTGAAGGGAAGGAACGTAGGTTCCCATCTTTTTCACTAGCTGAACACCCATCAGAGATATCAGCCGGCTGCTGGGCTGAAGTATCAGCATATCGAAACCTCGCGAATGACAGCAATGTGCCCCTCTACCAACACCCGGAAATTGATGTTTACTTATAACAAAATGCATTCTTGCCTTGTGCCGAGATCTTGGTCAGGCCCCCATTGTTTATGTGTTAAAGATAGCTGTCACCTTATGTATGAAACAAATAATCACCTTTGCACAATGTATGAATTAACCTTGTACATGTTGTGTCAAGATATCATGATAGTGTTCATGCAAAGTTGGTTTGTAAGCAAGTATAGTTTACTAGAAACTAATCCCCACAGTCATGGTTGCAAATGTGTGTCAAAGGTCATTGTGTGAGATTGAAGGCAACTTTAGGAAGAAACCTTTGTATATTTAAAAATGACAGTGTTTCCCTCTGGGCCCAACTGGGACACATTACAGAACAGCCGGTGAAGTAGTTTGCTTGTCCCCCCATTGGTAAAGCTGTTGGGCATACTTCAGTACCCCTCAGGCCAGGTGGTATGAGCTTTGCTGGCTCTCTGCCTAAGGGAGGAAATGCAGGATTCTGAAAGGGTAATGGATTGCACCCATTGCTGCTTCTCCCCTGTTGAATAACTGAAAAGTGTCTCTAGGAGGGTGGCTTTCAAAGGCCTCCTCAAGAGTGCCCGTGGAGTTTACCAATCCCCGCTTAGAAGCGAAATAGGAAGAAATGGATTGACCTATTTCTTTCATGTACTGCATGTCTTGTTGGGACCATGCGGCCATAGCATCAGCACTGTGTGGGGCACTGGTGCCGCAATTGCAAGTGGAGTCTGACTGGTAAGTGATCTTACAAGCAGCTGGCCAGCATACATATCTGTGTGACATTGTGAGTCTGTCACCATGGTAGTAAGCAGTAATCGAGTTTGAAGAACGAGTAGGGTGTGTGAGAGTAAAACGTGTACCCTCATCTCCTGGGTGTGCCGCCACCTTGTTCAGCTCCAAAGGGTGAATTTATTTGGAGCTTATTTCCACCTTCATCTTGTCTGTGTCTGTTCTGAGGCCGGGTGGTTCTCTGTGTCAGTTGCCATTTTATCTGCCTAATCATCATAGTGGTCCCATTATCCACTGGGTCTTCTCTATCAGAATCTCCAGGTGAAGCGAGACGTGTATCTGCTGCATGTTCACCTCCCGGGTCGACCGCAGAAGTGCAGCAACCCCTTACACCAAGGCTCACGCCGCCCCATCCCAGTGGGGTGTGGGCTTAATGTGGATTCTTTTGTCAGTCCTGTTAAAGACTCAATTCAAAGAAGTGTCTGGGATTTGTATATGACCTCGAGTTTGGCCGGGTATAGGAGCATGAACCTTATGTTAAGGTCTCAAACACACAAAAGAAGGGGGGACTGGGAGCAAATTGGATTTAGAAGTCCAGTACCTGTGCTCCCTAGACTCTACGTATCAATCACTAGAGGGTAGCTGTTCCTCAAAAGAGCGGACCAGTATGGTCACAAGAAGGATTGTAGGTTGGAAAATATTAAGGGGGGAATACCTCCTTGTTAATGAAGCGCCCTCACACACCAAAGCGGGTGTCATGCTACATCATCGGGCGTTGCTCCTTGTGAGGGTGGCACTGCAGTCTCCCACAGGCCCCGCGAGAGGGCTCTTTGTCAGAGATCTTTTCGAGGAACGTCACAGTGGTGAGTGCGGGTGTGTGGGGTGTGCTGCTTAGTGGGTTAAGAATATCACACTGGTTCCCTGGAGAGACTTTATTCTGGGGTCCGTGTAATTTGGTTAAAAACTGGAGGCAAAAGGAATACTCTTGACAGGGTGGTCAGGATAGGGAGTATTCTCCTTCTGAGAATTTGTAGTGCAAGTGATGGTATAAAATAATGGTATCAGGTCGACATGTTTCACGCCGCTCGTGGTCCCTAGTGGATCCAGTGGCATTTCTTCAGGACCGTGCAAAAGTGTATAAAGTGAAGAAAAAGGGTCTGGGACAGCGACACCCAGTAACCCTATAATGATACCTAGATTCAGGTGTGGTTGGGGTGACCCTGCACCCAAAAGGATATGACCACTTTTATTTGCAAAATCCAAACTACGAGGGAAAAAGAAGGAATAGAAAAAAGACAGCGACTACATTTGTCCATCAGAAACAAAATACAGATCATACGTCTTTCAGATCATATTATGTTCGTGTTAAGGCTGGTCTCATACATAGCTGAGTTGACCATCTCAGTGTGAGGGTGGTTTTAGTTAAAATGAGGAATACACAGTACAAATGCCCAGAGCCGGCAGTGAAGTGATCCGGCATACTGCTCCTCCATGCCATCGTGGGTGTGGCAAGCAGTGAATCGCATTTTTAAAAGCATGCCCTCACACACGGAAACGTGCCCGGGTATGGTAAATGAGTCAGTGGCGAAGTTTCATAAAAAAAGGCAAGCGCAGCGGAGTGGGAGCCGGTATCAGCTGTGGTGGGTACGTGACACCAGTGTGATACACACTAAACAGACAGACACACAAACATTAATGACCATACCCCATAAGTGGTAAGGGAAGGCTTTATCAGCTAGGAGCGCAACTTAGAGAAGTGAACCTAAAAAGGACACAGCGTAGAAGTTATCACTGTGTGGTCGTGGGTTTTTTGTAAATGACCTAGACCAGGCACCTATTAGGTGTAAGAGAATACTCACATTGACCTCCCGTGAAGCAAGCTAGTTACCTGTCCTTCACTGCTCAATCGCCGGTGGGAGGGAGGAACACTGCTACCAACCACATCCATTTTCCTGTACATCAACTTCTGGGAGCGGAGTGACGTGGGGGAATAGTGCGTGAAGTGGCGCACGCGTATGGTCAGAGTGCGGCCATATTGTAACGCACGTAGGTGTTTAAAATAGCACGAGTCGTGGCTTTTGTATGGGGATAGTATGGCGACCATGATGGGTGTATGTAGGAGAAAAGAGCGAATGTTAGCGCTCGTATGTAGACACTTTGGTGGCCATATTAGGCAGGTAGCCTGTCAAGCGGTGTTACATGGAATTTAGCGCTTGTCAAGGCTATTGTATAGAGAAAGTATGGTGGCCATGTTGTGTGTGCATCATAAAGAAAGAGGCCTTAATAGTATGAAAAAGGGAGAAATGAAGTGGTTTTTAATCTGACTTAACAAAACAGCAAAAGCTAATCAGAGTAATAGAGGAACCCAACCTTTGGTTCAAATACTGGTCTGTGTAGTCAGTACATGGAGTTACTACAGTTGGCTCCAAAATGACGGATACTAGACAGGACTGGAATGGCTAGTAAAAAAGTGTGTGGAACACGACCTCTACCGATAGCGCCAATCGAGATGGGCCAAGTCCACCATGTGTTCAGTGACAAGGGAGAGGCCAATTTAGCTATTGAACACTGCCTCTACCAACTGCGACTAGTAAGGTGAGAAGGGTCTGCCATATGCGCAGTTACAGGGGGGAGGCTGGGCTAGCTGATACATTCGGCCCATGGTATATCATCGTTAAGGCCTTGTGTATTGGACCGTAAACGGAAAACCCAATGTTGTTCCTGTAAGAACAGGGTTCTCGTTGACCAATTGGGGTTGGAGTGGATGACGGTCCAATGAAGACAGTCTTGCGTGTGGTGTGCTTCAGAGAAATGATTCAGCATTCTCGTATTCGTTTTTTTGCAATGGATCGTGCTGCGATGCTCACTCATCCGAACTTTGACAGATCTGGTGGTCATGCCCACATAGCGGAGATTGCAGGGCCACGTGATCAGATACACACAGTTTTTAGTATTGCAGTTCATGTGTCGTTTCTGATGAAATGGCTTCTGCAATCCTAGGTCTATATGTTTAGTCGTATTGGTGAGATGGCATACTGAACATGACCCACATGGGTAATGACCTTCAACTGGTGGTAAGGCCCAGAGGGTGGGTTGTTTGGTATATTGAGTACGTGGGCGGGTGTGCACCAGAAGGTTCCTCATATTCTGAGTATGTTTAAAGGCGAAAAGGGGACTTGGTCCTGGTATGAAGTCACCCGTCTGGAGGATCCTCCAATGCCTTTTAATGGCATTCTGTACTTTGTTGGAAGAGGGGGTAAAAGTAGTCACACATGTATGGGTGTCCATGTGTCTTTTCCCCCTACTCTCCAACAGGCATTCTCCGTGGTTGTTTTTGGCCCTCATCTAGGCGTCATGAATCACCTTTGGTGGGTAGTGGCGATCCTCTAAGTTGGATCTTAAGGTGGTTGCCTGTCTTTCGTACTCGGCTGTGGTGTTGCAGTTCCTGCATAAGCGGAGGAACTGGCCCACTGGAAGATTATCTCTGAGTGCTTTCAGGTGGTGGCTGTCATACAGCAGAAGGCTATTTATGTCTGTAGGTTTCCTGTAATTGGTGGTGAAGATTTGTCCATCTCGAATAGAAATAGACAAGTCAAGAAAGGGGATGGTGCTCTCAGACCATGTGCTGGTGAATTTCAAGAAAGGGTTGAGGGTGTTGACCCATTTGCAGAAAGATGCACATTGGTCTGTGTTACCACTCCAGAAAACCAGGACATCATCGATGTATCAGTATGTTGTTCTGAAATGGGTGGCTTTCAAGTAGAATGTATTTGCTCTTAAAAGATGCCATGTAGAGGTAGGCCAGATTAGGAGCAAAAGGGCTCCCCATGCTGGTCCCTTGTACGTGATGGTAGATTTGATTGTGGAAAGCAAAGAAGTTCTCTTTTAGAGCTATGGAGGCACATTCAACAATGAACCTTAACTTGATGAGCAGGACACCTGATTGGGTGTGTGAGGGCATTACATTAACAAGGAGGAAGTCCACTCTTTAATATTTTCTAACCTACACTCCTCAACAGAGTTCCTGTCACTTGTCCTCCCTGCGACCGCACTGGTCCGCTCTTTTTAGGAACAGCTACCCTCTAGTGATTGATCCTTATGTTAGGGTCTCATAGTTATTTTTTGGTGGCCGCTCAGAAGTTTTTCCTTTGCTGTTGGACCAATATTGTGTAGTCAGGAAAGGTCATTATGGAGCAGAAATCATACTGTATCGGGCCGTGGGTCCGAGAGCATTTCAGTGTAGCATCCCTGTCCAAATAGTTGCCGACGATTTGGGTGATAACTCCAGCAGGAGGTTTAGTAGCTAGGTCCCTGTGTGCTCTCTTTATTGAGAAACCAAGGAACAAGGCTTCTTGCGGCATAAAGGATTTGAGTCAATGGTCTAGGAGTTTCTCATGGAATCCCACAAAACGCAAATTGTTCCTCCTCACCTGTCCCTCAATGTCCTCTACACTGGCAGTGACTTTACTGGTAGTCGATGTAAGTTTTGCTACCCTTTGTTGCAGGGTGCAAACTGAAACTTTTGTCTTGGAGATTCTGGTTTCTGCCTCAGTGATTCTTCCCACTGTGTTCTGGAGATCTTGTCATAAAAGCATCCCATTGCTGCCGACCATGCCTATTTTGGCTTCTCGTTTTTCTCTAGATTGATTTATGGCAGCAAAGATGACAACATAGTCTGAAACAGCTGCAGTGTTCTCAGTCTTGTCTCCTCCCGCTGCACACCCAGGCTGTATAAATTTGTCAATTGTATCATGTTCAGCCATGTGGGATGTTTTATCTTTAGCCATGCTTTTCATAGTGGATGATTGGACACCATGTGGTGTCTTCCAGGTCACCTCATCGCTTCAAGGCCCCACCAGCTCCTGTGTTCCCCTTTCAGAGTGGCACGAGCAGTCCATCACCGTCTCTAGACACTTTTCCCCTGCCTAATATAAATGAGTTGGTGTTTGCCCTGGGTGGTGGCAGGTAGTTCTCCATACTTGATCTGAAGATTGCCTATCATCAGATCAAGATGTATGAGGATGCCAAGTCACTTTACTATGCATTCATTACTATGCAGAGAACTTTTACACGTATGACCTTTGGCCTGTGCTCTGCTGCCAGCATGTTTCAAATGATGATGAAGGAGGTATTTAAAGCCATGAAATACGCCTTATAGTTTCAAGACGACATTTTGATCTTTGGAAACACCGTGCAGCAACATACCTTTGCGCTCAGGCAGGCAGGCATACATTGAAGGATGCTGGTTTAGCCCTACGTCAAGACAAGTGTAAATTCTTTGTCGAAGAAGTGGATTATTTGGGATGCTACATCACTGTGGAAGGAGTTCAGCCTAAGGATAATCTACTGAAGGCGATTGAGATGGCTTTGTCTACCACAGACAAAGACATGTTGCGGTCATTCTTGGGCCTCATTGAGTACTATGCTACGTTTTTGAAGGGTTCTCAGACAAAACAGTGTATACAAGAGCATTATTGAAGAAAGGGGTTGCGTATGATTGGGGGTGGAGTAACAACAATGTTTTGAGTTCATCAAAAAAGAGATTTGTAATGCAGCGATTCTAATTCCTTTCAATACGAACTTGAAGTCATTTTTTACAGTTGATGCAAGCGCCTCTGGAATTGGGGCAGTTCTGTCACAGGTACATGCCAGGGTTGAGAGGATGGTGGCCTTTGCTTCCCACATGCTGAACACCTCTGAAATGAACTATTCTGTTATTGAGCATGAGGCGCTCCCTGCACCTTGGGGAGTGGAGCATTTTAGGACCTATCTTTAGGGTACTACATTTCTCATATTCATGGACCATAAGCCTTTGATCAAGGTTCTGCAGGCAGGCGAGGTAAGTAACAGTTCTGCAAGGTAGGCTAGATCGGCAGCTAGGCTCCAAGAATTTTGCTATGTGGTGGAGCACATCTCAGCTGACTGTCGGGATTGTCCTTGGATTGGAGAGTGGTGGATGGTCCAGCTGTCTCATCTCAAGAGAAGGAGGGGACTGTTGCCACTGTGCCTGTTGTCTTGGAGTTGGATACCTTACATGCTGTCACCAAATCAGAATGGTTGTAGGATACAGCTGTGGGTCCAGTGCTTGGTAAGGTCAAGAGATTGTTGAAACTTGGTGGAAGGACAGAAAGCATAATATCGATGCATGTGATACCTTACTTGAAAATTATTGATGAATTGTTGTTTAGTGATGATGTGGTATTGATGAGAGGGAAGACGTTTGTACTGCCCAGGGGTCTTTGTTCCACGTTGATATCCATGGCTCATGAAGGGCATCTGGGACAGTCTAAAATCAAGATGAGGTTGCATGAGAGTTGGTGGTGGCCTGGCATGGATGAACAGGTGGATAGGTGGGTTGATGAATGTGTGGTGTGCAAGGAAGGAGAACAAAAGACTCAAGGTGGGTGTTAAATCAGTCATGAGACACATAATTGTTCCTGGTAGTCTTTGGCACACTTTGAGCCTGGACTTTATTGGACCGATACATGAGTTAAGACATGACATGAGGAATGCCATGTTAGTGGTAGATGTCTACTCTAAGTGGTTTATGTTGAGATTTTAAGGGGATTACCACTAGAGCCAATAATCAAGCATTGAAGGAGATTTTTCAGGAGGAGGGTGTACCTTCTGTCATCATGACAGACAATGGTAATCAGTTGGTCTGCAGAGATGCGTGTCTTTTTGGAGTCTTGAGGGATTGTGCATAATCGCACATCCTTTTACAACCCACAAGGAAATAGCATTGTGGCGAGAGCGAATAGATTGGTCAAGGGCTCTATTTAAATGGCTGCTGCGGGGGCCATTATTATTTATTTGAAAAGTTTTATAAAGCGCGAACAAGACGCAGATGGGCATCCGAGCGCTGTACAAAAAGAAACTAACGTTGACATGAAGAAACAGTATGAGTACAATACAATAAGGCAACATAAGAGGAACCTGAAACATAAAAGTAACTGTGGGCGCTGGAGGAAGACGAGGTAGCACAAGATCAAACAGGTAAAAGCCCTACTAGACGGGGCCGTGCAGTTTTAGCAGCGCACCAAGTCAAAAGAAAGACAAATACATTTCAAAACACAAAGTAAAAATTATTGTCAAGCATACATTTCAACACACAAAGTAAAAATGATTGTCAAGCAACAGAAGGAAGTGTCTAACAAATTACATAGAGGCTATTGCTGTTGAAGTTCGTCCAAAAGTAGCCATTTGACCTGTTTTTTTAATGAAGCAGTCGAGGGATTGGCTCTGATGTCCATCAGAAGGGCATTCCAAATTCTTGGAGCCAGCCCTGAGAAGGTGCGATTGTACGTTCTTTTTTTGTTGAATTTAGGTGGTTTCAGTAGTAGGGCATTGGAGCTTCTTAAGTTTCAACTGGAACCAGAGCGCTCACGTTTTTTTGCCAGGTAAACAGGGCTATTGAAGTGTATAGCTTTATGTGTCAGACAGGCTATCTTGAAGTGGATCCTTGCTTCAATGGGAAGCCAGTTAAGTTGAATTAAGTCAGGTGTAATATGATCATGCTTTCTGGAGCCTGTGATTAGTCTGGCAGAAGCGTTCAGAGTAGCTCTTAGTGGAGCTAACCTAGATTTACGAAGCCCAGCTAGGGTCACCAAGCCATATTCCACGAGTTAGATAACTAGGGATTGGACTTCTGACTGGATGTCCTCAGGAGGTAGGTAAGGTTTGATTTTCCTAAGATTGTTGAGGTGATGAGTGGCACTCTTAATGGTGGCACAGATGTGACCTTGCATGTTTAAGAATTTGTCCAGGGTGACACCTAAAGAACAAACGTCCACCATATGCGGGGTGCAGTTGAGTGCTGAGATTTTCTTGATCCAGTTTTGCGCAGAGGCCGCATGGTTACGGGGGGTAATCAGGAAAAATTCTGTTTTGAGGGTATTTAGTAACAGATGGTTATGCGTTAGCCATTGTTGTGTTTTTTGAAGCACCCCATTAAGAGTTTTAATGTCATCTGGAGAGGAAATCTTCAAATACAGTTGAGTGTCATCCGCGTATATATGGTACTGAACGTTAGAACCATTCAGAATAGCAGTAAGAGGTTCCATGAAGAGATTGAAGAGCGTGGGCGAGAGTGTAGATCCTTGAGGTACCCCAGTAGAGACCGTGGTGCTGGCAGCCAAAGATTGGTTGACTTTGATTCTTTGTGTTTGGTTATGCAGAAAATAGGCGAACAAATTTAAGACAGGGCCAGATAACCCCTCCTATTTTGAAGAAGGTCAATCAAATTATCATGTTTGATTGTGTCAAAAGCAGAGGACAAGTCCAGAAGAATTAGAAGTCAAGGCGCAACTTGGTCAAGAGCTCTCAAGGCGTCATCAACAATGATGAGTTAGAGCTGTTTCTGTACTATGACCTGATCTAAAGCCTGACTGATGTCGGTTTAGGAGCTGAAATTTCTCGATGTGGTCTCAGAGCTGTGTGTGAACGCATTACTCGAGCAATTTTGCTAAAGACATGATGCTGGTGATCGGCCGGAAGTTATTGGGATCCGTTAGGTCTGCATTAGGCTTCTTGGGGATGGGTGTGACTTGCCCCATTTTAAGGCAGTTGGGAATCCTCTCCTGTAAGAGAGATTGTTGGATGATCCTGGCCTAGAGAGGCAGAATGGCCACGTTGAGGTCTTTGAGCAACTTAGCGGGAAGTGTATCACTGAAATGGTTGGATGCTTTAAGAGATGCCAAAGAATGTGACAACTCCTCCAAATCCGGGAGCAAGAAGGTATTCCAGCAGGAATTGTTTTTGGGAGTGTTTTCTGTGGGGTATAGCAGAGCACACACTGCCGCAGGTACTGCCGAACCTAAGGCGCTCATAGACAACAGGTTAGCAGCGGCACGTTGAAGCGCCGGATCAGTACTCCTCGACTTTTCAGAAAAGTGCACTGAGAAGTCCTCCTCACTGGGTCCAGAGGTATTGGTTGCTGGAATAGGATTGGTATATGCCTGTTGTTTGATGATATCAAACAGTTTCTTGGGTCAGTTTTTAGCGCTGTCAAACTGATCCCTGAAATGATCTGAATTAGCAATGCAAACAGGTTTGTTATAAGAGCTTCTCATCTTCCTTAACTGCTTGAGACTAGAGGTGGAGGGGGCATTTCTCCAACGTCTGTCAGAGAGCCTCAGTTGGAGACGTTCATCATTAAGGGCGCCATTGAACCAAGGTTTGGATTGTTTGCGAGGAATCCTTTTGAGTTGCTTCGGGGCGGCAGAGTCGAGAATATTTGACACAGCGTTGATGTAATGATCCGTCAACTCTTCCAAATTATTCATGTTAGGGGGAGGTTCCAGCAGATTCTTGCTCAAGTTGGAAAGGTTAGAGATGTGAATGTCTCTCAGATTACGAGTCAGTTGCTTGTTTTTGAGCGGTTGACCTTGTCTGAGCAATACCTTTTCCTGAATGTGAAAGGAGATTTGGTGATGATCCGACCAATCACATGGTACAATGTCATCCAGTTGAATTATGTGATCTCCAGCTATGATAAGGTCAAGGGTAGCGCCCTTGTAGTGGGTGGGTCCGTTGCAGGCCTGTATATAGTTTATGTCGGAGAGGAAAGCCTTAACAGAGCAAACTAGTGGATCATTTGTGTCATTCCAGTGAAGGTTGAAGTCACCGAGGAAGATATGGTTAGGGTGGAGGGCCGAGCTGGTAGAGATGGATTCAATCAATTGCTCTACGAAACGCAAGTTATCCCCAGGGGAGTGATGGATCGAGTGAAGCACACAAACAATCTTGCCCTTGTTCCAAATTTCAGTAACTAGGAGCTCACAGGAGGACATCAGATCCTTATGAGTCTGCTTCAATACGAGGCTAGAACGATGATGCAGGCAATGCCACCCCCCCCCCCAGATTTAATATTTCTATCGCATCTGATTATGTCATAGTCAGGAGGAATTAAGATGTCAAGTATTGGGGAAGAGGAGTCATTAATCCACGTTTCCGTAAGAATCAGGAGGTCTAATTCTTGTGATATGAAGAGTTTGGAGATATCCGCTGCGTGTTTCACTGTTGATCTGCAGTTGAGAAGCATTGATTTGATATGAGTGTTTGTAGTTGCTTCCACTAGGTACGACGTGGTGACCTGAAGTAAGTTGTTCTTATTCATGGATCTAAAGTTAACGCTAGGTTCTCTATCCGGATCAGATGTGATAGTGGGTAGGATGCTAGGAGAGACTGCATAGTCAACATATGATAGTAACAGTGCGAGCTTGTCATAATCAGACATCTGAGGTTGGAATCTAAGTGGTCTAGAATGGAGGTTGGGAAGAGTTAGAGAGGGCCAGCGTGGGTTACTAGAGTAAGTATCAGAGAACCTTTCCATTCCACCACTTAAAGTAGTTGCTGGAGGCATAGGAAGTTCAGTCCCTGGGGGAGGATAGGGTTTTCACAACTTCTCATTCTTCAATGAGCAGCGTAGGAGGGTCTGGAGGTTATCCTTTACAGTAAGGAGGTCCAGCTTCAGTTCAGCCAGTTTTTCCTCAATCCGGCAAAGGCTGTCACAGTCAGGTACCTGCCCAGAATAAGATGAAGGGTGAGGCCCCTTCTCCTCACAGCGCTTGCACAGGGAGATGGACTCCTGCTTGAGCTCAGTTATGGGATCAATTGGTGGGGGGGATTGGCATAGATGGTGTCAGGGATCTGATTAGGAGGTTGAGGAGAAAACCTTTGAGGATGCAAGTGGGGGGGCCCTATGGTAGTATCCTGTGCAATGGATGTAGAGATAGAAGATGCAGAAGGTCGAGGAGGGTTCAAAGGAAAGGGGGGGCCTGAGGTAGTATCCTGTGCAATAGGTGTAGAGGTAGAGGAGGAGGGAGGACGTTAAGGGTTCAAAGGAAGGGTGCTGGGGTTTAAAGTTGTGTGCAGGGAAGGTGAAGTAATCAGATTAGAGTTACTGGTACTAGGAGACGCAGTCAGATTAGAGTTACTGGAACTAGGAGATGGGAAGCATGTAGTGTCAAGGTTGGTATTGGGAATGTTACACTCAATCGTGTTGCGGGCGGTATCAGAATGGATCAACATGAGAGAAGGAGGTGGAAGGGGCGCTCACCGAGTGTGAGGTAGCAGGTGGTTCTGTATTAATGGGGAGACTAATATGTTTTGGCCTGGTAAGTTTAGGGTTGATGCTCAGGATGTTTGGAGGGGAGACAGGAAGGGAGGGCACGGAAGGTGCTCCCGTAATGGGGAGATTGGGATTACCTAAATTGGCAGGATTGGGGTTATTAAGTGAATTTTTTATCTTTTAAAAAATACTGTCAAACCGATTCAAATACAAGTCAGAGGCTTGAATAAGGATATTGCTGTTATTGTAGAGAGAGATGGTCAGTTCCACATTGAGGAAACGAGACAGAGGTATGTTAATACAGAAACCGTGTGGGGTTTTACATAGAGCTTTGGTACGAAGCGTATCAGTAAAAACTCTGATACAGGCCATGGTGTCAGTAGTATGGTGCTGGACTCTGCATATCTTACAAGTATTCATGAAGCAATTCAGAAATCCCCTTTTGAGTTGATGAGAGGAAGGGTTGCAGGCTCTAAACTATTACCACCTTGGATGAAGGATAGGATGTGGCTTGCTGCTGATGTGAAGAGCAGCACTGGGGTTAACAGCACGAATTTGTATAATATGCGTCTCGAGGCTGGAGACTGGGTCAAAGCTCAGTGTACTCAGCGAGGAGGTGGGTTGTCCAAGTTCAAAGACCGATTTAGAATCAAGGAAGTGCGCCGCTTCTCTGTGTTGTTGGAAAATGGGGAAAATTGGAATAATAGACGTGTAGCTTTGTATCAGAGAGGTGGTTAGTGTTGTGGTGGAAAGGAGCAAGGGGGCAGCGCGTTCATGCTCATGGGTGATGATGACCCAAGCTTTTCTCAAGGGGAAACAAGTTGTTCTCCCTTATTGAGCACCGGTGATGCCGGGGTTTAAGTTTCGAGGCGTGTAGGCCATGCTGCACGGAGGAATACCTGATTTCGCAACCCACTTATGTATTTGAGGGATTTTGTTTAATAATATGGGTACATTGTGTTTAATTAAAAGCAGTGCTTTTGCTCCTGTGCTATTTTTGTTGTTGTTGTTTTGTTTGTTATATTTGTGTTTGTTGTAAAGGGGGAGATGTGTTGTAATCCTGTATCTGGGGGTTTGCTGGATACAGGGTGAGGATTGGGAATGTGAAGTGTGTACAGCAGTCTGAGTTCTGGAGGCTTGGTGTAGGGGAAGTGTTCCACGTGAGTCAGTTGTTCAAGGCTGGCTGTGAAGTGGGCTGCGCTCTGGTTTGCAGGAGGTCTCTCAACAGAAATAAACTTCCTTCAACTTACCTGTGGCTTCGTACCGTTCCTGAGAGTCACAAGACTCAGTTACTCTTTGCTATCTAGTTCTGGCTTAAACTGTGGTTTCTTCTAAGTGACATGATAGTCTTTACCGGATGAAGGTTGCACTATATAAAAAAGTTTTGTTATCATTTGTCTCCGGGCATGTCGAGATGTAGGAGTTCCTTCATTAAAAGCTGGACCACTGTAACTGTTTGCATTTTTAATGATCCACAATCTTCCCAATTTGAAAGCCAAATAATTTCCCTTCTCTCACTTGTTATATTTTTTAAGCCAGCACTGCAGATGCATTGCATTGGCGACGTGATGATCCTGTGATGAGTCAGTTGTATCCTTGCCAGGAATTAGGGCAGGTTTTATCTGCATATGTCAGGGTGACCATTTATTTCTGTCCATCCTCAAGATGAGCCTCTACAAACTCATTCCAAGGGCAGCAATACGCTCTGATTGAACCTTTCGTTTACCCACCTTAGTTTCATCTCTGGTGATAGGAAGTACAAATATATTCTGACTTATATTTTGGACCATTTTATGACTTGAAAATGTAGTGTTTTTGTTTTGTTTTCTGTAGATGATATGAATTAATTTAACATTATAAGCTTTTCGGAGTACTACCCATCTATGACTGCATATTACTGTTTTAATCAGACTTGTTTCTTTCATCCAAAAATGTGTTAACACTTGTAATTTATGGTCTCAATATTTTTCAAACTCCTAAATACATTTGATAGACTTTTAATTTTCAGCTGCTTTCTTTTTAACCCTCTGAGAAAACTGTTATTTTTTTACTATCATATCCTGTGTTTCTGAATAGCTAAATCTTAATTAGGGCTCCCTGTTTACACTTCATATGATTTTACAGAAAACCATTCCTGTCTCTATAAATATTTTTTTAAATTATATTTAAACATGGAAAAAAAATGGAAAGAAAATAGGTTTTCTTTTAAGTGATCTTTGATTGTGTCAATCATGACTGCTTGACCAATAACTGTGTAGACTAACACGCAGGAGAGTTCATAAAGAAGGAGCCAAGATTTCCTAATGAAGATTTAAACAGTTGCAGACAATGCTGTGATGAGTTGTTTACACCTCTTTGAGCCACCAAATGCTAAACGATTATTGCCTTCTACAGAGAAGCCGTATGTAGTGGAGAACCCAGAAGACAAGGCACGGAGAGAAGGCGAGAGTGTCACCTTGTGCTGCGGTGCCATGGGGCAGCCAACACCTCAACAATATCTCTGGTAAGGAGGCACTCTCAGGTTCTCGAAACTTCACTGACCGACTTAGAGACAAGGACCAAGTTTGTTTTTGGTCAGGTATTTTCGCCCTAAATCTTGCACTAATAAGCTGGGAATGTTTCTCACAGGCAGAGCATCTTGTGGGGGGATATCGGGACATTGCCAATAGGAAAACAGCCTCAGGAAGACAGAAGGGGCTACATCCTATGAAGAATGAAAAGCCAAGCTTGCATATAAAAAATTAATTGAAAGTACATTATTGTGCTCTCTAAGCAATGATCACTTCATCATTCTAGCCAAGTTTACTTGTCAACAAACTCATGCACTATTAGCCTAGGCATAATCTATGTACCTCTACCACCAAATATTTTGCAGTACCAAATTCTTGGTGGCCAGAGCGAGCAGTAGATCCTTTTAAGTCTAGACAGAAATGGTCTGGTAATGAACGAACGAAAGCAGCCATCTTAAACTTTAGCAAGTCTTTTCACGCTATAGCATTTAGTACAGTAGACTAGCCTTTCTTCTCCGCCGCTCACCTGTTTTACTATACAGCAGAAAGTTACTATGCTCTTACAAGGTCACTAATATAACAAGAACATAACTGGATGCACTTAAGTATCTGCCGCTGGATCTTGATCCTCAGAATATATGACGTTATATTGCGGTGTTTACACCGCGATGCCTTTACAACGCAGGCATTACAACGCAAGTCGTTACAACGACTTGCTCTGGAGGGCGCTGGACTTAGGAATAGTAGTATGATTTACTATTCCAACTCCAGTCTACGTACAGTAGGGAAGGTGTTGGAATAGTAAATCATACTATTCCTTAGGTTAGAGCACTATCCAGCGCAAGTTATTGTAATGACTTGCGTTGTAATACCCGCGTTGTAAAGGTATTGCGGTGTAAACTCCGCAATGTAAACAATGTTTCCCTGACCCTCAACCTACAGAGGTATTTGATGCATGTGTAAGGTTCCCCCACATGCTTAATCCTTGCATTCACAAATGCTCTCAATGGAACGGAAAAAGTGAAAAAAATACTCTGTTGGTATTGCATGCTATTAACAGATTGATAAAATTATGGAAGTGTATGAACACACAGGGCCGAGCTGAGGGCAGAAGAGGGAGGACAACAACAGCCCTACCATGGACTTTAATAAATTGTAGGCTCTTTTCTCATTGAACTATAGGTACCACAACGGAACCCTACTGGACCACGCAGTGTACCGGTACAACAATAACCTGGTACTAAGGAACCTAGACATGACCCAGAATGGGGATTACTACTGCCTGGCGAAAAATGAAGCAGGCTCTGCTAAGTCCAAGGTTGTCAAGCTGGCTGTCATTGGTAAGGACCAAAATGGCCCCTTTGATGTTGACATCAAACTTGGATCAGAAAGCAAAGTGAAACCAAAGGTTGAAGAAAGTTGAGAGAGTAGTAGTGGCAATAAGGATCCTAGTCAGTAAGATCAGCATTCAAACTGTTGACCTCTACTGCTTCACACTGTGGGTCTATGTAATGTACTCTGGGTCGGCATTAAAACCCTTCTTTATAACGATGGGAGTAGACATAAACACCAGATACTCCCCTCTTTGAACCATATCCTAAATGGCACTGCTGAAACAGCAGCAATGTCTGCCAATCATTTGAGAAATGTGTGTTTTTGTTGGGCATAATGTGCTAATATATCAAATGTGTTTCATGTAATAATGTGTATTATTGTCATTCAAATTTTAAAACCAAAGGACCTCTAAGGAAATTAAAAGCATGCCTTCTAAAATGTGCTTTACTCTTTTAGTACATTGACAATATAGAGTTGGTTTAACAAGAAATATATATATAAAAAAAAGAAAATGTGGCACTAGAGGTGGGTGAGTCACTGAGAGCTCAAGCGAAGCTTCCGCCAGGTGCCTGGCCCTGGCTTAGCTCGAGGTCCTAAATGAACTGAGCTTTCAAAGAGTTAACATCAAAGCAGTAACATTCGAAGTGAAAAGGAGAGAAAAAAAGATACAGATTTTGTGATTGATTTGTTAAAATACAAACCAGAAAATCTGGGATTAATCCCGGCTTGCTGCTTAACCAAAGTGTATGATCTTAGGCCAATATTTTATTTCATTGATCCTCCTTTTACTTTATTATCATATATGAAAGCACCTTCAAATACGTGAGTTATGAATATGAGCTTTACAAAAACGTATTGTGTTTGATTTAATAGGCTATAATGTTGCTCTAACTATAAGAATCTGGGCCATATACAGGGTGCACATGACAAATGACGCGTCTCAGATCACTAATGGCATTGTCACCAAGACAGAGACAGTGCCCGAATGGGTCTAAATTAGTGTTTAAAACCTTTTAATTAGGACCTCTAAGTTCAGTGATATAATGCAACTTATTATGGCCAAAGCTTCTGTATGTCAAAGAATACACTTGTTTCAATTTTGAGGAGGCTTTGTCATATTTTACATGATGTTTGGTGCATGATTTACATGGCAAACATTTTCAAGTCTTAGCTAGTGTATGGGCCTTCAGCCCATGTACAGTGTTGTTATCAATTATGGCATGTCAGATGTCATTAGGGGTGTTATCAATGCAGTCATTGAACATGTCATAAGTGATGTAATATGTGAGGGTACAAGCAGCGTACCCTAAACCTACCTTCCATATGGTTCATGGGGTCAGGGTACTCCTACCTTGCCCTCTAATATCTTATTTATTTTATTTTGCACGTCTCCTTGACCGAGTCCCTTATTCCTATGATGGTGGCCTCAACTTTTTCTTTGGGTTGTGGGAAGCCAATCACAATGCACAATTGATATATGTGTCTATATATGTGCCCCACTGCCTCCTGCAGCCTCTCTGTGACCACCGCCTCCAGTGCATCCCCATTTTGTGCACCCACCCACCTTCAGCCCTGTGTGAGCTGCCCTGCCCCACCTTTGCTGGTCCTCTGTGTGCTCCTCCACCCCCAGCAGCCTCTCTGTGCTTCCCCACCTGCCTGTAGCGCCTCTGTGCCACTTGTCCCCTGCAGTCCCTCTATGTTCCGCCATGCTTCACTCCTGCAGCCCCTCTGTGTGCCCGCCTCCCCTCCAAGTGTCCCTGGCCACCTGCTGCCTCTCTGTGTGCCCCAACACCCTGCAGCTGATATGTGCCATCCTGCCCTGGCACAACAGCCCTTCTCTATGCCTATATCTCCCTTTTTCAGGTCCTCCCCATGACTACCACCCCCAGCAACTCCTAAATGTGCCACTGAGCTCTGCCCTGGCAGCCCCTCTGTGTGGCTTACAGCCTGCACAATTGCCCAAGCCAATAGGCCAGACTTCTAAGTTAAAATGCAAGCCAGAACTACTTACTTTGCCTAATTTGTAAACAATTTTTCTCAATGTTTGCAAACGCGATAAAAATCTTTTTTTTTTTTGTTGTCTTTTTTTACTTTGGGATCAATTCATTAGCTCCTACATACCACACAATTCACAGGCTCTCCGAATACGCAAGAATGACAAGAAAGAATTAAATACAAATCCTGGTAGTCACCGCATTATAAACCCCATAAAGGACATTAGAGGATACAGCATCCTTGTCTTACCCAAAAACGAAGAGGGATCCAATTAATAATTACTACCTCGCCTTGCCCAAGTGCGAGGTAGAATGTGTGCTTTTCCCTCCATCTTGCCCAAGGACAGATAGACTGGGGAGTTTCTTAATCAAAATACTGTAATCTCACCCAAGGGCCAGAGCAATACTTGCCCCACTGCTCCCCCCTCGCCATGCCCCCATCTCACTGGAGATGAGGATTCGGTCTGGCCGTTATGGCAACAGAAGTAGTCCAGTGTCAAAGGCAAATGGGAGATTTTATCTCAAGCTAGACCTTCTAAATAATTAGAAGGGCTTGCACAGAGTTAAGACCATGTTGTGTATTTGTTTTAATTTCATAGGTCTGCCATTTCCCCTTTGCAAAACAGTAACAATTTGTTTACGTCATTTGAATGTCAAGATGTGTTTTCTTCATATCACAATGGCTTATTCAGATGAGTGAGAAGAGGTTGAGTGAGGAGAAGATGAACTTAAGTCAATGTTTTTGAAACTGTTTATAGACCAGACTTGCAGTAGCACTGACAGTTATAACATCTAAGGTTGATATTTTATCTTACAGCAAAAACTGCCCCCTCTTGTGAGCTGACACCTGAAAGCCACCTCATAAGACTTCCACAAGACTGCTTCCAAAACTCAACCAACTCCTTCTACTATGATGTGGGGAAATGCCCTTCAAGCACCTGTGCAGGAGAGCCTGAAAAAGGAATTCGCTGCAAAGACTCAGTCGCCTACTGCTGTGGTGTTACCAAAACAGAAACCAGGGAGATCACATGTCCAGGGTACACACTACCCACAAAAGTCGCAACAGAATGTGGCTGTCAAAAATGCACTGAGACGAAGATCATCGTGCGAGGACGGGCCATTGCGTCTGATAATGGTGAACCTCTGAGGTTTGGCCATATCTATCTTGGGAAAAACAGAGTGAGTATAACGGGATACAAAGGAACTTTCTCTGTCCAAGTTCCTGTAGGCACTGAGAGGCTGGTTCTCACATTTGTGGATCAAATGCAAAGGTTTGTCAACACCACTAAAGTTTTGCCTTTCAATAAGAAAGGAGGAGCAGTCTTCCATGAGGTTCAACTCTTGAGGAAGAAAGCCCCAATCACCATTGACTCTTCCCGGTCCAACCAGATTCCACTTGGTGAGGCAGCAGGAACAGAACCAATTGCTGAACTGGAAATCCCCGCTAACACATTTTATAAGCAAAATGGACAGATTTATACTGGTAAAGTGAAAGCCAGTGTGTCTTTTCTGGATCCGAGGGACATTGCCACTGCTGCTGCAGCACAAAGCGACCTTAACTTCATCAATGAAGAAGGTGACACCTTCCCGCTTCGCACATATGGTATGTTCTCATTGGACTTCACAGATGAAGCAGCCACTGAAATGCTTAATGCTGGTGAGGTAAAGGTATTCATGGATTCCACACAAATAAAGATGCCAGAACACCTGGAGAAAATGAAGCTCTGGTCGCTCAACCCAGAGACTGGGTTATGGGAAGAAGAAGGAGATTTTAAATTCGAAACTAAAAAACGTGGGAAGAGGGAGGACAGAATCTTTCTGGTTGGAAACATGGAAATTCGAGAGAGGAGGCTTTTCAACTTAGATGTCCCAGAAAGCAGAAGATGTTATGTCAAGATCAGGGCATATAGAAGTGAGAGGTTCCTGCCAAGTGAACAAATTGAAGGTGTTGTGATTAATCTTATTAACATGGAACCTGAATCTGGTTTTTCTACCAACCCTAGAGCCTGGGGTAGATTTGACAGCGTGATCACAGGTTCCAATGGGGCATGCTTGCCAGCTTTCTGTGATGACCAAAAGTCTGATGCCTACTCAGCCTATGTGACAGCAACCCTCGGAGGAGGAGAAGAACTGGAAGCTGTTGCATCTGCTCCTAAATTTAACCCTAATGCCATTGGTGTTCCACAGCCCTACCTCAACAAGCTTAGCTATAGGAGAACAGATCATGAGGATCCTAAAATGAAAAAGACTGCGTTCAGGATCAATGTGGCCAAGCCATCCCCCAATGCTGCTGAAGAAAGTAATGGCCCCATATATGCCTTTGAGCATGCAAGACAGTGTGATGAAGCTCCCTATGGCGACGCACATTTTAGGTTCTACAGAGTGGAAGGTGACCGATACGAGTACAATACAGTTCCTTTTAATGAAGATGACCCCTTGAGTTGGACCGCAGATTATCTCGCCTGGTGGCCGAAGCCCCTGGAGTTCAGGGCATGTTACATCAAGGTAAAAGTCATTGGACCCCAGGAAGTCAATCTGAGGTCTCGCAATACGGGTGGTACACATCCACAAACTGTGGGTAAACTATATGGTATCCGAGATGTGCGTAGCATCCGGGATATGGACCAACCCAATCTTTCTACAGCCTGTTTAGAATTCAAGTGCAGTGGCATGCTATATGATCAAGACAGAGTAGATCGCACAATGGTGAAAATTCTTCCACAAGGAAGTTGCCGCAGGGAAAACGTGAACAGCATGCTTCATGAATATCTTGTCAACCACTTACCTCTCCCTGTGAATAATGACACCAATGAATACACTATGCTTGCTCCTTTAGACCCACTGGGACATAACTATGGCATTTATACTGTTACTGACCAAGACCCCAGAACAGCAAAAGAAATAGCCTTGGGTAGATGTTTTGATGGCACTTCTGATGGGTCATCCAGGGTAATGAAAAGTAACGTGGGCATTGCATTAACTTTCAACTGTGTGGAGAAAGAGGCAGGCCAACAAAGTGTGTTTCAACCTCAACAGAATGTGTTAAGTCAGTCTGTGGTGAGTCCTAGGAGAACAAGAGCTGGAAACAACCGGCGGCAGAGAGCTAGTGCCACGAACCAATCTGCCCGCAGACTTTCTTCTTCCGCAAGTAATACAAGGCAAACTTGAATATTTGCCGAGACATTAAGCAGAGAAATGTAGATGTCATCCATTCCTATTTCCTTTTTACCCCAAAATATTCCTCTTTTCGCTCCTAAGACCACCTCACTCTAATATAAGTGGGAGAAAATGGCATCTCTCTTTTGTTCTTTGGAGTGCACAAATTTTGCCATGCATCTAGGCACAGACCTAGAATAGCAGGACTTAAGTAACACGTCACCGTCTTTGACCCTGCATTAACCGAAGAGCCATGTTGATAATGATGTTTTCTATGTCATGAAAATTGAACTTTAACATTAAGGAGAAAGTGAAAACAAATGTGTCATTTTAAATTAATATGCAATTCAGGTATCTGTTTTATAAGTATAATTATTATCAATTATTCTAATAAAGAAAATTAAAGATCTGTTTCCTTTCTAACAAGAAAAGATCATTGTTACACTTCATAAGTACTACACGGTTTTCTTACTTAAATTTGATAGGTCCTGTGACCATTACTAGCAGTCTGCGAGAACTGCAAATAAAAACTATCCCAAATTACAAAAAAATCATAGGTAGGGCAGCATTTTTTAAAGTGTCGTCGCCCATCCCTACCTCCACAAATGTGCAGGATGGGTGCAGTGAGAGAAATTCTGAATTTAATCATCAGCATCTTTTTAAAAACAGCTATTTATATCCACAATAGAGAAGTTTGTTGGCGGTGCAAACAGCTGCTAAGTACTTAGGATCCATAATTGCTAAACCTCTGTCAGCACAACTGAAGACTGTTAGGCGAGTCCAAGGCTTAGTAATTACAGGTGCAGTCACACTTGATTTGAATTAAACTTTTTTTAAAGTTGGCGCTTTTGACCAATCTGCAGCTTTTGTAATGCCCTACTACTAGGTAACATTTGGCCACCAAAGCCCCTGACCAAAGGAGTTTCAAAACCCCGCCCATGTTAATTCCTGCCTTGGCCGCAATACAAACAGCTCTCTCACACGCCTCACTAGCAGTCACTCACTACCACCCTCACAGAGTAGCAGCCACATACTACTGGAATTATTCTTACACTCCTTCACAGATACCAGCCTGGCATGTTTTGAAAGTTTTCTTTTTCCTACCTACTCATACTGAGGTTCAATTACGCTTTTGCTTATTTTTGTAATAGAAAGGCTTAATGTGGACATGGTTGGAACCACCATGTTACGGGGCTATGGTGACCAGATGTGATCCGGTGGTTGATTTTGGTATGGTTGCAAATGTAATTGCTAAGCCAGACCAGCACTTGAAGTGCAACTGTGTAATTTGCAGACAAGAAAGTTTGGAGATGTTGCATTTTAAGTGCCACCTAATAGGCACAGGCTTTTAATGCCCTTTTGTTCTTAACAATAGAAATAGCATGATCAGGTAACCTTGACATGACACCGAACTACATTGGGAAGTGCTCTAATCCAAGATGGCTGCCACGACCCCCTGTAAAATGGGCTTTAACAAATCTGCAGGCCAATTTCCACTGAAACTAAAGGCAAACTGGTAATAAATCTACAAAATAGCTTTCAGAAAGTTGCAATTTATGCCTCATATCAAAGTGCTTAGATTTTGGGTTACATAACTACGTGTTCTGCCTGATAATGTTTAGGTGATGCCTAGTAGGGTCAACACATTTCTGTCCTGCTGCAGCATTTCTTTGGAATTATAAGCATGAAATGTGTGCCTTTCCAGTTGACACACTTAGCTAAAACAAATGGCTGAGGGAAGGCTTGTCCAACATTGAAGTGGCCTCCCAGGGCATTTCATGCCGCCTGCACGGCGAGCAGCATAGAAGTAAGCAAGATTGGTCCTCACAGATGCTTAAGGCATCTTCTGATAACCTAATAAAGTTAGCAGCGTTCAGCTACTGGCCTTCTGGTTTGGAGCGGGTGTGGACACTGAATACTTTGTCGGTCTCTTTGAGGGAAGCACGTGTAGATAAATAGAATAGGCAGCAGCATGCAATGGCACAATGTTGCGCATGATACACCAATCTTTGTGCAAGCAGGCTGGCCGACATTCCACTCACATTCAGAGAGTGCAGCAAACACCACCCAATGAAAGCATGCATGTCCCATCATCACTTTATATTGTACTTCTACTCTAGCTCTGGTTTCTGAAAATGTTCATTCTGTCAAGGACACAGAGACAGGTATTATTATTGTCTCGTTCTTTACTTCTAGATAAGCCTCCTTATCAGCATATTTCAGCAATCATAACATTTGGATGGGATGAAAATATGAAACTTACACACAAAATTAATCCATCAAAAATCAGTTCATCAAGTTATACAGGATGGGATAATACTCACCTCATTGTCTTAACAGAATAAAACGTTCAGACGTGGACGCAGGCAGCAGCTGCTTTCTGTGTTAGCGCTGGAAGCTAGTATTATGCTTATTCAAAGCTTACCAATTATCTCAAAAGCCATACTAGCAATAGATTTGACTGTAGATTCCTAGAACACTCAGCTGAACCCACAATGTCTTCCAACCTCACACACACCGATTACTATTTGGAGGTTTCTTTAACAGAATAGGTTCCAAATCGGTCACTGTCAATCCCTGATTGAGACTTAATTAATTTCACTCATTTTGTTAAAGATGAAGTAGAAACAGGTGCAGGCACCTTTACATGGTAAATCAATGCCTGATGTATTCCTCTAGGCCTAAATGTTCTTATTCTCTACTCATATCCTTTTAAACATTGCATTATGCACAGTCTGGGGTTATTAGGAAAAGAAACATAACATTCTGACCTGATAGACGTTTTGGTTCTCCTGGTAAATGGCAAAACTGACCCTGTTGGGGTGAACATTCTATGTTATGTTGCTATGTTCTGTGTATTCGAAAGTACATTATCAACCGTGAGGGTACCCTGGCACTGAGCGGGTGAGTGTACTTCGCTCTACCTATAGTAGGCTGGTTGATTGACAAGCCCGGTTTTCAGTTTCTGCGGAATGCAAGAAGAGAGGAGGAGGCGAATCTGGTGTGGAAGGGGGTGATTCCATGCTTTATGAACGATGTAAGAGAATGCTGGTCCTCCTGATCTGGTTTTGTGTTTGCATCAAATGACTGTCAGTAGGAGTCCTGTGAAGTGGAGGGGTCTGGTATTAGGTGGAAGGAGACGTGACTGCTCAGGCAGGTGGGGCTTGAGTTGTGTAGTGCCTTGAATGTGTGTGTGTGTGTGAGGAGAAGTGGCGTAATGAAAGTTAAGGGGCCCCCCACAAGGTACACAGAGGGGCCCCTGCTCTGGATTTAATCCGGAGCTCTCCGGCATGAGTACAGTGCTGAGGGGCCACCTGCAGCTCGGGCCCCCCCACACTGCGGGGGCCTGCGTTACGCCCCTGGTGAGGAGTTTGAATTGAGCGTGTTTGTGTTTGTTGGAAGCTTGTGCAGTTCCTTGAGGTGTGGTGTGATGTGAGTCCTGTTTGTGTGGTTGAGGACGAGTCTGGTTGTTGAGTTCTAGATGGTTTGTAGTCTTCGAGTGAGTTGCATGGTGATCTCGGCATAGAGGGTGTCCCATAGTTCAACTTGCTGGTTTTTGGACCTGAGTGACAGTTTTTCTAACGTTGCTCTGGAGCCATTTGAAGCTCTTCCTCAGCATTTTCAGGGTCTGAAAGCAGGATGCAGTTATAGAATTGACTTTTGCGTTTATGTTCAGTTTGCTGTTGATGATTTTTCTGAGATTCCTAGCATGGGCTCTGGGTGTGAGCGTAGCCCGAGTTTGTTCGGCCACCAGTTGGAGTCCCAAAGTGAGGTATTCTTGTCAAAGTTCAATACTTCTGTTTTGTTGCTGTTGAGCTTGAGACAGTTAGATTTCATTCAGTTAGTGACTTTGGCCATGCAGGTGGTGAGCCTGTTTTTTGTGTTGGGGTCTTGTCTGAGAGGGAGAGTATGAGTTGCTTGTCATCTGAGAAGGAGAGGATGTTAATGTTGTGTGCGCGGATGACATTGCTCAACAGGATCATGTATGGGTTGAAGAGGTTGCGTCTGAGCGATGAACCTTGAGATACTCTGTAGCTAAGTTTGCAAGTTTCTGTGGAGTAACATGAGAGGCTGACAGCTTGTGTTCTATCCAGTAAGAAGGAGCAGGTTCAGCAGGAGAGCGGGTCCTTGGATTCCAATCTTGTGCAGGCTCCTGATGAGGATGGGGTGTGAGACTGTGTCTAATGCTGCAGAAAGGTCCAGAAAAACGAGGGCTGCTGTGTCTCCTCTCTGTCGAGGGTGAGTGCATGCCGTCTGTAGTAGCACTGAGGAACTGGTGGTTGCTTAGGTGGTCAATGCGGCGTTAGTTGATTAGTTTCTCGAAAACCTTTACTGTGTATGGTAGTTGTGTGGCTGGGTATGGGGATGATTTGATTTCCTGAGCAGGGGCATGATGGTGGCATGTTTTAGGTGTTCGGATTGTGGCTGAGTCAATGGAGGAATGAAGGATGGGTGGGGTTAGTGCTTCGCAGATTGGTATAAGACCTTTTGTGAAGTAGTGGTGGGACAAGGGTCAGACGGAGTCCCCTAGGGGATTGTCTTCATGTTAGCAGTTATTTAGACGGTGGTAAGGGCAGGCCACGAAGGCAGGGTTCTTTAATCAGCCGTGATGGGCGGTTGAGTTGTGACGGTGGTAGAGTTTGTTTGAGGGTCAAAGTTTCTTATATGGAGGTGACTTTGTTATAGAAGAATTCCAACAGCTTCTTGCAAAGGTCTTGTAAGTGGTTAATGTTGCTGAAGGCAGCAGGAGGTGTGGTGAAATCTTCGATGATGGCTGTGAGAGGTTGGCCTGATAAATGCTACAAGTTACACTTCAATAATCACAGTAAAATAGCACAAATACACGTCAGTCCCTAGGGGCGAGCCAGACCATATACTAAAATAGTGGTATAAGAACCATGACTTAACTAGACACAAAGCCTAGAGCCTGAAGAATCGCTGGGACCCCAAGGAACTACCCAAGGTAGTGACACAGGGGACCCACGGGGGCCGTGTGCAGTGTGTGAACACAGCCGCGAGCTCCCATTAGCTTCTAAGGGGAAAGTCACGGTTAGATTTTTAAAGATTAGGGACACTTCGAAATGAGTCAGGACCAAACCCTTTTGGACTTAGGAAGTTCTAGGGCTAGCACCCACAGGAGCACCAGAGTACTTGTGTTATCTAACCCAGGCAAGCCGGGTGCATAGGTGTCTTTTGGTGTCGGGTCGCGTCGTCGATTTCAATGGGAACTGGCGAAGAAGTGCTGCTGCCGTGAAGATGCGCAGTGTCTGAAGAGATCCAAGCCTGGATCGAAGATGAGAAGAACCTGAAAGCAGAGGGGACAGAGTCTGGGTCACTTGCCAGTGACCAGGAAGGCGATGAGCAGATGACCACTGATGTCGGGTGATTTCAGGTGAAGGAGGTGAAGCTTGACTCTTCAGCCACGAGGACCAGGAGGCGTCGAGGACAACTAGGAGCTGGATTCGAGCTGTCCCATAAAGGATGTCGAGTGCTGCTGCATCGGTCCCCGGATTCGACACAACAAGCCTTGGCAACAGCAACCCACTAAGAAACGAGAAAGATGCTTCGGTGCAGACCAGCAAGGTCTGTGAGACTCACCACTTGGTAGAGTGTCGGGCACATCTGGAGCAACCAGGAAAGCCCAAGGAAATACAAAGTTACCCCCTCAGGGACCCACCAGTCAATGTACCAGGGATCGCGACAGGACCTCAAGACAAACACAAAATGGCAGCCCATGGGTCACTCGGAATGACCAGGCTGACAATCTTCAGTTGATTCAGTGCTCGAGGTCGGGGCTATAAGTCAGCCCAAGCACGACTTCAAGAGACGTCGAGAAGTCAATACACTTGCAGAAATGCACGGTGACCAGGAGTTCTGGTGCCACGCTACTCACGAGGGCTGTGGGTCTCAGCTTTGCTGGGGACTGGGGTCGGCCTCTGAGATGTCTGGAAATCCTCTTCCTGGGCTGCAAATACTTCGGAGTCTGGCAGGAACTTCGATGATGCAGACTGGCAAATTGCTTAGTTGGTGCCTGCCAATCAGGGGAGTAACTCCTTGACCCCAAGGGAGATTTCTTCAGTCCTCTGGTCTTGAGCAGAGTGTCGAAGGTCCAGGATTCAGCTTCAGAGTTTCGTCCAGGGTAATCTAAAGTCCTAAGGACAGGAGTCCCATACTTATACTAAGGTAGGGGGTTGGACATACTCTGGGGACCCACCTATGGGAGGGTTTGGAAAGAGGGGTGGGTACACCCATTTCCTTTGTCCAGTTTCGCGCCAGAGCAGGGGCTGAAAGCCCCTGAACCGGTTTGAGCTGGACTATGCACCGGGACACCAAATGTGCCCCCAGTGCAGGACTTCAAAGCACTCAGAGAGTACTCCCACCCATCCCCAATACACATAAACCTGTCTGGGAGGTGGTTACACCTCCCTGTGACAGGAGACCTATTGTCCAGGCCTCCCCTGCCAGAGTTTCGGTCAGCAGCAGGAGGCCAGACCCGTGTCTGTGGCTGCAGCATCCATTTTGTGATGCCAGGGATCTATTAAGTTTCTACTGGGTATACCAGTGCTGTCATGTCTCTCCCTCTAGAAGGGTGGAATCATACTCCCACGCCATTTACTGATGTGGGGGTATGATTCCAAGGTGTTTGACACCAAACACAACATGTTTCCGTGCAGCCAGTCCAAAGTTAGCATTTACCATTTGGTTATAATGCACTTATGAGTATATGGTCAGGCTGCACTACCAACAGCATCAGAGAAGGGTCTCCAAACGCTGCAGAGGGGTTCTGCTCATGTAGGGGCACCCTCTCACATAAGAACCAAGCACATTGCCTTCAGGATTGATAAGGCCTGCCATAGGAGTGACTTATAGGTTGATATGTGTGTATATATGTAGTGATATAGGTAACCTATATCACAGTAAGGGGTGCATGCACCACCTTACCGAGGCTGCAGTAGCAGACCTGTGGTGTCATTTTGTGTGGCTTTCCAGGGTTGGCATAATACATGCTTCAGCCCCTGGTAGGCCTCTGGGGTACCTATGCCCTGGGTACATAGTATACCATATAATAGGGACTTATAAGGGCACCTCAGATCCAATCTGAAATGTACCTAAAGTACATGGAATCATTTTAGAGAGGAAGCAGCTAGGCTGGGGCCCTGATTAGCAGTGTCCCAGTCAGACTAAAGTCGAAAAACAGTGAAACTCCAGCAAAAAGTGGGGGCAACCATGCAGTCAGATTCCACCTTCCTACAATGTCAAAGATTTCCTAGCTGTTGTCAGTGCTGGTGTTGATGCAATCTGCAAGAGCTGTGCACATAGTGTTACATATCTGCTGGTGGCAGCTTCTTTAAGCTGATTTGAAGATGTCTTTCTCTGTGGTCTCTTGACTTGTTCTCCCTTTGCGCTCCAGTTACTTGCAGTGGAGTTTTATTAACCTGTGTTCCTCTGTGTACTAGCTGGCCTGTTGTCAGTCTCTTGCCATTGGGTTGTGCTTGAGGGGAGCCTGAGTGTTGGTACATGCAGTGACCCAGCTGTTGAGGTTTTTAATGGCTTTCAGCAAGTTGCTGGTGTGCTCGGGCTGCTGCTCAGAAAGGGCAGAAGCCCACTGCTCTTCTGAGATCCTTTTCTAGCTGCGGCAGGCAGTTCTGGTGGTGGTAGTTCTGTGATGGTGCGGGAAGGGGTGCTGAAACCGACAAGGGCGTGGTCTGTCAAGGTCATAGTTGCTGGCTCTTCGACTGTGATGTTACTGATTTAGGAGCAAATCGGGTCAAATAGGTGTCTGTGGTGTGAGTGAGTTTGGTAACGTGTTGGGTGAGGTCAAGGTTTCTGAGGTTTTCAAGAAGGGTCATAGAGTTTAGGTTGGTGCCATCTTCTAGGTAAAGTGAAGGTTCCGAGGCAAATGTAGGTGCTGGCATTGATTAAGAGGGGTGTGACGAAGTCCATGATGTCACTGGTGAAATTTGTGCAGTTCCTGGTGGTCTGATTATGAGGGTTATGCCTAGGGAGAAGTTGGCTGTGATATGTATCTTGAACATGAGGTGCTCCATGTAGCTGGTGGGGATGTCCATTTAGGGGGTGAAACTGATGGTATCTTTGAATATGATGGTGACTCCACTTCCTGGCTTGTGCTGATGGTCTCGCCTAATGATCTTGTAGCCAACAGGAATGGCTGTAGAAATGTCTGGTGCCGAGGTTGGGTTTAACCATGTTTCCAGAGAAAGAGCAGGTCCGAAGCGTGGTCTTTCAGTAGGTCCCATATCTCCATGGCATGTTTGGAGAGGGAGCGTATGTTGAGGAGTATGCATGCAAGTGTGGCATGTTTTTTAGATGGTGTTTGGTCTGTGTGAGCGAGTGGCTGGTTTATGTGAGTGTGAGCGAGTGGGGTGCTGGGTGTTGTTAGTGGTGGGTGTAGGGTAGGGAGAGTGCATGAGAACTTGCAGGAGGAGCATGTGAATGCTTCTTCCATGTTGGGTGGTGTGGCAGTAGTTCGACAGCCAGGGTTAGGAGCATAGAGAGTGCATCAGGGTATCGATGGATAGGGGGCGAACCGGGAGCGCAGTTCAGGCAAAAACAGATGCTTTTGGTGCGGCAGTAACATGCCCGTTGTGTATCCACGCTGCAGCCACTGTTGTATATGTCCTGGGAGGAGGAAAGAGAGCTAGGTATCAGTGATGTCACTTCCTGTGCTGATGGAAGATGGAAAATCCAGTGATGTCACTTCCTGTGCAGATGGATGATGGGAAATCCAGTATTATCACATCCTGTGTAGATGGATGATGGGAAATCCATTGATGTCACTTCCTGTGCAGATGGGCAATGACGTCTTCTTGCTTGGCTTCTTCTTTTAAAGACGGTTTTGGCAGTTAATCAGTGATGTTACTTCCTTTGCAGATGGATAATGGGAAATCCAGTAATGTCACTTTCTGTGCAGATGGGCAATCAAAATCTATTGGCTCGGCATCTGAGTCAATATGGCATGACACGAGTCACAGCAGCAAAGCCAATTTTGCTGGTATCTGTTCTCTAGTAAGATCCAAATTGACTGTGTATTGTTCAAAAAGCCTAACAAATGCATTAATATCACAAAAATAATATTATTATGGTTCTGGATGAGTGATCATTTGAGTATCCTTCATTAGTTTTTTGCCCATAGGATGTTCCCCTATAGAAAATTAGCCAATGGCACATGCTTTGGTAAGCTGGTTGCTCTGTAGGAATTAACCTTCTGATAGATTAATCCTTTATCTGCAACTATTTCTAGCAAATTGACAACTTTCATCACTTCTGCCCCCAACTGATGCAGATGTTGATCCATACACCAATCAGACTATTTTTTCCATGCTGAATTTTATCTCTTCTAAACTACTGGCACCCAAGATTGCTGGAAGAAGAAGGAAACTGAGCAATCTGAGTCTGGGATTTGTCTTTAACCCCAGAAATTCTCCATATGATAAGACTCAAATGACCTGGCTTGGCAATAGAACAAAGCTATGCTTGAGTGTTTATCAAAATCTGATGAGAATGTGGAAGGAGGCTTGGCGAAGCAACAGAGGTTCTGGGAAGCACACTTGTTACCTCTAAAGTGGTTTAACCAAAACCAGTTATGCTTGCTGTCTTCAGACTTGCATTGTGACTTGAGGATTAATTATGACTGGTGGAAAGACATACTGGAGCTGTTCTCCCATGATTTTAGGAACACATTTGTGGCCAGAATCAGTGGATCTGGCCTCCATCTGAAAGACTGGGGAAGCTGGAGACTGAGTCATGATGCGAGCTAGTTTCAGTTGCAAGGTCCCCAAGATTCAGTGGTCCAGCCTGTAGTTGCTGTAATTAGCGATGAATTGAGAGCTCCAGTATGAAGTTCCATTGCTCTTCGCTGGTAGATATTCAGGGAAGGCCAACACCTGGTGGTTTAGGCAATAATGCCAGAATTCTTTGGCCAATTCCGTTATGACCCTAAACTTGATTTCCCCAGTTTGTTTATTTAGCAGTCCCCTGAGACACTGTTCATCTTTAACAATACACAGCAGTTGATTTTGTATTTGCCCAACATTTGACTGCAAAGGAGCTAGCCAGCAGTTCCAGGCAGTTTGTATCTACCCAGAGTTTGTTTGATGACCACGTCCCTGCTGTGGACAATGAGCCACATCTAGCTTCCCATCCAGTTTTGCTGCCATCAAACTACATAATTATGTCTAGTGAGAATCCAAAGATCACGTTGCCATTACATGCCTCAATGTAATCCAACTACCAATGAATCTTTCATATGGCTTAATTGGAGAGTGTCACCCTGTCTATGTAAGATAAACCTTTCAGCAAGTGACTGATCTTCAATCTCTGCAGAGCCCTGTTTTGAAGTGGTCATGCAAAACAACTGCTTGAATTGATGAAGCCAGGGGACCTACTTTTCTTGGCAGTTATCTTAAGGGTACCTTAGCTTGTGACAGAATCCCGCACAACTTCCACTTATTCCTGGTCTTCGAAGCTGGAGTGTAGAGGAAACAGAGTCACCTTTGAAGCCTAAAAACTCCATTAGTTGTTTGAGGTTTAATCCTAATTTTCAGACATTTATCAGAAATCCCTGGAGAAGAGTTATGGCCTTGAAAACTTCTTTAGAAAGAAAGTGTGCTTCCTGCAAAATGAAAATGATATTGTCCAGATAAATAATTGTTTTTATCCTGAGCATCCTAAGGTTCCACTACCATACACATGGCATTGGGTAAGGACTATTGGCTGAAGCAAGCCTAAACAAAAAGGCTCATAACGCATACACTTTTTCATTCCAGAAAAGCTGATCAAATTGTCAATTGAAAGAAAAAATATGGGCCATGAGGTAGGAATCCTTGATGTCCAAGCAGACTATCCAGTCTATCTTAAGGAGAAGATCCTGCAGAAGTTAATGTCTTCCCTCTTGAAAGGCTGTTAGAGGGTATAGCCATTGAGATGTATCTATGTATGTATGTATGTATGCAAGAATACAATATATCTGCATGCAAGCCTAGCCAAAAGGCTGTGCATTGCAGTACATTGTCAAAGGTTATCATAATGACAAGTGATAGGAGAGGAAGCTGGGTTGTCAACAAATCATGCATTGTGAAAGGCATGTTTTTCAGGTTTATATCCAAACAGAATGCCTTTCTTTTTGGTGACAAGAACTACATTGTTCAGAAATTCACTTTTGGTCATCATAGGGAAGTGGTTGTTAAATCCCGCCTCTGCCTCATTTAATATAATATACTTCATAGAGAGTCTATTATGAAAGGGCCAGACTTCACCGAATGGGCCGAGCCAGAGACCCTAGTTGTCAGAGATGTGGCTATGAGCAGGGAGATTTTTACCACACCATCTGGGACTGCACCGAGATACAGGCCTTCTGGGAGAAGGTATTGGGGGAATTGAGCAAGGTTCTAGAAACAATTATCACTTTGGACCCTAAATGTATACTGTTGGGCATACCCGGGGATGTAGATCTGGGCCGACCGCACCTCATTTTTAATATGTTAGGCCTGGTGGTGGCAAAAAGAGATGTAGCACGAACTTGGGGGCCCACAACCGCTCCCCTGCTCCGTGAGTGGAAAGCAGGGATGGATATGTACATGGCGGCAGAAAGGGTCATCTATTAGGCAAGGGGGTGCCCGAGGAAATTCTGCAAGGTGTGGGGCAAATGGAGGGAGTACTATGGTCTAGATGGGGGGCTGAGAAATGGTTAGCGGGTCTTTGAGGGGCCCTCCCTTTAACCTTACAAATAAGGGTTGGCCCCCTAGCTTTCAATCATCCAAGAAGAGGAGGAACCCTGTGATACTACAATGCGGACATGTGAACAGGCAGAAATTGATTGTTCAAGACACCCTGAGGGGGATTGTATGACACACGGCCAACATGTGTATGTCACTGCATGGTGTAACTGATTTTGTTGAGATTTCTTTTGCTTTTTGTCTTTGGCAAAATATAAATAAAAACATTCAACAAAAAAAAGAAATTCACTTTGGTGAACAAAAGAAAACTGAATTGCACCCTTTTTAAAAAAAGCTGTTTCTTTCTTGTCTATCTTCTGCTGTTCCTTCAGAGAAACATAAATGTGAATGAGCTAAATTACAGATGGAACCATAGACAATTTAAGGTACCCACGATTCCAAATCAAGTGTCTCCAATGTTGTACAATTTTGTTCTCTTCCCAGCTCTTCTTAGAAGAAAGTATACAAACCATCTCTCAGCCACCTCGCCATTTCTCACCAAATCTCTGAGGGCCTTGATGAAAGCAGAGGCTTCCTAAACACAGTCTGCCTTTGTTGGCCTTTTCAAACACAGCATTTATTGAAATAGTTGTTTAGTGATAGCTGTGCTTTATCATGAAAGATGTCATAAAGAGACCGGGCACCTTGACAAACGGGTCCCCATACAAAACAGACACAAGTGAAGGCAAACCTCCCATTTTGGGGTCAGGTCATATAAGGATTCACCGGAGAGCAACTGCAGAAAGAATAATTAGAAGACAGCTTGCTTAGTGAGCAAGCCAAAGTATAGGAAGTACCCATAGATAACACTATATGTTTTTCACAAAACGCAAATCAGAAGTATGACCTTTGACATGTGATGGGCAGTGGAGAATTTGCTTGCAGGCTTTTGGTGGTAGGTTGTCTGAAAGGACTCGAGATAATTAGGCTTGGGAAACCAGCCGCCACCCCTAAATGAAAATTGCCTAGCGTTACGGCTGAATGACACTCCAACTATGTTAGAAACCTCAACAACCAGACTGTACAACGACAGTGATGCTCATAAAACATTTGTACACAAACAAATGATGTTAGTGGAGCCATGCACTTTCACAATCTATGCATTTCCTTTTTCTGATGATAATATACAGCCAAATGTCTCTGTACACTCGTCAAACTGCTATCAGCTCTCATGTGTTGCATCTGGGAATTTGACGTACACTTGCACGGTATGCGTCATGGAATCACTATTCTTTTTAACATTGCTTAATTGCCAACGGTGGTGAATATGGCACAGATGGTGGCTCTGTCATGCACAGACTATCGCATGATGACTTGCTGTTGTGCAGAGTTGCTAATACAATACAGCACAGACTTTGGCACTGGCTAGGTTAAGAGATGCTTCCCGTAAATCCTCTGACATCTGAAGGAGTCAGTAGGCAAAAAAAGCACATAAGGTAGGTGTGGGTGGAAGAGTTTGGAAATTTGAGCTCACCCCCTCAATCTGTTACTACTACTTGAATCTTATGTGAAGGAAAGTAAAAGCTCGACAACACCTCTTCGGCTTCTGGTATTTTGGTATGTTGGAGAAGCATGGTTGAGTGTGGGAGATTGTCAGTCTGTACTTCTCTTTTATTAATGTTCTCATTGTAGTTTTCTTTTTTTTTAAAACGTTGCTCAATATTGACATAGGTTTGGCCGGTAGTTTGATGGGTGTAAAGCTACCCATATGGACTTCCTCCAGGATCATGAGTGGGGCTTTTCGACTACGTTCCACTAAAACATTTAGGGGCATATCAGCAACACCCGGCGATAATTATCGCTCAGCGCTCTTAGCGTGAGGATAATTATCGCCGGCTAGCGTGGATTTTTATCAGCGATAAAAATCCTCACGCTAACTGCCTAACGTGAGATTATCGCTGGAAACCCAGCGATAATCTAACGCAATGTAGCGTTAGCTTGCTGATAGGGACTCACAAACTTAGCCATGATATCCACCTTCCATAGGATATCATGGCTAAGTCAGTCCTGAAGCAGGCGTAAGGAAAGTAGCGATAACAGGGGTTATCGCTACTTTTCCTGACGCTATGCTTCACAGCGTGGGGCTTGATGATAGGAGAAATGTCGCTTAGCAACATTTCTCCTGTCATGTTAGGTCAGGAACGCCCACTTTGCATCTCATTAGAGATGCAAAGCTGGGCGTTAGGATTCCTGACACTAAAACAAGGTTTCACGCGTTAGCGTGGCCTTGCTAATTAGGCGATAAAATTATCGCCGCTTTTTGGCCGAAAACGGCCGCAAAAGCGGCGATAATTTTTTATCGCCTGCTTGTAAATATGCCCCTTGGTTACTGGGGTACAATGGCGATACCATTCCCTTCACCATGCCTAAGAAAAACCTCGAAAAGATTTATGCTAAGTCGAAGAAGGACAGTAGAGATGAAAGAGCACCAATCTCACCCTCTATCCAAATAATTTACTGGTGCTGCATAGTCTTCCATCTCCTGGGCCAAAGATATATCAAAGCACCACTATGCAATGTTATAAAGTGAATTGCGAGTCGCAATTTGCGAGTCGCAATTAAGGAATGGCTCCCCATTCATTCCTATGGGTCTACCGGTCCATAGGAATGAATGGGAGATTGCATGTGCAATTTGCGAGTACCAATAGGTACTCGCAAATTGTGCATGCAATTTCAAGGGCGTCAAAAGGACACCCTGTTGCACCCCTGAAATTGTGATATGCACCCATGTTGCGCACACACATGCCCCAAGGGCATGTGTGTACCCAACATGAAACTTTGAAAAATGCACTTTAGTCTATTTTTCAAAGTTTTTGCAGATTACTGACCAGTTTAATTGCTCGGTAATTTGCGGCCCCAAATAGTAAAATCGCTATTTTAAAGTGGGTCTTGCATTGCGTTTAAGTAATCGCAAATTGCGATTCCTTAAATGCAATTGCAATTAAAAAAAATCGCAATAAATTGCGAATTCTTAAATTGCGAGTGCCTTAAACCTTGATGCATTGCGAATCGCACCGTTGGCGCTCGCAAAAAAGGTTGCTGCATGTGCCTGAGTATTTATTAGAAAAAGAGTCCGTCTACCACAGAGCTGCATGCATGTCTTGTAGTGTAGGTCTGAAGATCCTGCCTCCTATGTGCCGGAAAGATTGCTCTGGACTTGGGCGTGCATAGTCGAAAACAGATATGTGATTTTATTACAAGACCAGAGGCTCATATTATGCAGTCTCTTCTCACTGTTTATTTCTCACAGTACTTAAACACACTACAATACCCACAATCCTGCAATTCCCAGCAGGAAGTGACATATAATAAATCAATCATAGTACAAATAGCACCAATAACTGTAAAACTTCCTCTTTTCTTGCTGTGAACATATGTTTCTAGCATGTGGTGCTGTTGGACATTTTTGAGAAAAAATGTGTTTTGTTATGTAATATTTGGCATGTTTATTGTTGTAAACTTTTCTACGAGGTGGTGCTCAGGAAGGATTTCATTGGTAAAGCTTATTGGGCAGTTACTTTGTATCGAAAGAGATAGAGCAGTTGCATGTTTGCTTAACTGTGCTTGTGATACATTGTAGCCGGCAGGACGTGTGGTAGGAGCTGCGCAGTCCCACAGGTTTTTGAAAATTACAAAATTAGCAGTTGTTTGGTGTCTATGAAACGTTTGTAATGCAGGAGGCCGCGAATGGGCTGAGGAATACAGTGCGGGGTTGGGAGTTCGAGTTAGCTGTTCCCCTCACGTAAATTTGCAAAATATTTTCTTTTGGAATTTGAATGTGCATAGAGATTAGTGCTACACTTCTAGTATATCTATTTTAATTCTGCAATTTGATTGCTGGTTTGTATGTGTGCTGTGAACTAACTAATTATGAGTGAAAGAGACTTTAATTTCGCTTTAATGGTAGCACGAGAATGTGCTGTGCCACAAAATTAAGATTTAAAGAAGGCCATTTACATATGTTATTCTTGATGGTGGTTCAGTTCCCTGGCGGTTGTGACTAGAAGGTCATTATGGATAATAAAAGCAGCAGGGACGGATGGGCTCCCAATTGAGTTTTACTCAACCTATGTGGATCTCTTGGCTCCTCGTTTGGTGGCCCTTTATAATAGAGTAAACATGACGGCACTCTGCCCGCTTCGACGAGGGAGGCGGTGATCATCCCACTTTTAAAACCTGGCAAACCAGCTTGGGACCGTACTGCGTACCGGCCCCTCGCCATGCTCATCTTAGATTATAAGGTACTGAGTCGCATACTGGCAAGCCGACTAGTGGCCCATATCATGACACTTGTGCATGTGGACCAATCGGGCTTTATTCATCCCGGAATACAACAATGAATATGCGTAGATTACTATGAGTATTGGACGCGTCCACGTGTAACAAAGAGGAGGCGTGCATTTTATCAATCGATATTGAGAAGGCTTTTGACAGCCTCAAGTGGCCGTATCTTTTCCGAGTCATGAGAGCGTTTGGGCTGGGAGACGGTTTTCTAGCCTGGACGGCACTCCTGTATAGGAATTCCACTGCTAGGGTTAGGACGGGCGGACTGATCTCAGAGGCCTGTGACGTGGGCAGGGGAACACGACAATGGTGCCCTCTGTCTCCCCTCTTGTTTGCGTTAGCGTTGGAGGCTTTGGCTGTGCACGCTAGATCGGGCCGCCATTATCAGGGATTGGAAGTGCTGGGACAGATCCAATTTATAGCTCTGTACGCGTATGATCTCCTGATGTTTTTAGCTAACTCTGGAGATGCCTTGTGGGGAGCCAAAGACCTGCTAGACAGACTGGGAAGAGCTGCAGGACTTAAGGTGAATTGGGCTAAGACGTGCCTTTTTCCTGTTCTGGCAGAAAGGGTTGGACCACTAGCAACAGAGGGGATGGTGTGGGAAAACAGGTGCTTGACTTATTTGGGCGTTAAAATATACCACAACATGCTGACCTACTAGAAGGCAACATAGGGCGAGTGATACGGGGCACCAAAAGTAATTTTGAGTTCTGGGGGACCCTCCCGCTGTCAATGGTGGGCAGGGTGGCACTGTTAAAAATGGTCACGCTACCTCGACTACTTTACTATATCGGATCGTTACCGCTCTGGATCCCGCACAGACTTTTTGCCCAACTCAACTCCCTGATCACTGGGTTTTTGTGGGGCACCAGGAGACCAAGGGTGGCGCTCGCCACCATGATGAGACCCAGGGTAGAGGGGGGCTGTTTGGTACCGGAATTCGAGGTTTACTATCATGCAGCTCAGTTGCAGTCGTTCACACAATGGATGGCGGGACAACTCCGGAATGCGGACCCCAGTTTGTGGCTCCTGTTCCACGTGTTATCGCGCCTCCCTTGGAGGGATGGGGTGGCTCCCTCGGATGTGCGGGTGGTGCGTCGCTGTAGGAATCGGGCCTGCCGGCGGGCACAGACAAGAATCCCCTATGCGCCAGAGATCCCGCTAATGATCTGTGAAGCACTGCCCCATGGCGGGGACTGGCAAGGGTTACGAGCATAGGGAAAGGCCGGGATCTCTACTATTGGAGATCTCTATGAAGATGGCACCCTGCTTCCTTTTAATGATTTGCTGGAGAGGTTCCACATCCCACGAGGAGACTTCCATTTGCATGCTGCTCTGACAGCAGCTCTCCGTAAACATTGGCGAGAGGGGCTGGGAGAACCACCGACCTCCCTGATTTGTCAGTATATAGTGATGGCAGGCGGAACGATTAAAGTGGTTACTTGCCGGACTGGGAACTGAAAGCAGCCCTTGCAAATTTAGCCAGACCAGCCCCCGTTTGGCGCGTAGCGAGCGAGCCCGACCAGTACTAGGGGGTCTTGGGGGGGGGGGGTTCTCACCGCAAGAAAAGTTTGGAAAAAGACAGACCAAAATGGTGCATTTTACAGAACATTTTTTATTACATATTTAATTGTATTAACTTTCAAAGTACAGTAAATAGTAGATGATGACCTTAAAGAGCAGCAGGTTACTCAGTCATATGTACCCATAGATATTCTTACAGAGAGCACCAAAAATAGACACAAGAGTAGTGAATCAGAGACTAAAAAGTATAAGTGAGACCAGCCCCCATATGCTGTATAGCGAGCAAGCGCAGTGATTGACCACTGCTAGGGGAAGTTTGGGGGGTTCTCCCCCCAAGAAAATTTGTATGACAGAAAGGCCAAAACAATGCATTTTTCAACAAATTTTTCATAACATGTTTAATTGTATTAACTTTTAAAATGTAGTTATTGATGACCTTATGGTGCACCAGGATACCCAGTCAAAACAGTCATGCAAGCACTTTAGCACTGGTTAGCAGTGTTAAAGTGCACAGAGCCCTAAGAGCCAACAAAAATGGCTTCAGAAAACAGGAGGAGTAAAGGCACAAAATGTTTAGGAGTGACCCCGCCAAGAGCGCCAGGCCCAATGTTACTGATGTGTGTTCCTTTTTTTATTTGTTTAAGGGCATCACTAGGGTGAAAAGGAGGTGCAGCCGAAGACGATGTCACCCCTCCCGTCCCACCCTTGAGGATCATATACAACGTTCCTACTAGGCTACATAAAAAGAGCCATTCTGTAGAGACAGATATTGTGGCCTGATTCTGCGCCAGAAAACCCTTTACTCATTGGAGATGCAGGGGCTCTAAGAAGGGGTGAAAACACAACAAAGCCTAATTAACGAGTTAATGGTCTTTTAAAGACCTGTGAAGTACTCGGGTGCGGCTGCAATAAGCTGGGGCAGTCCTGTCCCAGTACCCACCTGAAACTGGCACACCTTTGTGTCTCAGTAGAGGCTGGTGCTGAAAGAACACTGACTGGACGTCTTTGTCTCCTTGCACAGCAAGCATGATTTTAACTGTTAGTAGTGTATTATTCCGAAACCTCTACACCCTCGGGCCTTAGGGCTTTTAATGTGGCTGCCTTGACTTCTTACCAGCTTCTGACTTTAAAAGTGCTTAGAGTCATTCAGTTTTCAGTGCAAACTTTACAGAAAGTGCCATATAGGACGTTGATTATTTTCAGAAATATATCCTACCTCACTTAGAGATAAAAGGACACAAAAGAGAAGTTGTCGATTATTTTGAATTGTTCTCACACAAATAATGCCTAGAAGCCAAAATATGAATTTAAATAGGTTTTCCTTGATAAAGCTAAACAAACATTGCGATTATACTTTCAGCACGACTGTGCAGTTGAATCCAATGTGCTATTCTGTTCAATAAATTAACTTTTACAGGGTGGTTAGCTCTTAGTAAATCGTGAGCCAAGCACACTACTTCACCATACTCGGGTAATATTACTCCATATTAAATCTGTGTAAGATTGCTATATCACAGCCTGCAAACTCTTTGCACTTTTAAATCAATCAATGGCTTTGTGAGTGGGGCTTGCAGTGTTTACTGGTGGTATGTGACTGTGGGTGAAAGCAGGTGATTTCCACAAGTGATAAACTGTGGAATTTAGGGCAAGCACTATGGCCTTCTGTTTCAAAGTTCTTATCATTCTACACTAAGCATCGTCAGAAGAGCATGTAGCTCCCAGTAGGAAGCCTGTTGCAAATCTGTACATTTACAACTGCTTGTGGAGAGCTCCTCACATAAGGTGCATGTTAAGCACACTAGATAAAAAACAATATTGTGCCTAATTAAAACTGCAGTTATCGCAAAAGTTGTTAAAAACAGGTGCACTAAAACACAGAGGATCTCACATAACATACCCCTCTCAACAGCATCAAACCAGTTTATTGAGCAAAAAACAGCCATGCCAGTAAATATTCCTTGCAAATAATAAAATTCAGTTGAAAAAATAGTAATACAAACAATTAAAAATTGAAACTTTTTAAAAGTGCATTACTTGTAATACTGATTTCCCCCCACAAACGTTTCGACAAGGAGCATAGAAAAAGAATATATATATTTTACACCCAGATATCAGGCTGTTGTGCACCAAATTTACAGAGAAATGGGTATGACGCACTTTCTTCTAATTGCTTTATACCAAATCACGAGGAATTATGTTTTGTGGTTGTTCAAAATGGATCTTCGAATCGCAAGTTAAGCATCCAATTCTGTTCGCCAAGGTCTGCATCATTAACAAAATCGGTTCCAGATTGTATCTTAGTTTGATGATGGCTTTTGGCATCATCCACTTTTAGATGCCCTCTTCAATTAAAATGTTGGGCACGGAATCATCTGTAAGGGTTTCTAAGACGATCGCAAGGGACATTGCCGTCTGTTATTTGATATATACCACTCATATCGGTGTTCTCCTTGTTTCTAAGCACTTCAAATGTTGACAGATACAGTTATTGACTAGAATCACACCGTTTGGGGATCGAGTGGGGAAGCCGGGATTCAAATCCAGGCCTCTCAGTGCAAATGTCCATGACAAAATCTCTAGGCCACATCTCCCAAAACCACTTACCGGAGAACAGCATGAAGTCATCTTGGAGCCTTTCTTGCGCCATGTCAGACTGCATGGTGACAAGGTCAGGGAGAGACACCAGCAAAGGCCTTTTTTAGCCTGCGTTTGGGGTTACCGGGAAGCATTGGGGAATAAGAAATGTTTGTTGGCTGTTGAGAGGAAAACAAGAGTATCTTGAAGGAAATAGAACCTCAAGAGAGGTCGCAGGGGGATGGGAGAGGCAACGCAAGTTTCATGCTAAAATTGTCTTTATAAGCTATCCTTGCTAATTTGTTCGCGGTTCTGCTTTTTAGGCTTGGCTGAGCAATAAACAATTTCTTTGACCGTCACAGCCAAATTGTTTGAATAACCTATTACGTTCAACATAGGAGTAGGCAGTTCGAAGATTTCCGATTAGTTAAGGAAGCTGCCTTAGAAATCACATTTGTGCATTATTATAATGAAGTTGACAAATTATTTTTTTAAACGACAGACTGCATATATTCACTCAAATTCAGCAAAGTATGGCTAAAAATTCCTTCAAGAAAAGTTTTTAGTAGTGGGTGCTGTAACCCACATATTCTCCTTTTGAAAGTTTTTACAGTGATTTAAAACCACGATAAACCATGGCAAACTTGTGATCAATATGGAGGTTTCCAAGTTTTGAGAACAAAACTTTACAAAGTTTGAATAGGAACATTTTACATCTTCACCCACCCCTAGAAGCAAATTGTAATTGTATTTATGTAGCTCTTACTACGCTTGACGAGGCCTTGAAGCGGTTTTTTGCCGGGGGAATCGGGAACTAACTTTTATGCTGCGGGCAGGCTGCATCTCCGATGTTCCGTCGTTTCACACCGCTAGCGGCGGGAGAACTTGGGGAGTGGATGCAGATCATTAGTCAGACCAATGATCTGCGCCCATCCTACGTCACGAGTGGTGGCGGCGTGGCACCAAAAGTGTGCATGGCCTGCGCACACGCACTATTAAATTCACCCACAGCAGTCCACAATCTGACCTGACTCTGTCTGTCATGGTAATACTAAAAAGCACAACTGCCATTAGTGAGATGAGGTCACCTCACATATGGCAGTTGTGCTTTTTCCCGTGCACAGAAACTGACTCTGTCACTGTCACGGACGGCCTTATAATTTTGTTGCTGGGGGCCGATTTTGATAAAAATCGGCCCCCAGTAACAAAACCAGCCCCCTGTTAAAAAAACGGCCCCCACCCCTTCCGGCCTACCGGGGGATTGCCCGGTGCCCGGCATCACCAGTCCAGCCTTGCTTATACCAACATATCACGCAGGGAATGCGACGACCCCTGACGACACTACAACTCAAATGGGAGGCAGATTTAGGTGAGGCCATTGATGAGAAACCATGGGGGAACTGGTGGAAAGAGCTTGGAAAAGTTCTAGAAATGCGCGCTTCCAGTGGATTCATTTCTTTGTTCTTCATAGGGCTTACCTTACACCGTGTAAAATCAATGAATATTTTGGGACCCGCTCTGCCTGCCCAAGATGTAATCTGGAGAACGTGGGGTTCTTACACATGCTCTGGGACTGCCCGCTTCTGGGTGAGGTCTGGAGAATGGTGACGGATAGGCTAGGGAACACGACAGAACGTGACATAGCGCTGACAACGGGGTGTTGCCTCCTACACTGGGTCCCACATACTACCAGGAGTAAAGTCACCATCAAATTTATAGACCTGGGATTGGTATTGGCCAAAAGGGAACTTATTAGCCATTGGAAGGCGTAAACTGCCCCAGAGAACTGGGAGTGAAAAGTCACTGGAGGCAGCAAGAGCATGGGTGGCATTGGTGGAGGTACTGAAACAGCCAAGGGATGACACGGACATGCCCCTTGACGGAGTGGACCCAGCTGTGGGAAATTGAGAGCTTGATATCCTGGCTGGCCCTGATAGCTACCCGGGTGGTCACGGTGTGGGATGAGCCTCCTGGTGGGAAAGGGCCACACCTGGGGAACTACAACATCTGGAATAGCACACCTGATGCCCTGTATAGCTGATTAGCGTCAATAAGCAGAGAACCAAATGTATAAGCGACATGCCTAGGGGTGGGAGGGTGGTCACCTGGTGGGAGGTGGGGGGGTGGGGAGTTCTCCTTCTGTTGATTTGCTCGGGTTGATTGTGGAGCTGAATATAGAGCTGATGTATGTCTAGCGATGATAGAACTGGAACCGGCAAGCCCGAAGACCTGTAACTGTACTAGATATCTCATTGTTTCCTTGTGTTGGCACAATGCCAATTTCTCCTGGCGGGACGACAACCTGCGATTAATATGTATGACTGTAAAACCGAACGCTAGATCCAAACTGCAGTTATAGCATTATTTATATGATGTCACTAATCACCTTATTATCATTTAATTAAAAAATCGGTTAAAAAAAAATTATGGATAATAAAAGCAGCAGAGACCTTGCGGGAACAATGGAAGAGACAGAGGAAGAAATATTTAATAGCTACCTTTGTGAGTTTTTGGATATCTCAGTTTCAAATTCTATCTCAAATGTGGTATCTTCTTGTTTAAAGTCTGTAGCAACAGATCCAGGCAATTCAGTATTGACCACCATGTGTACTTCCCTGACTATGCCTGCGAAATACGCGTAGACAATTGAATACAAGCCACGATATGATTCATCATCACAAGACATGAGTTCAATAGAATGAAATATTGACCTTATTGTGCAATTAAATATTACTCTATGTATGATATTTCACTGCCATACATATCATGTTTGTACTCTGCTTTCAAGTGGGTGTGGTTTAGAGTGAATGTTGATGCGAAAGCTGTATACATGAATTATTGCGCTCTTTTGAGATGTTTGCTTTTTAAGTCTTTATTTGTGCTATATTTTGATACATACATTATTGAATGTTAACCAATAATACAAGATCTGTTGTCTCACACGCTGAATATATTACTCTTCTTGCCCTCTCATATATTTTCATTAATAATAGAATGTACCTGTCTTGGTTGCTTAAGGTTCTGCACATTGACGTATGCCGGGAAGATTGCAAGACCATTCCAGCCTCTACATGTGCTAGCCTCCAAGACACCTCTGCCTTGGCTACTGCATCCAGCTGAACCATTTCTGCGTAACCCACACTTTTCTGCGGATGCCTTATCTTTAGACAGTGGAGCGTTCTGTAATAAAAGGGCCCCGGAAATATCGTCCGGATGGATGAGGACAGTAGGTACTACCAACCTTGACTAACGCTGAAGAAAGACCACATGGAAGGGACTTCAACCTATACATTTGCCCCTACCAAATAAACTGGAGATACGTCCTGTGCTTGTAAAAAATGGGCACTATTAAATATGCATCTTTTAAATCCAGACACTCCATCTAGTCTAACAGAAGCAGGATATCCCTTGACAAGCTACTGCTTCCATCTTGAAATGGCGACAAAGAACAACATTTTATTTAGATCTTTTAAGTTTATGAATGGCCTGAACCTTTTGTTTTTCTTTGCACCTGGAAATATTGCTGATAAAACCCAGGGGATGTCTGGAGCAGAGCTATATTGCTCCCTTCATCATCAGAAGCTCTTTTACTTCTGCAGAAATCCACCCCTTCCTGGGAGATCTTCATTAGCATTAACAGTCTGCCCTGATCGGGAAATGTTGTTCTTTGTCGCCATTTCAAGATGGAAGCAGTAGCTTGTCAAGGGATATCCTGCTTCTGTTAGACTAGATGGAGTGTCTGGATTTAAAAGATGCATATTTAATAGTGCCCATTTTTTACAAGCACAGGACGTATCTCCAGTTTATTTGGTAGGGGCAAATGTATAGGTTGAAGTCCCTTCCATGTGGTCTTTCTTCAGCGTTAGTCAAGGTTGGTAGTACCTACTGTCCTCATCCATCCGGACGATATTTCCGGGGCCCTTTTATTACAGAACGCTCCACTGTCTAAAGATAAGGCATCCGCAGAAAAGTGTGGGTTACGCAGAAATGGTTCAGCTGGATGCAGTAGCCAAGGCAGAGGTGTCTTGGAGGCTAGCACATGTAGAGGCTGGAATGGTCTTGCAATCTTCCCGGCATACGTCAATGTGCAGAACCTTAAGCAACCAAGACAGGTACATTCTATTATTAATGAAAATATATGAGAGGGCAAGAAGAGTAATATATTCAGCGTGTGAGACAACAGATCTTGTATTATTGGTTAACATTCAATAATGTATGTATCAAAATATAGCACAAATAAAGACTTAAAAAGCAAACATCTCAAAAGAGCGCAATAATTCATGTATACAGCTTTCGCATCAACATTCACTCTAAACCACACCCACTTGAAAGCAGAGTACAAACATGATATGTATGGCAGTGAAATATCATACATAGAGTAATATTTAATTGCATAATAAGGTCAATATTTCATTCTATTGAACTCATGTCTTGTGATGATGAATCATATCGTGGCTTGTATTCAATTGTCTACGCGTATTTCGGCATAGCTCTTTCTTCAGGAAACCACATATTAATGATACTCAAATTACCTGCAGATTACCATGTATTTAAAAAGAAATCTTTTAGTACAAAAACCTGAACGACCTGCAATTGATTCCTAGATGGATGGGGTCATAATATGGAAGAATCTATGATGTGCCCGGCAGCCTCAGGGCTGTGCTGAATTCCCCCATCGCATTCAAATAGAAGCTGTATTACATACACAGGGTCGCCTAATCTGTAGAGGGTAAGAGGGACAAGGTCGCACTCTGGAGTGGGCACATATAGTGGAAAGTTGATGCTCCTGCTTCTCAGGGGCTGTGAGTGCCAAAAGAGATATATATGAATAACCAACACAAACAACAAGCAAAAACCTATTCAGGCGGCCGTCTGCACAATATCTTGAGCCCAGCAGAGCTCGACGGATGAGACGGCAGCGCAACTCTACATGTACTTGTATTAGAATCAGATTCAAGTATATGGGGATGGGGCACAAGGTGTGGCACCTTTTGGACTGAAGAAAGATGGTCAAGGATAGAGTTCTATCTATCTATCTATTGATCTATCGATCAATTGATCTATCTATCTATCAATCTATCTATCTATGCGCACTTTCATAACTTCATCTGTCTACCTTGCTCTTTTTCTACATCTCTCTATCATACTTCTCTGTCTCTGCATCGTCTCTCTCTACATCTGTATCAATCTCACTTCTCTTTGTCTACCCCACCTTTGTCTCTTTACTTCATCTCTATTTCTACATCTAAATCTCTCTCCACACTTCACCCCCTTTCTCTACCTTTCTCTCTACCTTACTACTCTCTTTACTTGATTGTCTTCTTATTCCTCACTTCTCATGTTGCCCTTCTACCTTGCATTCCTCTATAGTGCTTTTAACTGTCTCAACTCTTCTCCAACTACCTCTTTGCCTTTAACTCACTTCTCTACCATTACTTCCTCAGGACCTGACCCCTCTTTGTACCCATCCCTTCTCCTCCATTTTCTTCTCCCTATCTCTAGCGCTTTCTATCTCTACCCCACTCTATAACCTTATCTACCCTGTATTTCTCTACCAACCTCTTCTTCTTTCCTCATCTCTGTGTCTTTCTTCCTGGCTATCTAACCAGACTCGATTTGCTTTGCATCTCTCCCTACATCATCTGTTTCACTTCTTATCTTTGGCTCTACCTTACTTCTTTCTCTGCTTCACCTGTCTCACTTTGCCATTCCCATTACCTCTCTGCCTTCTGCCCGGATTCTGCCCCTCCACATTTCTCTTACTCAACTGAGCCAGAGATCACTGCTTAACAAGAAATGTATACTCTTAGACAGAGGCAGGAGGATAAGGCAAGGGAAAGGAATTAAGGAGAAAATAAGAATTTCACTTGACAAATAGTGGCAGTGGGTTGTATTATAGAGGCACGCATGGCTAAACCACACGTGCCTCTACCACGCAGCCCGAACCACAAATGCATCTTAACCACGCATTCCTTTGCCACGCATACCTTTACCACACAATTTCGTGGTTAAAGCATGAATGGTAAAGGGGTATGCATGGCTAAGGTCGCCACTACTCCTACCCCCACCCCCCTGTCCTAATCTATAAACCCCCTACCTGCCCCCCTGCCCTGAGGCCCAAAACCTTCCATGAAAACGACCCATTCCCCTCCCCGCCCTGAGCCCTAAAACCCACCCCTTATCAAACATATACTACCCTGACCCCCTCCCACTCCACGCTGTCCCTAACCCTTAACACACACTACCCTGACCAACTCCCACCCCCCCACGCTGTCCCTAAAACTACCCCAACCCCTTCCACTGCCCTTAGGCCTAACATCCTAACCCCTAATTAAAAAACTACCCGACCCCCTAGCCCTGAAAACTCCCCCAATACTCACCAAGCACTGAAAACTATCCCAACCCCCCAGCCCTGAAAACGTAACCCTGCCCGGTGTGATGCAGGCAGGGTAACAGATCTAAATATTGCTCTTGCCTGCGGGGAGCAGTATTATTAGCTGCTCCCTGCTGGTGAGAGCAATGCTGCTCCCGCTGGATGAGTGGAGCCGGCTGGAGCTGCGGCCTCCCCCCTCTGCCCCTACAACAGTGTGGTGGGTGCCCTGGGTGGGCACCAAGGCACCCACGTTTTTCTTATGCCAGGCACCGGGGAATGGGATCCCCATGGCTGAAATTGGCCTGGGGAGCGGGCCACGCACTATCCCCCTTCAGTTTGGTGCCAGGCCCTAGGGGCCAACATCAGCCAGTGAGGGGGGTTGCGCGCTCCCCTAGCCCTTCAATATGTTGCCAGGCCCTGGGGTGTGGTGTCCCCGGAGGCAAAATCAGCCCAGGAAGGGGGGCCTCGTGACCCCTCCCATTCAATATGTTGTCAGCCCCAGAGGTATGGGGTCCCTGGGGCTGAAATGAGCCGGGAAAAGGTGACTTTGTTCCGCCTTCCCCCATAAAAATTGCATCGGGCCCCAGTAGATGTAGATGTAGTCTCCAGAGCCAAAATCAGCCCAGGGAGGGGGCCACATGCCCCTTTCACTATAATAAAGACTCCAATGGCTGGCGAGATTTTAGGCGGACGGTGTTTCCAAATTAACGGAACTGACACTAAAATTTAGTGCTCTCTCACCCCGGCCTCGTAAGCAGCACAGCCCAGTAGGGTGTGCTCTTTTATTCACGGTACCACACATTTTTAGGGTGATGTACGTGTGTCCACCACTGTTACCTCTTAGAGGCTGTGGGCACCACCAAAAAGGTGTAGGTAGCCGTTTACTTCCCTGGTCCTGAAGAATTGCCATTTAATACAATCTAAGGCAAGAAACATGTTGACCTATTGATCCCCCTAGCACATTCACTCACATAACTTAAGGTGAGATATGTGCGGATTATTTTTTGTTTTAATCAGGATGGTGACCATGCTTCATTAAAATTGTTTAGTGGATCACCTACCCCTGTTTTAACACACTATACTTCACCTCATTTGCACCTACACTCACTGTTGTAATTAATATCTTCCCCCCACACACACCGCATTCACCGGCGTTGGAAATAAAGATCTCCGCTAGGAAGGCCCCATTGGGTGCCTGATCGGGCATTGCACCTGCCGGCCCGATAAGGAGCAAAGACCCGGTGATGAAGCAAGACACCCGCTTGTTGGGTGTGTGAGGGTCTTCTTTTCCAAAAAGGAGTAAACCTGACTCCTGTCCTCCACATCACTTGACTCACCCTCACCTTGGTACCCTCCAGTGAATCTAACACACCTTGCGCGTATTTTAGGAACTGCATACCCTTTTGTTTTCATTATTGACGGGCATGTATGCTGGACCTGTGACGATAATAAGATTGTCTATTATTATCTAAAGCCCTCCTTTCCCCCCTTTTGCTTGAGACTATAATAATGGTGCCAGGCCCCAGGGTATGGGGTGCTTAGGACCAAAACTGGCCGGGAGAGGGGGCTGCGTGCCCCCTCCCCAAACAATCTCACCGGACCTCGAGGAATGGTGTCCCAGGACAAAATCGACCCAGGGAGGGGGCTGTGTGCCCCACTGGACCTTCAAACAAGCACACTGGGCCCTGGGGATCAGGATAAAAGAGTGGCTCTTGAGGATGTGGCCCCCAGGGCCTAACAAGGCTTGGGGAGGGGGATGAGGTCCCTAGGGGCAATAATGGCTTGGGGAGGGTGAACTGAAAAGCCTCATTCCTCTTTAATTAAAATAGAAAAGTGGCCTTGGGGGAGGGGGTCCCCAGCACTAGGCCCTATGGCCAACCCCCCATTGCGCACAACCGAAGGTGATGATGTCCTCAATTATGTCATTTGAGATGTCATGAGTGGTGTCATAAATGATGTCATAGAACATGTCATGAGTGATGTCATATGTGAGTTGATAAGGAGTACAAGGCGGGGCGCAAGTTATAGTTAGCGCTGCTAACTATAACTGATTAATTTCTGTGGTTTGTTTTTGTGACTATAAACCGCGGTTTCTACATAGGGGCTTATGGGTGTTGACCACCTGAATACAGCCATTACTTACATGCTGTGCTTCTGTGCATCATAGCGCTTCTGAGCATCAGAGTGGTTCTGTGCATCACAGTATCCCACCACACTGAGCTACGTCTCAGACAGTAATTGGCGTGGCTTTATTGCCGACCGGCAGCTTGGGCTCTTTGACTAAACTGCGCATTTCAGATTGGCCAGTGTTTTGCTTATGGCCAACAGACATGCTCAGTTTATGATTTCCCCCTAGACATAGCTATCAGCGAGCAGGACATGCAACACAGCCCCATCGGTCTCAGATTAAGCGATGTGGTCACTTGTCCCAATCCTCGCACTGCACTTATGCTGTTTATTTACTGTTATAAACAGCATAAGAGCAGTGTTTTCATTGGCTGAGATGCATGGTGTTTTAGTTCCACTTTGCCCTAACTGAATGCATTGCTCAGCTCTTCATGGATTCCAAAGAGCTGGGCCGCGGGTGTAGAAGTTCGACTGCTGAGGAAAGCTTATTATTTCTTATCTTTATTTTTTTACAATGTGTCTTGTCTTGTTTTGTTTGTGTCTTGCAATGGCAAAGTGCTTGAATACTGTTTGTGCGCTTAAAAACTGAAACAATAACGTTGATCTGGTAGCAGCAGCAACTTGCTGCTGCTACCATGACGTTATTTTTGCAGTTTTTACTTGCTGGCAGTTTTGCTACCAGCAAGTACCCTATGCCCCACTATTTTCAAGAGTTACCAGCCGTCACTGGTGAATATATATATATATATATATATATATATATATATATATATATATATATATACTCGCTCAGCTCCCTTCCTCAGCAACTTTCGCTGCACAAGATTCTGGGCAAATTGTTATAATACCTACATCCAGGTACATTTTCAATTCTATTATTGTGATTTTAAAAAAAACAAAAGCATGTTAAAACAGAATTCACTGCAGACGTGCTTCGGCAGAATGCCTTCAACTGGGCCTATCTCAAAACACAGTGACTACTGTTTTATGAGAACCCATGTCCCTCTTCATTTCTCATCACCCAGCATCAACTAGAACGATAATTTAGTTTCCGAGACCTATAAGCACCCATTTTCCAAAATGACATATCATTGTGTTAATATTTCCTATCATTGTGAATATGTTCCATTTCAATTCATTCGAACACATCCGTTATACAACTAATCTACCTAAATAATTTATACATATTTATAACACATTTAAATTAAATTTTTATACTTCACAGTTACATATAAAAATTAGGCTGAGCCTTAATCTGTGCTCTTAATATGATGATATCCCAAAAGACCCAATGAGCCTCACCTAATACCCCAGTAATCCTTATTACAATGTAATGTACTCTCACATATATGGGTTTCATTTACCTTATTATACTTACCATGCATGGTAAAGCCATGCGTGGTTAAGAAATCTGCGTGGTTGAGGCTACATGGAAATGGCATGTGTTGTATAGTCATACATCAGTTGTGAAGGGTGATTTATTTGTGATTGTGACTATTCACCAACTGTGCTTTTCTTAGGTCTCGCGCCTAGCGTTGCAGTGCGCGACACTGCTCGCGCAGCGAGACTTCATGTAGGGGCTTCTGAAAGCTGACCACACGCTCGTACGTATGGTTTTGTTATCGTTGCAGGCTATTGGGCATTGCGTGCGTCTGTCTAACAAAGACAGCACACAATTGGGCAAATGCGGGCGCATGTCCCACATTTGCCCCGCCCATGGCCTATTGGTGTCTGTTACCCGCTCAGCCGACATCTGTTTTGCATTATCATGCCTGATAATGCAAAACAGATGTCTCGCTGTGGCGCGCACACTCGCACAACTTGCGTACTTGTTCTTGTAAGTCAACAGCGGCTGATACAGTCCTTAAGAAAAGACGCCATTTGAATAGAGCAATTTCTTTCCCACGATCTACCAGCCAATCATAGGGAGTGAACATCACCCTGCATTAAAAATATCGACACGCCCTCCTAGTACTTATAAGCAACGTGGAATGTTGTATTCTAAGTACAGATGTACATTATTTTACATGAAAAACACCAATTTTATTATACATCACTTGCCGTACATTCCGGACTAGCGGCGCTTGTGTCGCGCTAGACTAAAACAACGAGAACCGACAAAGCTAACCCGGTCTAGTCTTTAGTTTTTAATGTACACGGAGATTTAAATGCATAGATATTGCTGGATGATGGAACATGTATGGAGCTATGATATTTGGCACGGTTATAATAGAAACACAGCGTGTTTACATATAAATGAAGTAAAAAGTGGGCACTGTATTCATTGAGTTGGTTTATAGAGTGCTGCACGCCATCTTGTGGTGATTTGTACAAAAGCCATGCGTAAGCAGAGTCTAGGGAAGTTAAAGTCCGATTCGAAAATAGGTAGCACCTTTTTGACCTCTTTTCGCGCAATAAGCAGACCACGCTGATGTCTTTAAGCGTAAAAGGCCATTTATTAGGACCAGGCTGCATAACCAAAAACAATAACCCAACAACATCAACATCAATAACAGACCCCCACATCACTCTTCATCCCTTCACTCATTTCACCCACTCCGAACTCACATTTCCTACCACACATATGCCCCTTCCGTTCCTCATCCATTTCCACAAATCTCCTAGCATCCTCCCCGATATCATCTGGCTTTCCACTCATGCCAAAACACACAAGATGATTGACGGAATGTTGCACATTGGCAAAGCATTCACCCCCAGTCACAGATCTGGGTTTAATCCATTGTTATTTTGCTCACCACGCCACCCCAGTTCAGACATGGCCATATGCAAATCAGTCTTGACCCTGTTACTCATGGGAACAGTCCAGCCCGAACTGCCAAGCCATGTCTTCCCTGGACCGGAATCAAGTATCCTAGGACCGGTTTCGGGGTTTCACCCCTCTTAAGCCAGGATAGCTTGACTCCAGTGGCGTAGTGAGCACGGGACCCACATCTGGGCATACCCTTCCCACATAGGGTGAACAGCAAAACACACAAGATGATGGACGGAATGCTGCACATTGGCAAAACATTCACCCCCAGTCACAGATCTGGGTTTAATCCATCGTTATTTTGCTCACCACGCCACCCCAGTTCAGACATGGCCATGTGTAAATCAGTCTTGATCCTGTGCCTCATGGGAACAGTCCAGCCTGAACTGCCAAGCCATGTCTTCCCTGGACTGGAATCAAGCATCCTAGGACCGAAAGACGCACTCCGTCGTCCCTAAACAGTATTGGTTCCTCCAGTCGCAGTCCAACGTGAGCAATAACCTGAATGGCCTTATCCTCACAGAAAACTCACATCGCTCTGTTGAGTTTCCGTCATGCTTTTTCAACAGCCCCGTGTTTGATGGCACCCCTCCATACTTTCCTAGGAACAAATTCAGTCCAGGCAATGCAAGTCCCTGCCAGCCTGTGTTTCAAAACCTCCAAGTCTCTCTGCATCAGCTGTAAGAGCGCCAAACCCAACAGCCGAACCAAATCGTTCTCTCCCAAATGTATGATCAACAGATCAGGACATCCCTTCTGTGGAACCATCTTCGCGAGCCAGGGCAATAGTGCCCCTCATCGCGTTCCCCCTTTTCCCCACCAATGCACCTCATGATGTTGTCCTTTGAGTCCCAGGTTACGGCCGTACACCTGTTGCTCCGCATACTTGGAAGCCCAATGCACGAAGGAATGCCCCACGATCCAAGTGACCGTCTTGGCCCCCGGTCCACCCACGCAACCTACGAGAGAGAAATATGTTAGAAACACAGCTTAAAACCAGCCACCCATACCCCAACTCCTAGCACCGGGCCCCAGACTCCTCACTTGCGAACATACCGCTCACAGCACCGTGACTTCCACCTCCCAATCTGCCTAATCCTGTCCCAGGACCAACCCAGTCGGGCCGACGCCGCCCCAATAAGGGTCCCAAATCCTGCCGGCTCCAAGCCCCAGCGCCTCTAAGCCATACGCAGCACCGCCAACAACTGCCCCGCAGTCACCCTCGCCCCAGACACATGACAAAAGATCTCACCACTCGCAACCCGCGCGGAAGTCACAAACGTCCTCCATTCGGCCACCGGACACACACCCCCACAACCAGTCTCACACAACCAAACCCACTTGCCCCGCCCCAACTGATAAGTTTTGGACTGACCCAACCAAATACCCAGTCGCCCCGCATCCAACCTGACCTCCTCATACCGTCTGCCACATACTACCCGCGTAGCCAGCAACTCAGAGACCCGAAAGGCCCCAAAAAACATCCATATCATGCACAGTCTGAAAATTCGAACCACAAAATTATCATAACAACAAAACGGCAAAACTTCAACCAACCTGACCAACAGTTCAAACGTGATCGCCTCCCTCAGCACCCTTCCCCCCCTACGCTCCCTGCCCCAACCCCTGAGTACCCTACTGATAATTACATCTTTTGTAGGGTCAAAACCGAAAAACAAGCAACAAGAGAACGACACTCCAATTTCCCTGATATAGTCGCAGCCGTCAGTCCCTTGTCAATGCAATGCAATACAAACTGCAACACTCCTTGCTCCACTGCTGAGCAATCTCCAAAAGCAGAATCCCTGCGCCATCCTAGAAAGGCTCCAAACTCCGCCCACGCCAGTCTGTAGGTCCGTCTTGTGGTCTCAGCAATAGAGTTCTCAACCAGGCCTATCACCCTCACTCCCCCAAGGCCCAGATGCCGTCCGGCAGCTCGGTCTTGCACTGATCCGCTCCTGGTGCCAATCGCTGCCACTGCGAACGAGACAAAGCATCCGCAATGTCATTATTCGCTCCAGGGACATGCTTGGCCCAAAAGACCACATTCAACTGCAAGCATTTAAACATGAAACTCCTCAGCAAGCGCAGCACTCTCAAGTCCCTCGCCCTTTGTCGGTTGACCAACTCGACCACAGTCATGTTATCCACATGGAACAACACCGATCTGTTCTGGAACTCGGGGCCCCACACTTCCAGAGCCACCAACAAGGGAAAGAATTCAAGAAACGCAATGCTCCTCCCTTCTTTCACCCAATGAGCCGGCCAGTCTTCCGCACACCACCTACCATCCCAGAAATTCCCAAAACCTGCTGCCCCGGCTGCATCAGAGTAAATTTGAACTTGCCAAACCATCCTTTTGTCTACAAAGTCCAGGGACACCCCATTGAAGTCAGACAAGAAAGTCAGCCATGTCCTCAAATCCGCCCGTACCCCCATGGAGACCCAGACCCTGTGGTGCGGTAGAACTGCCCCCGACATGGCCATGCCGAGCCGCCTACAAAACGTCATCCAGATGGTGAGTGACGTCCCGATGTCTGCTAATCTGCACAAAAGCCCACTGCAAGAAGGTGTTAAACAGCTCAAAGAGCGCGCAGGAAATCGCGCATCCCATGTGCAAAACTTTGTCCACGTAGATGGCACCTCCGAACTGCATCCCCAGTAGAGAGAAATCCGCGGGGTGTATAGGCAGCAGGCGGAAATCCGACTTCACATCGCATTTTGCCAGTTCCGCCCCCGGCCCACACACCCGCACAAGGCGGATCGCATCATCCACGCCACGTAAAGCACCCTTGAATCCGCCTCCACGATGAAGTCATTCACAGACTGTCCTTCAGGCCAAGAGAGGTGATGTATCATGCAAAACTCACCCTCCTCTTTCTTCGGCACCACCCCCAGTGGGGAGATGATCAAGTCATCTGTTGGCCAGTCTTAAATTGGGCCCGCTATCCTCCCTTCATCCACCTCCTTCTGCAGCTCGGCCGCCACCCCCCGGCAATTCCTTGGCTGATTTCAGATTGTCTGCCCACCTCCTCATCCTGGGACCCTGATAGCCTACCCGGAAGCCCTCCGTAAAACCCCACTGAATCTTCAAAGCTGCCTCCCTGTCAGGGTAACAGGAGAGCCACGGGGCTATTGCCTCCACCCTAACCGGTGTAGGCGCCCTTCTGTCCAGCCTGACCCCTACCTTTCGTGTTTTGCCACTGCTCGGAAGGGGTGACCAGGGTAAGGCATTGGGTAAGGGCGTGCTTCCCCCCACACTTGGAGCATTCATGCTTGAACTTGCACGGATACCGTGAACAGTAGCCCCTGTTATAGCTCCAACAGGCCCCGGTATTGTAACTGCCTGGCTTGGCGGCCTGACCTGTGATACCTGTACTGGCGGCATTCCCCCCGCCCCGCTTTGGGCGGGACGTGGCTGAAAAGACCGATAAGTGACCGGCAAACCGCTAGCCGTGTGAGTAGACGCTGAGGAGTGCGTTGACGCCATCCACAGTTCCTGATCCACCTCCCCCAATGCTTGTCCGGATTCGCACTAACCCTAGCCCTAAGCTCCTCATCGTAACTCAGCCAGGCGAACCCCCCGAATTGCATTTGGGCCTTCCTGATAATGTCCATGTACTTCAGCAACGCTATGGCCCTATCCAGATGTTTCTCGTAGTAGATGTTAGCGTAAATGAGAAACGCCGAAGTCCAGTTTTCCATGTTCACCGGGAACCTGGGCCGCCTAGTCAACTCCCATTCCTCCTCCTTAGAACCCTCCTTCGCCTGCACCTCCCTGTGTAGCAACTTAAACACATCCACATATTCGTGTTTCCAAATTCTACTCTTAATTTTGTCTGACAGATGTGATCACAGGGGCTTGGCCAAACCCATGTAGGGCAACTTTTTCTGATGCTTGTCCTCTGACTTGTCCCCTTTGTCATCCTTCCGTCCACCTTGTCCATCTGAACCCCTGCCGTAGCCACCGACTTACCTCCTACCTGTTTATCCACCAGCGTGGGCCTGCCCTTCGGCACCCCACCAACCTCTCTCACTGACCCCTCCCCCACTCCTATCGACCTACACGCCTTCTTCCTACCCCCCTTTTGGCCCACAGTCCCAAGCTGTCCACCAAGACCCCTCACTTGCTAGCGATGAGTGCCGCTCTCTGGGCCGTCCTCTGGAGGTGGAAGCCTTGGGTGTCTCCGTCTTCTCCTTCCCTGATGGTTGCCGCGAGACCTGCAATACACCAAGGTCGCTGTTGCTCTTCCCCCTTCCCAATCCGTCATCGTCATCCCTCACCTCCCCGTCCTCAAGCTCCTCACTCTCATCATCATAATCCAACTCACTCTCAGGCTACACCTCCACAGGTGCCCACAACACCTCTCTCACCGCTCTCTTTACACCCTTGCCACTCACCGCACTTGTCCCCCGCCCCCCCTACACACACGACGCCGGTGCCCGCTCCCGCGCCGGAGGGATGGCCGCCGCAGACCGCCCTGCTGCTTCTTGCCGGCGACATGGGGCCGTCTTGCGTCCCGCCGGGCCACCCTGCACTCTGCCGACTTCTGCCGGCTTGGATCCCCCCTACCCCTTAGGTCGCTCCAACCTGAGTGGGCCCCAGCACCATCAGGCCTCAAAGCCATCCCGGCTGTCCCTACCTGCGTCTGTGGTCCCTTGCAGCTCTCCTTCCCCCTTTTCTGCCCTTTACCGCCATGACTAGCTCCTCCTGCTCTGCCCACCTCTCCTCTTCCGAAGTGGGAGTAGGGGCCCCTCAATCTCCTCTTCCCAGACCGCCCCCACCCTGTACGCACTCTGCTCCGCCCGCCTTGCCTCATTAAGCTGTGCTAACAGGCGCTGCTTCCTAAACCGATCCTCCCACGCCAACGCCTCCCAGCTTGGCGTAGGGGGGGGGGGGTAGTAGCCCTGAAACCCCCGTCCAGGCTGCAAAATCCCAGTTTGAGGGGCCGTCTTCGGGCCAAGATCCACACCACTACTCCCCACCGGAATCGCAACCTCTTGGATCCCCTGGAGAGGTCAATGGGAGCGTCCTCCCACTGCCCAATGTCCCCTACTGCCTCCACGAAGCCCACACCAGACACCACTACCTCCACATGTGGGCCCCCACACCCTCTTCCCCCTCCTCTGCCCCTGCAGCTCTCAACACAGTCCCCACTGGCTCCTGCTCTGGCCTGGACCCGGCGTCCCCCCTCCCCCCTGCTTCCCCCACTCTGAAAGACTCACTGGGCTGGATTAGCAGCTCCCCAGTGGTCGCCTACGAGGACACGCGCCTCCCCGCCCCCTGCTCTTTAAATTCCAATTGCAGGAATCGTATTCGCGGAGGCAGGCTCTTCCGCCGGCCCCCACGAGCAGTCTCCTTTCATTGCGCGCCCCTCTCTCTTCCATGCGCGATCGACACTGGCTGCAGCGGCTCCTTTTGGCACGCGAACACAGCCGCTGCCACCCCCGCCGAAGCCGCCCGCGGAGCCCTCTCAAACCCCACCCATGCCTCCCCAAGCACACTGGGCCGGAGGAGATCCTCCCGCCCCGCGTGCCCCAGCACCATCAGGGCCTGCCTTACCTCGTCAGCCAAGACACCCGCCATGCTGCCACCGCTGCCACGGAGCTCCGCACGCCCAGAACCACCAACCAGTGGCTCCCCGAACAGCAAAACTGACGAACCGCTCCACCGCCGAACGAACTCCTACCACCACCTAACTGCCTAACTACCGTTACCTTTGAAATGAAACCCTCCCGATGGTGCCAAGCACAGGAAGAGGAAGTCGCCTTCCTCCCCTGCGCTCTTATACCCACCCCCTAACTCCACCCCCTTGACCCTGCCTGGTCCTCCCCTGCGCGAAAGACCCCGGGGGAAGACTAGTCTGCGACTCTGCTTCCCCTGGGGCCCGAGATTGTCGAACCCTTGCCCTGTATGGAGATCAGTGGAAGACATGTTTAAAAAGTCTGGGTTTCAGGAGCTCTCTGAAGTGCATCTATCTCAGTTCTGCCCTCGTGCATGGGTTCAGGGCATTCCACATTTTGGAGACTGGTAGGCACAATGGCATGCCTACGTGTTTCAGGCAGAAAAACACGATGGGTTCGAAAACGGGAATGAGCGGAGTCAGTTACCGAGATTGCCAGTATTTTCCTTCTGATAGAGGTGCTTCCCTCACGATGGCGTTGGGACTGGAGATTGTGCATGTTGCGCAAAATGTGAAACCTCCCGCTGCGCGTGTCTAAGCCTGTAGGGATTAACTTTAAAAAGCACTTATCTCGTGGTATGGTGTAACAAAGCGGGCTCCTGTACGGATATTGTACGCAGCAGCCGCTCTTGAGGTAGCTCCCATGGAACCAGGGACATCTTAAGGATTTTGGGGGCCCTGGGCCAAAAATATTTTGGGGGCCCCTGCCCCTGTTCAGAACAGCTTTGAATTTATGGTCCAATTTGTGCTCCTGTTTTCCACGCCGTTTCCGCTTCCTCAGCTGCGTTAGTGATCCAGTTCACATCAAAGGCATTAGCCTATATATTCCCGATGTAAACGGACGCGCGCAGCTGACTGCGGTAGGAATTAGTGTTTCCTGCCCTGCTACTACGTTCTTAATACTTTTTAAATAGTATACGTGTGGCTGAATTACTCTGTACTTTTTAACAATTTCTCCTACCATTTTTTTAACACAAATTTTATTAGGCATTTCAGATAAAACATTACATGGATAATTGCATATTTAAACAGGTGGTAATTACTAATTAGATAAGAAGTGATGTCCGAGGTACAGCTGTGACAGTGCATAATCTGATGTTGATGATTGCGTATGTTCAACCTTTACATAGTATCCATATTCAAACCCCAGAAGGAGTCAAGTTTATTTCCATTGGGTAATGAACTTATGTGGTGAATGCCTGAAGGGTATTATGTCTGATACCCATTTTAACCCACCCACTCCAATCCACCCCTTGAAACCGAACTCAAAACAACAAAACAGTTGCCGTTGTGATGAAACCTTATTATATCTTGGTAAAGTGTGCCAGGTGACATTCGCATCCGATATTGCTAGGGAGGACAAGGGAGAGGGGGCAAGAGGGAGATCAGGGGCAGGGGAGAAGAGAGGGGGGAAAGAGCAGCCGTCACACAAAAGAAACAACTGCCAAGAGTCCAGCCACTTTGGGGAAAGGGTCAAGTAGCTACCGCACCAACAGTTCGTGGAGTCTGAGAATTAACAATTTCTCCTACCTATGCGCACTTGCACTTTTCTTTATTCTGTTTGCCTACACCTCCTTAGCTGCTTCGATTCGCATCTCACTTTTCCTCCAGTCCTGGTCCGCCGCGGCTGATACACCGATTGTGTGGAGGGCTGGGGCTACTATCAGCCACGCAGTTTCCGCTTCCTCAGCTGCATTAGCGATCCAGTTTGCATCATAGGCATTAGCCTATATATTCCCGATGCAAACGGACGCGACCAGCGGCTGCGCTTCTGGCGCGCCAAAGGCAAGCCTGTCTGCTCCCGTCAGTGTCCCGTGAGCGTCCGGCGCCAGCCATGCTGCCCAGCTCCCCTCCGGTGAGCTTCTTCCACTATATTACAATAGGGAAATACTGCTTAGCCTTATGCGGCTACCATTATGTCAGTGTACAGCTGCTGATCCGAGCTTCGAGAAAGACTTTCAATGCAATAAGTGCAACTGGTCTCTCCTCCAGCACAGGAAACTCGCACCCAAGAACCTCCCACGCAACACTAAGTGTAAAAACAATAAGAAAACAGAGGACTTAAAGGCCACCCTTTTAAATTGTCACTCTATGCAAAAGCATGAACCACACATTTATGACCTACTTTTAGACGAACAGCCTGATGTTTCATTTCTTACTGAGACATGGCTGTCTGAAGCCTCCAACCCTACTATCACCTCGGCAATCACTATGAATTATAAAATCCTTAGGAGGGACCGACCGAGTGGGAAGGGGGGGCGGTGTCATAATAATTTACAATCAAGAACTAGACTGCTCTCCCATCCCGATGGAAAACTTCGAGGGCGCAGAGTCCTTAGGCTTCCGCTGTACCTTATTCCCCCATCATAGCATAGCTAGTTTTCTGATTTACAGACCTCCCGGTGCAAATGGAAATTTTAGTACCACGCTTAATACAGCCACCACCTCCCTGGACTTAAAGTACAATAACTGCCTTATTCTGGGAGATTTCAATATACATATGGACAATGGAAAATACCCTCAAACAATTTCCTTGATGGAGACGCAGCAGACCTGCAACATGTTTTCATCTATTATTCGGCCACCCAGGAGAAGGACCATACCCTAGACCAAATCTTTCACAACTTTGACATATCAGTAAGCCTACCTCTTCCCATTACCTGGTCTGACCACCTCCTATTAAAATTCATCATTCCCAACTCTGACACAGCCCCTCGGGCTAACGCAGGGCAGAGGGTCCCTAATTACAGAACGTTCCATAAAATATCCATCCTGATGTTAGCAAATGCCCTCGGTCGTTCCTCACCGGAGCTGTCTGGCTGCCCTGACTCGGACGCCCTCTCAATAGATTCATGGCTCTGAACCAACATTGGTGCAGCTGTACCGGTTGTTTCCCGCTCCTCAAAGAGGTTGGCCCCACCAGCTCCATGCTTTAACGATTCCCTCAGATCTAGCAAAAGAAATTGTAGAAAAACGGAACGGAAATGGCGTAAATCCTATCTACCTGAGGATAGGAAGCTGTATAAAGAAACCTTAAAAGCTTATTACATTCTCGTGAAGGCAGCCAAGAAAAACTTCTTTCAAACCAAGATAGAAAATGCCTAAATAAGAGTAAGGAAATCTTTAGCATAGTTAAATCCTTTACCGCCCCGAAAGCCAGCACAAAGGAAGGGCCATGCACGGAAGAATGGTCTAAGCAAATAGCTCAATTCTTCCACAAAAAGATCTCTGTGATCCAACAAGCCTTTACTAACATCTCAGAGGAAGAACTGATCTTCTACCTTAGTTCTAATAGCAAATTTCACCTCTTGGATCCTCCATCTTTACTAACTTTCCCTGAGTTTCGGCTTGAAGAGTCACTGACCCTTCTCCAAAGCATTAAGTTTGGCTCTCCTACCGACCCATGTCCAGCGAATATCCTGAACCTATTAGCTCCCACCATAAACCCACAGTAAACCAGCTCTTTAATGCTTCCCTCTCCTCAGGCAGCATGCCGAAATTATGGAAGAATGCCAAGATTCTTCCACTGATAAAAAAGGCTAAAGCCAAACTGGCAAAGCCTGCCAACTACAGGCCAATCTCCCGTCTTACGGCCCTCTCCAAAGTATTAGAGAAGCATGTAAACAAGGCCCTCCAAAAACACATTGAAGATGGGCAGCTCCTTTGTGAATCCCAATCCGGTTTTAGGGCTAACTACAGTACAGAGTCCGCTCTACTGGAAGAGACTGAATTTCTCAAGGGTAAGCTGGACCAGGGAGACAAGGCTGTTCTGATACTGCTTGATCTGTCAGTGGCCTTCGATACGTTCCCACATGAGAGGCTCCTGGAGAGACTCGCTAACATCAGCCTGGGGGGGGACAGCCTTAACATGGATGTCACCCTTCTTGGCAAATAGATCTCAGGAAATCTGGCTCCCTCCTTTCTCATCCCCAGTTCCAGCCATGAATGTAGGTGTCCCTCAGGGCTCCATTCTCAGTCCTACTCTTTTTAATATATATCTATCCCCCCTTGCATTTCTGATAGGGGAAGAGGGCACCAAAATAATTTCCTATGCTGATGACACTCAGCTGATTTTTTCATGTGAAAAAGAAACCAACTTTGACGGGGCAATGATTAGATCTTGCCTCACAAAGGTTTTTAACTGGCTTAAGATCAATCAGCTGAAGTTAAATCCTGACAAAACTGAAGTTGTTTTCTTTGGTAATCCAGAAACGCGTGACTGGAGCTCTTGGTGGCCAAAAGATCTGCCGCCCCCACCCGGGAAAAAGGAGAAAGTCAAAACCTTAGGAATTGTCATAGACAAGACACTCTCCATGCGCTTTCAAATCCAAAATCTAACTGGCACTTGTTTTGGCATACTCTGGATGCAAAACAAATTCCTGCCACTGTTGCTGCTTGAGAGCAGAAAGATTGTGATGCAGTCTTTGGTGACATCAAAGCTTGACTATGTCAACAGCTTGTACCTCGGTCTTCCCAAATCCCTTATCCAGCGCCTACAAGTGGTACAAAACGTGGCGGCCAGAGCCATCCTGAGACCTAAACCCAGATCTAGAATGACCCCTATTCTTAAGTCTCTACACTGGCTCCGCATAAAAGAACGGATCAACTTCAAAGCAATGACCATCTTCTTCGAAGCTTTCCACGGCTTAGGATCCGGCTACCTAAATAAGCGGGTTAATCGCTACACAACATATAGAAACCCTAGGATCTTCCAATGCCAACCTGGCCATCGTGCCTAAAATATGCTGTGCCCGCACTGGAGGCAGATCCCTCAGCTTTCTAGGTGCAAAATTGTGGAATAGACTCCCTGAGTCTCTGAGACTAACCACAGACCTACTCACTTTCAGGAAGAACTTTAAATCTGCCTTTTTAATAGCTGATGGGTCGTTTACGAACGTTTTCCAACCGCGGTCACGCGCAGGACACTCTAGTCTGAGTAGCTGCGCGCTTTATTAAATACACTATTTCATTTCATTTCATTAGGTCCCTGACAGTGCATAGGAACACTCGTCCAAATTCTAAGGGCCTTATTTATGAGGCCTTGCTTCACTTTTATGCCGACGGTGTGTCACTTTTTGCGAAGCACCGGCAGCGTAAACAAGCATTGGCATAGCCAATAGGTCTCGCTTTTGGGATATTTAGTTATGCAGCACAATATCCTTGGTGCAACAACATCAACTGTTGCATGGCTAAGCACTTATAAGGTCCCAAAGGCGAGACCTATTGGCTATGCCAATGCTTGTTTTTTTTTCTTTTGTTCATGAAAGAAATATTTATTTTCCTCTTTGTATACCATTTGTATGCCACCATTCAGTGACGTCTTCAGAAACAACATAGAGCACCCACAAAAAATATATTTACAACATTGGTAAATCCATGAAAATGTGTATCTCAGACTGTGTGGATACTGAAAGTGGGGTGGTATGTCTACCTTTGTACTTCCTGTCTGGAGCGCCAAACACAGCAAATGTACAGGGCAGTAAAAAATACAGCAATGTTCCCTATGCGCTGTATTTTATCTCTTAGCACCAGTGACAATGATTTTTCATTTTCCAAAGACAATCCTCCGCTTTGAGAGTTTGACAATGGAAAATTTTAAAAACAGTGCCGGGTCCATCTTGCTGCAATGGTATAGTGGACCAACCGGCACTCGGTTATTGCTGAAACTGCTCCTGTCATGTCAGCGAAAACAGTTTTGAAGATAAAAGTTTGCCTGGTCCACAGCCATTACTAGAGTTTGTGAGTGGCTGGAGCTGAGCCAATGGAGATGTTACCTCCTCCTCCACAGCCGCTTGGGGAACCGCTTGAAAACTGTAAACAGTGAGAAGAGTAAAAGGAAGGTGCCAGCAATCAGGATGAACTTAACTATTAAGAAACGATCAAAAGGATAAAGTTAAATCAGAGTCTATGTATTCTCTGCACAAGGCGGCAAAGCTAAACAAGCATTGGCCGTGTGGCTGTAAAAGTAACGTCGCGTGGCCGTGAAAGTCATCGCGATCACGGTGAAAGCGAAAGTGATCGCGATGACGCGCTCTGTGCTTGCAAAAATGAAATTTAAAAAACGCGAGTGGTGACGCGTGTGGTGCGCACGCGCGACGGGAATAAGTGCTGTGCACGTCGCGCTTGCTTGTGTGCGTAATAGCAAGCTGGTGGCCGGCAAGGTAACACTTTGGAAGCAGCTACTAAATGTCTCGCCAGGGCAGCGCTTCCGCTGGCTCAGGCGAGACCTAACAATGTGCCATGTTGCGCCCTATTTACAAAGTGACGCATCTAGGTAGATGCGTCACTTTGTAAACCCCAGCACCACATTATACCTGTGCCAGGTATAATGTATGCAGGTTGGGTGTTCCCCCGCAAAAAGCCTCGTAGAAGTGGCGCATTGAAATCTAGGAGAACTCAGTGCGCCAATTCTAGGACGCCATTGCAACAATATCTTACACCTGTCTCACAGCAGGCGTAAGACTAATGCAGGACCTTTCACATGGGGCTTGCCCCATGTGAAAGGACACATTGCTGGAGTTGCGTCTATTTTCAGACACATCCCAGCAATGCATCTCTTTTGCGCCTACAAATACATCAGAAATACTGACGTATCTGTAACTCCTTGCGACATGATGCGTCATACAGTAAATATTACGCATCCATCATGTCGCAAGGTGGGCGCACTAAGAAGTGATGCATCCCTGCTTTCACACAGCAATGCATCACTTCTCATAAATAAGGACCTAAATGCGTTTACATCTAATTTTCAGGGATGGTTATGTGTATTTTCAACATTGTAACACAGCATTAGCTCACCAATATTACTGCAAATATTCTCTGTGGCGCCCTCCCATTTCTTATATGTTAGGCCTTTTTTTGATGTAAAAGAAACTTTTTTTATGTATATTGCATGAAACATAAAAACAACATTTCTCTGCAAAATGCCTGTACTAGACTTACACATCAGGTACATAAAAATAGATTAAAGGAAAACAGTATTTAAAACAATCTGTTTAAGAAATATTCAAGGTCATTAGGGCAAAACTCTGGAGAACGGAGCTGACTTTGTCAGGGGGCCCCCTGAAAGGCTGGGGCCCTGGGCCAGAGCCCACTTTGCCCATGCATTAAAACGTCTCTGCATGGAACATTAAATATGCAGCGCGGCGCCTGCCGCTAACATTCCCTTTGTGGCGCTCTTGTAATGGTTTGTACGCAGACGCTGAAAAACAGCTGTGTGAGAGCTGGCCACAGCTGTGTGAGCACTGGCCACAGCTGTGTGAGCATTGGCCCCACATTGAAAAAAAACAAAGCTATGTGAGCGCTGGCCCCGGCTTCAAAACATGCCTGTAAAGCTTTCTTTTTAGGAGTTTCCCACCTCTGCCGCCCTGTCCCATCCCTCCCTTCACTAGCTTTTACTTTTCTGTGCTTCAGCTACTGTTGCCGTCATTTAAGTTCCCTGTGCCATCCACACTCCCCACGAACAATACCTCCCACCCATTGCTGCCTGCTAATTATAGAGGTTCAGCTCCATTGCCGCTGTTTCCCATTTATTTAAAAAACACGTTCCATTGGCAGTATGGATCGGCACTTGTAATTTTGTTGTGTGCTACATTTCGATGCCCGAGCTTCCCAGTTAGTTAGTGGCGGACGTTCCAGGTGCCCTAAGGGAGTGTGTGCCATCTACAGCCATTCCTGCATGTTTGCCCCCCGTTCCTTTCCAAGCCGGGACTTGTGTTGATACTAAAACTGTATATAATGGGAAACTGGAGTACCCAGTATTGCACCGTGCATTCTGAAGTGGCAATATATTTCCGATCCGTATGTGTGTCTATCGTTGTGGGCGTTAGGATGTGCAACTGGTTTTGTAACGAGTACAAGTCGGACAGTGACTGTTGTGGGAGCCTGTGCCTGAATATATGTGTGTAAAGAGCATATGTCCAGCTGAAGGGGCAGAGTACCCAGAGGAGAGGTAAGTCTAGAGATGGGCGCGCACAGGCAAGGGGGTTAGTGCCAATATCAGCCACACTCACCAGCCCTCTCGCAGCAACATACAGGTAGCATAAATAAGCAGACACGACAACTTTTGGTGGAGAAAATTGCTGCAGGTTTATCAGCATACCAAATATGCCAACATGGTGGGTTATCTTACAGGCAATCCAAAGGTAAGCCGCCCCTCGCGGCCTACCACCTGATGGGCCAACTTGCATCGTGGTCTTAGCCAATCGGTGCTTAGCGGCTGTGGTGAGGGGATAGCCCCTCCCCCTTCTGGGGAAACATTGGTCCACCATATAACTCACGCCACCCCCTACGAGGGGCATAGCGTTCAAGCGACCCCCGGTTGTACAGGTTTCCAACCGCCCGTAGGACAGATGGGGCGCCGTCGCACCCCAGGGTCCACCGCACAGACTTCCTGGGGATATTCGGCCTCAGCACCCTTTGTGCTCCTGAAGAGGGTACCCCTGAGTACCTTTCCGCCTCTGGATCGCCATGTAACTCCGCCTGCAACTCAAATAAAAAGATTAGAACATCCTTCCTCCCCTCACCCTGACACGCCGGATAAGCGGTAGGGAGGGAGTTGGCGTCAGGGCGAGGGAACAAAGAGGCTGCCAGGGGGGCGGGGGAGGACTATATACCTCTCCCTGACCCCCCACCGGCCGGAAATGACGCGCATGGGACCCCAACCGGGGACTAAGGCCAAACATTAGGCTGCCCAGTGTGCCATCTTGTGGCACTAAAGGGGCTGCCCTCTTATGAGGGTCCCCTGCGGGGACAGTCGGTCAGCCCGCATAGTGCCAATATTGGCCACACTCACCAGCCCTCTCGCAGCAACATACAGGTAGCATAAATAAGCAGACAAGACAACTTTTGGTGGAGAAAATTGCTGCAGGTTTATTAGCATACCAAATATGCCAACATGGTGGGTTATCTTACAGGCGATCCAAAGGCAAGCCGCCCCTCGCGGCCAACCACCTGATGGGCCAACTTGCATCGTGGTCTTAGCCAATCGGTGCTTAGCGGTTGTGGTGAGGGGATAGCCCCTCCCCCTTCTGGTGAAACATTGGTCCACCATATAACTCACGCCACCCCCTACGAGGGGTGGAGCGTTCAAGCGACCCCCGGTTGTCCAGGTTTCCAACCGCCCGTAGGACAGATGGGGTGCCGTCGCACCCCAGGGTCCACCGCACAGACTTCCTGGGGATATTCGGCCTCAGCACCCTTTGTGCTCCTGAAGAGGGTACCCCTGAGTACCTTTCCGCCTCTGGATCGCAATGTAACTCCGCCTGCAACTCAAATAAAAAGATTAGAACATCCTTCCTCCTCTCACCCTGACACGCCGGGTAAGCGGTAGGGAGGGAGTTGGCGTCAGGGCGAGGGAACAAAGAGGCCGCCAGGGGGGCGGGGGAGGACTATATACCTCTCCCTGACCCCCACCGGCCGGAAATGACACGCAGGGGACCCCAACCGGGGTCTAAGGCCCAACACTAGGCTGCCCAGTGTGCCATCTTGTGGCACTAAGGGGTCTGCCCTCTTATGAGGGTCCCCTGCGGGGACAGTCAGTCAGCCCGCATAGTGCCAATATCGGCCACACTCACCAGCCCTCTCGCAGCAACATACAGGTAGCATAAATAAGCAGACAAGACAACTTTTGGTGGAGAAAATTTCGGCAGGTTTATTAGCATACCAAATATGCCAACATGGTGGGTTATCTTACAGGCGATCCAAAGGCAAGCCGCCCCTCGCGGCCTACCACCTGATGGTCCAACTTGCATCGTGGTCTTAGCCAATCGGTGCTTAGCGGTTGTGGTGAGGGGATAGCCCCTCCCCCATCTGGTGAAACATTGGTCTACCATATAACTCACGCCCCCCCCCCTCCGAGGGGCGGAGCGTTCAAGCGACCCCCGGTTGTACAGGTTTCCAACCGCCCGTAGGACAGATGGCGCGCCGTCTCACCCCAGGGTCCACCGCACAGACTTCCTGGGGATATTCGGCCTCAGCACCCTTTGTGCTCCTGAAGAGGGTACCCCTGCCCGCCTCTGGATCGCCATGTAACTCCACCACAGCCCTGGGTGTGGTGACTGTCGCAGTCAGGGCCCCCCCACCAAGGCCTGCGCTCCTATTTGCATCCCGCTATTTCCAGGGCCTCTCCTAGGTCAAGGAGGAACAAGTCCATGCCTATTCTGGAGAGTTGTTCCCCATCGTCTTCCAAACACCCTATGGATTTAGCATGAAGCAAACCATGCCTTATGAATCCGAACCCCATTTGTTTGGTGAATTTACGCATCGCGCAATTGACTCTCCTGCGCGCAGCCTCCATTGCTTCCCCAGATCGTGCTCCCTGCCACAGGAGCCGTGGGGTGATCTCGGACCACCACAGTTCACTTGTCCCTAACTTATTGCTTAATTTGCAAAGAGTGGCTTTCATATTTTGAAGCAATGTCCTCTTGCCCAGTGCCATCAGGTCGTTGCCCCCCAGGTGAATGACCAGCACATTTGGGGGACTCATCACTCACCCCAGTCTCTGCAGCAGTTTGTCCAACAACCCATTCCATCGCATGCCCTGGTACCCCAGCCAAGTTATCTCGGTGTTTGAAAAGCCATGCCTCCACTTCCTGCTCGCAGCCCACTGTGCCAATCTGCTGATGCCAGAATGGTCATTCACCCAGACTTTTGTTCCTGGTAAATAAAGAAATGTGATGTTGCAAAACGTTTATTACCAACACAGCACGCCATAATGAAACATTTAAATTACACTAACACCACACTCCCACCAGTACCCGGAAAACCGGTTCCTGCGGGCAAACCAAATAACATGGCACATGGCCATACACAATTGTAAACAGTAACTTTAAAAAAAACAAAAAAAAAACACACAATGCCCCCATCACACGCCATGACCGGGCTGCAGAAAAGGTCCCTAAAGTTCGTGGGCTCATGGATGTATGTATCTTTTGAAACAGTGGGATTGCCATTGCCCCACTTGTTTGATACCCTCTGCTGGCAAGCCTTCCTTAAATGCTGTAGTTGCTGCCCCTATGCGGAAGGAGTGGCTGCAGAAATGTTTGCTAGGTTCCTTGTTACCAGATAGCGCCAGGCACGCATGCATGATGTGTTCCACCTGGTACTTAGTAAGGGGCGAGCTGTCTACGTGTATGAAAAGATAAGCGTCTGCTGCCGGACGCAGGGCCACATAGGCGGAGAACAGCCTAACTGGGCAATACCTCCCGTTCCCCCAAACTGTGCAGCCAGAACACCCTGCCCTTGCCGCTCTGATCTGTCTTCGACCTTCGTAGTGTTACTTTGAGGGAATCCCCAGCGAGAACCTCTTCCTGCCAATTCAGAGCCACCCCAGACTTATCATTCTTCGCTCTGGCCACCAACTCACTAATGCGAAGTGCCCCAAAGAAAGACAGGCTGAACGCGGCAGCAAACAATGCTGCCTCAAACTCCGAGTGAGTGGCCTTGTGCATCCAATCTAGCATCCCTTGGAGTTTCTCAAAGTCTATAGGGGACCTGTTATCCGGTGCCTTAGGTTCACTCCTGGCCCATCCTTTTAATGCCGCTCTGATTACAAAAGAACTCGTTGGGTCTGACTGCCCCTTGAGTCTAGCGTGGTGGCTGATTGCTGCAAGGTAGCCCGATATCCAGGAATGACTCTTCCCATTGTCTTTAGCCCACAATATGAAGGACTGCAATCTGGTTGCTAAAGATAGATCGCCTCCATCCCATGGGCCCGTCACAGAACATAATTTATTCACACAGGATTTATATCTCTTGTTAGTTCCCGGCGCTAGGGATAACTCGCCCAGGCCCCTAATACGTTTCTCCACTTCAACAGGAACCACAGGTGCGCTGGGAAAGGTGTCCCCTCCTCTCGGCCATGCCTCCCGGAACCGGTGCCACTGAAAACGAGAGAGAGCATCAGCCGCTGTGTTCTGCACACCCTGAATGTGTCGCGCCCTGCATTCAACATTGTTGTAAAGACAAGCCCGCAACAACTCCCTCAAGAGGCACAGAACCAGGGGACAACTCGCTGACTGGGAATTGATGGCCTGCACTACCGCTAGATTGTCAGACCAGAAAAGGACCCTTTTGGCCGACAGTATTGTGGGCCATAAATGGAAAGCCACCACAATAGGGAATAACTCCAGCACTGGGATGTTGGTTGTGATCCTTTTCTTGTGCCAGGCACTGGGCCATTTTTCAGCACACCATTCCCTGTCTAGAATGGCCCCGAATCCTTCCCTGCCTGATGCATCTGTGTGTAGGGCTAGGTCTGGGCTGCCTGCCCAGGGAGCCCTCCAAATTACTGAACCGTTAAAGTTGGCCAAGAAATCCGCCCACATGGCCAGGTCCAGTCTCATGCCTTTGCTTAGCTTGACCATGTGGTGCTTTTTTAAGACCCTGGCGGTGGCCCTGGCCAACCTACTGCAAAATACTCTTCCAGCTGGTATGACCCTCGCTGCAAAGTTCAGTTTCCCTAAGAGCCCTTAAATGCATTCTAGGGTGGCCTTGCCCTGCGCAACCACAGACTGGATGTGTTGTGTGAGGCCGCGTACCTTGTCTGTAGGTAATCTGGATTCCCCGCGATGGTGTCTATCTCTATCCCTAGAAAAGTTAAAACCTGTGCTGGACCCACCGTTTTACCTGGTGCAAGGGGGACCCCCAAGTGACTGGCCAGCTGTTCAAAATCCTCAAGGGCTTGCTTACATTCCTGCGTGCCCTCAACCCCAATGAACAGGAAGTCATCTAGGTAATGGGTCACCCCTGCAACCCCGTAAGTATCCTGGAGGGCCCATTGCAGGAAGCAACTGAACGCCTCAAAATAGGCACATGACACCGCGCAGCCCATGGGCATGCATCTGTCAAAAAAGTACCTGCCGTCTAGCCTGCAGCCCAGAAGGTGATGGCTGCTCGGGTGGACTGGTAGCAAGCAAAACGCCAATTCGATGTCCGCCTTTGCTAACCAGGCCACTCTGCCTGCCCTCCTGACTAGGTCCAATGCTACGTCCAGAGTACAATAAGACACAGAGCAGGTGCCCTCCTGCAGCCCATGGTTGACTGATGCCCCTTCTGGGTAAGCGAGGTGGTGAATCAGTCGAAAAGCCCCTGGGTCCTTCTTGGGCACCACCCCCAGGGGAGAGACTACAAAGTTGTCGAGCGGGGGTTGCAGAAATGGACCCGCCACCCTGCCCAAAACCCTCTCCTTCTCTACCTTTGCCCTAACTACCTCCGGATACTCTCTCGCAGACCTGAGGTTGTCGGCCTCTCTCCTGCCCAGGGGGCCCACGTAGGGGATCTTAAAGCCTTCATTGAACCCCAAAAGCAGTGTGCGGCTATCTGTTGCTTTGGGGTACCATCTAAGAAGAGGCGTGATGTTAGCCAGGCTGACAGGGGAAGGGCCTTTGGAGAAGAGCCCGTGGGAAGTAGAACTGGCTGCAGGGAGAAGACAGGTGGGGAGGGGGGTGGGGAGAGATCTTGGTAACGGTTGTGTTCCTGCCTCAACTTTGTTGCCCGCCTTTGTCGGCTGGCTGCCTATCCCGCTTGGTATGGCAGGACACTGCTGTGTGGGGCCCGCCACATGTGTTACACGCATGCAGGAACTTGCACGTCTTACCCCAGGAGCAAGATCCATTGTTAAAAAGGCGGCATGTACCCGGGGGGGGACCTCCTGAAACCTCCCATCTGTCCTCCTCCCCTACGTGCCCCACGAAAGGACTGTTTGCCCCTTGCGCTTGTTGGAAATGAACCCCTGGAAGACGATTGTCACCCCTGTGTATTTCCCTGTGTGCCTACACTTTGCTGTGAACGGGAACCCATATGGTCCATCCAAAGCTGGACCTCCTTTTGGTCCCAACCCATCTCCGGGCACTGACACATCTTCCTCCTGAACTCCCTGTCATAGTTCAACCATACATTTCCACCCCACCTCATAGCCTCGTTATGTATGGTCCTGGAGTATTGCACCAACCCTGGTCCCTGTTCCGGAAATTTCTCCATAGTGACAGATGCTAGGATGGAGAAAGCCTCTAGCCAGTTAGCTATGTTCTTCTCCGGCCAAGGCTGGTATTTTACTTTTTTGTCATCCTCCTTCGCCCCCATTTTCCTGGCATCAAGCCCCTCTTGTCCCAGCATCAGCAGGGTAAAAATGTCCACAAACTCCCTCCTCCAAATACCTTCTTTGGCTGCCTGTGTCACTTGCCAGGCTAGAGAACAATGCCCAGACAGCAGGGGTGCCGTCGTGACTTGCTGGACCAAGGTGGGCAAAGGAGCGGTCGTGAGAGCAGTCGTAACTTGTTGTACCAAGGTGGGCAAGGGAGCGGGCGTGTTGGAAGACAAAACAGCTGCGGCCCCCGAACTTGTATTGATTGGCATAGTACTCGGGCTGGCCACTAAGGGGGGGAATGAGACGGGAGTCGGTGCTGTGGTAAACACCCCAGAAGTAAGTGTAGGAGGAATACCCACAGCCAGAGTAGGTCTAACCTGCCCACCTGGTTCCCCCACACCTCCTGCCCATACACTTGATGCTGCCAATGTGGCTCCTTCCTTAGTGCCCCCACTGGGGCACAAATGCGCGGGGCTGGTGGACACAGAACCTGCTTGAAGCTGAGACATGAAACTGTTCATAGTGTCCAAGAATTTGGCAAGCTCATCCCTAGTGGCGTAGTTATCTTGGGCTGCGGTACTGTCCAATGGGGCAAGAGGCGCACCCAGCGCTGTAACGACCTCCTTGGGGGCCTGAACTGCTCTGCTCCTGGGTGGTGGCAGCGGATCTGCCGGGAAATCCCTGGACATGGGTTTGCGGACCCGCTTGGGCCTAGATGGGCCTGCCTCTGCACTGGGCTGTTGTTCTGTAGGAGGAGAATCGCCGATGATCCCAGAGTCCTCCTGCTCGGGGGCGTTCAAGATGCCATTGGCCCATGCCAGGCCTTTGGTCTTGGCCATCTCAAAGAAATTGGCCCACTGTGTGTCCTGAGAAGTGCCTGGCATCGAGTCGTCTACCTGGGATCTCTCTGGGAAAAGGGGGGGTGAAAAGGGGGGGTGAGCCCTGGCTATCCATGGCGACCTTCGACTCCACATGGGCCCCTGATCTGAGGAGATAAATGTATGGGATCAAAACATGATAATGCTTTTTTTTTTTTTTTCCTTTTTGGGCACCTCAAGCCCCCTGCTTCCCCAGACGCTGCTGGCCCCCAAATTCCCTATACTTACTTATTGTGCGAAGGCGGGAGTGGACCTGGGGCGTGACGAGCCCGAAAGCTGCTCAAAGTATGCCCTGCGTGTGCTGATGAAGTGGGAGTGCTGAGGGGAGAAAAGAAAACGTTAGCGGGGACCCTGGTGCACGAACAAGACCCTAAACGCCGGCCCACAATGGTCCCGGTGGTCCCCCGTGGGACCCGGAGCTGTCTCTCCTGTTTCCACTCGAAGGTGTGATCCCCGACGAATACCTGTTTCTCCAGCTTTTCAACCCTTTGTGTCAGACCCCTTGTGACGTCCCCTCCTTAATGACGTTGCGACCTGGATTAAAGAAAGAGATTAATTATTGCGCCCTGGACGAGGCCAAGGTCCATGAGTCCTCGTGCCCTGTCACGTCTTCGCTGCCGACGCTTGTGTCCCAGGACTCGCTGCGGCCGTGGACCCGTCGTATCACCGTGCAGCTGTACCCAAACGAATGACACAGCGCCTGCAAAGGAGACACATAAATCATGCCCAAAATTGTACATATATGCTATTGTGTCCCAACACTATGTCCATACTGTGGGGGGGAGGAAAGCCAGGCGAGCGTTGTAAGCCCTGCCCCGCCCACCGTCGTTAGCCCCTTCCAAAAATGCCATTGACCATGCACATGAAATTGCGTCCTTAAAATACATATTAAATATCTCTGTTAAAAAAATTCGCTAAACTTGCAAAATTCGCAATTTTAGGGGCAACCCCCCAGTAGCACAGCGCTGCCTGCCTTAAGAACCTATTTTGCCCGCATAAATTGGTCCTAAACTCATTGCAAAGGCTGCAGCATCCTAGTGTTCCCATTCAGGTCTCCCATCCACGTACTAACCCGGCCCGACCCTGCTTAACTTTCAAGATGGACCATGAACGTGCAAAATCCTGAGGAGCCGGCTGCGTGTGCGAGGCTGCCTAACTGACAATTAACCATGATCCACAGCAAGCGCAGAGGGCCCGAAGAGCAACACTAACAAGCCTCACAGATTCCCCGAGCCGTTTGCGTAAAATCGTGCCCCTCCGATGATCGATAATGAGCGGTAGACAGTCGTGCGCATAACACAAACAATCCTTTACTACATTAAACCAGCAAACATGCTCCGCTGAGCATCGTGATTGATGTGCGTTGTTAATGACTCAAGTGTTTGAAAACTCAACTCACTCTTGCGGCAAACAGGCACCGCTGTGGCAAAGGGGGGCAGAACTTCATACATTGCAATAATAAAAACCATCCGAACAGAATGGCCACAACCCTTTGATCCAAACCCAAACACTCTCCGGCTTAGCGCCCGTGGCCCCTCCCTTGTCACCCGGCACTTCCGGTTCAGACAGGGGCACCCGCAGCGAGCCACGCTGGCCATGGACCAGGCCCGATCCATGCACCAGCGGGAAAGGAGTCTAGTGGGGCTAAAGCTGTAAATCCGCAGACCATTGCCCGAATTGCAGCAAGAACCTGGGTGACCTCGGGACCGAACCCGAAGCCTGGGGGATTAAGTGCAGGCGCTACCAAGTGGGAAGAGGAACCGGTACTGACTGATCCAACGAGGGTGAGGGGGGGCTGCTGGCAAGCCCCCTTGACGAAGCTTGGGGATGCCACATGAGCCGGGGGGCGAAGAGGCCGCAACGCGCGTGGGAACGCAACTAAAACATCGTGCCGGAGCTCAGCCCGTTGCGTGCAACCCTCGGCGCTGATGCCAGGAGTAATTTGCACACTAACCCATGGTGCTGTGTATAAAGGAGCGGGACTCCCCCGTGCGACCTCGGGCCCCAAGAGCAGCAGGGAGCTGGCAACGCGCGTACGCTCCCCACCCCCCCCCATCTCTAATCCCGCAGGCCGGCGGCGGCATTAGTTGGGGATCCTCCTGGCGTTCGACCGAGGGCCGGAAGCTACCCCGCCGAGGGGAAAGCAGGGGGGGGCCACCTCGCAACACCTACTGGCCCCACCCTGAAACTAAGTCATGAAAGCCTGGTCCGCCGTCTTCCCGGACGGACCCAGGAGGAGGTGGAGCGTTGCTGCCCTCGCTGTTCACTCTCCCCCTCCCCCGCAGCATCGAGCCCGCTTGGGCCCCATACGGACTGTAAAATGGGAGGAGGGCAAGGCCAACTGAGGTACCTACGTGGCAGACAAAGCAAGGCAAAGGCCCCACGGACGCCTCCCCGCGACAAGGCGCAGGGTACTGTAGTACCAGCTGGAGCCCCACAGGCCCGACCCCACCCCCCTCGGACCACTCGGTGCCTGGGGCAGCCCATTAGAGACCCGAGGGAGCTGCCCAACCCCAAAGCATATGGTGCCACAGATCTAGTTGGCATCAGGGCGAGGGAACAAAGAGGCCGCCAGGGGGGCGGGGGAGGACTATATACCTCTCCCTGACCCCCCACCGGCCGGAAATGACGCGCAGGGGACCCCAACCGGGGTCTAAGGCCAAACACTAGGCTGTCCAGTGTGCCATCTTGTGGCACTAAAGGGGCTGCCCTCTTCTGAGGGTCCCCTGCGGGGACAGTCGGTCAGCCCGCATAGTGCCAATATCGGCCACACTCACCAGCCCTCTCGCAGCAACATACAGACAGTCGGTCAGCACGCAAATCACTGCAAACGGATAAGAGAGGAACAGGATGGAGGCTAGATGTAGACATGAAAGGGTGCAAGGTGCAAACAGGTGATGTGGTGGAGTGAGCCATGTGTACACAGGTGAGATGATGCTGTCATGTATGATGTGCACCAGTGATGGCTTTGGTGCACATGGGTGCGGTCAGCAGGGTGTAAGTGGGACGGGGGAGGTTGTTGCATATAGGTTAGATGGAGCTGTATGCATTGGAGGGACCAACGGCCAGCATGTGACAGGAGGTTAGGAGCACAGAGGGAAGCAGTCACTACATCCGTGTGTGAGAGTGGGGTTGAGTGCTCGCGAGAGAGAGGCTGCATGCTTTCAATGGAGAGGGGCTCTGTGGTCCCAGCAGTTTCCAATTCTTTCATGTATTTCGGAGTAGCTGGGGTGGCTCTGTGCAATCGTGTGAGAAGGGGTAAGTGCACACGGGTGAGAGTGCCAGGTACATGTAGGTGAGGGCTAGGAAAAAGAGGTTATGTGAGAGTGTGTGTTGGCAAACAGTGAAAAGGGACAAGGCTTGTATGGGTCCAAGGGCACAGGTACTCACCAGTGATACGTGGCTAGGGACTCACTCACAAATAAGAGTGTGATCTATAGATGGACACGAGAGGGAAGGGGGTCATTATGCATACACAGTTTACTCGTGACGTGACTATCAGGTGTCCAGCATGCTCATGTAAAAAATTGATGGGATTTATCCAAGTGCAAGTCCGGACAGTCGGGGACAGTGCTTAATTTGTCAAATGAATGCTGGTGACCGAAGCTGCTTGGAAGCCCGCAGCCGGCGCCAGTACATGTCCGTGCGCCACATACCTGGCCTGCTCGGTCCTGAACCCACCTCGGGCCTCTCATCCACTGGCAGTCACGCCCTGCTCCTTCCTTTACTCTTGAAGGTTCATGCTTTCTCCCTTAGTGATAGGTTTTCCATTTTTGTCTTCCTCCTCCTATCCCGTTAGGGTGTGTTTTCCCTCTGCTTCCTTAGGGATATGTCTGGCGAAGGAAAAATACGTGCTGGTGGGCCCCATCGGCTCAAATCCGCACTGGTCAGGGTTATCCCAAAGGTCTGCTATGGATGGAGCACCCCTATTGGGTGCTCCTGCTGTAGATACAATGAAGACCATGACAATTGAAAGCATTTACAGGTTAGGTGTGTGCCACACTAATCTATGCTTAAACTAAACTTGCTTTCGTCAGAATAGGCACCCAGGTTTTCTGTGCATGCAGGCACTGGTGATGTAAGAGTAAAGGTTTGGGACGCGTGTGAGCGGTGGCTGCATCGTTGCTGCTCTCACTTTTGCCTCGGAGTAGGTCTGTGCAGATTGGTTCTGACAAAGATAACCTGCATGTTTGTACCACTGAGGCCAGGCCAGCCTATTATTAATGATTATGCAACAGCACTTCGGTATGGGCGTGTGCTGGGCTGGGCAGACATTGATTTGGCGTAGGCATGCAGAAATTCTGCCTGTGCTTCTTGGCGCTATACCTCGGCATTCGAGGCTACAGCTACACATTATGATTGTGCCAAAACAAATGTTGTTGTTGTTTTTGGATAGGGCGTCAGCTCTACCTCGTTGTCTGAGAGGGTACTTGATCATTTGAACTTCTATTTTTTTTTCATGGTCATGCCCTCTGCATAGTCATGAATACTGCCCCTGTAATATGTGGCTATGGTTGGCGATAAATTACAATTCACCTTCAGTTTTTAGACAAGGCCTCTGTTTCCGCAACACTGCAAGGGTTAGATAAACAATCTTACTGCATCGGACTGTTCCTGTCTTGTGAGTTTGTCAGCGTATTGCCTACTACTAGCCGCAGTTTACTGCCTACAAGGTGGGAGGTTGGACTGTAGCAAGCACAGAGAAGAGTGCTACAACGTACGGAGTGAAACGGCCAGGAGGCGCAACTAAAAAAATAAACAAGCATTTGCAATGCAATAGGTCTCGCATTTACGCGAGTCTGAGCTATTGACATTGCAAATAATAATGCCTTTTATTTTTGTTTTTGTTTTAAAAACATAAAGAAAAGGCATTGTTATTTACAATGCCAATGGCTGAAACTCTTGTAACTGCGAGACTTATTACATTGCAAAATGCTTATTCTTATTTTGATACAATGCACTAGTGCATCAGACATCCACTAAATCGCCCTTACTCCGTCTTTTCTACAATGACAGAAGCAAGGTCATTAGACACTGAATTCCGCATTAAATATTGTTCTTGTTGGAAAAACATATAGGTCCAGGCGCAAAAGAAACTGCTTTATCAATTCTCGGTCAAGCTTTCATTGGTTACTAGTTGGCTGACAGACTTCTGGCACTTTGAGCTTTCAGCTGTTTTTGTTTCCATTTCTGAAAGTATAACATATAATTCAATTTTGTTTGGTATACTGGGGATGAATTAGCTGAAAACAAGAAAAAAAACATTTTTGTTCCAAACACGGCCCTCAAAATAGGTCTTGCTCTGGGTCCCAATAAATCTTCAGATTACTTTGCCCTCATTAAAAAAAGCCAATCTCGGGGAGAGCGCTAGGTGGTGCTAACCAAGATGGCCGCACCGATGTGAGGCTCCTGATGCTTGACCCCTCGCATCCGACCTACATCCGTGTACCGCTGTCCTAGAAACGATCCGGAGGTCGCCATCCGCAGAGGAGCTGCTGCGCCACACTCGGTGCTGTTCGTAGGCGATTTCCTGCACCCAGGGCTGAGATCTGGGGCCCGTTCGCCGTGCCGGCGTGAGGGACGCAGCTGACTGGTTCCGAGGCCGGCATTGTGCGCTACGCGTGTCCCGCGGCGCCTTGTGAGGAGCGAAGGCCGTGCAGCCGGCAGCAGCCTGCCACCCATCGCGGGAACCCGAGGGGGCGCACCCCTGTCCTCCACGGACCACAAGTGAGCTGGAGAGGGTGACGGTTGGTGGGGCGCCCCCGGAGCTGACACGGGGCGGAAGCCCGGGACCTGCTGTGGCCCTGCAAAGAGGACGGACCGGACCGTGTGGCGCAGGCCTGTGCGGGCGGCCGCATCTGGCCTTGCTGGGACTGGCGCCCATTTCTCCTCTGCACCGCCGGCTGGGGGCTCACGCCGGTGAGGGACGACGACCCCCCCTGGTCTCCCCCACCCTGTCTCGTGTGTCGGGCGGGGGAGCCTCTGTCCGGGCGATCGGCCGGGCGGCGGCATCCTGCCGGGCCCCGAGAGTGGACGCAACGCGAGGGGTGAAAGCGCTTCGTGGGCACAAGCAGCGGCGGCCGGCGTGGGCGGTCGAGTCTGGCCTTGCTGACGGTGGAGCCCATCCTCACCCATTCCCACCAGCTGGGAGTTGCTGCCGGCGAGAGGGGGACGCCCCGTTCCCCCCGGATTTCGCCCAGCCTGACCGGACGGGGGGCCTCCATTTCTGCTGCCGGCCGGGCGGTGACGTCCCGGCCCTACCCCTGGAGAGGTCCTGCTGTCGGTACGGGACTGGAGGCGAGTGCGGGGTGGTCCCACTGCACGTGACGAGCCTGCAGGCCCAGCGCGGGCGACAGTGGTGCGGCGGACCTGAGGCTACGCCTCCACTGGCGACGACTACGAGTGTGGGCCGCGGCAGGGTGGCCGCTGTGAGGTGAGAGAGAGGCCCGGCCCGGATCGTAGAGGGGAAGTGGCATACCCGACGGACTCATGGCCTCCCCCCGCTGGGGGACAGACGTGTCTCTATCCTTCCTCTCTCCCCAACCCTTCGGTCCTTGGCCCTGCACCGGAAGGCTATTTGACTGATGGGTGTGGCCGGCAGGCGGTCCGCCGTACCAAGCCTAGGGACCGGCGCATACACCCCGGACGCCGCCATGGGCAAGGACAGGAGCACCAAGCCGGCGCCCACGTCCCACCAAACAAAAATCGACCAATTTACGAACCCGGACCCGCCGGGTGCGGGCGGAGAGGCGGCGCCGGCTCCAAACAAAGACCTAGCCGTCATTTTGCAGGCCATCAGCGCCTCCCGCATGTCCCTGGAGGGGATGGTCGGGGAGGTGAAGATGGACGTTACACTCTTGCGGCAGGACCTCCGCAAGGCCATGGCCCGCATCACGGAGACGGAATCGCGGATCTCGACGGCGGAGGATGACATCCGACAGCCACAAGACCAAGTCCAGGAGCTTACGACCCATTCCAAGGAGCTGCATCGGCGGGCAGAGGACGCTGAAAACCGAGCCCGCCGCAACAACCTTCGCCTGGTGGGCTTTCCGGAGGGGGTCGAGTCTGGCCGAACCGATGACTTCCTGGACGCTTGGTTCAAATCTTGGATGCCGGCGGCCAGCTTGTCAACCTGGTTCGTGGTGGAGAGAACACACTGGTCATTGGCAGCCAAACCTCCAGTGGGGGCCCCCCGTGCCCCTTCCTTCTGCAGATCCTCAACTTCAGAGACAGAGACGCTATTCTGAGGGAGGCGCGAGTGAAAAGCCCCTTGTCCTTTAACAACCACACCATCATGATCTTCCCGGATTACACCCGGGAGGTCCAGGAACAACGCCGATCTTACACAGAGGTGAAACAAAAGATGCGCTCCATGGGCCCCAGCTACCAACTTCAGTTCCCGGCCCGCCTCCGCGTTGTTTTCCAGGGCAAGACTCTATTTTTTTACACTCCCCGGGCGGCATGGACCTGGCTCACCGAAGAAAGACCTTTGCGCCAGCCCGGGAGGGTGTCGCCCGTCAAACTGCCTCAGGACCAAGATGCAGCCAGGCTTCCGCGACCACGACGCAGGAGGCGCACGCAATCCCGGCGGCGCCGAGGCGCGGCGGCAGCTGGGACACGATCCGCGAGTGTGTCGGGGAGGGGAACGAGAGACTCCTCCGCCTCATCCGGGACGTCTTCTCATGCAGCTGGGGCATCTCAGCGCCATCCATCGCCCCTGCCGGCTCAATCTCCGACCCCCCTCAACACGCATATAGACCTTTCCGACCTCTCCCGCAGCCCTGCCATGTGACTTTTCTTCATGCTCTGCATTGGCAGGGGGGGCGGTGACCTGGTCCCGCTGCGGGGGCAGCAGACTCTGCGGTCTCCCGCTCTTATGTAGCAACCTAGGACAGAACACTTAAATCCGTACTTCAGGAGGGGTCCACCACGCTCTTTACACCCGAGCGCTCCTGCTTGGGGCCTTGTAGTTGTCAGTTAAAGTTAGGGCGACAGATGCTTCCTTTCTCGAAGTGTAGGGTGGGGGGTGGGGGGTCGGGGTGGGTGTTAGTTGGTTGTTCCTCCTTGGGAGGGTGTTCTTTTTAGTTTGGGTTTGCTTCTTACTGGGCCTATCACATAGCAGCACACTGCGAGTGCCACCACGTGGCTCCACACAGACACTGGCACGCGCTCCGCTGTCGCTCGTTCTCCGCCATCCTTCATTGGCTTCCCCCAGCATGGGATTCGTCATCCCCCTGGGGATCGCATGCTCCCCGTCCCCTCCCTTCGGTGCCTTCCCGGCGCTCCCCTGGTCGTTCCGCCCCCAGCGAGACTCGCTTCCACCGCTTCCATGGATGACCTAGCCCCCAAGGCCCAGCTGCGCATCCTGTCCTGGAACGTGAATGGCCTGTTGGATAGGCTCAAGCGCACGCAGTCCTTAAATATGCCCAGCGCGCAGGGGTAGATGTGCTCATGCTTCAAGAAACCCACCTCCTCGGTGAGAGATGTCCCTTTCTGGCACGCTACGGGTACGATCGGGTGTGGCACTCTGGGTTCTCCCGCGGCTCCCGCGGGGTTGCCATCCTGCTGCGCCGCTCCCTCCCCTTTGTCCTTACACAGGCGACCCATGACCCTCACGGAACGGGGATTGCCGTCAGCGGCACACTCGAGGGAAGGCCGATCAGCTTTCTGTCGCTCTATGCGCCACCCTCCTGACTGTCGCAGGCTTTATCTCACGCTGCATCTCTGCTTGCAACCTTCCCTCTGGGTACTGCTGTACTTGGAGGAGATTTCAATGCCGTCTCGGCCCCTCAGCTGGACTCGTCGGGACCGATTTCAGACTCCCGCGCTGCGCGAGCCAGGCAACTGGCGGGTTGGGCAGAGGCTCAGGGCCTATGCGACGCATGGAGGACTTGGCATCCACACACACGTCAATACACCCACACCTCGGCCGCCCATCACTCCCACGCGTGTATTGACGCGATTTTCGTTCCCCCCGCCGATTGCGTGGGCATCCAAGATGTCCGTATCCTCCCCAGAGGGATCTCAGATCACTCTCCGGTCCTCCTGAGTCTGGGCCCTCCACCCCGTACGGCCCGTCAGATGTGGCGCTTTAATGCTTGGTTCCTCCAGGCTAAGACACTTCGTAAGGCGGTGGGAACCGAGCTGACCCAGTACTACTGCACCAACGAGGGTTCGGTCTCCTCGGTGGGAACCCTTTGGGAGGCCTGCAAGGCAACTATTAGAGGCGCTGCCAAGGCGCACGTGGTGCGGCAACGCCAGAAGCAGCTGCAGCAGCTCACCGCCTGTGAGGCCCGGGCGCTGCGGCTGGAGCAATCTCTCTCTGAGCTCGGAGACCCAGCCGGGAATCGGCAGCTGCGGCTCCTTCGCGATGAGATTCGTCAACGATCACTTGACGCGGCCAAGCTTCTCTGGCAGTCTTCGCTAGCGAGAGTGTACGGATGGGGCGATAAGAATGGTGCGTTGCTACACCGCCTGGCCACCTATCCCAGGACGTCGCGCATCATTCCGGCGATTGCCGACTCCGACGGCGTGCTCCAGTCCTCTTCCGTGGCGATTGCGGACACATTCGCCCAGTTTTATTCTCAGCTTCACCGGGCCCGAGCACCGGATCTTTCCCTGGCCACTCTGCTCGCGACTAGTAATGTACGACTCAACCGGCTTAGGCCGGGTGAATGGGAGAGCCTGGAGGCACCCATTTCCCTTGAAGAAATTGGGGAAGCGATAGGGCGTACGTCCGCTGGGAAGACCCCGGGACCCGACGGCTTTCCTCAGGAATTCTATGCCACCTATAAAGATAGCCTGGTCCCGAGGTTGCGTGATCTCTATGTAGAGGCGATTAAGAACGGCTCATTCCCCCCGGAAGCCGACATGGCCACGATTGTGGTTCTGCCCAAGTCTACGCCGCCGCCCACTGGCAGAGCGGCTTACCGGCCGATCTCTCTTATTAACACGACATGAAGCTCTACGCGGCTGTCCTGGCCCAACGGCTCCGGCCCTTTTTATCGAGCCTGGTCCACCCGGACCAGTGTGGCTTTATGCCCGATCGGGGCACTCGCCATTGCCTACGCTGCCTCCACGTGGCCCTGGCTCACCGCCACCGTTTAACCCCATACCTCGCTCTCCTGCTCGCCGATTTCGAAAAAGCTTTCGACTCGGTGGGGTGGGCCTACTTGTTTGACGTCCTCACCCACATGTGTTTCGGCCCTAAGTTCTTGGGAATGGTGCGGGTCCTCTACGCACGCCCACGTGCCAGGGTATTGGTCAACGGGGCGCTGTCGGGGCCATTTCGGATCGGCCGGGGCACACGGCAGGGTTGCCCGCTGTCGCCCCTTCTCTTCGCGCTCGCGATGGAACCCCTTGCTGCCCTGATCAGAACTGACCCTCTCCTTCAGGGCTGGGAGTGGCCGGGCCTAGAGGCTGACAAAATCGCCCTCTACGCGGACGATGTCCTGCTGTACCTTGGAGATCCGGTGCGCTCCGGACCTCGTGCAATGTACATCTTGGGCCGCTTTGGCCGAGCATCTGGTCTGTATTTAAACTCGCGGAAATCGGTTCTGGTGCCTTTGCACCCCTCCCGGAAATGTTTCGAATGGCAGGATACTATTCCCCTCCGCCGGTTGTCCTTTAAATATCTGGGCATCTGGGTCTCCCTTCTCCCGGAACTGAGCTGGGTGCTTAACGTGACCCCCCTGGTTAATAAAGCCAAGGCGGACCTGGCGAGATGGCAATCACTACCCCTCAATCCGCTGGGGAGGGTGGCCCTCTACAAAATGATGATTCTTCCCCGGTTCCTGTATGTGCTGCAAAACACTCCCCTATCCTTTCCAAGACCTTGGTTTCGTGAGCTTGACGGGATGGCGACAAGATTTCTTTGGGGTGGTGGGAGGCCGCGGTTGGCTCTATCGTTATGCCGCCTGCCCACCTTTGATGGGGGTTTGGGCATGTCCAATCTCTACCTCTACTACCTGGCCACCCGCCTCCTGGTCATTCACGACTGGTCTGGGGGGGGATGGTCCGACCCGGCCTACAGGGTGGAATTAGGGGACCTGGGTTTGTCCTGTCTACAGGACCGCCTGTATGGCACCTCCATCCCCGCCTCCTGCCCGGATATTACCAAAGCAATATTCCTGGCCTGGCGAGCGGCGCTCCGCCACACCCGATGGACTGGGAAGCTGACCCGCGTCACTCCCCTGTGGCATGGGACATGGTTGCGGGAGGTTGCGGAGCTAGAGGGCTTTAAATCGTGGGATCTACTCGGCATTTCCCAGCTGGGAGATGTCTGGCGGGGGGGGCGTATGTGCTCCTATCCAGAGCTGCAGGCGCGCTTCTCCCTCCACTCATCCCAATTCTATAAATACCTTCAACTACGCCATGCCATACGCACCTACACCCCACTGGACGTTAGACTGCCGGACCACAGCCCCCCGGAGGCTCACGTCATGATGGGTAACCTGGGGAGGGGAGGCATTTCCAGGATCTACCGCTCCCTCATCAACAGCACCCCTACATCCCTGGAAGGCCTTAAGGAACGATGGGAGGAGTGGGTGGGTCCCCTGGATGAGGCCGACTGGCGGGATGCCCTTATGGTCCTCCGACTGGTGACGGCCTCCGCCAAATTGCGGCTTATCCAAATTTACTACCTGCACAACGCTTATCTCACACCGGCTCGACTACACCGTGCGGGCCTCTCCGCCGACGCAGCTTGTCTCCGTTGTGGCTCTGAGCCGGCCGACTTTGTTCACATGGTGTGGTCTTGTCCGGAACTGGGGGGGTACTGGAGGGGCATAGAAACCGAACTCACGGAGGTCCTGGGGTGGGAGGTGCCACATGACCCTAGACACACCCTACTGGGCATCACTGACGGCCTGGATGGCGCACGCCCAGAGAAGTTATTCCTCATGACGGCCTTAATAGTAGCGAAGCGAGACATTGCAGCGGCATGGAAGCAGCCGCAACCGCCTAGCTTGGCCAAGTGGAGCACCGGGGTGGACTGGTGTGCGACGTAGGAACGAACTCTTTATCGGGCATGGGGTTGCCCCAAGAAGTACCGAAGGGTCTGGGGAAAATGGCTGGGCAACATACCATAAAAGTGCTGTTTAGCAGAAGGGGGGGATGGAGTGGGGAGGGCGGGACTATGGTGCGTTTTCATGCTGTGTTGCTGTGTGATGGTGGTTCGAAGGGCCCAAAAGTTTCTTATGTTGTACAACCCAAAACAATAAAAACTTGTTTATCAAAAAAAAAAAGCCAATCTCTCAACTTTCAAGCTCTCCAACTTCCAGCTCATTGCTACTTTGCTGGTACTTGCTAACTTGTTGGAAACTGAGATTATCTAACAATTACAAGTCTTTCCAGATTCCTATTGGAGTTTGTTACCAGTCCAAGTAGGGATTATGGCATGCCATAAGAGGGTAAATGCCGTGCTTGGGTTCTGGTGCGACATTGTCCATTTTTTCCATAAAGGAGCATCATCTTTGCTCTGCATGAATCCATGGACTTTACATTTCATTTGAGCATTTGTGCACACAGTAATTTGATCCCAATCCTTCTTCGAAAACCGGGCCCAGCAGGCCAAACTTGCTAACTGTCCATGTGAAATTGGAGGCTAGGTTATGGCACTCTGCGAGTATCCTTTCTGTTGCTCTCTTTTAATATCACCCACTTTTCAGTCTTTTTCAAGATGCCCTTTAATGACACAACATTCTTGGTTTAGGTCTTCAGGTTGCAAAGAATCTATGAGCAGTGGCAAAGCCAATAGGACTGTATGGCTTTCTCAATGTTTGTTTTGTTTTGTCATGTTTTTGTTAAAACTTTATTGCTGAGGTACTACTGGGTCCTCGCCACTATAAAAAAAAGAAAACATTGGCTAAAAAGAAAAACATTTTGCGGATCCCAAAAAACATACATCAAGTCGTCCGCGGCACGGAAGGCAATTTGTATGTGTGCGGATGTGCTTCTTGTGAAAAAGCAGAATGCCATCGCTCACTGGTTTTAGTGGCTCCATGCTCTTGAGGGTGGAAGATAAATGTGACTGACACAGCAGCAGACCAATGGATGAAGAGGGGTCTCTGGTATCCCTATAAGTAAGTATACTATACGTAAAATGTTGGGACAGATAGCTAACGCCAAATTTAAAAATGCAAGCATAGTGCAACAGGTTGAGGACTCTTTATTGGGCAGGTTAATTTAGTAGTAAGGAACTGTTTTTTTTTATCAACGAGGAACTGTTTATATCAACGTAACATGTTAAAGTCAATTTACCTGCTTCTTATGGAAAGAAAACTCGGCCATTTGGTGTTGGAGCGACAATTAACTCACTCAGGAGTGAAACCGGAGTGGTGAGATGTGGAAGCAGTAAGGAAATGATTAAAGACTTGCACAATAACATGAAACTCCTTTTCACAGTCTTGTGCCTGAGAATGAAGTCTCCTGAAAAGAAAACGTTCACATGTTTTGAGAAATGTACTCCCTTCGGAACTACAGTTGTTTCTCATTCTCGCACCTACTTTATTCTTTACAAACGTTTTTCCCTTGGTTCACCGAACACAAGCAGTTGTGAGACACTGTCTCTGGTCCAATGTAGGTAAGACATTGCTTCATGTTTGTTGCCCTAAGATGTAACATGTCTGGACATCATGTTTGTTGCTCGGATTTGCAGGTGGCACCGAAGCGAAGAATAAATTAACAAAACCAAACGGCTGTGGTGATTCATCGCCTGTGTGGCGCGTAGATTGGGGGCTTGTTTGTTGCTCTCATAAGTAGACTTTATTCTGGCACCTCTCAGACTTCTCGGAGGAGATGAGCCAATGACGATGACCAGGGCGGACGCCTGCTTTCCATCTCAGCAGGGACAGTGAGCCAGCACACTGCCCACAGGCTCTCCTGCTGCAGTTTATTTTCTAAACATGTGCCTGGAGGCATCCAGAGTGACACCTTGGGTCAGTCCTAGCTTTTTAAGACGGAGTCAGTTATTTAGCCGGGCTCCAGGTAACTAGAATTTTCTCTAATATTCACCCACCCACAAGATAACTAAGAGATCTCAAATAGCAAAGAAACGTCATCATGTACCTGCCTACTGGCTGAATGGTAGAGCTGCAGCATTGTTCTGACCTGCTGCCATGCAAGAGGTAAAGAAATGTCACTATTTACCCAGCCACAGGCTAAACCATAAAGAGACATGTAGTGTTTCACCTGTAGCTGTGCAGATAACAAAGAAACTTCCCTAGTTACCAGGCGACTGGCTAAATAGCAGAGATATGCATGACTTGGACAGCAGGCAAGCAAATAGTAAAAAACGTTACTGGTTACCGAGTCGCTGGTTGAAAAGCAGACATTATGTGCAGTTTGAATTGTGGCTGGGAAAATAGCAAACAGGTTTCACCATTTACCTGACCGCTGGCTAAATAATAGAGATTTTATGGCAAGACCGGAGGCTCCTATTATGCTTTTCTTATCTTGCTTTATTACACAGCAGCCAAGATAAGTGTAAAACACTACAGTTCCCAGGGGCCCCAGCCAACGAGCTGGCCAATGGGAACTTAGAAAGAACGAGACCAGGTAGCCAATAGTAATGGAATCACTAATAAAACGTCACATCTGACTGCGTAGCTTCCTCTTTTCTTGCTGCTCGCAGTCAGATAAGTGACTCTCTTTTGCTCTTATATGTATATCTTCAATTGTTGCGTTTTTACAGTTACTATGCAATGGTTCTGCTCTAATTTCTTTTGTTGCCCTTACTTTGTGCATCCTTCGCGGCTTACGCGCCTCCAGTAGCGCTCCTTCTTCCCCGAGGTCTGCCGCCGCTTCGGCGTTTCCCCCCGTGGGTGGGCCCCGGTGGTTCGCACCGTTGCGCGCTTCACCGTTCTCAAGCCTCCTCACGCTCACCTTCTCAGCTCCGGTGTAGCGTCGAGCGTGTTTTATCCTGCCTCTGCCTTTTGTTTTGCAGCCATTACTCCCGACGCTCCCGGTCTCTCTTCAACGACCGTTCTCGGAGCCCTGGTCACGCCCCTGGGAGGGTTATTTTTCAAACGCCCCTCCCTTCTGCTTCTGGGTTAACCCTTTCCTTCCTCCCTTTGCTGTTTTCCATTACATCTATGGAGGTAGACAGCTCTCCTGAGCATTTTCGACCCAACGAAGAAGGTGAAGCCTTCAAACATGACCATAATAAGTTTATTAATTCTTCTGTGGAGAACGCAGTGATGGTGTCTATGAGACGCATGTCTAAAGGAATAGAATCTTCCATGTTAAGTCTCCATTCCAAAGCACTGGCCCAATCTGCGGGGGATAGCAGAAAAAGAAAGGTGGTTTCCTCTGCTTCACTACATGCTTCCCATTCTGCGTCTCTTTTGACTGGCGGGGTTTCCTCGCTCTCGACTGAGGACCAAGTGCCTCCCAGGCCTCCTGTTCAGGCGCGGATGTTAGGTTCCAAGGGCAAACGTAAACACAAACTGAAGCACGCAGAGGTACCAAAGAAATTGGTTATATCAACCATTTTGGGCACGGATGATGACATGAATGACACTGATGACCTTTTTGATTTATTTAATGTTTCTGACCCTCCCTCACCTCCCTTCAAAAAATCCAAATCCGATTCTTTCTCCTTTGATCCAGTCTTTGATTCAGAAGGGGTCCCCATGTTTGACCCAGCCTTGATTCGCCATCCTAATTCTACTGAATGGTTGCCTTCCTCTCACGTGGGGGATTACATTTCTGCAAGGTTGCGTCTTCCCTTGGATGCCTCAGTCAGATCACGGTTAAAATTGGAGTGCCCCAAGCCCTCCTTGCCCGATAAAGTTACTTTGGTCCCTTCCATTGACCAACCTTTACTTACTTTCTTCTCCAAATTCGGCAAAGATCCTCGCAAGGGGGTAGACAAAGCCTGGTCCACCTGTCAGGATAAACTGCTCGATGTTGTGGGTCATTTGGCGCGCATTTTCGACATGGCCGAGACTGCACGTCTCGAGGGCTCTGAATTACCAGCCGAGGACGTCTCCATGTGGATCCAACGGGTCTTTTGTCTGCTTGGTAATGCAAATGCCGCCATAACACACGAACATCGTAAAAGCCTTCTCATCAAATTGGACCCTAAACTGGCAAACCTTGCTCCTCAGGATCCTGGCGCTAAGGCCAATGGTCTCATCTTTGGAGAGTCTTTAGTCAAGGATCTCAGCAGAGTTGACAAAGCTCAACAGTCCATTAAAAAAGTTTTCCCCCCCGGGTTTTTGGACGGGCCGGCAGAGGCAGGGGTTGCTCTTCCGGCCGCTCCTACAACAACCAAGGCTCCAGAGGCTCCTTCAACAATTCCGCCCAAGAATACAAGCCTCAATTCTACTCTCCTCCGCACCATGGTGCTTTACAAAACTCTTGAAGCTGATGGTGGCCTTTCTGCGCTCCCTCGGGATCAGGATGATCATTTATCTGGACGACATTCTTATCATGAATTCGGACAAACAACTTCTTTTGTCGCATCTCAACACCACCCAATCCCTACTCTTGGATCTGGGGTTCTTACTCCATCTCGAAAAATCGATGCTTATCCCATCTCAGAGCATCGAATTCTTAGGCTTCCTGGTAGATTCTGTCGCAGCCTCTCTTCTGCTTCCTCAGTCAAAGGTCTCTGTGATCAAGGCAGAGATTTCCTCCGTTCTTCGGACATCTCTCATATCTCTGAGATCATTGGCAAGAATAGTCGGACTCCTCTCGGTGTCCATCCAAGCCATCTTTCCAGGTCCCCTGCATTATCGGGCCCTTCAATGCCTCAAAATCAGGCATCTGCGCCAGGGCTTAGCCTACGCCGACCTTCTCGTTTTCAATCCAGAGTCCCGCGTAGAGCTTCAATGGTGGATCGACCATTTAGATGCGTGGAACGGGCGAACTATCTTCGCTTCGGCCCCAAATCTTTTGTTAGAATCCGATGCCAGCCTGTCGGGTTGGGGCGCCCGTTGTGGTCCAATATCGACTGGCGGTACATGGTCTCACAATGAGTCGAAATTGCACATCAATTGTTTGGAGATGCTTGCCGGCTCCTTTGCAATTCAAAGTCTTTCGAAAAACAGAGTCCGATGTTCCATCCTCCTCCGCATGGACAATGTTTCTGCGGTCCGCTACATCAACCATCTCAGCGGTACCAAGTCCAAACCTCTCGCAGAGTTGGCAAAGAGTCTTTGGGAGTTTTGCCTTTCAAATCAACTTTCCTTGACAGCGGAATATCTGCCGGGAGACCTCAATTCCGTGGCAGATTGGCAGATTGGCATTCTCGATTTCTTCGGGATGCCAGCGATTGGAAGCTGCTTCCATCTGTCTTTCTATCCCTTTCTCAAAAACGGGGTCCTTTCTTTATCGACCTCTTCGCTTCTCACCTCAACACTCAGTTGCCCCGCTTTTTAAGTTGGCGTCCAGATCCTGCTGCCCTGGCTATGGATGCTTTCCTCCAAGATTGGTCTCGTCACCTCAACTATGCCTTTCCTCCTTTCCTCATGATCAGCAGAGTTCTTTCCCAGGTCCGTCGTCAGTCGACTTCCCTGGTCTTGGTAGTCCCATTCTGGCAATCTCAGATTTGGTTTCCGTCCCTGCTGGAGATGGCGGTGGATTTTCCAGTTCTTCTTCCGTCCTGCGAAGACTTGCTTCTGAATCCTCAGGGCCACCAGCACGATCTCGTTCTGAACAACTCCCTGGTTCTTTTGGCCTGGAAAGTTTCCAGCCTGTCCCTTCTGACATCCTCATTTCGCAAGAGGCTTCTCTCTTTATCAGCAAAGCCTGGGCCCCTGGGACCTCAAAAGCTTACAAATCCGCCTGGTCTCTTTGGGCAATCTGGTGTCTGGAAAGGAATATTGATTCCCTTTCAGCCCCTCTAAATTTTGTAGTCAATTTCTTGGCCTCCGAAGCTAGTGTAGGTAAGTCCTATAGAACAGTAAACTTGTACAGGTCTGCCATTTCTCTCAATCACTCTCCTATTGACGGAAAGCCAGTAGGTGCCCATGCTCTCATTTGTCGTCTGCTAAAAGGAGTTTGCTGTTCCAAACCTCCGTTCGCTAAGTATTCTAGTTTATGGGATGTTTCGGTGGTTCTTAAGCTGTTTTCTGACTGGCCAGATAATAATGCACTCTCCCTCAAAATGTTATAGGCTAAACTTACCATGCTTATGTGCCTTGTTTCCATTAAACGTGTCTCTGATGTTAAAGCTTTAGATATCTCATCTCGCCAGTTTTCTCCTACGGGTGTTTTGTTTCAGGTTCATAGAAGAACTAAAACTAACTTGAATTCAGTTTTTTACCCGTACTTTCCCTCCCACCCTAAGCTTTGTGTAGGCCAATGTTTAAAGGTGTATGGACAACAGACTTCTGATCTCAGAGCGCCCTCTCATTCCCAGCTCCTTATTTCTTTCCGTAAACCCCACCTTCCCGTCTCCTCCGCTACCCTGGCCCGTTGGGTTATGTCCCTTGCAGGCATTGATGTCTCCGTTTTCTGAGCTCATTCCACTAGGTGAGCCATGGCTTCTAAAGGACATTCTGAGATCAGCGGACTGGACCAATGACAATGTGTTTCGTATGTTTTATTGTAAACCTATTGATACTGTGGCTTCTTTGGTAGTGGATATGCTTGAACAAGCATAATAGGAGCCTCCGGTCTTGCCATAAAATGTAGATTTTCCTAGTTATTTTGACGGAAAGTCTTAATTTTATTAAAGACACGGAGGCGAGTATTATCCCGCCTCTACACTACTAACATATGTTTCTCCCTCCCTTCAGCGAATCCAGCCTTGCCGCCGGCATCTTCATGATGGCTTGGTTCCTCAACAGAGATGGTCTTCTCCTCTTCACCCTTTTCCTCCTACCGACTTGGATCCGTCTACAATGACTCCTGCTGTTCGTTCCTCCTGGATGGATCTGGCTCAAGAAGTTTGTTCCTGGACTTTGGCTTTTTCTATTGTTTTGGCGATCGTTCCTTTGTTTTCTGACTTATCTGACATGCTCATTAGCGAAAAGAGGAAGCTACGCAGTCAGATGTGACATTTTATTAGTGATTCCATTACTATTGGCTACCTTGTCTCGTTCTTTCTAAGTTACCATTGGCCAGCTCGTTGGCTTGGGCCCCTGGGAACTGTAGTGTTTTGCACTTATCTTGGCTGCTGTGTAATAAAGCAAGATAAGAAAAGCATAATACTCGCCTCCGTGTCTTTAATAAAATTAAGACTTTCCGGCATAATAACTAGGAAAATCTACAGTATGCACTTTTTGGCCAGCAGCTGTGCAAATAGTAAAGAAATATCATTATTTACTGGCTGCTAGCTAAATGGTAGAGATTGTGCACTGTTTGGCTGCCAGCTGTATAAATAGGAATGAAACTATGCACGATTTACAGGATTTGTGCACCAGGTTGCTAGTTAAATTGTAGAAATATGTTCTATTTGGCTAACAGTTATGCATGTAGCCGAGACAATTACCAAGAAAATTCTTTATTTTCTTGCCCACTGACTAAAGAACCAAGGTTGGGCACCATTACCCCTCCTCGAGTCCTCCTCGTCCCAGGTCAGATCCCTCCACCTTCCCAAACTTGTACCTCTGTTGTTTCATCGAGTGAATTACAGAAGGTGAGGTGGGGGACAGTCTTCTTCTATGCTTCATGGATATAGAAAGAGGACTAGTTTAAAATGGGATCACGATCCCAGAAGCATGTTTATGTGTCTGTAGGGGGCAGAATGCCTCAGTTCAGTAATGACTGGGACGACGTGGTATTCTAATCGTTGAAATGAAGATTTTTGGTAAATAATGTGTTCATTATGCCTAGCGCAGATTTGTACAGGTACTTACCACCAGGCATATCTGCAAACAAGGAGTGAATACATTTGTCACCCATAACTACTCATGCTGATTAACGTTTATCTGAAGAGTTGGCTCCTGATACACAAGCAAAACCTTTAAAAGGCCAGATGCAGCAGTTTACTCTTCAATCAATCAATCAGGGACGTATATAACGTGGCTGCTCACCCGTGAGGGTTTTAATACTCTTCTCTTGAGCATTACTCACAAAGTCATAGAAATGCCTCGGAATCAGAGATAGGATTACCAATGTGCATGTTTTCTGTTCACCATGTTTCTGCCCTGGACTTTCATTTAAGACATTGGTGCATTTTTATCGGCAAGTTGTAAACTTGGTCCAGTTCATTTAAACAAACACCCGCAAATAATTTTTATGGAAAAAAAGTTGAAAACAGGAATACTTGTAGCCCACTGTGATAGTGTTTTATTACTCTAGTGATATATGATCATGGATTATCTATTAAAATAGAACCCGTTGCATAGGGCCCCTTATGCAAGTCTCCAACTTATTATCATTGTGAGGCTTCATTCCAATCTCATGACAGAAAGGAAAAAATTATGTATCTTTACATCTATATATCTTTAATAAATATAACCTGCTAGTCACTTTCTTTACCAGATCCTGGCATACCAGTGTTTAGCAGATAAATACAGTCGAGACTAAGAGACTGATTTACATCCTGGTGGATGGCCCGCTGTCCATTAGTGTGGCAGAGGTAATCTCCTCTGCCACTCCAGCCAGACTGACACTAGCCAAATTAGGAGATCATCGCCATCAATGTGGTGATATACGTGCCTTTTGAGGAGGGGATGCAATGGCGGCTTCTGTGAAGGCACAACAACGTTAGTTTTTTTTTTCAGAAGCAAAATCACACCACATGAATTTGTTTCTCCCAGGGTTTGGGACCATTATTTTAGTTTCTCTTCATGACAGAAAAGAAGGACATCAGATAGTAGGTTCTTAATAGGGCAGGTAGCCTGGTGCCATTACTCTAATTACCCCTCAGCCTGAGGAGGGTCTTGGTGAGTCGACATCTGGGTTTAAACAGGAGAGTCTTGGCCTATGACACTGATTGAGCCAAATTCAGACCCTGACGATGGGCCTAGTGCTATGCCAAGCCAAGAGGAAGCTGGAGATGGCTAGCCGAGAAGACAAGAGGGGGAGAGACTAAGTTTGCCTGCAGGACGTGTACCATATACTACCCCAAATGATACTGAGGATTCTGGTCTAAGTGACAGTGAAGACAAGTAATCTACGCTCTGTAGATCAAAAAGAGCTAGAGTACCTTGTAGCAGGTAGTCCTGCACCAAATGGACATACTTTGTAGCAAATGACAACCAATGGGGATCTTGCGATTTGTAGGGGTGGGTGGTGAATCCCGCACCGCCAGCTGGGAGCGCGCAGTTCTTCAAAAAACTTTGATTCTACTGGGTGGTGGAGTTTGCCCCCTCCACCCACCCTAAGTCATGGCCAGAATATAGTATTAAAGATTGGAGCTGCATTCTGTTTTAAAATGACTTGTACATGACTGAACACGCAGGTTGTACTAGGAAGGCCGGCTTTCCTGCAGTCTCCGTCGGCAGTCAGGTCTGACAAACCTGCCTCATGTAAACTTCCACCTTGCATCTACACCTGAGAAGGGGCAAAGGAGACGTACTGGTGCACGCTACACTTCCTTCTGTAAAAGAATGCACAACAGCGTAAGATGCAAACACGTCTCCCACCCCCACATCTCTTTCTTCACCTCAGTCCCTCAATATCCCTCCACACTTGCTTACACACAACTTATGTATTCCTCGTTGATAAGGGGACCCTCACTACATCAGCATCAACAGTTATATATGTATATATTAGAATGCCCCATCACAAACTCTCTGCCCCACACACCTAGCCACTGATATAAGTGCACCACCACTGAAGCACGGAGTGGGACCCATGGTTTTGAATGATTCGGAGCCTGTCAGCGGTACAGCAGATGTTTACATTGCGATATTTACAAGGCAGCCCACATGATTTTAGCAGACGTTAGATTTTGGTGAAAACGGACGTTTTCACCAAAATCTTATGTCTGCTAAAATCCTGACTTAGCCATCCCTAACATAGAGGGTGGATTATGCTGATACGACCCTGTGGGTTGTATCAGCAAGGTTATCACCGTTTTGCAGGGAACATCGCTGGAAAACCAGCGATGTTCCCTGCTAAAGGGCGATAACCTCGCTACCTCTGGAATTTTTATCGCCCTGGAGAAACGCGTTGTTAATAACGCGCTACCAGGGCGATAAATTCCAGAGATAGCCTGCGATAATATTGTTATCGCTAAGCACGGCCAGCGATAATTATCGCTGGAGGTTGATAATATGCCCCATGAACTTTTAAGTAGGGGTGTTGCACTGATTTTCAGGCCCTGATGTCACGCTGGCTGAACTTTGCCTGAACAACACCTGTCATTAAGTTGAGAGTATTGTGTAAAATGATGAAGTGCAGGCAGAAAAGGCTCACAGGCAGGAAGAGGGGGATATCAATGTATTAGTGGATACCCTACTATTGAAGGGACTCGAGTCTCGCGGAAACCAGAAATAGGGCCAGAGATCAGGGCAAGGGATAGCATCCTATGGACCATATTATCAACAAATTATCCGTGCGTTAGCGGCACTTTTCCAGCCGCTAAGGCGGCGATCGCTAGGTATCGCCTAAATACCTATTGCCATCGCTAAGAAGTTATCGGGTGTTTTCTATGCTGTTCCTTGACACTATCGCCTGTTACTGACGTGTTGATAATACGTCGATAACAAGGTGATAATTATCAGGGAAAGTAGGCGATAAAAAAACTCCCGCTAACTGGCGCTGGCGATACTTATCGCCAGGACTTGATAATATGCTCCTTGGTCTTCTGCTTGGCACCTTTCTGCCCATTATGCCTTCATGAGGAAAATAATCACAAGAGACAGATGCAACATTTATCCACCCGGGGTAGGTTGAAAAGGCAGTGAACATGAGTTTTTTTTTGGTTGGTGAGAAAGTTATGGAGAATGACCATACTCGCCTCCTTCTCCTTTCTGCTAAGCACAAGGCTGTTTTTAGAGCACTGCATGAGCCCTAAAGTGTGTCTGGCAGCTATGTATATGTGACTAATGCATTTTATTGCGGTAATGCAGACAAATACATGCCAATACACCTGATTCAGGTGCTTTATTTTGTCTGTCTCTCGCCTGAAATTGCCTCTGCTTCTATAAAAGTCAATGGGGCAAATACACTCTCCAGATTATTTTTTTAAATCTCCCTTCTCCCTTTTTCCCCTTTTAAAATGTTGGCATGTATGCAGACACCACCAACATTAAAATGCGTCCGTCTAACGCCCTGATGCGTGGTGCTCATAGCTGCTAAGTTTTCAGATCGCATATGTGTGACATTTTCAAGGTTTCGGTGAATTTATGAGTGACATTGGACAACCAAATGTGTGACACTTAGAGTGACACTTTGGGGGCGGTTACATGGTTGGGGAACATAGCGGCTGGTTGACGCCAGTCGGGAGAGCCTGCTCATGCGGCGAGATGGACCAAGCAGGACATATCGGATGAAGGAGTTGGCGGAGGCAAACTGAATATGAAATAAGCGCTGTCTTTGATATTACTTCCTTGAGCAGGAGGTGTGGACGAACGAGTTGCTGGAGCCGTGGGAGAGAGATTGCGGAGTTTTCGTCAGAGCGAGCAGAGGGAGCTGACTGGTACTGTGCGGTGGGGCGAGTTTTGCAGCGCGTTATCTCGTGGCGCTTTTGGGGTTGATTATCCCAGTTAATACCGGGTGATTGCTTATTTAGTCGAAAAGGTATTTAGATAAGCTCGTATATGGGCTTGATTATCGATACTGATACCGCCGAAAGACGTGGCTCCGCCCCTTTGGTGGGCTGGAGTCGGGCGGTAGAGGGTTGAAAGAGACTCCGTCCTGCAGAAAGAAAACTGTACATCGGTAAGAGGGTTTTTCCTTCAGTTGGTTGCAGGACCAAAATTGTATATAACAGATAAAGAGACAAATTTGGTAAATGTGGACTTGTCAGCGTGGACTTTCCGAACTCTCTTACTAATTTTCCTTCAAGTACCCTTCCACAATACTTCTGCGCAGCGAATACATACTTTAAAGCAGGGAAGGTGTGGATGGAGAGAGAGCTGCACTCTCGTGCCCTGACTCTCGTGGTACAAAGATCTATATCTTTAGTTAAAGTGGGGGTCAGGGCATCTATATTGGATCAAGTTTCTACAGAGGAAGCGAGTCCACAGAGTGATAATATTAATAGCAATACTAAAGAGGGGAGCTCTCTCCCGGAGAGGAACAGATATCTGCTTAGATCTGCCCCTATAAGGAAGAAGACAGGGGAAGATAGAGGTGATAAATCCCCTATAGGGGTTAGTCCTAAAACTCCTGTTAAGAAAAATTCGAAAAAAGTCAAAGTTAAAAAGTGTAGGTCTAAAGAGGTGCGGTCTGTACCTAAACCACCTCCTTCCCTTAAGTCATATTTTAAAATAATGGAGCAGGTTGCAGGTTCTCAGTTAACTGATGGAGAAAGGGAGAGTCCACAAAACTCCGCAGAGAGAATGGTTCCTTCTCAACCACAGAGCTGTTCATTGAGGTTGGAGAATCGTTATTCTCCACTGGTAGAGGTTCGTGAGAATCTACCTGAGGTTCTCCAGAAGGATACGAGGTTAGCAAATAATGTCAATGATACAACTGATAAGAATCCTCCAAATAGAGAAATTATGAATGACGGCATGAGTCTGGAGTCGAGGAATCTGGCTCAAGAAGAAACTCCTAGTATGGCCCCAGCAGATCAGCTGGTAGGTTTGATAAACACTCTGAGGCAGGAGATTTTAACTAAATTTGAGACATCTGAGAGTAATCAAAAGGATATCTAAAATAAAGGGGAAATTCTTGAGCAGAAGATAGATGGTTTAGTGAAACGAACAGAGAATTTGGAAGAGGAGGTAAAGAATTTAGGGGAGGCCACTGCCACAAATGTCGGAGAAATTGAGAGGCTCAAACATGGGAATAAGATGCTCCAGCAGGATTTGGAAAGGCTTGAGCTTCAGGTCAGACGAAACAACATTCGCCTTATAGGAATTAATGAAAATGCGGAAGGGGCGGATATAAAGAGCTTTGTCTGTAAGTTGCTGGGGGGCCTGTTCCCCGATAGATCGGATATAGACTGGGGTAAGGAACTCCAGAGAGTACATAGAGATCCACATAGACTGCAAACTAGCAGGAAAGCCCCCAGGAAGATTTTAATTTATTTTCTTACTTATTCTACTAAGGAGTTCGTTCTATCCCGTGCATTAAAAGAGCATTTTTTGACTTATGGAGATTCTACATTTACGATACGTTCTGACATGGGAAAAAGGACGGCTGAGCGGCAGTGGCTTCTAGGTTAAAAAATGAATGATCTTCGTGCTAAGGGCGCACAAGTGCAAATGAAGTTTCCTGCCATGCTGAGGATTATGTGGCAGAATAAAATGTATAATATTCGAGAGCCAGAAGAAGTAGATGCTCTATTAGAACAGATGGGAGGGGCAGATTAGAGCAGAATAGATCTTCGATTAAGATTCAGCTCACTTCCCTGTATTCTTCTGCGAATATCTAGTGTAATTTTGTAATAGACTCATTTTCGAGTTTTCTCCCTCCACATCTGATGTTAAGTTATATTGTTTTTTCTCAGTTCACACAATTTATTTACTAAGACAGCACAATTCTTATTTTTTCTGTATAAGGATTATGTAGAGTTAGTGGTTTGGTGTGGTTTAGTTTAGAGTATCTGGGTTCATCTTGCTAGCATAGGGGTTTCTTGAAGGCGTTCGCACCCCAAGAGATAGATAGGGGGGTTCCCCAGAGGGGGTTCGAGGGAGGGTTCACATGGGGATGGGAGCAGTTGGGGGAAAAAAATAGAAAAAATGTTTGTCCTCTTTCTGCCAGATATTACTTCTACCTTTTGGTCAAAAATGGATTAATTTTGTTAATGATGCTTCCCATTAAAGTGGAGCTAATGAATTGTATTTATTTTAGAGTAGGAGCGAGGGGGTTTTCATAGCTAATATATGAGTAAAGATTTGCTGCATCTCACCTCATGGAATGTGAATGGGGTGAGATCTACAAGGAAATTGGCCCATATAATGGAATCTCTTAAGAATTCTGAGGCAAGTGTTATTCTTTTACAGGAGACTCATTTAGAGAATATTGAATGTATATCTATGTTTAAAAGATGGGCTTGGGTCTAGGATGTTGTTTCCTCTGAACAGAGAGGGAGTTCAAAAGGAGCAGCTGTTATTATAAGATCAGGGTGTAGTATCAAATTGGAAAGTCAGTATACGGATACATCTGGGAGGTGGATACTGGTTAACATCAAGATACAAAATAAGGCATTAGCATGTGTCAGTTATTATGGCCCTAACCAGGATAACCCAGATGCGCTAAGTAAATTAGAGGCTGCTTTGGTGACAACTAATAGTCCAGTGATTATTGGTAGGGATTTTAATTTAATCCAACGACCTGATCTGGACAGAACATCTAAAGTAAAATATGTCACTCCCTTAAAATCAATGGCAATACTCAAAACTATGATCCAGGAATTAAATTTAGTAGACGTATGGAGACTAAAGATGGGGGATAAGAAAGGATATACTTTTTTTAGTAAGAAATATGGACATCATTCTCGCATTGATTATTTTTTAATAGATCGATCTTAATTTGAGGGAGTGAGAAAGGTTAAACATCTTCCTGCCACTTTTTCAGACCATTCTTCAGTTCATCTTTCTCTGAAAATTTTAGAAAAGAAAGCTACGATAAGATGGACCCTCGATCAGACAGTCTTATTATATGAGGATGTCCAAGTTAAGATGTGTGAAGAGGCTTTGACTTTTTCTAAAAATAATAATGGTTCAGCTAAAATTCAGGTAATCTGGGATGCCTTTAAGGCTTTTTTGAGAGCCCTAAGCACCTCCGCTATGTTGGGTAACAATCGTAGTTCTAGGATGCGAGAGAATAATCTCCTGGAAAATATTCAAATGAAGGAGTCTGAACTTCAAAGGGCCTCTGTTGAATTTCCTAGTAAAGTCCCTAATATTACTAAAGAGCTAGAATATATTCAACAAGAATACCGGGGTCACTTGGATAAAATTTTACTGGTTAGATGGAGGGTTAGTAAACTCCAGAATTTTCATATGGTGAGAAGAGTGGCAGGCTTCTTGCCTGGAAAGCTAAAATGGATAAAGTACAAAATCAAATCAGTAGCCTAAAAGAGAGTGCAACTGGTCAAATAGTTGACACTAGTACACAAATCGGGGCTGAAATACGGGCTTAAATGGCCAAGTTATATAAAGACGATATTACTCCAGGATTGGTAAGAACAGAGCAATTTTTAGAAAATTTGGATCTTCCTCTATTGAATGTACATCAAAAAGACTCTCTTGCTTCAGAGAAAAGTGAAGAGGAGATTAGGACACAAATGAGTCGGATGGCTAGAGGGAAGGCCGCTGGGCCAGATGGCCTCCCAATAGAAATGTACTCTTCCCTCGAGGTTAGTATAATACCTACGATTAATAAACTTTTTAATGCTATCTTGAAGGAAGGGGAGGATCCTCCGACATCTTGGGCTGAGGCAACGATTGTTTTAATTTTAAAACCAAATAAGGATCCGTTGTCTGCGGAGTCCTATAGGTCCATATCTCTGCTGAACGTAGATTATAAGGGGTTTACAGGGATACTGGCAGCTAGGGTTGCAAAGATAATTAAGAGTGTAGTTCATAAGGATCAGAGGGGCTTTGTTCCTGGAACGCAACTTAGTCAATTGACTTTTACAATGCTCAGCGTAATCGATCTGGCTGAATCTCTAAATCTCCCTGTGACAGCAGTAGCAGTCGACGCCGCTAAGGCGTTCGATCAGGTTCATTGGCCTTATCTTTGGGAGACTTTGAGAGTTTTCGGATTTCCCGAGAACTTAATAAAAGCGGTTCAGTCTTTATATAGTGATCCTAGAGCCAGAGTGTTAGTAAATGGGGAGTTAACGGAATGGTTTAATATAAAGCGAGGAACTAGACAGGGCTGCCCGTTGTCTCCCCTCTTATTTAATATCTATATTGAACCATTTGCTGCCTTTATTAGACAAGATATTTCCATTTTTCCTTTTAGATTTCAGGATTTGGAGGTTAAATTAGCCTTATATGCTGACGATCTTATCTTGTACAATACGAACCCTAAGGAGGCTATACCTAATTTGATGACTAAGGCAGAACTATTTGGGAAGGTCTCGGGATACAGGGTTAACCGTGATAAAACTGAAATTATGGAGTGGAACCAATCTTCCCCGACCCCCGGGGCAAAAAATCAAATGAGATACTTAGGTATTACAATTACGCAGAGGTTACTGGATGTCCCAAGGGTTAATTGGAGGAGGATTAGCCAGGAAGTAGGGAAATTATTGATAAGATGGGCAAATCTCCCTCTCAACCTATATGGTAGGGTCAACCTAATAAAAATGATTGTACTTCCAAAGGTTACCTTTCTTTTTAACACAATACCTCTCTCATTTGATAAAAATGACATTGGAAAATTACAGGGTAAGATTGGAAGTTTTGTTTGGGCTTCTAAGGGCTCCCGTATATCTTGGAAGAGGTTAAGGAGAAGGTTGGAGAAGGGGGGATTGGCTCTTCCGGATTTTTGGCTATATTTTCAGGTTTCCACTTTAAAAACTTTAGGATGTTACTAAACAGACCAGATGATTCTGCATTAGGGCACTTATATGGGGCAATGCTAAATGATTTCGGTGAAGAACTTAGGCAATTTCTTTTTAAGTTCGGGGATGCTAAATTTTTCAAAAAAGTGAAATTGAAGATCTTATTGCAGGCAGTAAAGAATTGGGTGTTTATTCGGAAAAAACTTGGAATATCGTATTACCCTGATCATGCTCCAATATGGGGTTCCCCCGGTACCCCAGCCTGCTTGGAGGATAGGCTCAGCTTACCATTGAAGCAAGCGGGTATCTTAAGGTGGGGAGATCTGATCATGGGAACGGATTTGGTCACTTGGGAGTCTTTGAAAGCATCTACTCGGGGACAATTAACCAGATTTAAATTCTATCAACTCTCCGCTTGGTGGGACAGGCAAAATTGGGGGGAACAGAAGGAAGATTCCTGGTTAATTCAAGTGATGAAACCTGGCGGTATCAAAGGAGAAATTGCTCTTTCAATCAATCAATCAATCAATCAATCAATCAATCAATCAATCAATCATTCGCATTTATAAAGCGCGCTACTCACCCATAAAGGGTCTCAAGGCGCTGGTGGTGGGGGGGGGGGGGGGGGGGGGGGTCAGTGCTCGAAGATCCAGGTCTTGAGCTGTCTTCTGAAGGAGAGGTGATCAGGTATGGCGCGAAGGTGGCTGGGCAGAGAGTTCCAGGTCTTCGCTGCCAGGAAAGAGAAGGATCTTCCTCCGGCGGTGGCTTTGCGGATGCGGGGTACGGCTGCCAGGGCCTGTCCGGTAGAGCGTAGAGTGCGCGGAGGAGTGTAGAAGGAGACGCGGTTGTTGATGAGTTTGGGTCCGAGGTTGTGAAGGGCTTTGTGTGCGTGGGTGAGGAGTCTGAAGGTGATCCTCTTGTTGACTGGGAGCCAATGGAGTCTCTTCAGGTGTCCGGAGATGTGGTGGTGGCGGGGTATGTCCAGGATGAGTCGTGCGGCAGCGTTCTGGATCCGCTGAAGTTTCCTCTGCAGCTTGGTGGTGATGCCGGCGTACAGAGTGTTCCCGTAGTCCAAGCGGCTGGTGACGAGGGCGTGGGTGACGGTCTTCCTGGTGTCAGTGGGGATCCAGCGGAAGATTTTACGGAGCATGCGGAGGGTGTTGAAGCATGCCGAGGTCACCGAGTTAACCTGTCTGGTCATGGAGAGGGATGAGTCCAGGATGAAGCCGAGGTTGCGTGCGTGGTCGGTGGGTTGGAGAGTGCTGCCTAGGGCGGGGGGGCACCAGGAGTCGTCCCATGCGGTGGGAGTAGGGCCGAGGATGAGGACCTCCGTCTTATCTGTGTTCAGTTTCAGCCGGCTGTCTGTCATCCAGTTCGCTACTTCCTTCATGCCGTCATGTAGTCTGGACCTTGCTGAGGTGGGGTTGTCGGTGAGGGATAAGATGAGCTGGGTGTCGTCGGCGTAGGATATGAGGTCGAGTCCGTGTTTGCGTGCGATGTTCGCCAGGGGGGTCATGTAGACGTTGAAGAGAGTGGGGCTGAGGAAGGATCCTTGAGGTACGCAGCAGATGATCTCCGTGGCTGTGGATCTGAAGGGGGGCAGGCGGACTCTCTGAGTCCTTCCGGAGAGGAAGGAGACGATCCATTTCAGGGCCTTGCCTCTGATACCGGCGTTGCTGAGGCGGCGTATCAGGGTGCGGTGGCAGACCGTGTCGAAGGCTGCAGAGAGGTCCAGGAGTATGAGGGCCACGGTTTCTCCCTTGTCGGTAAGGGCTCTGATGTCGTCCGTGGCTGCGATGAGGGCAGTTTCGGTGCTGTGGTTGGCCCTGAAACCGAACTGTGTGGGGTCGAGGGAGTCGTTGGTGTCCAGGGCGCTGGTGAGTTGAGCGTTGACGATTTTCTCAATCACTTTGGCGGGGAACGGTAGAGAGAGATGGGATGGAAGTTTTTGAGTTCGGTGGGGTCTGCTGTGGGTTTCTTCAAGAGGGCGTTGAGCTCTGCGTGTTTCCAGCTCTCCGGGAAGGTGGCGGTGGTGAGGGAGGCGTTGATGACGTCTCGGAGGTGCTGTGCGATGATGTTGTCGGCCTTGTTGTAGATGTGGTGCGGGCAGGGGTCCGATGGGGATCCGGAGTGGATCGAGTTCATGGCGCGGGTGGTCTCCTCGGTGGTGGTTGGGCTCCAGGTGAGGATGGTGGTGATGTCGGTGGCGGGTTCCGGGGGGGGGGTTCGCGTTGGTGGTCGTGAAGCTGTTGTATATATCGGTGATCTTGTGGTGGAAGAAGGTTGCGAGGGAGTCGCAGAGGTCTTGTGAGGGAGGGATGGGGTTGTTTTCTGAGTCCGGGTTGGAGAGCTCTTTGACGATGCCAAATAGTTCCTTGCTGTTGTGGGCGTTGTTGTCAAGTCTGTTCCGGTAGGCTGTTTTTCGTGCGGCGCGGAGGTGTTGGTGGTGTTGGCGGGTGGCGTCCTTGAGAGCTGACATGTTCTCCTCGGTCTGGTTGAGGCGCCACTTCTTCTCGCGGGCGCGGCATTCTTTCTTGGAGTCCTTGAGGTCGGGGGTGAACCAGGAGTTTTTCTTGTGGTTGTTGGTGTTGGCTTGAGTCTTCAGGGGGGCCAGGAGGTTGGCGCAGTCGGAGATCCAGCTTGTGAGGTTGTTGGCGGCTTCGTTGGGGTCGGTGGTGTTGGTGGGTTGGTTCTGGGAGAGGGTTGATGCGAGCTGTTCAGTGGTGATACGATTCCAGTGTCTTCTTGGTGGTTGCTGGGTGTGGTGGTGCATGGTGGTCTTCTTGAAGCTGAAGTGGACACAGCTGTGGTCCGACCAGGTGAGTTCGGTGGTGTGGCTGAAGGTGATGTGTTTGCTGGAGGAGAAGATGGGGTCGAGCGTGTGTCCGGCGTAGTGGGTGGGGGTGTTGACTAGCTGTTTCAGTCCCAGGTTGGCGAGGTTGTCCAGTAGGGCGGTGGAGTTGTTGTCGGTGAGGTTCTCCAGGTGAAAGTTGAGGTCTCCTAGGAGGATGTAGTCGGTGGATGAGAGTGCGTGAGGGTTGACGAGGTCTGCGATGTCTTCGCTGAACTTGGTGCGAGGTCCTGGTGGTCTGTACATGAGGGTGCCTCTGAGGGTGGTCTTGGGGTCGCTGTGGATCGTGAAGTGGAGATGTTCGGCGTCGGGGAGTGAGTCGTCGGTGTGGGTCGAGATGCGGATGGAGCTTTTGTGTGCGATGGCGATACCTCCTCCGGTGCGGTTGGTGCGGTCTTTCCGGATGATTTTGTAGCCGTCGGGGATGGCTATGGCGATGTCGGGTGCCGAGGAGGGGTTCATCCAGGTCTCGGTGAGGAAGGCGATGTCAGGGTTCGTTGAGTTGATGAGGTTCCACAGTTCGATGGCGTGCCTGTGGACGGATCGGGTGTTGACCAGGATGCAGTGGAGATTGCTTCCGGGGGAGTCGTTCTTGACGGGAGCGGTGTGAGTCCGTTGGCAGGTGAAGCGGCAGTTGCTGCAGGTGAAGGGTCCGTGGGTTCGTTTTGGGGTGGCGCGGTGGCAGCCCGGCGTGCGGCCGGGGTTGAGGTTGGCGAGGGTGGCGGAGTCGTAGGTCAGGCAGGGGTTGCGGGGGCCAGGGGTTCGGGCGCTGGGCGCTGTCCGGGCACGGACGGGCGCAGACGGGCTTGCCTTAGGTGCGCCTTCGGCGCGCCAGCGGCGCGTCCGCTGCGCGGCCTCGCAGCGGCCGCCGTATATGGGGTAGCTGGGGGAGGAGGGGTCAGCTGGGAGGTGGGCGGCGGGAGGGTAGGCAGGGAAAAGCGAAAAACGGCGGGAAAAATCGGCGAGGCTGGAGAACGGCGAGGGGGCCAAAAGTGGACAAAAGCTGTGGAGAAAAGAGGCAAAAAGCGAGGCGAGGGCCAGAGAACGGCGAGGGGGCCGGAGAGAAACAACGGGGGAGGGAGAAACGTGGCAGGGGGACCGGGCACACACGGGGGGTCAGGCACTCGGGTTACACGGGAGAAAACGGGGAGAAATCAATCACTCAAGCCAGTCACACGGGGCCAAGCACTCGGGTTACACGGAAGAAAACGGGGAGAGATCAATCACTCAAGGCAGTCGCACGGGGCCAAGCACTCAGGCGAAGGAGGACACCAGCGGGCAAGATGGCAGCTGGAGCGGAGCTGAGAGGTGGTGAGAGGAGGCAGACAGGCACTGGTGGCGCTGCGGAGGTGGGGGAGCGACCTACCCTGGGGTCAAGGGTCGCTACCTCCGCCTCGCAGCGGCCGCCATATATGGGGTAGCTGGGGGAGGAGGGGTCAGCTGGGAGGTGGGCGGCGGGAGGGTAGGCGGGGAAAAGCGAAAAACGGCGGGAAAAATCGGCGAGGCTGGAGAACGGCGAGGGGGCCAAAAGTGGACAAAAGCTGTGGAGAAAAGAGCCAAAAGGCAAGGCGAGGGCCAGAGAACGGCGAGGAGGCCGGAGAGAAACAACGGGGGAGAGAGAAACGTGGCAGGGGGACCGGGCACACACGGGGGGTCAGGCACTCAGGTTACACGGGAGAAAACGGAGAGAAATCAATCACTCAAGCCAGTCACACGGGGCCAAGCACTTGGGTTACACGGAAGAAAACGGGGAGAGATCAATCACTCAAGGCAGTCGCACGGGGCCAAGCACTCGGGCGAAGGAGGACACCAGCGGGCAAGACGGCAGCTGGAGCGGAGCTGAGAGGTGGTGAGAGGAGGCAGACAGGCACTGGTGGCGCTGCGGAGGTGGGGGAGCGACCTACCCTGGGGTCAAGGGTCGCTACCTCCGCCTCGCAGCGGCCGCCATATATGGGGTAGCTGGGGGAGGAGGGGTCAGCTGGGAGGTGGTATCGAATTCTTATTGAAGCGGAAGATGACATTGACCAGGACATTCAAAAGATCTGGAGTCATGATGTTGTTAATATTAATCTAATTGAGACCTGGATGACCTCATTTGAATTGCTTCGAGAGATAGTCAAACCTGCCTTCTTAAAACGGAACCATCTGTTTACTTTATATAGAGCATATGGGTCCCCGGTAAAACTTACAAAAACTACCGGAAATCAATATCTGTGTTCAAGGTGTCAAGATCCTCTAGCAGATGATTATCATATGTTTTTAACTTGCCCAGAGATTACTAACTATTGGTCGGACCTATGTGAATTTTTGTCGGAAGTAACTGGAACACGGTTAAAAGTAACCCCCTAACTCATATGTTTTGGAATTCATGATAATTCTGTTTTCTTAAATAAGAGAGCAGTAAGATTAATATTTTATGTTATTTTATTGGGAAGAAGAGAGATATGTAGAGCTTCGAAATCTACAATCCCACCCCTTTTCTCAGAGTGTAAAAACAACATCATATATATCAGTAAACAGGATATGGCATGTGATCCAGGAAGTCGGAAGAAAGTTTGGGATATGTTGGTCGACTGGTGTCAGAGGAATGGGGTCCAAGGATTAAGCCAATAAATAGCTGTCGGTCCTGGTCCCCTTCTTCTGCGTGTCATGCTCAAGAAGGGTTGGAGTGGAAGCAGCTAGATTTCTTGTGTGGAATGACTCTTTTCCCGTTTGGCTTTTGCTAAGGGAAAGGGAGTATTGCCAACAAGTTAAGCGGCAAAATGAGGACACCAAATAAAAAAAATTCAAAAAAACGTAAGAGTGACACTTTCTCGCAAGCAAACCCAAGCAATGAAGTCCGTGGAAAAAGATACATATTAGAAATTACACCCGTTTGAGAAAGGAGAAGCTCTAAAATATCTAGAAAGTGCTTAAAAACCTCTAAAACGGAAAGCCACTAACCTAGAAATGTAATTGTGACTTTGATAGGAAGTGGCCCGGCTGATCAGGCTCCTAAAGTACAACCCTTGGGAGGTGGTACCGTGAGGGTGGAATTGTAGATTAAATTGTACAAAGTTTTACAGCATCCATACTTAGAAGACTACGGAACTTTAGAAAGTGCACGTTTACACGTGACTTTATATAAAACATACAAACTCTTTGGGGGTTTCCACTGGATGATCAGTTCCAATTGCAATATGTCCCCTTGCACAAGGTATGTTATCGATTATTTGAGTTACATATTTTCACGAAACTACTAATTTACGCATTTCCATCTGTGCCATGAATTTACAGAACACAATAAACCACTAGGTGGCAGTCGTGCAGCGATTAAGCTAATTTCTTCCATGACATTCTCTGACATGGTCAAAGGTATCCCCTTGGTAGACCCTCATGGTAGCGCAGACCCTTGGTAGTTTATTTTGGTCATTATAATTTTTAGGTCTCGCCTGAGCCAGCGCTTATAGCGCTGCTCTGGCGAGAGTTTTAGTAAGCAGGTGTTGGAAGTGCTAACCTAGTGGCTTTTTTCAGGCCTCCAGCTTGCGTTCGCGATGTCGTGCATGCGCACAGCTGCTATCCTGGATTCTAGCATTCCTTTCCTCGCATGGCTGACTTTCCTCCCCCTCTCTCACCCGCTCCTTCCCCCAGAGACGTTTTAATGCATGGGCAAAGTGGGCTCTGGCCCAGGGCCCCAGCCTTTCAGGGGGCCCCCTGACAAAGTCAGCTCCGTTCTCCAGAGTTTTGCCCTAATGACCTTGAATATTTCTTAAACAGATTGTTTTAAATACTGTTTTCCTTTAATCTATTTTTATGTACCTGATGTGTAAGTCTAGTACAGGCATTTTGCAGAGAAATGTTGTTTTTATGTTTCATGCAATATACATAAAAAAGTTTCTTTTACATCAAAAAAAGGCCTAACATATAAGAAATGGGAGGGCGCCACAGAGAATATTTGCAGTAATATTGGTGAGCTAATGCTGTGTTACAATGTTGAAAATACACATAACCATCCCTGAATATTAGATGTAAACGCATTTAGGTCCTTATTTATGAGAAGTGATGCATTGCTGTGTGAAAGCAGGGATGCATCACTTCTTAGTGCGCCCACCTTGCGACATGATGGATGCGTAATATTTACTGTATGACGCATCATGTCGCAAGGAGTTACAGATACGTCAGTATTTCTGATGTATTTGTAGGCGCAAAAGAGATGCATTGCTGGGATGTGTCTGAAAATAGACGCAACTCCAGCAATGTGTCCTTTCACATGGGGCAAGCCCCATGTGAAAGGTCCTGCATTAGTCTTACGCCTGCTGTGAGACAGGTGTAAGATATTGTTGCAATGGCGTCCTAGAATTGGCGCACTGAGGTCTCCTAGATTTCAATGCGCCACTTCTACGAGGCTTTTTGCGGGGGAACACCCAACCTGCATACATTATACCTGGCACAGGTATAATGTGGTGCTGGGGTTTACAAAGTGACGCATCTACCTAGATGCGTCACTTTGTAAATAGGGCGCAACATGGCACATTTTTAGGTCTCGCCTGAGCCAGCGGAAGCGCTGCCCTGGCGAGACATTTAGTAGCTGCTTCCAAAGTGCTACCTTGCCGGCCACCAGCTTGCTATTACGCACACAAGCAAGCGCGACGTGCACAGCACTTATTCCCGTCGCGCGTGCGCACCACACGCGTCACCACTCGCGTTTTTTAAATTTCATTTTTGCAAGCACAGAGCGCGTCATCGCGATCACTTTCGCTTTCACCGTGATCGCGATGACTTTCACGGCCACGCGACATTACTTTTACAGCCACACGGCCAATGCTTGTTTAGCTTTGACGCCTTGTGCAGAGAATACATAGACTCTGATTTAACTTTATCCTTTTGATCGTTTCTTAATAGTTAAGTTCATCCTGATTGCTGGCACCTTCCTTTTACTCTTCTCACTGTTTACAGTTTTCAAGCGGTTCCCCAAGCGGCTGTGGAGGAGGAGGTAACATCTCCATTGGCTCAGCTCCAGCCACTCACAAACTCTAGTAATGGCAGTGGACCAGGCAAACTTTTATCTTCAAAACTGTTTTCGCTGACATGACAGGAGCAGTTTCAGCAATAACCGAGTGCCGGTTGGTCCACTATACCATTGCAGCAAGATGGACCCGGCACTGTTTTTAAAATTTTCCATTGTCAAACTCTCAAAGCGGAGGATTGTCTTTGGAAAATGAAAAATCATTGTCACTGGTGCTAAGAGATAAAATACAGCGCATAGGGAACATTGCTGTATTTTTTACTGCCCTGTACATTTGCTGTGTTTGGCGCTCCAGACAGGAAGTACAAAGGTAGACATACCACCCCACTTTCAGTATCCACACAGTCTGAGATACACATTTTCATGGATTTACCAATGTTGTAAATATATTTTTTGTGGGTGCTCTATGTTGTTTCTGAAGACGTCACTGAATGGTGGCATACAAATGGTATACAAAGAGGAAAATAAATATTTCTTTCATGAACAAAAGAAAAAAAAACAAGCATTGGCATAGCCAATAGGTCTCGCCTTTGGGACCTTATAAGTGCTTAGCCATGCAACAGTTGATGTTGTTGCACCAAGGATATTGTGCTGCATAACTAAATATCCCAAAAGCGAGACCTATTGGCTATGCCAATGCTTGTTTACGCTGCCGGTGCTTCGCAAAAAGTGACACACCGTCGGCATAAAAGTGAAGCAAGGCCTCATAAATAAGGCCCTTAGAATTTGGACGAGTGTTCCTATGCACTGTCAGGGACCTAATGAAATGAAATGAAATAGTGTATTTAATAAAGCGCGCAGCTACTCAGACTAGAGTGTCCTGCGCGTGACCGCGGTTGGAAAACGTTCGTAAACGACCCATCAGCTATTAAAAAGGCAGATTTAAAGTTCTTCCTGAAAGTGAGTAGGTCTGTGGTTAGTCTCAGAGACTCAGGGAGTCTATTCCACAATTTTGCACCTAGAAAGCTGAGGGATCTGCCTCCAGTGCGGGCACAGCATATTTTAGGCACGATGGCCAGGTTGGCATTGGAAGATCCTAGGGTTTCTATATGTTGTGTAGCGATTAATCCGCTTATTTAGGTAGCCGGATCCTAAGCCGTGGAAAGCTTCGAAGAAGATGGTCATTGCTTTGAAGTTGATCCGTTCTTTTATGCGGAGCCAGTGTAGAGACTTAAGAATAGGGGTCATTCTAGATCTGGGTTTAGGTCTCAGGATGGCTCTGGCCGCCACGTTTTGTACCACTTGTAGGCGCTGGATAAGGGATTTGGGAAGACCGAGGTACAAGCTGTTGACATAGTCAAGCTTTGATGTCACCAAAGACTGCATCACAATCTTTCTGCTCTCAAGCAGCAACAGTGGCAGGAATTTGTTTTGCATCCAGAGTATGCCAAAACAAGTGCCAGTTAGATTTTGGATTTGAAAGCGCATGGAGAGTGTCTTGTCTATGACAATTCCTAAGGTTTTGACTTTCTCCTTTTTCCCGGGTGGGGGCGGCAGATCTTTTGGCCACCAAGAGCTCCAGTCACGCGTTTCTGGATTACCAAAGAAAACAACTTCAGTTTTGTCAGGATTTAACTTCAGCTGATTGATCTTAAGCCAGTTAAAAACCTTTGTGAGGCAAGATCTAATCATTGCCCCGTCAAAGTTGGTTTCTTTTTCACATGAAAAAATCAGCTGAGTGTCATCAGCATAGGAAATTATTTTGGTGCCCTCTTCCCCTATCAGAAATGCAAGGGGGGATAGATATATATTAAAAAGAGTAGGACTGAGAATGGATCCCTGAGGGACACCTACATTCATGGCTGGAACTGGGGATGAGAAAGGAGGGAGCCAGATTTCCTGAGATCTATTTGCCAAGAAGGGTGACATCCATGTTAAGGCTGTCCCCCCCCAGGCTGATGTTAGCGAGTCTCTCCAGGAGCCTCTCATGTGGGAACGTATCGAAGGCCACTGACAGATCAAGCAGTATCAGAACAGCCTTGTCTCCCTGGTCCAGCTTACCCTTGAGAAATTCAGTCTCTTCCAGTAGAGCGGACTCTGTACTGTAGTTAGCCCTAAAACCGGATTGGGACTCACAAAGGAGCTGCCCATCTTCAATGTGTTTTTGGAGGGCCTTGTTTACATGCTTCTCTAATACTTTGGAGAGGGCCGTAAGACGGGAGATTGGCCTGTAGTTGGCAGGCTTTGCCAGTTTGGCTTTAGCCTTTTTTATCAGTGGAAGAATCTTGGCATTCTTCCATAATTTCGGCATGCTGCCTGAGGAGAGGGAAGCATTAAAGAGCTGGTTTACTGTGGGTTTATGGTGGGAGCTAATAGGTTCAGGATATTCGCTGGACATGGGTCGGTAGGAGAGCCAAACTTAATGCTTTGGAGAAGGGTCAGTGACTCTTCAAGCCGAAACTCAGGGAAAGTTAGTAAAGATGGAGGATCCAAGAGGTGAAATTTGCTATTAGAACTAAGGTAGAAGATCAGTTCTTCCTCTGAGATGTTAGTAAAGGCTTGTTGGATCACAGAGATCTTTTTGTGGAAGAATTGAGCTATTTGCTTAGACCATTCTTCCGTGCATGGCCCTTCCTTTGTGCTGGCTTTCGGGGCGGTAAAGGATTTAACTATGCTAAAGATTTCCTTACTCTTATTTAGGCATTTTCTATCTTGGTTTGAAAGAAGTTTTTCTTGGCTGCCTTCACGAGAATGTAATAAGCTTTTAAGGTGTCTTTATACAGCTTCCTATCCTCAGGTAGATAGGATTTACGCCATTTCCGTTCCGTTTTTCTACAATTTCTTTTGCTAGATCTGAGGGAATCGTTAAAGCATGGAGCTGGTGGGGCCAACCTGTTTGAGGAGCGGGAAACAACCGGTACAGCTGCACCAATGTTGGTTCAGAGCCATGAATCTATTGAGAGGGCGTCCGAGTCAGGGCAGCCAGACAGCTCCGGTGAGGAACGACCGAGGGCATCTGCTAACATCAGGATGGATATTTTATGGAACGTTCTGTAATTAGGGACCCTCTGCCCTGCGTTAGCCCGAGGGGCTGTGTCAGAGTTGGGAATGATGAATTTTAATAGGAGGTGGTCAGACCAGGTAATGGGAAGAGGTAGGCTTACTGATATGTCAAAGTTGTGAAAGATTTGGTCTAGGGTATGGTCCTTCTCCTGGGTGGCCGAATAATAGATGAAAACATGTTGCAGGTCTGCTGCGTCTCCATCAAGGAAATTGTTTGAGGGTATTTTCCATTGTCCATATGTATATTGAAATCTCCCAGAATAAGGCAGTTATTGTACTTTAAGTCCAGGGAGGTGGTGGCTGTATTAAGCGTGGTACTAAAATTTCCATTTGCACCGGGAGGTCTGTAAATCAGAAAACTAGCTATGCTATGATGGGGGAATAAGGTACAGCGGAAGCCTAAGGACTCTGCGCCCTCGAAGTTTTCCATCGGGATGGGAGAGCAGTCTAGTTCTTGATTGTAAATTATTATGACACCGCCCCCCCTTCCCACTCGGTCGGTCCCTCCTAAGGATTTTATAATTCATAGTGATTGCCGAGGTGATAGTAGGGTTGGAGGCTTCAGACAGCCATGTCTCAGTAAGAAATGAAACATCAGGCTGTTCGTCTAAAAGTAGGTCATAAATGTGTGGTTCATGCTTTTGCATAGAGTGACAATTTAAAAGGGTGGCCTTTAAGTCCTCTGTTTTCTTATTGTTTTTACACTTAGTGTTGCGTGGGAGGTTCTTGGGTGCGAGTTTCCTGTGCTGGAGGAGAGACCAGTTGCACTTATTGCATTGAAAGTCTTTCTCGAAGCTCGGATCAGCAGCTGTACACTGACATAATGGTAGCCGCATAAGGCTAAGCAGTATTTCCCTATTATAATATAGTGGAAGAAGCTCACCGGAGGGGAGCTGGGCAGCATGGCTGGCGCCGGACGCTCACGGGACACTGACGGGAGCAGACAGGCTTGCCTTTGGCGCGCCAGAAGCGCAGCCGCTGGTCGCGTCCGTTTGCATCGGGAATATATAGGCTAATGCCTATGATGCAAACTGGATCGCTAATGCAGCTGAGGAAGCGGAAACTGCGTGGCTGATAGTAGCCCCAGCCCTCCACACAATCGGTGTATCAGCCGCGGCGGACCAGGACTGGAGGAAAAGTGAGATGCGAATCGAAGCAGCTAAGGAGGTGTAGGCAAACAGAATAAAGAAAAGTGCAAGTGCGCATAGGTAGGAGAAATTGTTAATTCTCAGACTCCACGAACTGTTGGTGCGGTAGCTACTTGACCCTTTCCCCAAAGTGGCTGGACTCTTGGCAGTTGTTTCTTTTGTGTGACGGCTGCTCTTTCCCCCCTCTCTTCTCCCCTGCCCCTGATCTCCCTCTTGCCCCCTCTCCCTTGTCCTCCTTAGCAATATCGGATGCGAATGTCACCTGGCACACTTTACCAAGATATAATAAGGTTTCATCACAACGGCAACTGTTTTGTTGTTTTGAGTTCGGTTTCAAGGGGTGGATTGGAGTGGGTGGGTTAAAATGGGTATCAGACATAATACCCTTCAGGCATTCACCACATAAGTTCATTACCCAATGGAAATAAACTTGACTCCTTCTGGGGTTTGAATATGGATACTATGTAAAGGTTGAACATACGCAATCATCAACATCAGATTATGCACTGTCACAGCTGTACCTCGGACATCACTTCTTATCTAATTAGTAATTTCCACCTGTTTAAATATGCAATTATCCATGTAATGTTTTATCTGAAATGCCTAATAAAATTTGTGTTAAAAAAATGGTAGGAGAAATTGTTAAAAAGTACAGAGTAATTCAGCCACACGTATACTATTTAAAAAGTATTAAGAACGTAGTAGCAGGGCAGGAAACACTAATTCCTACCGCAGTCAGCTGCGCGCGTCCGTTTACATCGGGAATATATAGGCTAATGCCTTTGATGTGAACTGGATCACTAACGCAGCTGAGGAAGCGGAAACGGCGTGGAAAACAGGAGCACAAATTGGACCATAAATTCAAAGCTGTTCTGAACAGGGGCAGGGGCCCCCAAAATATTTTTGGCCCAGGGCCCCCAAAATCCTTAAGATGTCGCTACCTTCCCCTTCCTTACTGCACGGAAGAATTTCGTGAGATGCTAAGTTCCCCTCTTACTTCTCTACCTCACGCAAGCAAGCAAAAGGCGCTGTTCAATCACTTTACATGGTACCATAGTACCTTTATTTAGTTACTATTTTTCTTTTATTTACAGACTCTAATCGTAATTCTTTTAAAATAAATTACGCTTGTCCATGCAACGTTTAGCATGAATGTAGCACTTTAGCAGATATTCCTGTAAGCTTTTCCACCTTAGTTACACATGTACTGTTTTGCACCTTAATGTTTAAGAGTCATCACACATTTGTTAGCCTTCTTGTATGTACATAGGGACAGCTTTATCCGTGTTTAGACACTTCAGTATTCATACTGATGTTAGGACCTCTGCAAAGGAAGAGACCGCGTTGTGTGTCTCACAGGAAACGTGCCTGCTAACTTCTCATCTCCGAGAGCAGCCGCCAGCAGCACCCCCCTTCACACTCCCCCCACCTACAGAGCCTGCCTGCAGGTGGTTAACTGGAGGAGAGCCATCCTTGCAGAGGAAACCCTCCTGCGCCTCGGATGCCGGTCACAGGGACGGTGTCACACCACTCCCATCAGCCCCGTCCTGTGGTCACCATCACCTCCATCATTCGCAGGCCTGGGTGGTGTCTCAGGCAGTGGAGGGGACATCACCCCCCATTCGTGGTGTCTCCTTTAAGCACTGCAGCTGGGGGCTGCGGGGGGCTTCCCCCACCCCCTTCGCTCTCTCTTGTTTTTGCTTATTTTCTTTTTGATTACAGCCACACTTTGAATGGCTGAAGCTGCCACCCTACTTTGAATGGCTGAAGCTGCCACCCTTTTTCTGCACGCAGCACACACAATTACAACACGGACCCAGATACAGCTAACATTTAAAAAGCTTCTGGCAGGCGTCTGTGAAAACCATAATCATGTCGAGTTCACAGACCTCATAATAAATCAGGTTTTATCTCCGGGAAGCTCATTCCTTAGCTGCCCTCTAGGCAGGGACATGAAGGCATGATTACGGTTCCAGCATGAGACAAGCAGTTGCAATGTAATAGGCCTCGCATTTACGCAAGTTTAAACTATTGGCATTGTAAATGACAATGCCTTTTATTTATCTTTTAAAAACAAAAATAAAAGGCATTGCCATTTGCAATGTTAATAGCTCAAACTCTTGTAATTGGGAGACCTATTGCATTTTTAATGCTTGTTTAGACTTGTAAGCAGCAATTTGTTGTAGAATGTGAGATGTGAAATTAATAAAAACATATTGGCATGGAATTTCTTTAGTTAAAGTAGAACCTAAGTCCTAAGCACAGTCGGCCGCTTTCTTGGGCGACTTGGCTGAACCATCCCTTTCTAAGATGGCCGCCATATGTTGAGTACCAAGAAAAACTTCCCTGTCCAAGAAGGCCGCCAGAGGGAGGCGTCAGTTCGTTTAGCCTTTTCTGCACGTTTTAGCGGCAGGCGGCTGATAATGGAAGAGTGTGTGCAGAAGGAACTGGTGAGCGCACTGCGGGAGGTGGTCAGCAACAGCAACTGGCAGTTCGTGGGAGAGAAAGAGAGTTTCAGGTCCTCCTGCACAAGGTAAGGATGCGATGTTCATTATGCAAATGTTCCTGTCAAGTGGCAACAGATCGTAAGGCAGGACACCAGCATCAGAGCGCTCGGCTCTCCTTGTCACGTGACTCTTTCAGCTGCACACTATTTATTTTTCTTAATTAATCTAGACGATGTTTCTATACTATACTACGACTGGCAGATTTTCTTTTCATTAATCGGTATAGGCTTGAAAGTCTTAAATTCAAAATGCATTTGTTAAAACCCTGCAGAGGATGTCACGTGACACGTGACAGCTAGGCATTGAAATCGACCCCAGAGCATTGACAATGTGCTCATGTTATACACCGGGTCCTCCCCTTGTATTAATTTATAAAGCCATTTGTTGTGATTTTTATACGTCAGATGTTTTACCAAGCTTCGCTAAGAAAAGTACTTTATGAGCATTTCCATACAAGCTTCCAAAACATAAAGAACAGCTCAGTAACAGTAGTGCAAGCATCTTATAGGTACAATAATAGCTCATGCTCTGCAACGCAATCAAGCCAGTGCAAGATTCCAGTGCATGGACAAAACATGTTGTATAATAAATGCACTAGTATTCGAAAATGTTCTAGCATTCGTAAACAAAACTTTTCAGGTATATTAATGAAATGGAGGCGAGCATTATACTTTCTCTGTCTTGATTTAATGAAGCCCTTGGCTGCTAAGCCTTTCGCCCCTAGAACAGTGCTTCCCGAACTTTTCAGAACTATGACCCACTTGTTATTACGACAGACTTTCGTGACCTAGGTAGCTTTAATATGCATGAGGTGTGCGATTATTTTTGTGTGTACAACTATAGTAGGTGGCAGCTCACTGTCATTTACAGACTGCACGTTTTCCATTGAATTGGCCTCTAAATTTGCACAGACATGCAATATTACTAATAAAACTATATTGCACGCATATGATAATGTGTGCAAACCGATTTCAGAGAATATTCATCCTTTGTGCACCACCAAGTAAAGTGTCTTTATTTATTTTGATCCTATTAACATCTTTGCTTCCATCACACTTGAGAAATAAAAAAATAAAAAAACGTCATTTTTGCTTTCCTAACTGATGAATGCATACAGTTCATTTACAGTTATTTACAATTTTTTTGAGTGTTACAAAAAAATGACAGGCTTTCCTATCACACTCTCTGTACCCCAGCAAGATTGTCACACAATTTACTTTACTTTCTCTGACTGCAAAGTGAGAGGAGTTTGTGAACACCAATCCACATGATACACAAGCATTGGCATAGCCAAACGGTCTCGCCTTTGGGACCTTATAAGTATTTAGTTATGCAGCACAATATCCTTACTGCAACAACATTAACTGTTGCATGGCTAAACACTTATAAGGTCCCAAAGGCGAGACCTATTGGCTATGCAATGCTTATTTTTCTTCTCCAGACTTGCATCAATCAGGGTTAAAAAGAAGGCCTAGGGTTTTCAAAGATTTTGAGTGCAGGCTTTTTGTGTGATGTGTAGTAGTGATGTTTTGAACCTTGTAGGTAGGGCAAAGCTGGACGATCCAATATTATGAAAGGGCCTAAGTTACAGGCCAGCAACGGCAGCCCCACTACACAACCAACCTAATCCCATGACCTCAGCCGGTCCCCAACCCGTACCAGAACCGTGCTTCTCACGCAGCACCTAGCCCAAAACATGTTGATCTCGTCACCGCCTGAGGCCCCACCGTAAGCCTCCCACAAACGATTATTTTAAAGCTCCTTGGTACAGAAGCTCTGTGGAGGCCAGCCCCCACTGGATGACAGGAGATGGCCCACACCCCAGTTCCGGTTCCCTCGTCGTTACAAATAGACGCTTCCTGGTTACAGCGCGCGAACTTGGCAGTCAAACGGCCGAGTTGTGCACGGCACCCACCTGCTCGATGTTGTAGCCGTGTTTCTCCTTCGCCATCACGATGTACTCGTCCACTAGAGAGGGAGAGAAGACTGAGACGGGGCGGTTAGTGGTGAGAGGGAGGCAGCAGGGCCTTTAATGGTGAGAGAGAGAGAGAGAGAGGCAGCAGGGGCGTTAATGGGGAGCGAGAAGCAGGCAGGGCCTGACTAGTTGAAATAAGCCACTCGGTATCGTGGTAAGTCCTCAAAGGTTTATTTAGTTTACAGGAGTGTCGTCGCCAGATGAAATAAGCCACTCGGTATCGTGGTAAGTCTTCAAAGGTTTATTTAGTTTACAGAAAACACTCCACCCGTGACATGAGCGCCCGCTCACATAGACGTCCAGACGGCAACTGACCTAACACCATCGGAACGCCCGTGAGCCGAACGCCATGCCCCGAGCCGTATTCAAAAGTACACTTAATACATTATCCACATCACCTAGCAGCATCGCGCGCCTAACACTCTACCCGGCGCGCGATACTGAAAGTCCCATACTACACTAGTGAGTGGGGATGGTGTTAACAGTAGGATGGAGACATCAGAGTCAATGGTAGGAACACAACAGGAAGTCAGTGGAGAGAGGGGGCACTGTAAGAGGGAGACGGGCGTTACTACAGAAAGGAAGACGAGGGGCGTAACACAGGCCCCAGCTACACTTCAGGTGTGTGGGGGGGCTTTCTGCCCAAGGCCACTGAATGTATTTGGAGACATGGGAGACTCGGTGAGGGGGTCCATATCAAGTTCGGGGGAGGGGGGTTGTACCGTTTGCATCACGCCTCTGAGGAGCATTAGTGGTGAGATGGAGACGTGGGCCTTAACAGAGAGGGCAGTGATTTAGTGATTTTAGTGATGAGATGGATAGAGTAGGCTGGCCAGGTCTGGACTAGAAGCCGCTTGTTCCTGCTCTGTGCACATAAGATTTTGTTTCTGTGTAATAGTGAACAGAGCACCCCTTATTATTTCTTAGCACGGTAATTGTGCCCAACTGGGCTCGAGGTTCAGAAATTGACCAACCTTGCGCACTCAGTATTTTCCATTGCCAAAGGCACAACTGCACACAGATCCAGATTTGCCACCCTGTGATGTCATAGGTCTGTGTACCAGGAGTATAATGAACTACTAGTATGGCATGGGAGGGGAGAGAATTGGTAAATGCCTGGTCATCCCTCTTTATCCCAAATGGAGCAGCAGGAACCGATATTTTGAGATTATGTATGCCTCGGTTTTCAGTTCTCAGCCATGCTTCACTGCGTGCTCAAAATCCCTCGGCGTGATTCACTGTTGGTACAATTTGCATGCAGTTGTTTGTATAGATGCCGTGGGTTGTTGCAAACAAAGTTCATTATTGCGGTGTATCAGTTTGCTGCAATAACAGCCCCTCCCTGCTGCTTTATGGCACCGCTTTGTTCTGTAAACAAAGCAGGTTGAATGCCTTGGAAGTGGGCGCAGGGCGGGGGAGCAGTGCTAAAGCGTGCACTGAAGTGGTCTGGGTGACACGTGGGGCTTTATAAAACTCTTAGCGATATAAATATACAATTTCATGGATAGCTGCTTGCGGTCGCGATCCGCGTGCACACGTAAACGGTTTGAGGAAAATGTTTAACCCTGTAACAATCTAGATTTCCTCTGCAGGGCATGGTGTCTGCACCAGCGAGATGGGGGTGATGTACGCCCAGGGGTGGGTCTACTCAGTGAATCCATAAACTGAAATGTACTTCGAATAAGCCTTGTGGCCACTGCCAAAAGTGAAACAAGGAATGCAGCGTCCCGCGAGAGCGAGCACCAGGCCATATGTTTTTAGGTCTCGTCTGAGCCAGCGCTTTAGCGCTGCTCTGGCGAGAATTTTAGTAAGCGGCATTTGGAAGTGCAAACTAGTGCTTCTTTGAGGCCTCCAGCTACAGTGCATGTGCGCCGGGCGCGCGCACCATTTGTCATCCATCGTGATCACTTTCGCGGCTGCTTTGATGTTCTCAGTGAGCCGCGCGGCCACTGAGAACATCAAAGCAGCCGCAAAAGTGCTCACCATGCTACCCCCCTCCCTTATCCCACTTCCTGCTACACACTCGCACACACCACTTACGGTCAATCGCTGCGAAAGCGGCCAACGCTTGTTCTCTCTTCACCTCTATATCGTTGTTTCTCGCCTCTTTCTACCTCACCAATCAGTAAACCCGCCTTTCTCTCCCCAGCTGTGCTGAAGGGGGTTAGGTTGAGCTGAAAATGTGTCATAAATTTACAATTGTTCCAAACAGGGTACCCCAAAGTATGTCTGGCCCAGGGCCCCATAACTCCTTAGGATGGCCCAGTGATGACTGCTTGTGAAACACACGAGTCCCCAGTGCCTCGTCTTTCTCTGCTGCCAGTGTGCTCAGCCCTGATGTACTAGGGTTCAGAAGAGAGACTTAGCAGGGCTTAAGAGAACGAGGACAGGCTGTCCCTCGACATCCCGCGGCCCTGCCTGTGTATCCTAGCTGATTGGGTTAAGCGCTCGCTGCTGACATCTGCTCACATGTTCATTACAGGTGGTAGGAAAAAATCCCAACCGGGTTAAATATTGTTTATTAAAAACGTTTTGTTTCAACTTTTATATTAATACCAAGTTACCATTGGGGATGTCTGAATGTTTGCATACATTGACAAATTTGTTCTACAGCTCTGCGCCAGATTCAGTTAGATTCAACAGATTAAATACTGTATTTAGACATTAAAGTGAGAGCAGCATAAAATAATAATGTGAAGGAGTAAAATCAATGCATAAAAACATTGTCACCGTGTACATCACAGTCAGTTCATAAAAAGATAAGACGCCAGCGGCACCGAGCGTGCGGAAACATCTGTCAGATTTCAGGACATGCGGCGGTGTATTCACATCACATGTTAAAACGGCCTGGGCCTCACTAGATGACCCCATGACAGTTTCCAATGACTGCTGCTGGAGGATGAGAGAGCTCGACAGTCTACTCTACTAACGGGGATTATGGTTCAAATTGTTGTTAATTTAAAACATCTGGAGCGGAGCATAAAGCGTTTCATAATTGTTTGTACCTTCTAAAAAGCAAAGAATTGGACAAGGGCCGTACTTTATTTGAAAATGCTAAATCATAAAGTGCCATGCGCTACCCTTAGAAATGCTGAAAATTCATAGGCTACTGTCCTAACAAATGTTTTCCAACATCAGAAGTTGGGCAGTAGATGTCTGGGATGACAGGGTAGACAATTCACCAGAGGATAAACCAAAACAAGCATTGGGATAGCCAATAGGTCTCGCTTTTGGGACCTTATAAGTATTTAGTTATGCAGCACAATATCCTTGGTGCAACAACATCAACTGTTGCATGGCTAAACACTTATAAGGTCCCAAAAGCGAGACCTATTGGCTATGCCAATGCTTGTTAATTATCGCGCCTGTGTCTGGGCACGATAATTCAAAACATATGGTGCCCGTGCGGGTAACCGCAAGCAATAGGCCACGCTTGTGCGTGTGTGGCCTATTGCTTGCAGTTACCCGCATGTGGTGAGCTTTTGAAAGCCCCTTACAATAAGACCAGGAAAATAGCCTAAACATAGTTTTGGATTATTTGGGAAAAAATAGGAAAATAGAGATTGGTAAAAAAAAAGTCTGGGTTTTTTTTCTTCTAAAAGTGACATCAGTGAAAGTTTTGCTCTGCTAAAGTCACCATCTACCTAGCTTTCAGGAACATGCAGAGCAGTTTTGGCAATTTTTTAAAGATGTAGCCCATTTTCCCTGATTTTTGTGCTTTCAACCTACTTAGTGGTGGAAGCAGGTGTGAAACCCATGAGTGATCCTGGAAAGCGATAGATTTCTGAGAAGTAGACAAAAGTCTGAATTCAGCAAGGGGTCATTGTAGAGATCCCTCAAGGTTTTCCCAGAGAAACTGTTAAAATAAAAAATATTGAAAATGAGTAGGAAAAACAACTGTTTGTGACAAATGTTTTCATCTGTAACTTCTTGCCAGGATGCATGATTTCCAAAAGCAATAAACTGTTTTGTCCCCTAGACACTTCTGGTCATGGAAGGATGTATATGAGTTGCAGATTCTCCAAGAACCCGAAGCACCCAGAGCTAACAACTGAGCTGCACCATAGAATGGTTTTTCATTGTGTACCGAGTATACAGCAATTCATGGGGTAAAAGAGTGAAAAAGGGGTATGAAGGAAACTTGTATATTTCTAAAATGTACACCAGATACTGAGTTAAGGAGCAGTGTTCATTTGTACATCTCAGAATTTCTGGGTACCCATAATAACATGATTCATAAGGCATTTTTCAAAATGTCTCCTTTCTTACTCACTGGCTTACCTATGAAAGGCAAAAACGCAGAGAAATTCAATTTGTGAGACTGTGGCATGGTGATCGTCGGTCTTTAGAAGAGAACATTCTTATCCTTAATCGTCAAAATCCATGCATACAATTTACTCACCAAATCCATCCCAAATGCATCAACTTCCTCGACATCCTGATTACCAACACAGGTACGGGTTTGGAAACCTCTGTATATAAAAAGCCCACAGACAAAAACAATGCCCTACATTTTCTGAGCTTTCATCCACCTTTGTTGAGAAAAACACCTGCCAGTAGCACAGTTTATTTGGATTTAACGTATCTCCTCGATACAACAACAAACCGAACGTCTAATCCAGGAACAATATGAGAGATACAAACGACGGGGATATCCAATTGAAATAATGAATTGTGCTAAGGCTACTGTGGAACAAAAAGACCGTAAGGCCCTATTAACTTCCATGACACACCCGTCAAGCAAGAGGGAGGTGTTTGTTCTGAAGTTCCTGAAGACTGCAGATAAAGCAGCAGTGTGTCACAACACAGGCATGAAAAAACGGTGGAATTGTACTCATTGTGGCAACGTAATACCAGGCAATCACTTTCTACATCCACACACGGGCAAGAAAATTACCCTGAAGCACACATCGGATTGCAATGCGGATTTTGTCATATATGCGATTAAATGTCCCTGCGGGCACACTTATGTGGGACACACATCAAGAAAAGTACATATTAGGATGACTGAACACAAAAGGGTGATCAGAACTAAAAACACCAACTCATGTCTGGCAGCACACTGGGTTCAATTACAAAATTCCATCCCCCAATTACGTTTCACGATACTTGAAAAGATCACCCCTCACTCTGGCATAGACATAAACACTTGCTAGCGCGTAGGGAAACGTTTTGGACTAAATATCTAGGGACCTTGATTCCGAAAGGTTTAAATGACAAATGTGAAATGGTCTGTTTCTTGTAATGCTTTTGGTAATGTATAGGAGAATGGGCCCACTCTAATCTGTGCAGACACTCGATCTGCATCTTCATTATTGTAAATCACTGCTCGTTGACATAGCTATTCCTCATGAGATGTTTAGATTTGACATCCACCTTTAAATATTGTTACACATTGCAACACACATAGGTTGCAGACACTCCTTTTTGAAGTCTTTGCACGTTGAACATGGGGGTTACATTGTCTAGCACAGTATTAGCTCTTCTTCTTCACCTTTTTTCACACACCAAGTGTCTGAACCGAGGTATCTCATTCGGTACTTTCCCAATTTTTTATTAATTTATTTCTCTCCTATATTTTGCATATTTTTTGCATTCCTCTGAAGCAAAGAGTAGCCATGTATCATTATCCAGGTATGAACTTTCAGGTCTCCTGAAACTCCTTATTAGTGACTTTCACTCCACAGTTGACTCTGACAAGGGATGGTGACTATACATTGAGCCTGTACTTAGCAATCTGGTAGGTTTATTTTGTGTAATAGGTTAGTAACCACTTAACCTATTGAAACAGATCTGACTCTGTCATTTTTCATTTGTCCTCTTGCTCTTTTTTTCATATCACTCAGCATACATGCCTCAATAAAGTTGTTTGGCCTTGAATCTTGGAGCATTACACTCTAGATTTTGTCATCGCACGGCACATTACATGTTGCTGTTACACTTTGATACACGTCAATAGGACACGCCTCTAAAGGTGTACCTGGAGGGTGAACTCACTATGGCTTGAGACAAGCCATTGGTATGTTCCATTCACGGAGACACCGCAAGACTTCATTCATCATTGGTGAGTCCTTCACTCCACTACGCGTTCTACGATTCTGGTACGAACTGTTTAATCGACAGAACAGTAACTCTTATGTGTCCTTTTTTCAGACTCTTTTTTTCAGACTCGGCTGTACATTTGGCTACCTCTGTAAGAGACTTCGCTTTTTCACACGCCCCCAAACACGCTCCGTAACTCAGTCGAGTATAACTTTTGTTTTTTTTACTTCTTATTTCAAGTGACTTGGATGTATCCTGTGTTGGAGCACTTTTGTGCTTCTAACTACTAGAGGTTTGCGATTCTGTTGAGCAATTATATTTCCTAAGAGCGGCGTGAATACCTAGACTTCTCGTTTTTTCTCTGCACTTGACTTAGGTAGTCGTACACTGGAACACGGCTTGAAGTGGTTCACGTTTAGACTCGCATGGATTTTTCCGTTGCACCATTTTTCAGTTTAAACGGCGCCTCTTAGAGTTTAGTTTTTACATTCCGTTTCTGCACATTCATGTGCAAGAACAGGGGTTTGAACGTTAATCTGTTGTACTACACGTCTCCATGTGGTTGAGGTACAGTATGTCGGCGAGCAGTGATATGATTTGACATGTGACCTTTCACTTGTTGTATGAAACATGGAGTTCCATTTCTGACATCATGTTGTTCCTTTTTGTTGTTTCGGTAGGAGGCTACTGAAGACTGAAACTTAACCAGAAAAATGTCCCCTCAAGAAGGGATTTTTCCAAAATGCGTTGGGGTTTTGTTTAAGCATTTGTTACATGCATTGCTTTTTGACTCTCTCTGTTTTTTGTTTTTTTGTGTATCCGAGAACACATTAATTTGCCTTGCACTTTGAAAAACATGAAGCCCATAAAATGCTGACATTCAATAACGCATTTGTTTCTTGTTTTATATAAAATGATATTTGTGTATACTGTGTCAATATCAAGTTGACACCTTAGGGACGATTCGCTGTGCGCTTCAATCGGGTATGAAGTGTTCTCCATACTCCTTTCAGTTATTTGGATTTTAGGGATAGTGGCAGATCCCATACACGAAGCAGCACGCATTGATTCACTTTTTTACTTTGACTCATAAGTAATACTAGTCATACCTTAGGTGTTCAGGTTGGAACCATCTCATTCCACAAAGCTTTCTTACCCACAATGCCCTTCAAATCTAAAACTTTGCCTATATTCAGGCATTTTCCTTCCATTTTTGAGACATACACTACTGGAATATGCAAGGATCCACAAAATTTCCACCACACATTTCTCCCCCACGTGTCATGATACAAACGCTACCCAACGTGTGTGACTGATCCCAGTGCCTGGAGCAGGAACAGATCAAACCAAGGTCAATATGAGTCCCCTTGCAAGGACTCTCATTGACTCCCGTTTGATCAATTCCTGTTGCCAACTAAATGGTCAAGGGCCACTGAATATTGAAGAGATGCTCACAAACAGTGTGATTTCATGGCAACGTTGTAGCATTATTTCCAAAATGCAGCATCTGCTGCAGAAGCAAATAGCTATTTCCGCTCATAGTTGCTGGAAAAAATTGCAGTTGCCACCAAGGTACTAATAGACCAATATAAAGCCAATTATGGCTTCCTTAGCAATCCCATTAAAAAAAGTGAAACCCCTGAATTGTTTAATTTCATGGAGATCTGTAGGAGTTCATCACTAAATCTAGAGTAGGTCTCAAGTGGGGTACTGTTGTCTCTCAAGTATTGCTCAGCAAAGAAACTGATCTGATTGACAATTTCATCAAAGGGGGCGGGGTCTGGCATTGACCAACATGGTCACACACTGAAGGGTGAAATCCCCGAATATCCATACCATAATCTGGCCAGGTGAGCTCACGAGACATGGGCCAGCCATGAGGAACAGGATGGTCGTGGGTGCGAGCTGAGGCGAGTCCATGCGCTGACTGTGGGACATTGTCCACGCAAGTGCCGTCTGCATATCCCTAGTTGTCACTGGGACAGCCCTGCTAGGCCGCGACGAGGAGTGGGCGCTCCACTGACGGCACCGGAGACCGGCCTGCGCACTGGAGGAGCCGGTGCACAAGGACGGCGGTGTAGTATCGGGGCCCAGCTAAGCCGAGTGGGGGGATGAATAGGAGTGGACGAGGATGCCGTTGCCGACCGACTAAGGGGTGTCAGCCAGGCCTGCCTTTCAGGGCTGCACGAAGGGCTGGGCAGGAGAGTGGAGCTCAACACCCCTCCCCCCGGCGGCAAGGTTCCTCTGTGCCACGCAGAAATAATTCACCAGTGGGCGGAGCGCGGTGTGAGAGGAGGTGGCCAGGGCCTTCTTGACTGTAGCAGCCTGTGGGGTAAGTGGGCGCAGTAGGCCTCAGGACCGGGGGTGTACCAAAACAGCAACTGTATTGTCTGCACTACTGCATTCCACAAGTCGGTGGCTCGGCTATGCCTGGGTTGCTCGATCTGGAAAGACCGGAGTCCCTCCACCCACCCAGCAAAAGAGACCCCTTAGTGGGCAGCGAAAGCTGAGAGGTTGTGATGGTGGGGACCGCGTAGTGTCTCCTCTTGGGACTGAGAGATCTCCCCACCATCAGCAGGTGGCGGTGAGTAGCACCTCTCAGGGCCTGCGACTACCTGTGGACTCTCCACCAGTGGCGGGGGTATGTGGGTGCGGGCCCCTACACCACCTAAAATCAGGACCTGGTGTATGGCAGAGCTATTAAAGGGGGACAATCCAATAAAATGGACAAGTGCGAGATGCCATAACCCCTGACTAAGGTGACGCCATGAACAACTATGGCCTGTTATAAAGCGGAGATGGGCGAGAGGGTAGAAGATATGCAGCCCTCCCTGGTGGACGTCATGAAAGCCATACACAATTTCAAACATACTCTAGAACCCAAGGGTTCACAAGGTCCCCACACTGCAGCTGCGGTCAGAGGTGCAGCCGAGAATACTGTTCGCAAAGATCTTCAACCACAGGGACGCAATCCTGCAGGCCGCCCTTCAGCATAGTCAATATGAGAACATGTTGATCCGCATAGATCTCTTGCATAGCCACTCCAATGCAAGTGACATGGGGGAGGTTCGAGGGGTGGAGGCCGATTCTTCGCAGGACCACCACAGAGACAAAGGAACAATGACAAGAGGGCATTGATCCCCCTTGGTGGTGGGTGCAGACAGGACAGTTCTGAGAATAGCCCAGACAGAGAAGGAGCTGGGGTTGTGGAGGCACCGAGTGAGCAGCAACAGGAGGAGTAGTGGAGAAGAGGACCACTAGCTCCAAGGTAGACACAGACAAGGTGTGCCCAGAATGGGGTTACTAGAGAGGGCCTTCAACCCGGTACACCGATCATGGCTCACTTAAATAAGTCAGTACCTGCCAGGCCACACAGAACATTGACAGGCAGAAGATTTGAGCCTGATATAGTTTCATATTAGAAGTTACTCACTTGTGGCAATGGCCACGCTAAGGTTGGGGCGACAGGCCTTCTGCAAATTGTGGCTGCAAGTAGTTTGGAACCTGCAGTGCAGGGAGGCAGGGATGGGAGAGTTCTGAAGTTACCAGATATATAGTTCTTATGTTTTCTGTTTACAACACCTAATCGATAGAGATGTATGGGAGCAGCCGCCATGTCCTGATGACTAGGAGGGAGAGATGGGTGGGCCTTAGTAGGCCTTACACTCGCTGAATGCGGCTTAAACACCTATGTCCACCACACAAACTTAGAAGCTGTTTTCCTTGAATGTTAATGTCCTGGAAAGTACAATAAAACTGGTGGGTAATCCTGCAGTTTCTCAGACAACATGTAGCAGATGTGGGCATGCTCCAGGAGACCCACCTGAATGGGAACAGTTGCAAAGCGCTTGACTGCTATTGCTATACAGTCCTATACCACTCAGACTACACATTAGACTTGAGGGTTTGGGGGGGCAGCACCTGGTCAAGAAGACGTACCCTGTGTCTCAAAGAAGAAATGGACAGACAAGGAGGGGAGATATGTAAATGTAGGCAAGGGTATGGGATGGGAGAACTGTGAACCTGTGCTTGCTTTATGTCCCGGCCAGGTCGCAGGACTCATTGCTGAAGGTGATGTGCATGCTGCTACTACAACTGCCAGATGGGGTATTAATGCGAGGAGATGTTGGGGAGGGGTTTGGAGGAACCTGAACTTGGTGGCGGATGAAGGGGAGGCCAGGAATCTCACCAGGCCAGCCAGGGGTATACAGAGTTCACTATTGCGATCCTTTGAGGATTTCAACCTTGTGGATCACTGGCAAGCACAAAATCACTCGGCAAGACAGTACACCTTTTACTCACGGTGCACATAGTAGTAGGTCCAAGATAGACTGTTTCCTCAAAATACTAACCACGCAGGCCACTTTACTGGGGCACGGCACCTTGCCCGGGTGATATCCAACCACTCCCCCCTGTGGACAAGCAGGAACGGAGACACTGCTATGGAAATTAATATGGAGAAAAGGCATTTTGGGACCCCCCCATTTTTATCGCCCCCCGCTTGACAAATCACCCTGAAACTTTCAAGACAGGAGCTGACCGGATTGTCCCATTAATTTTGAAAAGTTCGCAAAGATTCGTCAAACGGCGCCAAAGATCTTGGCAAATCAAAAAACGCTTTCCTATGGAAACTAGGGCCTAACTATACACCAGTAGGTAATATATATATTGACGAAGTCCAGGAGGCTGAAACGCGTTTGTCAGTAAACACGTAATAAAAGGCACAGGGATTCCCAGTGCCTCCCCTCTGAAAAAAGCAGTCTCAACAATCTACAGGAAGGTACAAAAGAACTCCCCAACAGTCTCCAAAAATGAAAAGAAAGCTGGGAGGGTGACTTGAGCCCATTAGAAGACCAAGAGTGGGTGGATGCATTGGGAGCCCTGCGTGAAGTAGTGATCAGATCTAGATTTTGTGTGGTTCAACTGAGTATTCTTCACAGATCGTATTGTTCCAGGATGACCCAGAAAAAAATAAATGGGCAGGACGGACTAAGGTAGTTATCTCAGAGACTGTGCGCAGGTGGGATCATTCTACCACATCCTATGGACGTGCCCCTAAGTCCGGGACTATTGGGAGGCAGTAGGAGACTACATGGCGGAGGCTGTGGGGTTTAATGTCAGCAGCTCTGCTAAGCAGATGCTGATTAATTTATGGGGATTAAGGAGTCCCAAATACACTAGGTGTATAATTGTGGTTGATGGTGCATGCTAGCTGAGCGTCCAATATACAAAGGCAGGGGCTTCCAACACAAATGGACAAGGATCTGAGGTCATGTCAGACATACAGAGGACATCAATAGCAACTGTATCTCCAGAAAGCAGTGTAGGAATATGGGGGGACCTGTAGGGTTGTTGATCCAGTTGGAGGGAGCCCAGTCATTGGGATTTACACTCTGTATGATCCTTGCAACTTGTGTACTATTATCGAGTGGTCTCATTTACGACACTGTTGTGTTATAACTAGTTAATAAAAAACAATGAAATGTAATGGAAGAAATCGATCAGCAAAAAGTTCTCTATATTAATTCTGCACCCTGCATCACCCCTAAAAGCAGGCGAACCTGGCTACACCACTTCCAATGGGAAGCCTTGCAGCTCCTGGCTGCAAACCACCTCGCTCAAGCTGCACTACAGGCACATACATGTCCTCTTCTCAATGAGGAGTTTCACTAGCACTAATAGTGGATTTATCATCATATGATTCCTCTCGGACATAACATTTACTGCCTGAATCTTGCACTTAGTCCTCTGCCTCAGATGCAGAGTCACTCTCAGAACCATTTTAAGATTAACAAATTCAAACCAACCGGTCCACCTGCGCCAAGCCATAATGCTTACTAAACAAACTGTCACAAAACAACAGACAACTATAAACAACACTGCTTTAAATTAAAACTCAACAAACTGAGTCTGTATCAAACAGTAAATCCAACCATTGAAATATAACGATCTGGCAAGAAACTAGGATGTAAACCACACAATTAACCCTCTACTACAAAAAGATACCTTGATACCTCTTACTTGCTACATACAGCAAAACTTAGGGTTAACTGTGCCTACTCTGTACAGACACAGCAAGCACCAAAGATATCCCAATTAAAAGGAAAAAAATACACACAAGAAAACACATTATAGATCTTGCACAAATCCAAACATGAAATTGAAAGACAATGAACCATAAGCAAAATATACTTAAATTAATATAACAGTAAAAAAAAACTGTCAAACAGGGCTGAAGTAAATGTTACAAAAAATATTATCTTACCAAACACATGCAACTATTCAAACTACAGTAGATCCATCAATGCCAAGGCCAGAAGCATGATACGACACAAAGAAAAGCAAAAGCTTTGCACTACAATAAAAAGAAAAAAATACAGTTGCAAATGATAACAAAATAAACAGTTGGCATCATAATACACTATGAAGTCTGCTCTGAGGGGCACGTCGGAAACAAAAACGTCTGATCTGCACCTTCAGGGAAGCGCAGATCTCACCCCAGGGAGAGTGGAAACAAAAAAAGCCCTATTCGGGGCAGCAAGCCTTTCTCAAGGGGCCGCTCCCCACAAGTAATGTAAGGGCATAAATTCCCTGGCATCTAGTGCCCAAGGGGTCACTCCCTAGTAACATTATTATTTATTTATATCCATGTTGTCTAGTGGGTATCTATTCCTCCTGAGGGGTGGGGGATGGGGATTTCGAAATCAGCCTAAAATACAGCCGATGTGCTCCCAGGGAGACGGAAACAAATGGAAAATTGCACCCTCAAAGCGCAGCAACCCTTTCACAAGTGGTCGCTCCCTATAAACATTGATAATAATAGTATCCATGGTGTCTAGTGAGTTTCCTTTCCCGAGTGGCGGTGGGGGCCGAATGGTGGAACAAAATAGCCCATCTACCCTGGGGCGTAAAACATCTAAAACATGTACCAACTATTTTGGGGAGCAAAAACAATCCCTGGTGTCTAGTGGGTGCATTTCTGCTGCATGATTGTGGTCCCATCCTCTATCCCACAACAGAAACGCAGTGAAGAAACACACAAGGGGAAAGGTAAAACTCTTCCCTTTGCCCCAGTGTCTCTCTTTTCACCTAATTCCTCCCTGGTGAGGTGACTTACCATTGGTGTCATTCCTCTGCATCGCACTGGAAGCAAATTGGTTCCAGTGCATCTTCAGCACCTCTTGATGACGTTGGTGCGACATGAGTGCGCTGATATCATCAGATCGCCGGGCTTGCAATGGCAGTGCTTCCATTGCAATCCCCCATGTAATCATGTGGAGGGGTGCCTGAGGGGCCTTTTTTAGTTCCTTAAAAGTTTCAAAGTGCAAAGGTAAAACTTCAGACTGGAACAAGTCCAGTCATTGTATCCGAACCACGCTCCATCGCAGTCAGCCTTATCTATCATCTTATTGCTGGTCATGCGCTACCGCTTTTAAAGCTTTTTGAGCTATTGTTAATTGAAGCGTTAAAAATTCATATCTCCTGTTAATGTTATTGTCCTTTTTTGGAATTTCTTAAATGTTTGGTGTCCTTTTATTTATTACATTTATCTAGATTGGTTTGGAATTTTTGTTGTGTTGTGTTTTGACATTACTGTTGGAGTACTGCATAAATACTTAACTCATTGCCTTTAAATTAAGCCTTCCTGCTCTGTGCCATAGATGCTAGGGGGTTGAACTCAGATTTTTTTAGTGCCTATGGTGATTCACCCTGACAAGGGTTGTGATTATTGCTCAACTAATAATCCAGTTGCTTACAATCATCATTATCTGACTACGCTTCAAGAAAGCCAAGAACAATTCAAGCTTCCAAAGGGGGTGTGGGAGGCGAAACAAATCGAATTCCCCTTAGGAGCTTGGAAAATAGAGAATGATACCTAAGTGGATGTTCTGTTACTGGAGTAAGCCCTGAGTTAATGGCCTATCTGTGGGAATTGAACGTTCTATAATATAGACCCTCAGCTGTCAAGATTGCAGAAAAATGTACAACAAAGGTCACACCTGCCCCCACGGGATCAAGATGCTATTCAGAACACCAGGGTGTCCACCTAGCCCATATTTGTTTGTGTGTGGGCCTGACCAGGCCTTATGCATGAAGAAGAGAACTTTGCTAAAAAAAAGCACCAGCACTTACCAGAGAGATCTGAAAGAGTCTAAGCCATCAAGTGCAGTTGATTCAATAAGACCAAGTCATGTGGTTGTCCGAGAGGGTCCACCAGCACGTTCAGAAAAAGAGGAAGAAGAAGAGGAGGTTTGACTGATAACTCAAGAAGACCTGGGCTCCTCGACTGTGTCCTCCATAAAGGAGTTATTAGGATGACTTCTGCTGCTTGTCTCCTGATCTGAGAGGCTATTGTGGGTATTATTGCGAATGGGGTAATTTGTAATTGAGTCCTGATCATGTCTGGAGAAATGCATTTGTTGCCAGAGCTAGAGGATTTCTCCAGCTATAGATGGATGGAATCTAATAAGTCATGTGTGACAGGCTCACCAGAGTCATGTTTGACAGACTCATCAGAGTATATCTCATTCCTTATCCTCTAAAATATGTGGTAGAGAATTAAGATAATTTATTTTTAGGTTATCTAGAGCACCCGCCTTAGAGGGTTTCTTTGTGCTTTGATGATCTTTCTTTCCCAAGGAAGGGGACTCGGAAGGAGGAGGGGAAATGGAAGGGGCATCAGGCTCTGTGAAAATATAGGATAAGGTTTTTAGCTGCTGCGCTAGTGGACCCAAGGAGGACCCTGATTTGTGCACATAATTCTTAATGGTTTGGTCGAAGATTGACCTATCGTTATTGAATACAAACTATTCAGCTCCATGTGGAATAAGATCAGTAGTGGTATGAGGGTTACCATTTGACATTTCTGAATCAGAAGAGATACAGATAAAGCAATTTAATTTCCTATCTCAAACTCCCACTATATGTACTGGGTGCTCACTACTGCTCACCGTAAAAGGTGTGAAATGAACCGGGTTTCACCTTCAGAGAGTGTGACACAGGCTCTGGCTAGAATAAGAACGGTGGAAATTCTAGTACCATGTTCTAAGAACCCAATCAATAATCCTCGCCTCTGTGTCCTTGATAGAATTGAAAATTCTTGACGCGCTAGCTAGAATTTTTTTTATTTGAATGTCTGTCCACGGAGGCTTCAGATTATGCCAGTTTAAAGTTGTTCCACCACCGCAATTGCTACATCAACCATTGGTTTATGATAAAACGTCTTGAAAGCAGAATCAGAAGACCAGTCTGCCGCAGTCATGATATATTCCAATCTATAGAACCAGTAGCAAAAGCTTTAGAAGCCATAGCTCCTCTTGGAGAATGGGCTCTTAAGGCTGACGTATCAATACCTGCCAGATTCAGCAACCAAGTAACCCACCTGGCTAGAGTTGCGGCAGTGACTTGGCGAAAAGGTCTCTGTAAAGAAATCAACAATGGTCCTGCAACATCATCTCTAAACTCCCAAGTGCAATCCTCATAACATTTCAAACATTTTACAACACACAATTTACTGTGGTGTGGAAACGCAGGATACGAAACACATGTAGAATTAGTTTTAGTTCTTTTTGAGGTATTAAAAGAAACTCCAGATGGAGTGAATACCCTACCTGCTAAGTCCAATGCTCGTACATCAGATACTCTTCTACAGGAAATTAAGCATAACAACATTGTCAATTTTGCCGATAGCTGTTTATTAGATAGACCCTCATTTGCCGGCCTATTCCTAAGAAAATGTAAAACTATATCCACATCCCACAGCTGTGAGTATCATGGTTTTGGCGGGTTTGCCAACCTGATGCCTCTCACCACCTTACATACCAAAGGATGTTCTCCCACTGGTGTACCATCCACGTGCGGATGGCCTGCTGAAATCGCAGATCGGAAGTTGTTAACCGTCCTATACACTAAACCTTTACTAACCATATCTGACAGGAAATTAACTATCGTATGGATTCCAGATCCCAAGGGATCCCCTTGTTGTTCCACACACCAACTAACGCACTTACGCCAGGCTGACTCATATCGCTTATGCGTAGCGGGGGTCCAGGATTGAGTCAAGAAAAACATTGTGTCTTCCGAAACTCCAGGCATTTGCCAGCGTCTCCTGAAAGTCTCCATGCCATGAGAGACAACTGTCCCTGAAGTACCAACGGATGGGGTTGACCCAGAGGGTCCGTCAAAATCTCTTGGAATGATAACAGACGTATTGGAGGTGCACACAACAGGGCCAGCGCTGCTGGGAACCAAGCCTGTGCACTCCAACACGGGGATACCAACATCACCTCCGCTCTCTGCCTGCGGATGTGCGCCAGAACTCTCTGAATCATGACGAACGGAGGAAATGCATACATCATATCCGTCGTCCACGATTGAAGAAATGCGTCTGAGTTGCTTGCCATAGGATCTGAACGGCAACTGTAAAACTGAGGCAGTTGTGTATTCAGCCTGGACGCAAACAGATCTATTGCGCAAGGGCCCCAATTGTCGTTCAGTTGTTGGAATAGTCTGGGATGAAGCAGCTAATCGCTGGAATCTGGAAGGAAGCGCGAATTCCAATCCGCCACCACATTGGTGCTACTCAGGATGTACTCCGCCGTCACTGATATGTGATTCAGAAGGCAGTAATGCCAGAAGTCCTTGGCTATTTCCACTAACAGCTGAGATCTCGTGCCACCCATACGGTTGATATACCTCACTGCCGAGGCATTTTCTATCCGCAGGAGTATACAATAACTCGCCTTCTGAGTGGAAAGCGTCCTGATAGCAAATGAGCCCGCCAAAATTTCCAGACGATTTATGTGGAGTTGCAACTCCTCGTGGACCATCTGCCCCCGTCTCCACGGAACCGCAGCGGGCTCCCCAGCCCCATCTGCTGGCATCCGACTCAAGCACGACTTCTGGGACTGATGCGAATATGGCCTTGCCATTCCATGCATCCATGTCTTCCAGCCACCAGGAAAATCTGTCCTGGCCTCCACATTCAACAACATCTGCTCCGTGTAGCTCAGGCCCTTGCGTAAATGCATAATTTTTAACCTTTGGAGTGCCCTGTAATGAAGGAGACCCGGGAAGAATGCTTGAATCGACAACGCTAATAGGCCTACTAACCTGGCTAGCGTCTATAAGGATATAGCCTGAGAGGCAAGCGCTCTCCTCAATTCCTTCTTGATCACAATTCTTTTCCTCAGCGGGAGCATAACCCCAGAAACTCCATCGACTGCGCTGGAGTCAGTATAGACTTGTCTGAATTGATGACGAACCCCAATTCCTGAAGAAGTTGAGTCGTCCATGCTAGATGTCGAAGGACAGAATTTATAGTCTGAGCCATGATAAGGATGTCGTCCAAATAAACTATAAGTCTGACCCCCCCCCCTCTCTCTCTCTCTCTCTCTCTCTCTCAAGAACTGTATCACCAGTTTGAGGTGTTTGGTGAAACACCAAGGGCCAGACGAGTGTCCGAATGGCATTGCGGAGAATTCGTACCATTTGTTCCCCCATTGGAACTGAAGGAACCTCCGGTGAGGAGGGAAAATGGGTACCGCCAGATAAGCGTCTTTTAAATCCAGACGCACCATCCAATCTCTTTCTAAAAGCATATCTCGAAGGAAATGTATGCCCTCCATCTTGAACTGGCGATACACCACCCACAAGTTGAACTCTCTGAGATTTAATACTAACCGAAAGCCTTGATCTTTCTTCGGAACTAGAAACACCGTGCTTATAAAGCTGTGTTGGTGAGGTTCGGTCTCTATAATTGCTCCTTTGCGCACCACTTTCTTGTCTATAAAAGACCTCTCTACATGGGAAAAATGTAGTGGGTTTGGTCGATGAGTGTGTTGGAGTTGCGTAAAAATCTCTTACAGTCTGAAGTACCCAAGGGTCGCTTGTCAGATTCTCTCACTTGTGTATAAACAAGGCAATTCGACCCCCCCACTTGTACATCCCCACACTGAATTAAGTTTACCTGAGTAGGATGACTCTCTGTCATTACTCTTTCCTCGATATCCTCTTTTCTGGTGTCTGCTTCTGCCCCCACGATTTCTGGTGGGATAAAAATTGGATCGCTGGGTTCCCCCACGTCCTCTCTGCTAAAAACCTCTAGAGGTCTGATTGAATCCACGGCCGGCCTCTCGACCCCTGAAGCGTCCGGCCCTGGTAAAAAGGTCAGTGTGGAAAACCTTTTTAATAGTGCTTTGGGCCTTGTCCAGTGCAGAGAATATCGCCACATATTTCCCCAAATCCTTTACAAATTTGTCACTGAAAAATAACCCATTTGCAAGGGTTCTGGCTTCTGGTCGTGGCCATATCCACCAGTTGCGGATCAATCCTCATTAGGAAAGAACGTCTCCTCTTGGTCGAAAGTGCACAATTTGCATTGCCCAGGAAACCGAGAGCCCTCTGCGCCCATTCCAATATCTCCGTCACATCCAAGGGGGTGTTGGAGTCTTTGGCCTGTACTGCCGCATCAAGAATCTTAGTGAGAGGGCCAGAAACATCTAATAAATCATCCTGGCACCCTCTTCATTCTCTGTCCAAGCCCTTTTTGGGGTCTTTAGAAAACTTTTTTTAGGAACATGGCCATATTAGGATCCAGTTCCGGAGTGTCTGCTAGTTTGCCCAGTAAGGCCGGCCTAGGGCATTCTGTTCGCAATGTGGCGCGTACCTCCCGCTCAAAACCCCGTCGGCGGTTCTCCTGCACATAGTGTGCCACTTCCACACATGTGACCCATTCCGTAGACCTCGGGTGTACAATATTTCTGAGGTCAAAAAGCAGGTTCTTATTAGTAGAAACCCTGCTCACATGATGCATTTTGCGCTTTATCTTTGACGCCTTTTTAGGCTCCTCTGCGTCCTGATCCGAGTCTGAAGTGTCTGGGACGGCCGGGGAAGACTCCTCCGCCTCCCCTGTAATCGGCATTAATTACCCGACGGGAGGGAGTCACCATACTCATGATCCTTAATGACACTGGACGATACCTGTGAAAGGACCTCCGCTGAGGATAGTTGTGATGACTCGCCCAGAGAAGCTTTAAACTTTCTTTTTCCATAGCTCTTCAGGGGCTTAGTGAATGGTTATAATGCCTTGACGTGGGTATGCAGGGCTTCCACTAATTGTTCCTCCATCTGGCCTTCATAAGGAACTTCCTCAAACTCTGCATAATCATCGTAGTCTGCCCACTGATCAATCTTCTCGGCGTAGTATGCCATTGTTATCCAGGAGATGTGGAGGAAGTTCAGGGGGGCAATGACCCAGGGGTGAACAGACCCTGAAACCTTACTAACTAACCTGCAATTTAAACTGAGCCTCCAGCTCAACATTGTTGAGTGCAGACCTAACTAACTAAACTTCATGTAAGTATTTATCAGAGTGGAGGGAGCCACCCCCTACATCCCCCTAGGGCAAAGCCTTGTGCCGTTTATCCTCCCATTCCCATTCCGTCCATCAATTGTGTGTCTTTTGTTTATCCTCCCCGTCGGGCGTTCTGGAGAGGCCGGGGGTTGAGCAGTGCTTCCTTGCGAGTGCGCGTTCAGCCGATCAAGCAGAAAGGCTTCGATCGGGTGCTCGCGCATGCGCGAGGCGAGTGGCCACAGAAAGAGGACTGCTCCCTGAGTGCGCAGAGCGCATCTGCCTCGCTCCCACTCCAAGCAAACCACCGATGCCAAAACTGTCATTGACCCTACAGCGCACATCAGCCTGTTAATACTCGTCGAAATAACAACGCTGCCCACATAAACGATCACACGGATCGAGCGCGCATACAGTAATTAGACAACAATCAAATCTCAATAGGAATAAAGGTAAATGACTTAACTTGCTGCTGCAGCAGCAAAGAAAGAGGAAGAAGTATTACGTCACAGACATTTATACTAATGAGTGTTAGGGGATTGGTGCATACTATGGAGGGGGTTGTCCTTCCGGTGGGTATGCTATGTTTAAAGTTTATTGGCTGCTGTTTATGTCAATAAAGTAAAGAGAAGCATAATCTGAACCCTTCGTGGACTGACATAGAATCAGGAGTCATGGCAAGGGTTTTGTCAAGTTGGTGTGGGAAGAGCAGAGAACAAGGCTCGTCCAAATTTGGGCAGATGCTGCAGCGCTCTGGCTGACATCACAAAATGCATTAAGGTGCGGTTGGTGAGGAGAGCCTGTGGTCTTCCTTGAACCATACGAATGACTGAAAATGGCAGTTGCACTCTGAAGAGGTTGCAGGGGTGGGGTGGTGGGGAGGGGATTTGGAAGTTGCAGTGCTTGTGAAAGCCCGAGCATTGGGACAAACTGCAGAAAGGAAGCAACACTGGCGACTTAAATCTGCATAATGCTGATTTTCAGAAAATCAATTTTTTGCCACAAATAATCCAGTAACGGAACAGAAAAAAGGACATGTGTACTCATCATGGCTGCTCCCAGCAGCATGAAAGAGGAAGCACTTCAGGTACCAGGAATATGTTACAAATGACTATGATTGTGGATGACCTTACATGTTGTAGGTTTTCACATAAGAACTTTGGGTGTTGTTCTTTGTACTATCATGTTTTGTGTTCCTATATGGCTGCTTTTAATTACAGCAAGGAGAATGCATAATCTGAAACCTCCGGTCATGACATATATTGTATCCTCAACTGGACCTGACATCTGGAGTCATGTGTCCAGTCCTGGAGAGCTGATTGGGGGATTATTGTCAAATTTACACAGCTTCACTTGAAGTACTGTTTCTATCTTTAGAGGTCATCTCTTGACTGTGTGTTACAATTTAGGGGTATATTCAATGTGTTGTGTCTGGTTCTGTGGACCTCATCTCTAGTATGTTTATCTCAAGCTTTGTGCAGGCTCATAATGGGAACCTTAGGTCCTATTCTAGCGGTCCTTCAGGCTTGTGCTCTGTCCTGGCAGGACTTTTCTAGCACCCAGGCAAATTCTATCTCACCCACACCAGTCTCTCAGCACTATGAAGATATGGCAGATATGTTGGTCAGGTGATGTCTAGTGAAGCATCCTCATAACAAAGACACTGCTTGGTTGTCCTGCTGCACACATTTAATAAGCTTTCATTGCAATTGAAGGTGGCCCTGTGGAATAGGCGTTCACTAGACTCCGCTGTACAAAATAGACTCATCTTTGGTGGGTTCCAGGATAAGATTTTTTATGTACCCCACCCCAGTTGTAGATAGCCTACCAACTCAGCCTCCCTCAGTCACCCTATAAATTGACAAAAGTTCTAACTCGCCATATTCCAACACCCATTACAGCAGTCTTGGACTCAGAACAGAAGCACTCAGGCCTACAGAAGGAGAAGGGTTTAATATATCCCTCATCTGGCCAGCTTACTGTGATCCCTCCGAATGAGGACTTGCATGCTGATATCAAATGTCACTGCATGTATCTAAGAAGAGTACATTAATCCAGAACAACCTTATAAATGGAGTCAAAGGAGGAAGTGCAACTTCGTATTCTAATCACTCAAAAATGCAGACATCTACCCCGGTACAAACGCAAGGTCAAACTCAACGTAGTCCTAGAATTCTTTACACATAAACTATAATTATTATTTTTTAGAAAAATATTGTTGCCATTCAAAGTAAAATGTCAAAAACCTACATCCCCACCCCCTCCCTCAGCCCTACCCCAATTAGGCATCATGTGGCAACCAAATAAAACTATACTTCTCAGTATGTCAAAAATGCCTCTAGTTCATGGTCTAGTCTTGCCCCACAGGTCCGTGTGCTGGTCACCCAGTCCCTCGATCCTGGGGCAAACGCCCCCACAGACCATCCAGTGCAACAGGCCACCGCCACTCCCTTAGAATCTCTGTCCATGTCCTCTCATCTGGCCCTCCAAGCACCTGAGATTGTTTCAAATATGTTTAGACAGGCCCATGCCTTGTAGATATGTTCTTAAGCTCTCATACACTTGTCCATGTTGTTTTACCAATCCTCCACCCCCGGAACGCCAGTACTGTTCTATTTTTGCATCACATCACGCCTTGCCACCATTATGGCCCATTACAAAATAGACTAGTGTATTTGTCATGCAATTGTTCACTCTAAATGCCTAGCTTAGTTTCGGCGAGATGTCGACTCCGGACACCTTGTTCCCTACACCCACCCAGAAAGGCCGTCTCCTAGGACGGTCCCATATTGTGTGAATCAGTGTGCCCCATAATAAGCAGTCCCTCTAGCACCTGTCACATGGGCATCTATTCATGGCAAAGAGTCACGACCTTGTGAAATATGCCCTGTAGAGGATTTTGAGTTGGACCAACCTAAAGTTTGCCTGAATTGCCACCTCCCCAGATTAGCGGCAAGCCTCTCCCCATTCGTCATCCTTGATCTGCCGAGATCGCCCTCCCACCTGTCTCTGAGAACCTGGAGTGCCGGGGTACTGTTGGCTAACAGGGTGTTATACACTGCTGATATAGTGTCCCTGTGTAGAGAGGTGCAGAGCACCCTAAACTCCTAGAGGTTCTCCTCTGGTAGCTCCTCGATCTGACCTATACATCCTCGGACGAGGTGTCGGATTAGAATGTACTGCAAGTATTGACGCCCCGCCAATTCATAGTACGTCTGGAGTGTTTCAAAGGAAATTGGACCCCTTGTCACACATCCCCAAGCTTGGAGATCCCATTTGGTTCCCCTCCCCCCCCTCCCCTCAACTCCTTGTAGTGATGCCAGTTTGTCAGCCTCCGAGATGGGGGTTTCCAGCATGAGGGTGCCCTGCTTTCCGATGCACTTCATGGCCTAACTCCAAGGTCTGATCACCACGACCAAGGGAGAGGGCAGCTGTGTCAAATGCCTTTACTGTATAGCTGCTTAACGTAGCTCCCTGGTTCCATTGCTCTCTCATCCACTACCAAAGAAGGTTTCCTCTGCTCTGCAAATGACCAGTCATTGACAAACACTAACTGTGCTGCCCAATAATATAGACTGAGATCCGGGAGGGCAATACCCTCATCAAAAACCTTTCTAGTGGAAACCAACATTGCTATCCTGTGGGTCCCGCCATCACACAATAGCTGTCTTGTTGTTGCCTTCACTTGTTTAAAGAAACTGTTCAGGACCTTTAACGGGAAGTTTTGAAGGATGTACAAAAATGAGGGTAAATAGTTCATTTTGTAGAGTGCTGCACGCCCTAGCAACAGCAACAACAACAATAGTTTACGCCAGTGACCCATGTCCCTCCCTTAGTCCCACAGCAACCTGCTCAAGCAATAACAGTAGAACAGCTGGCAATCTCGAGTACTTTAGATTCCCAGACAACCTGAATCCCTGTTCTTCTACTGGAACTGTTGTCCCTGGTTCGCCATCCCACAAGCAGTTACAGACAAGATTTGTCTCAATTAATACACAACATAGAGTAGGAGCAAAAAAAGCCAAAGATCTCCAGTATCCTTACAATGGAACCCTCTGGCTCAGCCAGATATAGAGGGACGTCATCTGCATACAGCGAGACAATGTCCTCCCACTCGTGTTCCCAATGGAGACTGCGCACCAGGGCCTCTCTGCAAATCCTGCTCACCACCGGCACCATGGCTGTTGCAAAGAGTAGCAGGGACAGCGCACAACCCAGCCTCATCCTCCTCTCCAAAGCAAACAATGCAGAAAGGGTACTGTTCATCTTAACAAGGGCTGTAGGGCAGGTGTATAATAATTGAACCCAGGCCCTGAAGGACGGGCCAACGTCAACTCCCTCCAGAAGAGCCATGAGGTATGGCCATTCCAATGGGTTAAACGTCTTGGCAGCATCTAGTGCAAGCAGCGTCACGAGTTCCCACAGGCGGCCCGCATGGGCTAAACATCTCAAGAGGTGTCTAAGGTTGTGTCTGGCAGACCTGTAGGGCAGGAAGCCCAATTGGTCCGGGGCCACGATGATGTGGCTCACCAGCAGCAGGTGATTTGCCAAGACCTTTGTCAGGACTTTAGTCTCGATATTAAGGAGAGAGATCGGGCGATAAGAGGAGCATCATTCAGGGTGTTTTCCCTGCTTATGAATTAAAACTGTGTCTGCTTGTTGTAGATCGTCAGGCAGTATTAAACATTGTGCAGAGCGGTTTCACCACCTGTCATTACACACAGTGAAAGAATTCGAACGGTAATCCATTGGGGCCTGGTGATTCCCTCCCTCCCCCCCCCCTCCCCCCCCCCTCCCTTCAACTGTTTCCCCCTCCTGCAAGTCCCCTTTCAGGGATTTTGCCGCCCCCTTTTCTAGTTGCGTAATTGAGACATCCTAGAGGTACAAACTCAACTCACAGGAGCAGCCTTTATCCGACCTTTGGGTATAGAGATATGTCAGGTTCTCTCCAAAAGCCCGTGCTAACTCAGGGGCCGTTTCTACCATGTGCCGCCCCTCCCGGCCAGTATCCTTGGCACCCACCACCGGCTTTCTTCCTTCCGAGCCAACCATGCCATCACCTTCCGAGCCTTATTTCCCACTACATACAATCTGTGCAATTTAGCTCGGAACAGGGACCTAAATTCTTGTTGAGCTACTTCCCGATAGTCGACCCTTGCGGCCTCAGTGCAGGCCGATAACTCCTTGTCGGGGTGTAACACAAATAGGACCTTCTAGTCCAACAACTGCTCTGGCTCGCTCCCCCTTCTTACCCACCGTAAGGGCTATCAGCCAGCCATGTCCTACTGTTTTGTAGGCCTCCCACATTGTGGTCCCTGATGTTACTGAGCCCTTGCTGTCCCTGAAGTAGGCCTCCTGCACGTAGTGCTTTGAAGACTAGTCTGAAAGGATTCAGGGGTCCAGCCTCCACCCCTGGCCTGCAACCCTTACTGGGCCCACAAAGTGCATAGTCCGAGGTGAGTGTTTTGACCCCTTCCCCTAGTGGCAGGTAATGCGCATTCTTATATCTGCCCGTTTGCCCTGCTGGAACGAGGAAGTAGTGTATGCGGGACATTGATTGCATCGCATTTGTCACATAAGAGAAATGCCTCTCTCCAGGATGTGCAACTTCCCCCCCCCCCCCCCCCTCACCCTCCCTACCATCCCACCCCCCATAACATTTTTCAGTCTTGCATCATCGCAGGCCCCTTTTCCTGCCTTAATCAGTCTGTCTGCCCCCGCCTTCCTGGAACGATGTTCAAGTCTCCACCTGCAAACCAGTAATGCCCCAGGGACTGACTCAATCCGCCCTGACACCTTATCCTGTCCCTGTGTCTGGAGGCCATGCGCCAAGTGCCAGGCTGCCACATACAGTATCTCCCCCTGCCATGTGTCCCCCATAGCCACCTAGCAGCCCTGGGCGGGGGTCTCTGTCACCTGTTACAGAAGGGATTTACTGGCCAGTGTACAGGTGTCCTGGGAGCTTGCTGTGAATCCAAAGTGTGTAAGCAATGTGTATCTGCCTTTACCCAGGAAACCACAATTGTTGTCCGGTAGGTGGGTCTCCTGTAGCAGAACAATGTTTGGTGTATGTCCACCGAGACATTTCAGTATTATTGTCCACCCAGACATTTCAGTATTATTCCTTGTTTGAGCTTGTCTCCCATGCCACTCACATTCCAGGATAGGAATGTGAGGGATGCGCCTCCTGTGCTATGAAGGTAGTGTGACTGCTGTGTGCGTCCCCATTGCCTCCTTGCCCAGAGTGATGATGAGATTTCAGCCCGTAATTTCCATTGTGTTCCCCCCCTCCCATTCCCCCAAACTGTCACCCCCCCATGCGCTCCCCAAATCCCTTGCCCTTCCTGTTTCCTTGTGCGGTGAGAATGTAACCTCCCACTCCCCAATGCCCAAGGTAACTGTCACCCACCCCCCAACATTTTATATGTCATGCTGCTGAGTTTGCAGTTGTGTGATTCAGCGATGTGTCACCGGTCTCTGGAGCTTGCCACTCCGTCCACGCTCCAGGCAGGTGGGTCTCACCATCTTGGGCCCGGCCGGCAGTCTCCCCAGAACCTGTGTGCCCGAGCCAGGCCCCTTACACAATTCATCTACCGTCATGGGGTTCACTATGGGTGTGGTCAGTTTCTCCAAGCCCCTTCTCTGGAACCCTCATCGCTGTCCCCCCAAGTCACGGGAGGTCACCCCCAAGGTGGACCATTTGTTGTTGGTGGAGTAAGGTGCACCTTCTGGACCTCCTGTACCACACTCAGTCGTTCCATCTGAGCCTGGTCCTTTGTAGGGGTCCCTCTGCCGCGCTGCAAGGCAGAACAATGGGATCTTTCACCATTCCAGGTCTCCACCCCGGTTTGTTGATCCAGGACCCCGGTATCCCTTGCGCTCCAGCCAGTCCCTGACCTCAGTGACTGAAGCAAACAAGCATTGGCATAGCCAATAGGTCTCGCCTTTGGGACCTTGTAAGTGTTTAGTTATGCAGCACATTATAAACAGGCTATGCGCCATGGGTGGGACAAAGAGATGCTAGATGCTGGACAGCCTAAAATAAATAAAGCCAGCAAACAGAAAGTAAGCAACTGTGAATTACAAAACATGAAGCCAACTGTCAGGAGTAGGCAGAACGCATTCCCAAGGAGGTTTTAATTAGGATTTTTCTCAATTTAGTAGGACTACTAAATTGAGAAAAATCCTAATTTTAGGACTTTCGGTATTCACAGAAGGCATTTAGGAGTCCTAAAGTTAGGAGTCCTAACTATACTACTACTAAACTGAGAAAAATCCTAATTTTAAGACTTTCGGTATTCACAGAAGGCATTTAGGAGTCCTAAAGTTAGGACTCCTAACTTCTGTGAATACCGAAATGAGTAAGTGCCTTCTGTGAAAACCAAAATGAGTAAGTTCCTTCTGTGAATACCAAAATGGTAGTAAGTTTAGGATTTTGTCTTGTTAGTTCTGTGAATCGGGCCCTAGGAGATTTGTACCGCGATGGCACACTTATACCATATGACTCTCTGTTGGCGGAGGATGGGCTGCCGCCAGGTCAATTCCTTATGCACCGCTCACTGGTTGTGACCCTGACTGCTAAATGGGGAGACATGTCCACGGAGCCACACCAACACCTTACCATACAATACCTTCACGTAATGGGGAGAGGTGGGCACCTGACCTGTTGGTTTGCGACATCGCTGCGTACTCACGCAGCGATCACACTGGAGCCTCTTAGACACAAATGGGAGACTGACATGGGGAGGCCATTAGCAGATAAGGAATGGGAACGGGTGTTGAGAAGCCCAGTGTGCATACCCAGAAATCTGAGGTTCCGGCAGATCCAGTTGTTCCGTACCTCACGCCGGAGGCGGTCAATAGGTTTTTTCACCGTACGGATGCAGTGTGTCCTAGATGTACTGAACCCGGGGTGGGTATGGTCCACATGCTGTGGAGCTGTCCCAGACTCCAAACGTACTGGCACTCAATCAGCGAGCTGCTGCACGTGAGCACCGGCAGTAGTTTACCTTTCGAATGGACTGTATATTTGCTGCACCAGTTCCGCAGAACCCCGGCCACAAAGGTAGTGTCCCGGTTTCTGGATCTGGGTATGGTAGTCGCCAAGCGATTTGCTAACAAAAAGATGGAAGGCACAAGACCCACCTCATGCGAGAGCATGGAGGCATTCGCTTCTTGCATGGGCCAGGGCAGAGGGAACCGCCATCAGAAGGGAGGAAACGCTGGGATTGCGGAAGGAGCCCATAGCTGCTCAGTGGGAGGGTATGCTTCAGGCACTTCAGAGGGTTGAGGAGGAGGGCTCAGGGGGACAGCTTGAGGGGAGGGACGGGGCGATGGGGCAGGTGCCAGAGTTTTTGACCATGTGAGACTGTGATGTTCCATGTGGGAGTTGATTGGTATTGTCAGTGTGGAGGACAATGGTAGTGGCTGCTGAGGGGAAGCCACAGTCAGTCTGCAATACTGGGATATGCTGCTGAGGAGGTTGGGGGGCGGGGGGAAGGGAGATATGGGTACCAATACCGGGCTGCGTTATGATTGTTGGATGTTAATTGTTCTTATTCTAATCCGTCTGTTCTCAAGTCCACGGTGAAGCAGCTGAAAGACTTTACTTAGGGGATTGCTGAAATTAAACAGTCTGCGACTTGTGATGCATTGCAGGAATGACTGCAGCCGTATGCCGTCCTTGTGGGAAATCTGGTGCGGTAGTCGCACTGTGTATGTTCATTGGGCTCTGCCTTCATGTAATGAAAATATGATTATATTGTTGATACGTGCCGTCATGCATAGACAGTACAGAAATATGCTTCTTTCTATGTACTTGTAAAATTCAATAAAACAGATTTAAAAACAAACTGTTGGAGATATTTTCCCGTGTAGGTTTCCCACGTGAAATACTCACATACCAAGGAACCCCCTTTGTGTCCAAGCTGATGGCCCAAATTTGCAAATCTCTTGACATATCGCACATTAAAACATCCGTTTATAACCCCCAAACTGACGGGCTGTGCTAACGCTACAACGCCACACTGAAGTTAACCCTAAACAAACTATTGTGCGTTGAAGGGAAAGAGTGGGACAAACCACTGCCCTTAGCCATCTATGTTGTCAGGAGCCAGAGACAATCCAGTCTAGGCTGCTCCCCATGTCAGCTCCTTTATGGACCGGGAGCCACATAGTTTGGAAACAGGAAACACAAGAGACCAGTTCCGTCCTTGAGTATACCCAAAGACTACGCACCTGGCAAGCAACCGCTACTATATGACAGGGGGAAGAAATGGAGACAACTGACAGTAGGAGACTGGGCCCTGGTCTTAACGCCATCCTCCTTAGCAAAAGTAAAAGCCGGCTGGCAGGGCTCGTACAAAGTCGTGAGTACAGTGGGTCTAAATTCCTACCATTTACAAATCACGCCAAAACGCACACAGTCGTATCATATCAACCTTCTTAAGAAATGGCTGGGTCCCCTCCCCAAGGACTTGCACACCGTTATCCCCGTGGTTCCCCATGACACCACCCTACACCAATTGGTTATCAATCCCGAACTCAGAAAAACACCCTACAGGACACCCTACGTCCTTTTTCCCCCTTATTTTTTGACCTCCCGGGTAGAACGTCCTTAGCAGAACACACCATCCCCACACAACCCGGACAGGTGATAAGACAAAAACCCTACCGTATTCCTGCGGCTCGGAGAAAGGCCGTAAGCCAAGAGGTCGAGAGTATGATCGCCCTGGGCGTCATAAAGCCATCCCCAAGCGAGTGGTCCTCCCCTATAGTGTTAGTACCAAAACCGGACGGTTCCGTCCGGTTTTGTATTGATTTCAGGGCAGTAAACGCGATCTCCAAATGTGACTCCTATCCTCTCCCTCTGGTGGACGAACTAATTGAGAAACTAGGGGTGGCACAATACATCACCACCCTAGATCTCGCAAAGGGGTATTAGTAGGTGCCCTTGAGACCCCAAGACCAAGAAAAAAATGCCTTTTCAACTCCCACAGGCCTTTATGAATTTACAATGCTGCCTTTTGCCTACACGTAGCACCTGCCACCTTTCAGAGACTTATGAACAGGGTACTGGACAATTGATATTGTCATCTACAGCCCCACCTGGGAGGCACATTTGCAACATTGCCAGCTGGTACTCCAGGCTCTTTGGGAAGCAGGACTACACATAAACGCGAAGAAGTCCAGGGCCGGCTTCCAAAAGGTCAAATACCTGGGGTACCTCCTTGCGAAGGGTCACATAGAACCGCAGGAGGAGAAAGTGAAAGCTATAATGCAAGCCCCGTTTCCCACCACCAAGAAAGAAGTTAGGGCGTTCCTTGGACTCCTGGGATACTACCGGCGCTTCATTCCCCAGTATTCTGAATTGTCTACTCCCCTTACTGACCTGTTACAGAAACAGGTAAAGACACCAGATCTGCTACACCCCCATCCGAAGCCCAGAAGGTGTTTACCGCTCTAAAAACAGCCATCACCTCCAGCCCCATTCCAAGGTCCCCAGATTTCAGGAAACCCTTCCTGCTACAAACTGATGCCTCCGAGCATGGAATAGGGGCAGTGTTGTCCCAGATCTCTCCTGAAGGTGATGAACACCCAGTGCTATTCATAAGCCGTAACAACGTTATCCCATTATAGAAAAGGAATGTTTGGCAGTGAAGTGGGCAGTGGACAAACTTAGATACTACCTGGAGGGTTTCCATTTTGTCCTTTATACCGATCATGCCCCTCTCTTATGGATGAGCCGGAACAATGGTAACAATCCTTGAATATTGCACTGGTTCCTCTCCCTCCTTCCCTTCTCTTTTGAAGTCTGCCACCGCAAAGGCTCCAGCAATGGGAACGCAGACTTCCTTTCACGCATGTCACTGTTCCCCAACTGTGAACAGACTGGGGTGGGGGTGTGTGAGGAGGCGCCCGCGAACCTGGACTGACACTCCTTCCTCAGGGCTTAAACCAGACTCCCCTTACCTCTCTCCCTGTCCCCTCCTTTGCTTCCAGGCTCCCTGGTTCTACCCCTTTAAGGCCGCGCCTCCCACGCATCCTTTCTCCGGTCACGTGTCCGCATCACAAAATCCGACTTGGATAAAGCCGGAAGAGGCGTTTCTGGAAGTGTTCCCGACAGGAAGCAGCAGGACGAAGAGAACGGAGCAGGAAGAGAACGGGAGACGAACCGAGACGTGTTTTTTTACCCCTTGGCTCGACGTTGCTGCCAAGAACCGGAGATACAGACGAGACGGAGCCGGGACCGGGAGAAGAGGTCACCTCCGCCTGCCACAACTCTGTGAGGGAGCCGGACCCTATCCGGTACCGCGAAGAAGCCGGCTGCGTGCCAGGAGGGACGTGACTTCACAAGGTACGGACCCGCTTCGGGACTGCATGGGGAAGGGACGTTGGGGTTACAAAACCCGGCGTGGGTGGAGGGAGTTAGCTGCCTAAGGGGCCGCTCTTGCTGGCACGTAAGCAGCGCACGCTCACTGGCGTCGGTCCTGGGTGAATACTCCTTGCACTCCCCGATCCCTGACACTTAATAAGCAAACAGGACCTCCTCCTTATGGGGTGTTTCTTTTCGTTTTCTTCCCTTTATGTTCTGGCCACTGATACACCTCGGGGAGCCACGTCGGCCTGAATGTGACACCGAACATTCAAAGACTCCCCTCTGATCTCCTTCTGACGAAAGAAGGAGAGAACCAAAGACACAAGTCACGCCAAGACCCCGGGGACACTGTTTTTATGCTGTACTGTGCACTAGTCCTGTTTTACCGGCTTGCTGCTACCAATAAACCCCTTAAACACTCTAACGTTGTCCCTGTCTTCTTCTCCACCGCATCACACAATTCCATTCTGGGGCCATCCCCGTGCCCTGGAACACCAATGATGCGTACATTGTTTCACCTGGGGCGGCCCTCTGCGTCATCAGTCTCTTGATTTCCAGCTGTAGCTGCATCTGCAGTGGTGTGATCCACAACCAAAGATGCGATCTCAGTTAATGAACGCTCTACCTCACCCACCTTTGCTGATATTTCTGGTGATGCGCCCAAAGGAGGCCCACATCCTGGGCCACTGTCTCTTATTTTTTACGCCAATTCCACCTTCGTGTTGCGGATGGGCGCCAGGATCTTGTCTGTGTGCACTTGAAGTGTCGCCTCCACACAAGGCTGTGCACCCTCATCCATCTTTAGGCTGCCGCAAATGACCAGCGTCCAGCTGTTGCCTTCGGACTGGGAGGGGGGAGATGCCTAGAAAGCGCTACTCCTCGCCTCATGACCACAATGCCGGGGCCACAGCACCCTGTCTCCTGGGGCCTCCGGCACACCTCGGCTGACCGCCCGCCCTCCGCGTCGCCCTTGCAGCACTACATCTGATTCCTCTGCGGACTGCTCTCGGCAACCAGAGGGGGGAGACCACCCCCAGTCTTCCACCCTCGGCACCCCACACTATCAGAAGCCCTTGGCCACCTGCAAGATTGGAATCACTGCAGGATGTTGTGGGCTACAGGGCCATCGCCTTCCAGGCCACGCCACATAAACTATAATTGTTGATGCAAAGTTTACTGATAAACATCAGCATAAAATAAGAGTTTAATAAAGAAACGTGGTACCTCACATCTGAGGGGCACAGAGTGTGACTGGATAACATAGATGCTTCTAGGACCTTCACAGTTAAAGCACAACTGAGTATTGGGGGAATATCAGAAAAACTCGGATTGCATGAAGGGAAATCCTAGGGCAGGTCTACCAATGACTGACAGGTGGCCACATTTAATCCAGATCAATATTACTTTGAAATAATATCTTCATTCTATCATCTATATTCAGAAGTGAATGAGTTGGAATGATTATAATTTTATTTCGAGGAAGTTTGGGGATATGAGTGTGTCCAGCAGAACGGACACCTGTTTGGGATTAAATACAACATTCTAGAATCCGATTTAAAACGAGTGTCCAATTCTTCATCCTTCCTAGGCCTGAGTACAGGATTTTCTTATTTTCCTAGATTGCAAAAATACAGCTTGCACCTCTAAAAGTGGCATCCAGCCAAATAATTCTGAGAGTTCATTCACCCTGTTTTCATCAACCTCAAAGGTTACTTATTAATGCTAACCCATTCCCACCACGCCATTGCTTCTGTTCTTTATGGTAGAAATCTGTGTATCCTCTCTGTCCTCCATGCACCTTTGAAGAGCCTCTTGCCGAGCCTCTACCTTCCCTTCTCTCCTTGCTCGCACACTCCACTTAGCATCCTATATAATATTAATTTAAGGATTTCTTTCCTCACCTTCTTTTACATCTCCAATCCCTGCCCGCTTTTAACCATTTCTCCTTACTTGTGTATGCCTCTATCCTCTCCTTGTTCTGCCTCCTTCCAGGATCATTTCTGATCCAGTTGTTGTAGAAACTGAAAACAACTGCAGCCATCCTTATAATAGCTTTTTTGGCCTTCTGCTGAAGACTGTGCCGGTTGAATAAGGTCCCAAACCTGATTTATAGGCCTGAGCTGCAAGCAAAGGCCTGAGGGTGAGGGCTTTTAGCAATCAATATAGAGGGCTATAGTGCTATTAGAATATTCCACCCACTAAGGATAGAATGTTATAAATTAAAAAGGGAGAAACAAAAGGACTAACATTGGAATATTGGAGCTGAAGGCCTGTACCAGCCATTATTGGCCCGTGCCACTCCATTGTATTCACTGGAGCTCTGAACATTGTAATTATCCATTTAAAAAAAAAAAAAGAACCAACAGTCAGTTGCCCCATTTTTTAATTTCTCTTTTTAAAAAGGCATTCAATTTCTATTTGTGTAGTGTGAGAAATTGTTCCAACATGTACATGATTTTTCTCTTTGTTTAAGCCCAGACCCTGCAGGTAATACCAGAAATGTAAAGATTTTTTCATAGATTTCATCAGGTTTCCATTTATGGGAAATGAGATTATGCTATTTTTTGCTAATAAAGTATGTTTTTGACTTCTAACATTGCATATTAAAATAATCTGAATACTTATTTAAAATGGATAGTGACCAGTTTCTGATATGGCTGCTGCACACTGATAACTGTCAAATACTACCAGTATATATGCGCATTTAGTATTTCAGTCTTGCAACTGTTTTATAATCGGCACAATGCAATTTTGATGTGTGAAAAGTAAGTATAGCGTTCCTATTTATTACAAAAATATAATGCATTTTCACTTGTTTGGCAGTAAAAAGGGTTAGTATGTTTACTTTCATTTCATTGCATTCTGTTAGATCCAGGCACTAAAAATCAATCTAAATAACATGATAGTGTGCTAGCATAGTGTCCAACTTTCAAAGTGTGGCTATTGCAGTGGCCAGAAATAAAGATTCATCACAGGCCTAATTTCTGGTTGTGAAATAAAATTAATTCAATAAAGTTAATGTGTTGGAAGTGTTCTTTCCAGGAAAGATTATATGAGTAGGGAAACAATCAAGGGAAACACCCCAGATGTGAGAAGCATGCTGGGCCTGTGGATTTCAGAAAAATGACATACTGACCAATAGTTGACAAAGCAGTATAAGCATGGAAGAACCATACTGGTGGCAGCTCAGCAAAAGTTCACCATTGCAGTCTGATAATTGCATTTCATGATATGTTTAGTTGCTAACTGAATGAAGGTGTGAAGTGTTCTCCGTCATTTGGCGTATATATAGTTCTGGTGTGTCTGTGCATTTGTAGCCACATGTTTCTGGGAAACTGTTCCTATCTGAAAAGTGACTTCAGAACTGCTGTTCAAGCCCTCATATTCGTGCATCTGGATTGTGGTAACACCTCCATGGCCTCCCATACTCCATAATGGCACCTCGTAAGGGCATCCTACATGCTGCAGCAGGTCTCATCCAAGGCCTGAAGAAATATGATCCCCATACTGATAGTGTGAGCCAATGGACCTCCATCTTCAAAAGCAGCTGCACCATTTATAAAGGCATCATGAGCTGCACCCACACTTACCCTGCAAACCAGCTCATCTCTCTGCACACCTTCAACCAAAACACCTTGAAATTGGAGACTAAAATGTGAAAAAATTAAAAACAAGACACCAGACCTTTTCCCTCTAGGCACAGAAGATCTGGAACAACATCACTATATCCATAAGTACCACCCCAATGCTGCTACAATTTAGGAAAGAGTTAAAGACCTATCTCTTGAAAGAACTCAACATCACAGTACAGTAGTAATCCAATAACCAGCTACCTCTCCTATCACTGGTTGACTGCTTACCTTTGACCCTGTGCAACGCTCCGCTTACTTTTTATGCTAGGTTCACATTGGAAAATACACTATATATCCATCCATCCCTACACTACAGCTCTGATGAAATGAATGCTGATTCATGAAACATTTTATCTTAAACCACATCGCAATTGCGTGTTACTATTCTTACAACTGATACGAAATATGAAGAAGAAACAAAAATATGGGTTTAACTTTCTAGAAGTTGATCTGGTTGTATGCATTAGATCTCACAGGCAGCTTTCCCTTTTGGACGTTAATGGTAGGGTCCAGTGTTTATTCTGCTCCTTAGTGTGGTCTTTCTGGCAAAGCATCAGGCTCAATACTTCTTTTACCAGGGCAGAATTTCAGATCAAGTTATTTATCAGGAGAACGTAGTCCATCATCGGTGTCTTAGCTTTGTTGCTTTGACGGATTATGCTTTTCAATGTGGCTTCCACTCCATTGAGTTAGTACTGGAATTCTTCCAATATAGCCACTTTTAATACATGGATTCCTTGGTTGGAGGTGGGCATTTCTTCTCCGAAACAGCTAGTCACAAGTTAGTGGCAGGTGAAGACCTTGCTTCATTCCTGAAATGATACAGCCCCAACCCACCTTGGTTTGTTTTGGTGTCTACACTGCATGATAGCTGAGGGTCTGCAAACATAGGTTCTGATACTTTGATTAGGTTCTTGGGTAGCAGATTAAATGTTGCCTGATAGTCCATCTCCAAGTAGTTCCATGAACATGTATGAGTATTTGGTCTGTTTTGTCTGCCTTCAGTGACTTTCATATCGCGAGATAGTCTTTGGTGTATTTGAGCAAAGGTGTGCTGATATGGGGTGAAACGGAGTGCACACTTTGAGTGATAGTTAAAATAAATTAAAAACTGTGTGGCTGCTGCAGGCTAGTAGGGATTGCTCAACTGAGATGTGCCTGTCCCTATTCTCGATCAACAACTATAGCTTTGGCTAAAACAATGTGATTTAAGTATATGAATCTACTTCTACGGAATTGGTGATTTTCATTGATAGTTTTAATCTGTCCAGGTTTTTTTTTTATCGAACAGGCTCAAATAAAGCCATGTCACAAGCCAGTGTATCTTATATTCAGCTATGCCAGGCAGCTCTAATATCCAGGTTGTTTGCTTTCAGTGTGCTGCATGTGGTCGTGTACTGGCAGTTAAGGGGCCTTATTCACCAAAGGTTGGGCCTATATGCAGACAGTGATCATCCTGCCTGGTACCACCAGCCAATAAATGTTTCTTTGCTTTGTAGATTGTATTCACAAGATGGAGAGCACATTGTACTTGTGCGCACAAGAGATGGCAAATTCTATGCAATGGATTCTGCTTGCCCTCATGAAGGTTAGTTGCAGCACTTCTCAACGTTTGGTTGGTTATGCATGGTTCATTGTGATTGACGTTAGGCCATGAGCAGACATGTTTTTAAACACTAAGGAACATTTATGAATTAATACTTTTTATTAGCTTGTTTTTTGTATAAACACATACACCTACTACTACCAGCAGGTGGGGAAACCTTCAACTGCAAATGCAATTTTAGAGTAATTATAACACTTTTCAGTTTTAATTTAATCAGTGCTTCTCTCACTCTTCAAGAGGCCCACAGCTTTGATGTGATTTGGCTTAATAATGTACTGTATACTATCAACTCAATCAACCGTGCTCCTCGAACTGATCATTTTCTTTTTTTTGGGGTTGGAAAATGGCTTTTCCACTTCAAGCACAGATAAAAAAAATAGACCCACCTAGAATAATTAGAAATTGATGCAAGTTCTACTTATCCTCTGCAGCAGCAGCATTAGGCAGGCGAGTAAGTCCGGGCTTAATCGGGAGAATCCTGAACACTTATTAGCAGTTTACAATGATAAACTGAATAAAATCGTGGAACTCATCACCCATGGTAGATCTGTTGGGAGTAAATTACGAATTGGTGCATCTAAAAAAGAAGCTCGGCAAGCTGGAACGTCGCTGGAGTCAGGACTACTCGCCACCCATACAAAATGAATGGCGTATACTGAATAATTCTTACTAAAGTGCTTTAAAGGTAGCCTAAGCCAATCATTATTCTGACCATATTTTAAATGCGCCCAGCATTTATTTGATAAAATACTTGTTTTGGGTCGTTAGAGGGCTCAAAGAACAACCTAATGGGGACATGAACGAACAGTTACATATGAAAAGTAATCAATTTGTGTTTTTTAAAGAGACATTTTTTTAACATTAATGCACAGATAGATATGCCTCACTCCTCCCCTGCTGAGCTTCAACGGGCAATATTGGCACCTTGGCAGTCAAACAGTTTAAATCAGTTTATGGAACTTAATGAGGATGACCAGAGCTAATTAAGAGCAGTAGATCCTCATTCTCTTGGGCATAAAATGTTGCCCGCCGAAAGTCAGAAAGTGATAATATCGTAATCACCTGACACGGTTCCTGACATTATTAATGCCTCCTTAAGGACTGGGTGGTACCTTCAAGTTTAAAACTTTGCAACTCATTCCATTGCTGAAAAAACCCACATTAGACCCAAATCACTGAGAAAACTGTAAGTCTGTGTCTCAATTGCCTTTTCTCATGAAACATCTCAAACTCCCTGTTTTCTGTCAATTGTCAAGCTATTTAGAATCTTTTGTGCTTTTGCATTCATCACAAGCAGCATTTAGAAAAGGTGTACTAGGGAATATGCAATTAATGTGGTACTACATGATCTTCGAACAGGTGCTGAAGAAACATCCCAATGCCACTAATTCTGCTGGATTTTTCAACAGCATTTGTCACCGTGGACCTCCAGACCATGTTGGAGCCGCTGGAGGTCCTCTCTGTAGGAGATATAGTACTTAACTGGTTCTGCAATTTCATGCCCAAGCCTTCTGCTTGGATGGGCAACTTTTGGATGAAAAACAACTGACTTGTACAGTTTCACAAGAATCTGTCCTTTTTCCCCTTGGTATCTAACTTATACTTGATTCCACTGGCTAAATTGAATCAAATGTTAGGACTGTCGGCTATTGCGTATCTAAGTAGACACACATATTTGTTTTACAATCCGTGATAATCCAGAATTGACTGCAGATGCTCTTAGGTTCTGTTTAACTAATATGCCTACTTGGATGGCATCTAACAGGCTAATGCTAAATAGGGGGAACACTGAGCTTCTCTTACCTTTTAGGCAAACTCAAATTTGGGAGCACAATTTGTGGCCTTCTTCAGTCATCAGAAAGCCTTTAACCTTCCAAAAAGTTCAAAGTCTTATCTAAATGATTCCCAGATGTTGTGAGAACATCAAATAATGTCCATGGGAAGAAACTCATTTGCGAGAAATTTTGTAAATGGTGTAAATATGTCCTTGTAGCTGCCATTTTGTTGGTCAGTTGACATCCTGATTTTATCCATACCCAACAGCTTCCATATGCGTACTAATCATATTTTCTTGGTTGTTACTTTGTCTGGACCCCAAAAAGGAGTGATGACCTGGGCACACATAATGCCCGCAACATTTTGTGCCTCTCTGTGAGTGTAATGGAAATGTATGTTTGTTGGGTGAGGCCGTGGACCAAGCATACTCTATGCTTTTTGAAGATTTCTGCAGAGTCTGCCATCTGTTCGGGACAATCCTAGAGTAGGTTAAGCAGGGTGCTGGCGTCCCACTACAGCCTCTCCTCTGACCTCACTTGATTCTGTTTATTCTTTCTGAGGTCAGGTACCAATAGTCAGCTATTTTAGTTGCTTGTTCTCCACATGTTTTGCTTCTGGTTGTTATGCAGGCTCTGAAAAATCTCTATCCATTCTTTGTTGTAATATTCTGCCTGGTTCTCCTTCCTATATCCTTTGGCCAAGGGTTATATCAAGGTGTGTGGGTCTTATGAGCAATGTGTGCATGTTTGAGAGGAGGTGCTTGTCATTCTGTTTTGTAATGTACCATTTGTCAAAAACTGTTAAGGGCCTACTTACTAGTGTCTTTACTGATTTGTTGGCAACTCGATGTTAAATCTGGAAATATCATAGCCTCTCTGTTTTAGGAAAGTCATAGTCTGTTTTGAGCTTCTCAAAGGGAATAATTCTATCCTAGTTGAACAGGCTTCCTACCCTTCATATGTGATGTTCCTCACAAATGCCAGCGTGAAGTCCGGGTTACATTACAGACCTGAGCGGTGAGGGAAAGGATTTTAGTGCCTTCCTCAAACCCATACCACAAGAGTGACTTTTGTCACAGAGGAAGAGTAAAGTCTGCATGCTCTATGTTTTAGGTAATCATAGTACCCTCCAGATTTGTGTGCCAGTGAATGGTTTGGTGATAAAGCACCGACCCATCTATGATTCAATTATACCCCACTCCTGCATGTATCTTTATTGTGCAGCCCAGTAGTATGAAATAATGTTTGACATTTTCAGTTCGCCTCCTTCTAGGAGTCTTCGTAGTATCTTTCATAGTTTGGTTTCGTGCAGTTTCTTTAGAGATGTAATAGTTACTGAATGGAAGAGACCGGAACACAAGCAGAATATTCCTGAGCCTCCCCAGTCATAGTAGGCCCTGAAAGTTTCATGTTTGCCTCTCACAGTGGATGGATTGTAGCTGGGTAATTTATGTGGATAGTAAGTGATGAGTACACCGTTAGTTGTCTCCCACAATATGGAATTGAATGGGAGGCCCAGGTAAAGGGGTGCTGTCTTTTAAGAGCTTATTTCTTGTAGAGAACTTGAAATGTATGTAGATTTAGACAAAACTTAGAGACTTCCTCAAATCGTATCATTTTAATTTTCAGCTTCAGAGGTGTTGCGCTAGGTTCTAGGGTAGTCGTCAGAGTACATACTCAGTTTATGACTATCGCTCCCTATTTTAACTTGTGTTATGTCTGTATTCTTCCATGCTCTCTCCACCCAGCTCCACATAGAGAGCGAAAAGAAAGGAGAGAATGAGTGCATCCTTAGCTGCTGCCCTCTGTATCAAGAACAGGCTAGAGGGCAATCGATTTGCTCCAACCTTTGCTGTTGGCTTGTTTTAACTACAAAACCCCTATCTGCAAAATTTGGAACCAAATCGGAAACTGCTCAGGGTCCCTTCCAAATCAGGCCTATGAAATTAATTGAATGCCCTCAATTATTTAGAGCAAGATTTTGTTACCTGATCGTTTCACATCATCATTAATGTATAAATTATTTTTCGTATTGTCATTTTAATTCTGGCCAGGTATGAGTCCTGACTGATCAGGGTCGATTAGGCCTGATATTGAGGGATTATGTATTTGGGCTAGGATCCCAGTAAATAATTTAGCATCCACATTTATAAGGGAAACAGGTCTAGAAGACAAGCGCAGCGATCTATCCTTCCCTCGTTTGTGGCTCATAAATATGGCAGAATGTTTTATAAAAAGGGGGTGGGGGGATGAAGCCATTTGAGCCTGGAGATTTTCTGGTTTGAAGTCTTCTCGATTAATAAGAAAGTCTACAGTGTCTACTTGTTCCAGCCAGGATGTTGTTATCTGGGTCAAAGACATGTATTCTTGGGCCCAATCTGAAGGCTTGTTTTTGGCTGAATATGTGACACTGCAGAAGTTTCTAAATTCAAGAGTGATTCCTGATAGTCTTTGATCAGGATATCCCCTTGGTCTTTCACCTCACCTAGTTTATCTTTCGCCCTCTTAGCTTTTAATTTACAGACAATCTGACTTCCTGCTTGTACCCACCCATATAATATGTTTGTTTGGTCAGTAGCAGAAGCAAGACGTACTGCTCAGCTTTGTCTTACATTTTAAGTTGTACCTTGGCTATGATGAGTTTAAGTCATGTCTTGGGTGCCCCGGTCTTGGCAACCGTTGGCCTGCATGGCTCCTTTCTCACGGCTGCCTGGAGCTTATCACTGCAGGTTGCTCCAGAACGGTTCTCCACTCTGCACACTCAAAACGAGATGGGCTGCTTCTTCCGTTCCAGGGTGTTCTTTTTTTCCTGTGCAGAGCATGGGCACGCCCCTCCGGTTGGTTCTTGTATCAACGCAGAGAACATGTTGGCTTCCTTTTGAAGCCTGGAGCATTCAAGTATATCACTCTCCTGCTTCTTCTGGTTCCACTGTCCATGGTATTCCCTTGATTCTAAGCCTTCCCTCTGGGTTCTGAGGGGGATGCTGGAGAGCCCTGTAGCGCTACACTCTTGAGGGGACCCAATGGAGACAGCACAGTTTTATCAAAGCCCACATGCAGGAGCAACTGATGCATCTTATGCCTCTACCATCTTGACTTTGCCCCGGGACAGGTATGTATATCTGCAAAACCCTAGATGCTAGAGTTCTGTTGAAGAAATATGCAGCTAAAATTACAGTTTTTTTTCTGTAAATTCTTAGTTTGTTTAATTTGTGTAGAAACTTACAAACCTTCTCCATATTTTACCTGTACATCCATGAATATAGATTTACATGTCCGAGATACAGCATCATGATTTAATTAAGGTTTACTCTACCAGCAATGATTGAATGCCTTAACTGGTCAGTGCCTTTGTTCATCAGAATCGAAACTGAATAAGGAAGAGATGGTTTTGATTACTGGGAAACCATTGTATCTGAGGAAAACGCTTCCTAAAACAAGTTGAAACATAAGTCTAATTGGTTTGCTATTGTTATAATGTGTTTATCATGTACCCTACCTATGTTTGGCATACAGGAGGACCCCTGGAGTTAGGTGACATAGAAGAGATGGGCAACGGGCGGTTCGCATTGATCTGCCCTTGGCATGATTTTGATTTCTTTTTGGATGATGGCTCGTCTTCATCCGGTTTACAGGTTAGTGTGAGCATTGTGACAAGTGCAGCTCTACTGAATGTATCAACTGGAATTGACGGCATGATATGAAGGGCTGGGTGCAGCAAAGAAGTTCAGCTCAGGAACTGGATGAACTTATCTTACTCTATTGTAAATAGATGACATGTCCTGAGCATCATTTGATGACTGAATGGGGGTAATATACAGAAGAGCTAGAAGGGTGCACCTGTCTGCAGACCTAGTCATACACTACCTCAGGAACCTAACCAGCAGCATACAAAGGAATAGGTGAGACTGTCCTATGAGCAATAGGTGAGGCAGACGGCGAGGTGAGCTGACTTTGAGAAAAAAGAGAGGCAGCTGTAGGGGGCCAGATGACTGAGAAATAAGAGAGGTAACCCCAGGACTCAACTGATTTAAGACTGAGGAACACATACATTTGCTGGTTTAAGCATTAGGCTTGGAAGCAGCAGAAGAATGACACTTTCTTCTTCAGAAATGTATCGGTCCATTTTCTGATCTGTGTGACCATTTAGTTTCTCAAATATTTCAGGCCTCCATTCTTATCTCAATACTTAACAGTTTGTGTAGTCTTTACTTTGGATGTATACTCGCTGTTTTTATATCAATATTTTAGTTCTGGGTGTCGGGCTTATTGGCTACATTGAAACTCGTCAGGTGTAAATCCCTATCCATGTCCCAGCTATCAGTAAGCAAGCCTGGCCTCTACCTGGAGCTACGCAGTTTGGAAAAGAAATGGCCCCATTGTACTTAATTTTCCTAACCTGTTAACTAGAAAGCTGGAGGTTTGACGGGACAGATTAATTAATTTAAAATTATAATGCAACCTTCTTCACTTCTGCCTGCCACTTTATTTAGTTTTCCCACAGTGCCCATCCTCCTAGTTTACAAGATAATAAGGTAGCAAATTATCGTATTTCAGCTTCATGTATATTTTGGAACTACACCCGCTTCATCTTAAATCAGCAGCTTCTTATTTTCTGAAAATGAACCATAGTTGCTCTCAAATATGAGCTTGTTGTTTTAGTAAATAAACTCATTGGTCCAAAACATTAGCTGTTTTCAGAGAATTCTGAAATTTGGATCTCCAATGCTGTTTTTCCCTCTGTACTCCAAATAATCTGATCTTCATTAAACAATTGATGACTATGTTTTGAAAACAGACTAACATTTGCCAAAACATTATGCATTTTGCGAAATCCCCAAATTATGCTTGCTTGCATTTTTGGCACATGAACGTGTTCCTCCCCAAACAAAAGAAATTGCATTTTATGAAAACTCACTCTTTATTCCCAAACTATCAGGAATTCAATTGCATGAAAGACATTATTTTGGTCCATAAATAATAATCTGTCATTTTATGAGAACACAATAAATACCAGCCTTTCATTTCCAGTTAACACTCTAGTCCCTATTCATAAAAATATTTTTGGCCATAAACATAAGTGTATGACCCAAAATACCTCCTTTAAGTTTGTAGGGATTCCTTGTAGGTGTAAAGGGATCATTTCAGGTTGTCTTTTAGGCTTAGCAATTAAGTGGACGAATCCGGGTTCCACACTTTTATCTGTACAAGGGTCTGGAGACACACTACTCTTCCTGTTGGTTCCTCTACCGCCACACAAGCACGCTGTAGGAATTTGGATTATTATTTGAGGTTGCTGACTACCCGCTTCAAGAAATGATCACAACCCTTGTCAGGGCGAACCCTCAGAGACACTAAATTAACCAGAGCTCAACCACCTGGCAGCTATGTCACAGAGCAGACAGGCTTAACTTAGGGTAATATCTAAATTATTTATGAAATACCAAAACAGTAGCGTAAAAATGCAAAAAAATACAAATCCCAAACTGAATTTGAAAAATAGAGTAAAATGTCTTAAACAAAAGGACACCAAAATGATAAAAATCCAATAAGGGGATAAGAATTTTTAAAGTTTTAAGTAGAGAAAGCTCCAAAAAGCTCAAATCAATATTCAGTGACCGCGATCGACCGGGAGCTAGGCACATTTAAATGCTGACCGCAATAGAGTGCAAGTCAAATACATCAACTAGTTTATTTCTGGTCAAAGATTTTTCCCTTTCTGGTGCAGTCTTGTAAGTCCCAATCCTCCACAGTACATTTCCAGGCCTTCCAGGACCTCATGAGAGACTCACAGGGTGTTAAACAGCGCCTAACAGCAGGGCTGATTTGCCACTGGTTAGCTGGGTACTTCCAAGAAAAGGTCTCTTGCAGCTTGTTGTTTCCCTGTAGTCACACACAAGGTAAGCTAACTGACCCTTCTGGGTACAAGAGGGAGCAGGTCAAGTCCTTCTGGATACCTCTCAGATTACAGACAGCAGATCCAGTCTTCTTCCGCGGATCTGGAAAATGTTGTGAGGTGGGTGCTTGGTGCCCACCTTTAAGCCTAGAACAAGCAGGGACTAGGGTGAGAGGTGGAGAAGCCTTGGTTGACTCCCAGGCAAGCCCCAACCAATCGGGAAAAAGTTCCCACAGCCAACCCTACCAAATGTCTGCATTTTCAAGATGGCGAAATTCATTGACCACACTAATCTTGGGCTCTGAGGGCTGGGCATGTGTGTGGAAAGTGTACTGTGGTAATCCTAGTGTTCGCCCACATCTAACACTAAAATGCAGTTTAAGGCAGTCAGTGTATCCACAACAAACCCAGAGACAAATGTCTGGTAGGATAAAAGCGGGGTCCTTTTATAAACCAAACAGTGGTTGCACAAGAATTTGACATCATGTTCTCTCCGTTTTAAGCTTGTCCCAAATGTCACATGGCTGAACAGACCTGTCAAGTAGGATTAAACACTGTGCTCTCATAAGGGAGGCCTGCAGCCCCTACCCTGCATATTCTACTAGACTCTGAGGAGTCTTCTCTGCCCATTCAGATCAGCCTCTTATTTTTTCCTATCCAAAGCTAATTATTGGCTGGGAGAAGCTGGAGACCCAATGCAAATTAGCCTAATCAATGTGATTGTAGGTTATCCCTTCACTGCTTCTGTACTGGATGGCACAATAGGTGCACCACTCCACTGGTGGGAATTAACTTCAATGCCGTCGATACACTTTGTACTATATGCTAGGGACTTATAGGCAGGTTAAATATGCCACTTAGGTGTATGCCAATTCAACCATGTTCAAAAGGAGAACAGAGGAACTTTATTACCGATGATCAGGGGTAAAGTTCACAAAGCTCTAAAGCCAGCAATAAAAATATGGTCCAGCAAACCCAAAATCCAGGGTTACCATGCATAAAAGGCGTTTTTTGTACACACTCTTTTCTTGTGAGTATATATACAAGACCCTTTCTATTGATGAGCAAAGTGTGTATATAAGTGCTAGCAATTGTTAGTGGACTAAACTGACAAACTTATCAGCACAGCTATGAGCATTGGTGTCTGATTGATGGTGTTCTGCCCCAACACCAAATGGGTCACCTTCCATTATTGACAGCCTTAGTTTTACTGGTCTTAGTGCTCTGAAAATGCATTCTGGGTAATTTGAGCTCAACTTGCCGTTTAAGTTCGCACTCCAGCACTAAGCACTTCTTTATGAGGATGAGCTATTTCTGTAGTCATGGTGCACTTGGAAGATCAATGGGTACATCTAGATAGACAGTGAAACAGTGGGCAATGTGTTCCATCCACCTTGCTCACTGGCTAGCCATACTTATACATTGATAGTATGCATCTCTCTCTCTCTTTTCAATCAGAACCAAGTGTATGACGTGAAGGAATGTGATGGCGGTCTGTACGTGAAGACGCAAAGTACTCTCTCGAAGATTCCCATCAAGGAAACTGAAGTCAAGCAATGTGGTAAGAAACATCCTAGGTGATGTGTAGGTATTGTTTTTTTCTATGTTCTGCTCAATCAGATGTCCTGGGTTTCCATGAAGTCCCTTGGAGGTACAGCAAATCATTCACAAGCGACTCCAGAATATGTTCATTGCGATAATGCAAGAGCATTGTGCATTTACTAGTTGTATTAAGGAGTGATTTTTGTAATGATAAGGGGTCTAGATACCTGAGTTATGTTGCAGTGAGCCTCTAAGCTAAAGGCCTTCAAAAGAGGATGTTTATGGGTTTCGTATAGAAATGTAAGTGCGTGCCTTGAATTCTTTAATGGATTGTCCGCTGAAATTCCTTTTATTTGAACTTTTTCTATTAAAAGCACTTTTCAATGGAAAACTATTTCGGCACTGGTCGCTTGTATCAGGAAAACATCTTGCATAGATACATATGGCCATTATTACATAAAAGATAAAAATATTTGATAAAATAATTTATTAAAATCCATTAAAGGAGACAGAAATTATAAGAAAGTCTGTGGCAGCTAATGGGGCCCAAGATGAGGTTTGCCTAAACTGACATCAAAAGCCAAGCAATCTGAGCGATGGCATGCATATTGCCAAATTTAGTTTGGGGCAAATAGCAGCCTGTGACAGCAAAGGAGGAAAGGGTAGTAAAGTAGCTAGGTCAAATGTAAAATGGTATACTCTTGTGCAGTGTCCTGTTGGGAAAAAAAATGTAGTCCAGCGCATGAGTTGGAGCATGATTGGTAGGTTGAGGGAAAAAGAGAGCATTTTTTTAAAGTGAAAAAGCAAGCCACTCATCTTCTTTTTTTCTTTTCCTATTCACCTTTTCAATCTATACAGATGTTTTAAATTGTAACAATGGCATTCATTTTCCTGCACTTAGGTTTATCCACCTTTTGTTTGCTTTTCTGGGCCACATATAGAACAACTGCCTAAATAAACTGCTAACAGAATCCAGATACGGTATTCTTTACTTCCGATGCAGTCTTTTTGCATTAGGCATTTTCTCACCTACCCGTATTCGGCGGAAATCAGGATAAAAAGCTGTAGCCATTATCTACTGCCTAAATCGCAGGGTCATGACACGTGTTGATTTTCATTGAAACCTCCCCCTTTTTGATTACAACCGAAACATTTTTAAAGCTGTTTTAGAAGTGTCTGGTTCTCTTCATCTTCCCAAAATGGCACCCATTTTCTTACCTTTGACATTAGCCCAAATCCTCTAATTAACTAAATGCTACATCTGGTTCTCAATCCTGAACCATAACCGTACCTATCCCTGTGTCTACCTTTTGGCTGTTTTTCTTTTAGGTATGTCCACTATTACGAACACTTACCCTTATTCGTATTTTTTCCAGAACCAACAGTATTCCAATTTTAATCTCCAACTCTTACCACAAACCTGACCTAGCTCTGACCTTAAACTTAATTTGACCCTATACTTGTCTTGATCATAATCCTAAGTTTGACCAGAATCTTTACCCTAACTCAACTTCTATTCTTCACCATATGTTCTTAATGTCAATTGCAGTTATTTCTGGCATTTGCTCTCAGTTAAATTAATTAATTGAAGATAAAATTGAATGCGATGAAAAGCTATAGGAATGGCACAACGCCTATGTAAAAAATGTTAATATATGTTAAAGTTTGCGATATTCTAACTGGTCTGAAATTATTTTGTTGACCACTTCATGGACTTAATTCTTGTTGGTGCTGAAGTATTAAGCATTGTAATTACCCAACTCAGTTGTAACTGTTTTAGCGTTCCGGGAAAAAGGAAAGACAGACTTGGTGAGATATAGATTTCAACTTCAGGTTGGCGACAGATCTATAATGTGGGTACTCGACTCAAGAAGTTACATCACAACACGGCAAAAATTCATTTCTCAACACTACAAATGCCATTGTTTTTGTGCCAGTCCTTTTGGCATTATTTGCCTCGTGTTGCATGAACTGAACATTTTCTCATATATTAAAGCTTAAAGCGTGCCTCTATCTCCCTCTTTCCAGTTAAGAACCACTCTGAGGTTTTAAAAAAAGGTATCTGAAAGAATGTGTTTTTAATTCCCTTACTTTGTTGGGTGGGGTCCCAACTATGACCGACTTTAAATCACTCTTGGTTGACAGCGTTAATTCTTGATTGTAAATCGATGATGCTGTAGGCTCCATTAAATATCGAATGTAACAACACGTCGTTTGCAGTACATTCCTTTACTCCTGAATTTTACATGACATTTACAACCCTGAAAAAAACCTTACATGCCTTTACTTGCACCCACCCCTGAACCCTAAAAACTTCTCGCCCCTTTATGTCTTCTTGCCCGTGAACCTTAATAACCCTTTACCCCTTTATGTCTGCCTGCCCTTTAAACCTAAAAAACTCTTCCTCTGTCTCTATCTGTCCATAAACCTTTTTAAAAAAAACTTACATCCCGGTACCTCTACCAACTCCTGAACCCTAAAAAAGACATCTCTTAACACTTAAATACCCTTTTTTAAATGACGAATAAAATGTAATAAAAAAAATTGTTACCTGCGTTGTGCTGACCTGTTTTGTAGACCCGCATAATAAAACGTGTGTGGTGAACATTACATACCAGTTTCTTCCCATTGTGCAATGACTGAATGACCTTTACGAATGTTCCACAGTAGAGAACTCACTAGAAGGTGATTGATCACAGTTGCTTAAACAATGATAGTATTCCAAATTTTGTTTTGTAGATGCCAGTCTGTCCACAGAGAACTCCCAGCACTTAAGCTCAGAAAACTCTCTTTCATTTTGGGCAGCAAAAATACTCTGCACCCCTGATCCAGAGGAGAAGGTAAGCGAGACTGGTTTCCTCATCTTTCAAATAAAGTAGTGATACTGAGAGTCCTCAGTCTCTGAAAGGAAAGTTCCAGCTGGGCTCAGATATAAGTGTGTTCATTCTTCATACTTTTATCACCCAACATCCTAGTTTCAGTGGTTTAAAGTACACTGCACCTAGAACTGCAGAATGCATGCCCTCTTGTGAAAAGGACAAGCCGCAGAATGTTCCCATCTTTCAATACATTTTAAATACTGACTAGGATGTTTATGCTAGCTCCATGTGTTTGCATGCAGTTAAGCTTGAAGTGATACTATCTGGTAAATTGTCGATCTAGATCCCAAGATGGCGGACATCCAAATAGGGCTTTTCTCCCGATTCGGCAGTTTCTGCCTAGAATCTAGGCTTTAATTTTCATGGTCTGCTCTCACTCGGGAAACAAATTTCCAAAATTGCGTCTGTTCGTTATGGTTTTGCCTTTAGAAAGGTTATTCCTATCCTTCCTTCAGTTCTTCAGATTACCACACAACAGTATTAAAGGCTTTCATTAAATCTCACCCGAACAACTGCAGTTCATTGTGGAGAAGTGTGGCTCAATGGTGGAGAAGTGTGGCTCAATGGTTAGAGCGGCAGACCTTGATGCAGATGTCTGGCCTGGGATCAGGGTTCAATTCCCCTCCTCGGCGGGTCTTGGGCTCAAAATTCCACTGACCTGATAATTCTCGCCTCGGTGCCTATACCAATCCACAGGGAAAGCCAGGATGGGTTCCACAGCGGTATTCGTACAAGCGCCTTGAGACCCTTGCGGGTGAGTAGTGCGCTATACAAGTATCAATTTACATTGTACCTTGATCTCCCTGCCTAACTTGAAACCAGACTGCAGCACATTCAAAATGCAGCTTCCCTCCTTGTCCAGGGAAGTAAAAGATGATTGCGTGTTTATTCTCATTTGTTCTCACAATTTGCCATCTCTGCCTACGTAATAGTTCGAGCAGTGATCATCTCAGTATTGGACCAGTTGCCAGCAGTAATGTACAAAAGGAGTTGTCCAAACATAGCTGTAATGTCTCTTACACCAAGGCAGCAGTATTAGTAACATTTCTCCCCAACCCTGCATGATTGATTGCTCAAATATCAGCTTCAAATATATTTGGGATTTTCTACCATTTTTCTCCAATCATCATCTTATGATTTCTGAAGATACACATATTTATGTCTTGAATACTCACTTTACAGTTTTGGTACACATATATTCATTAAACCAAGGAAAGGCTTCTGAGTTAGTAGGTTGGGCTACCCACAGGAGAGCCACCTAGAGGTATGTGGAGAGTTACCAGTAGCTCACGAGCTACTCATTGGAGAAGCCCGACTTAGAGCATACTTTACCCTAGCCAAAAAGAAAAGATTTTCCAAAACGTCCACCACTCTGCCCGCCCCCACCCCAAAGTCCTTGGTCTGGACCAGGCAACCAATAGCGCTACTTCAGTAATGAAACTGTAGCAGTGACCCCTGTGTATGCTGACGCACAAACCCTCATGTTTAGCTAGTATTAAACCCAATCTGCCATAAGTGTTTCGTCTTACTCTATCCCCCACTCCTGGAATCTTAACCATACAGAATGTTTTCTGCATCTAATTTTTTCGAGTACTTGAGTGGAAAGCCCATCGCAAGGTGGGTGTCGTTGCGAGCAGCATTGACAGCCACCATGATGTCTCTGTCTATTCTCGTACTTGAACGAGTGATTGCAGTCGCCAGAGCAGGGCGGACTGTTACCTTAGCGGCTTCAGCAGCCATGGATTCCTTCAATGTGAACGCCAGCACATTGATAACTCAATGTGTGGATAACATGAGGCCACTGCAAGCATTCTTTCAGCTTAGCCACTGGTTCATAAAGCAACGTGTGCTTCGTTGTGCAACCCTTGGAATCTCGAAATCTATCTTGGCCCTAATAGCGAAGATATTCATTATAGGACTGGACACAGTAGTATGAATCACACGCTATAAGTGTGAGGAATTCGTGATCCGTACTTTGTAGTGCCAGTATTAGAGCTTCGAGATTCTGCCAGCTGCGCTGTACAGTGCCCTAGTTACTGAGTGTGTGTTTTTTAAGGACTGAACTTTCCGTCATGCATGCACTCATTTATGATTGTGCATGCAGTTGAATATTGGTGTTGTGTCCCTACAGCAGGTTGAGCAGATCCATTGGTATAAATGATGTATTCATTTCTATCTAGAGCCATTTTTTCATTCAGCAGAGGATATTCTTGTACATACTGCAAGAATGCTTGTGTTTGTAGTGTAGAATCGAATCTGTAATCTACATCTGTTGCAGTGAGAGAGTTAGCCCATTGAATCCATCATGGATGTAATGCTTTTGCATTTGGAACGCTTGCTTTAGTAAGGGCCTCCAAGGGCGATACAGGGTTCACAACAATTATTTGCTTACCCTGAGCCAGTTCTCTCTCTTTCTCATTACAGCAGTTTGTACTACTGTGAGAATTTTCTCAGTGGGTGCAAAACGCAATTCAGCGTTCATATACAAATGTGACTTTTATGCAATATATACCGTATCACCTTATTTGGAAGTGATATAGGTGTACCAGTTTGGCCCATCGACTACGCGGATCACCACGTTAGTTGTGTTTACATGTGTGTGTAAATGTTTGGAAGCTTCCATAGCAGCTTGTATGGAACGTAAAATATTTGTATGTTCCTGTGTCCAATGGTTGATTGAAAAATCTCGTCTGAATAAATCGTAGAATGGTTTTACTCGTTCAGCGTGATCCAAAATGTATGTTCTGCCAACATTTAGAAATCCTAAAATGGATTGTATTCTCTTCAGATTAGTTGTAGGTTGGAGCAGTGTGCATTTTTCTAAAAAATGCACTGCCAGGCTTTTGCCTTCATTTGACAACTTCTATCCTAGAAACAGCACATTGAGGGAGGCAATTTTTGATTTTTGATTTATTAAAATAAATTTGTAACCCAGGTGAGCAAACCCAAGAATTATGTGGTTCACTCTAGCCAAGTGTTCCATTAACTCATCGACCGTCCGATAAATATCCTCTACATAGGACAATGCCTCCTCATCAAAAGTTTGAAGGATCTCTGTTACCCAGGCTGAGAACAGCCGAGGACTGCTCTTTTACCATTGAGGTAAGTGGCAAAATTTGCGCTAGGAACCCGAGCGCTGTAAACACGGTCAAATATCTGCTTGCAGGTGCTTTATTCTGGCAGAAAAATCCATTTGAGATCTCTAGTGTTGTTTTGTATTTCTTCCGCACCAAGTTATTAATCAGTGCGGCACTATGTGCATTTTTTACTGCAAATGTATTGCAGATGTGTGTGTGGAAATGTTCAAATGTCTGTAGTCTGAAACTAGACGATATGAATTGTCCGGTTTCATTACGGGAAACAAGGGATTATTCATTGATCAGGTGCAATTTTCTATTACACCCTTGTATTCAAGTTTTCTAGGATTTCCCTAACTTGTTTTTTAGCTTCATATTTTATTGAGTACTGTCTCTGGGGTTGAGGAGCTGATTTAAATGGGATCTTGTGATGAGGTGACTCATCATCCCACCCAACATGATTGCGGTAAAGTGCTGGAGCTAGCTCTAACGCCCACTCCTGCACATATGAATGTTTAACTGACTCTGGAACGAGGTCAGAGAAAGCAGGTAAAATTACTGTTTCTCCCAGTGGGCATTCCATTACGAACTCAGGTGGCCAATCCTATGCAGCCAGAAGAACATCGCAAACATATGTCCGAGAAGAGAGCCTTGATGTTCCTGGGTATGTCCCCCTCCATTTGTACCGTTACACTTACCCTTGTATCAGGGTTTTCCAACCATGATATGCTCATTCAGAGCTAATATCACTAGATAATCCATCAGGTTCCGGCGAGTTATTGTAACTTCTGCCGTGCTGTCCAGTATTGTCACTGCTCACTACCCCCGTTCAGAAGCAGAGTCCTCAGTAACCTAGGCATGTCTTATTTTAATTTCAGCTACCTTCTTCTTTTTGAATTGAGGTTTAGGAGTCTTTTGTTTGTCCTCTTAAAGGATGTAGTCTGAAGTGCGATATGTTTCCCTTTTCAGCTTCACACGTTCTTCAGATCTGCACTCTGACTATCCACCTCTCTCCGAACGCGTATCGGATGAATCCTGAAAGGTACGAGAGGAACGTGTATCAGTATCCTGTTACCTGTCGGGCTTTCTAATATTATCACGGTTTCTCAAATTGTATTTGTTGTCCGTGGTTTCCTGCTGAGAAGACTTACCCCGTTATTGTCCCTTTTTTAGGTCTCGCCTACGCAGAGCGCATGCACTGCATAGGAGACCTTTAGCCGTCGTGCAGCTCTTTTTACAAAGCACATACTCGTGCTTGTGGCGACATACGCCTTGCGGGAGTGCACAGCAGCGCACCACAAGCACGAGTATGTGCTTTGAGAAAGAGCTGAATGTGCGCGCGCACGCATACACATACGCACCACTCCAGGACAAGAAATATCAGCCTTTTTTTAAAGTGCTTTAACATTTACGCATTGCTTGTAAATATTCCATCCTATCAGCATTGCTTAAAAATGTCAGCATTACTGAACTTTAAAATCTCCATATTGCTTACAAACATCAGTCTTACTTATTCTCTTGTGCCCGGCTCTCTTTTTACGGCCGACTGCAGAACGCTTGCTCCCTGTGTTATAGCTGCTTCCCCCTCCCTCCTTCATGTTTCAATTATGGTGTCAAATGCCTATAATTTTTGAACCTGTACTTTCAGTTTAATGGCGAGCGCAGCTTTATTTATATGCGGCTCGCCGTATTTACCTTAAAGTATTTTTTTTATAAAGCTCCCCATGCCGCGCTTTCACCTAAATATGCTTCCCCCGCTGCATGTACGTGTCACGTTCAGGAAATCTGCGGGCGCCATTGTTCCCACTCCCTCCTCCATCCTTCCTCTATCAATGCCTTTCGTGTCCCTTGCTTTTTTTTTTTCACTGGACGCAGTGTCATCTTTATAGTGTTTGCGTTATTTGTTGCGGTCTTTTTCAATAATTGGGCAGCCCTCACAACCTCTGCCTCTGCAGGCTGCAGCACACAAGGCGCTACCTCAACTCCGGTGGCAGCCAGTGCTCCTGCCCAACACCCGCCTTAGTCAGTTTGAGGCTCGCAGCTTGGCCATGGACGAGGGGGATGAGCAAAATAAAGGATCTGTGAACTTCCCCAGGGCGCGGGTAAGGTAAGCAGCCCCCAATATCATAACTCTACATGGGGGAAAAAAGTTGTGTCATTGTTTAAATAGCGCTTCTGTTTTCAGCTGATCCTCGTTACTTGCTTGCAAACTAACGAGGATCAGCTAAAAACACAAGCACTTGTTTTCACCCAATCATCACCCCTCCTCTCCAGTCCTTCTCTCCTGGTTTACTTTTTAATTTGTGAATAGCACTTTGTACAGCTCCAGACACATAACAAGTATTTGGAATGCAATAAGTCTCGCATTTGCGAGCGTTTTAGCCATTAGCATTGTAAATGACAATGCCTTTTATTTATGTTTTAAAAACCAAAACATAAATAAAATGTCATTTACAATGCCAATAGCTCAAACTTGGGTAAATGCGAGACCTATTGCATTGCAAATGCTTGTCTTCTTAGAACAATTGGGTGCTTGCTTAGAGTTATCCTTTCCAGATGTACTCTTAACCTGTGGTTTCCCAGGTCTGGCTCACAAATTCTCTACCAAGCATCGCATACGTTTCTCCGATAATTATAGGCAATTCCTGCTCCTGCTGTGCAAGAGTGAACTCCCTCAGGTGTTGGTGTATAGCCAATGCTGCTGCTTCTCCCTTACGTTACTTGACATAATGGTTGATACTGCGGCAAAATTGTCCATCAGTTTAATCCCCATTCCAAGGCAGGTCCTGCCCTGTACTTACTTGTTTAAGTACCTCAGATAAAACTGCTATTGAAGAGGTACCATGAGTTCTTGTGTAAACTGCCGCAAAGACTGTACCCCAAGTAGCACAATCTTCCACCGGGGGAGCCATCCCCATTGGCAAATAAAATGTTAATATTCTGTCTTTGTCCTGCTGGCCCTTATGGGGAACAACCGCTTCAAGATGGCTTGTTTTCTGTGCTATCCAGAACTGAATTTGCTCTCGACTAGTGGGAACCTTTCCCATAATGGCATTCCGCGTCTGAGGGCTGATACCCATAACAGACAGTTGTGGTTGTGCAGCTGAGCCGTCCGCTAAGGGTTACCTGTCAGTGTTCGATAATGTATTGCGTGAGGTTTCTGTAAAGTTTTACTAGATCTATATATAGTGTTTTTAATTCTGCTGTATCTAAATCATCTAGTTTAAGATGTGGTTTATAAGCAACTCGCACTGGCCAAGTCGCTCCTTCTTTGCTAAGCGGACCGAGTCTCACATTTTCTACTGTATGGGGGAGGGCGCCTTTACAATTACCTACATATACATTCAGCTTCACAATTTTATGGTAATATGTTGGCTACGATATTTTTTATTTTTTAAAACATTTTATTATGTCAATATAGCCATCACCATGCAGAGCCCCGTAACCCAGAGACGTCTGCCAAATCCTTTATACATGTACATAGAGGCAATAGACAGTTGTATATTCAATAACTCCCCAACTCCCGTCCCAACCCCCAAAGATCGCACTTCCTACCGCTAGCCTTACTCTCCCCCTTCCGTCCATCCCGCTCTCCCCTCGCAGCATACGCACCCCTGCACTGCCCCCCCAGGACCACCAACGTCCGTGAATAGCTGCCCCTATGGATTGATCTCCCTCTCTGCGGGAGGTTCCAGCCCAATTCCACGGTAATCTGCCCATCGTTTCCAGATCTTAAAGTGTTTGCGTGGGCACCCCCTGGCCTCAAACGGGCCGCTCCAGCCCCATACAGAAGTCCAGGCCGTTCTTCCATCTCAACATGGAGGGGTCTCGTGCCGCCTTCCACTCCCTTGCAATATCCCGCTTGGCCAGAGTGAGTCCCAGCAGCAAGAGATGACGTTTGTATATATTACCCCCTATATCCTCCATGACATGGAGTAGAGCCAGCCGTGGCGAGCGGGGGAGCTCCCACCCCAGTACTTCCGAGAGGCACGCCAACACTCCCCTCCAGAATCGATCAAGGGAAGCGCACTGCCAGATAGTGTGAAAGAATGTGCCCTCTTCCCTGCCACACCTCAGGCACTCCGGGGATGCAATCAGCCCCGCCCGCCACAGCCGCACCCTCGTGAAGTACACCCGGTGCAGGTATTTAAATTGAACCAACCGGAGCCTCATGGCTATGGCAGCACCTCGCGGGGCGGCCAGCGCCTCCCTCCAATCCTCTTCCTCCAGAGCGCCCACATCTGCCTCCCAGTCCCCCCGAAGTTTGCTCAGTGTGGGGGAGCGGTGTGTAACCAGGGATTGATAGATCCTGGAATTTTTTTTATCTGGCAGATTCCCCCATGAAGACTTTCGCCTCCAATGGGCTGAAGTCAGGAAGCGATTCCAGTCCCACCAGTGCGGGCGACAGGGCGTGCCTCAGCTGGAGATATCGAAAAAATTGCTCACGCGGCATATGGAATTCCTGCTGTAGCTCATGGAAAGATTTGAGTGTCGTCTTTCGCATTACGTCTCCCAGCGTGGAGATGCCAATGTCATCCCATCCCTTAAACCCTTGTAGGGCCGCCAAGTGGGGTAAACGCCCATTGTGCCACAGGGGAGTCTCCCGAGTCAAGGTCTGCCACCATCCCATACGGCGCAAGGCCTGCCTCCAGATTTGAAACACTACCTGTGTGACCGGGGGCAGCGCACCCCTCAGGGACGCCGAGTAGAGGAGTGTATGCAGCGTGTGGCGTCCCAGAAGCTGCCGTTCCAGCGCATATGCCGGGTCTCCCCTGTCCCCGTACCACCATTCGTTAAGGACTAGAAGATGTGAAGCTTGATAATATGATAGAATATCCGAGGTTGCCAGCCCTCCACAGTAGGTGGACAGGAAGCACGTCCGTATAGCCACGCGCACCTTACCCCCCTCCCACAGGAATTGCCCTAGAACCGAATTCACCTGTCTGAACCAGCCGGGCTAAATCTTATACGGGTGGTTCTGTAGCTGATATAGGAGTCGAGGGAGCGCCACCATTTTAAATATTGCCGATCGCCCATACAGAGTCAAGGGCATACGAGACCAGATTTTGATATCGGAGCGGACGCGCTCCCATACTGGGGCCACATTCCGCTCCCAGGAGACCGCTGGCACATCTGTCAAGAACACCCCCAAATATTTCAGTCCCCCCACCGCCGACTGAACTGAAGAGGCCCATGCCCCCATTTTCGTGCGCTCGCCTAGCGCCCACAAGGTGGACTTGCGAGGGTTCATGTACAAGCCCGACGTTTCCCCGAAAACCTGCATAATGCGCAGGAGTGGTGGCCCAGTCCTGTCCACATCCGTAAGAAAGAGGAGAACATCGTTTGCATATAGCGCAATCCGATCGGACAGGCCCGTGGCTCATTCAAACCCCCGAACCTGCGCGTCCATGTGTATCCACCTAGCCAGCGGCTTCATAGCAAGAGCGAAAAGATATGGGGACAAAGGGCATCCCTGCCTCGTTCCGCGTCCCAAGGGGACTCGCACCGCCGCCGTGAGGTCCGTGTCAAGGACCGTTATGTAAGAAAGAAACCGGGGACCCAGATTAAGTCTGCGGAGCAATGCAAAGAGATAAACCCAGCTGAGGGAGTCAAACGCTCTATCCATGTCCGCCAGCAGTAAGGCCGCCGGCTGTCCCGTCTTTTGTACAGTCGCTACTGCCACTTGCGCCCTCCGTATGTAATGTCTGGTTGCCCGCTGAAGCATGAATCCCGCCTGGTCCGGATGCACGAAGGTGGTGATGTGCTATAAAAATATCGTAGCCATAATATTTGTGTGTGCTATATCCTAACATACTTTCAATTTTGTGGCCCACCTTCTGACCAGCTGGAAAACCGATGTTGCTTTTTGCTGATGCGTGGCTGCTGCACTCGGAGAAGGGAAGGTCGATTCCCCATTCAAGGAGGAGGTTATAGAAGCAATGAGTGCCATGCACCCAGCAAGACATTCACCCCCAGCAATTTTTCGATTTGGTTCTTTAAGAGGCAAGCTACTCTCCTGACACCCCCACCTTTTAGATAGTTTTAACAATAGGTACCTTTCCAGGGGACCTCCGAGGGCCGGCCATATCCGTTATATTAAGAAAAATGTGTCCACTTTACAGCTATGTCTCTTACCACCTCATCTCACTGATCAACACAGATTGGTTCAGGTTTTCTCTTCTCTGATTCATCACAACCACAGCAGCTTCATGCCAAATGCACAGTTCGCTGTCTGTAGTGACGGAAGTTTGCATTGTCCTGTGCCCATAAGTTTCCTAGTCCTTACGTGCTAATCTTGATTGACTTCGAAAAGGCTACACAATGCAGATGTTTCTTGCGGGTCATGCGGAGGATGAATTTTTGGTTTGATATTCATGGCTTATTTCTGCGTTCTACTAACAAGCCCCCTGAGCTCAGGTTCATGTCAACTGGCCTATCTTGCCCATTGCCAGTTGACACCAGGCAGGGGTGCCCTCTTTCATGCCTAATTTTTGCTCTGCTAATGGGAGCCCTCGCTGTCTGAATAGGAACGGATGGCTTAGTGCAGAGATTTCAGTGGGAGGAAGGCCTGGAAGACAGTGTCACAATATGCTGATGCCGTGCTTCTCTTCCTCCCGTACCCATGATAGAGGGCTCTGATTCAGAGGGATCTTGAATTTGTATGGGGAAGCCTCCAGCCTTGTTGTTAACTGGTATACGTCAGTCATTGTGCCTATACATACAGGAGAGACAATATATATGGGTTACATAAAAACAAGAGGCAACCTTGTCTATATATCCTCCTGAATCACTAAGTGAATTGGGCATACAGCAACTAGCCCAAATTCCACTGAAATGGGAATGCGAAAACTTCAAATATTTGGCGGGCAGAATTTGCTTCTGGAAGCTGCCTTGATAGGTGGAAATCCGCAGAAAACTATTTTAGTGCTTGCTCTTATGTGACGTACCAGAAGAAATCCACCCTTTAAGTGATGGGGATAATAGCCATTGGCTAGAGGGTGCCAATACCCCGCTTCTTTTATCTGTTTGCCGCCATACTGTTGTACCTGCCCCGGTGCTTTTTGCAAATGCTGTGCTGATGGATTTCATGTGGGGAAGCCAGAGGCATAGATTAGCCATTACCAAGCTATAGATAGTTTTTGGACTTAAAAACTGCATTTTAGTTGGACAGTGGTCCACTGAACCACCATCTCCTGCGGCTCGTCCTATACAGGAGATGTTTAGCGAAAAGCCACTGTTGACTAGTGTTTTCTTGCATCCATCCTGTGAGCTGACCACTGTCGGCACAGAACGCTGTGCAAAATTAAAGATGCTGCACAGACCTGCACACATTCTAATCACGACAGCAGTGATATCCCGTCCCGACAGGCCAATTCATAACTTTAATGCCTTGATCCATATGATAAAGAAAACATTGCCTTAAAATGAAAAAGGCTCCTAAACCCATGCTGAGCTGGAAATGGTATTGGGACTGGGTAATTGCCAGAAAAGCAGATGATACAGACACGCTTACAAGGTCTAAGAGATACCTGGGTACAGATTTAAACAGGAACATATTTGGCCAAGAATGGAAACAAATCATTGCATACCTGAAAATGGTGTAAAAAAACAGTAGATGCAGATTGTTACAATATGACATACTATATAGGATATATGGGACTCCCAGCCGTCTATACAAAATATATTGCGCGGCCCCAGATAAATGTTGAAGAGGAGCCATGATCACAAGCCCTTATACCACATGTTGTGGACTAGCACTGAAATACGTCTGCTCTGGGGAATCGGACACACAAATAGACAAAGTGGTTAATGTACATCTAGAAAACACTCCGGGAGCCTTCCTCCTGGGATTAAGAAAACAAACTAAGAAAAACAAATATGAATGTTGATTATAGATCTAACGCTTATTAAATCAACAATTGGCCCAGCAGTAGCAATCCGATATCCCACAAACCTAACACAAAGGAGATGAGAATTAGGTAAGTGGACTGAAGCAGAGAGTCGAGTGAAAATTATGACAGATCCCATGAATGTACTGCATACACAACTACAAGCCAGATACTTGTGCACCCTGATAACATCTCCCACACTTGGGCCCTGACACCAGTTTAATCATTGAATTGCTAGATTAGTTTCTAACAGAAAGAAGTACAGCACATAATAATTGGATACACAAAGTAAGAGGCCAGTAGGTAAGCCATCAGCTGTCTTTAATGTATATCTGACATGTCGTCTGTTACCGTTAGATTTAAACTAACTACTTCTGTGTGTACAATGTAACGTGACTGTAAAAACGTGCAATGCAGTGGACTGTGTTTAGGCTTTTAAAACTCAATAAACACAATAAAAATACAAGGAGGAGGGACCAGCTGGCATTTCCACTGAGCACCCAACCCACACCGTTACGTATTTGGGTATGTATGTCGGCCTCGTATAAGAACTGTGCTGGAAACTTTACGTTTCCTTTTTAGATGGAGAGTTCTTCAGGGATTGAATACTGTCCTTCTCTCGATTTTGAGAATAGTTCCTTTTTTGGAGCCTCCCTAAAATCCTTGACGTAATCAAAAAATTACCATCACGGATCCCTGAACAATTCTGTGACGCAATGCTAGCCCTGTCTCACTATTTCCTTTGGGTGGGGAAACGACCCAGGAATAAATGCGTCTAGACAGTATCTGAGGGTGGGCACACTGTGACAGACGTGTGTTTGTGCAACCAGGCCTCAGGGTTAGTTGCCATAAACGACTGGTGCGGGAAGTGCAGATCTGACCGTGCCATCAGCTTGGAATTAGAACTGCTCAGCGGCCTGGCTCTTTGCTACTCCAGACTCCCTGCCTCACCTGACTGAAGTTGTGCTCAACTGCTGAAAGAATACATCCCCTCCCCTGTCTGTAAAAAGTGTGGTGAGAGAAATGTTACTTTCAGACACGTGATATGGGTGTGTAATTCTATTTGGAGCCACTGGGAGGATCCGGGCAGGCACCTGAAACAGATGACAGCCATTGTGTTCGAGGTCATGTTCAAGAACTGTTTTCAAAACCAAAGAAGGGGAAGGTGCTAATAGATTTGCTACCCTGGGTTCGTGGTTAGGAAACAGGATAAAGTGGACTATCAATACATTAGTTCTCTCCCAGGGCACCCACCGTTTCTGCACGGATGGGAAACATGGGATGGGAGTGCGACTTAGCTGAGGAGAGGGGTATGAGGAAAGGGAGAAATTATGAGAGAGCCGCCGCAGATCTGGCTCTATGGGCGGAAATTACAAATTCACTCCGGTACACTTCAAGCAGACAGACACGCCAACAGATCACAATCAAGTAGCCCCTGACGGGAGACACTCGGAACTGGCACTTGCTCCCTTAGTGCTGTCTGAACCCTCACATAAGTAGAATGTGGTAGCCTGGAAGGCTTGTCTCCTTTAGCAAAGTTAAAAACAACGCATTAAGCATATTGGTATCTGATGACATAACTTACAATGTGGAAAGTGATTGTTGTAGACTCTGGGTGGTGGTGGATGAGAAATTGTGATGGATATATAATTGAAGTGCTGAATAACTGTGCTTAGTTTTTTGCATCGTTTTTTCCTTTTGTTTTTCAAAAACCTAAATATAAATTATTTTTGAAAGCCTGCTGATAGATGGCCCTACACTGAACTGAGTGGAAGGGCAAATTAACAGAAAAAACGCCTGTGCGGCTTGGCAGACATTTGGTGCATTTGGCTAGGCTGGAGGGGTTCTGAAAATGGGATATCATTGGAATATCCAGCCTGGGGATATATGAGTATCCAGTCCTATTAATTCCTTTGGAGAGAGGAGTTTGAATTCCACTTGTCCTAGCTCTTTGGATATCCCCAACTACGACATGCTCTGGAGTATCGCCGTGCCGATCTGAAGGCTATTCCAGAATATAGCCCCGGGATGCTAAGATAGTGGTTGACTCACTGGGTAGGAGGGGTGTCTGGTGGAGGGGTATCTTGCAGATTTACTGATCACTACTGATTAATGGTCCTGATTGGTTCAAGGATTTACGATCTTGTTGGGAGAATGTCTCGGGGAGACCTGGAGGATGAGGGTTGGAGAAGGCGAAGACTGCACCTCTGGAATTTGCAGTTCCATCTTATATGTAGCTCATCCCATTTAAAATTCTACACAGAATTATTTTACTCCAGGGAAGTTGTGGAAACCGAACAGAAATCATTCCTTGATGTGTCAAAGATATGGTTAAGAAAAGGTTGACTTCCTCCTCATGTTGTAAAATTGTCCAGGGATCCAGACTTATTGGCAAGAGATTAGAGACCGCCTCAGAGGTCTCTTGGGACTTTCAATTGAAGGCTCCCCAAAAATCTGTCTTCTAGAAATTATGGAGAACAAGGAGGGCTCACATTGAACGTGGTCCCTAGTGGGCATGGGATTCCTTCCAGTCAATCGTGACACTACACACTACTGACAACCTGAAATTCCCCATCTTCTCTATCCCCCTTGATGCTTGGTTAAGGGGAATAGGTGAATGATTTTATGTCCTAAAGGTGATTTACAAACCAGGGGGTGTCCTGTCAGACAACGGAAGAAATGGGTTCCTTGGTTGAATCATTTTGGCCTTCGCATACCATGACATGTCTGGTTGCTTCTGCACACTGTCTGCATGTATGCCTGTTTTCCCCAATTTTACATGATGCTCCTGTCTATTCAGTTATTGGTGTGTGCATCACTAGGGTTGTACCTGCTTGGTTTTGTTTTGAAATCAATAAAAATGTTTTTAAACACAACAAATAATAATAACCTTTTGCTTATAATGTAGCCAGACTTGTTCAAGTGACTGGAGGAAGGCTGGGACTTTCCTAGTTTTTGAGCATAGCAAGGCAGGAGAGTTTGGAACATGGTGATCCAAGTGCTACAACGAACTCCCCGCATTGTCTCACCCTGAGCTACTCTTATTATGCTCCCAAATTCAGTTTTGATTAGAAATGTCTGAATGGGGGGGCGTGGCTAGCCACCGACGGGAATGGCTGCTCGGTAGATTAGCTCCAGGCGCCACTCCCGAACCATCTGTTTTTTTTGCACCTCCCGCCTGATTCCTGCCCCACTGCCCTAGAAGTGCTGAGTAGGTGCCCACCAACACTTGGTCTGAGTTTGGAGCGGATCGCTGCTGCCATTTTTGCGAAGCTCCACAGACTGGACTCTGGCCGAGAGGCCCGCCGCTGAGAGGGTGGCGGCTCGGCGGGCCAGATTAACGCGAGGCCGAGGCTTTGGCCTATTTCGGCTGTGATTTCCCCCCCGGATGGCCCCTGGAGGATCGAGAGCCCGGGAGTGGCAGGCCCTGAAGACGGCCTGGTCGAGGGATTTGGCGCGGCTCCGGTGTCCAGGCCGGTAAGATCTCCAGATACTGGTGCAGGTCCCTGGGTGCCAGAGTGAGTTGGCCCTTCATGTTTTGAGCGGTGGGGGTCCCGGAGACCTGACAGCTGAACGCCTGCGCTCCGCGTGGCCCTGGGTGGAGCGCTTGAGGCCTTTAGTGCGCATTGTCAGGACCGGGCCCTTGGATGAGGCCTCATGATTTGTGGGTGCAAGCTCTGATGGACATAACAAGCCTGGAAGCGCGTGAAGAGAGGGTCAAGTGTGAGAGCGACCCCCTGTGGTGCGGGGCTGCGTTTTGAGGAGGCAAAGATTGCGTCCGGCTGTTCCAGGGTGAGGGTCACGTGTCTCCGGCTCTGCCCACTGCTTCTGAAGGATGACACCTTCTCCATGCTGGACTTGCTGATTTGTTGGGGGCACAGTCGATGAAGGGAATATCCCCGGCAGGCGCAGTCCCCTGGAATCTAACATTGGAGCCCTGGTTGCGTGGAGGACCGCATTATTTGGGGCGAGATTTTAACGCCTGGTGCCTTCCTTAATAGTACATACGCCGCTTCATTGCTGCCTCCCCTCCATTGCAAATTGGGCACCACTGACCGGGACGGTGGCTAGGCCGCTGGTTTCTGGCTGGATACAGGAGCTCCACGAGGAGGGTGGTTACCCTGGCGATGGAGGCCATCTTCTGGGCTGACATTCTATCAAAACAAGCTGGGTGTCGGGGGGGGGGGGGGGGGCCATAGTCGCTTAGCTGAAGAGAAGAGCCCTGTGCTGCACCGCTCGGAGGGGGGTGCGCCACGCGAAAACCGACAGGCCGGGTGGAATTTTCACCGCAGGTGGCGGGGAGTAGCGATTGCGCCCTGACTTTGGGTGTGGAAATTTAGCTTGTAACTGAACATTATCTGCGCCATCTTGCCTCTCCCCAGCGTCACGCACAGCGAATGCACGGCCGCCATTTTAGGCACCCCACTCTCTCCCCGCTCATTCTCGATCGCCAGCGCTTTCCCCTGGCGCTGCGAGCATCCCCCGCGCGCCGGCCACCCCCGCTCTCATACACGGGCCATAAACCCTCTCATTCAGCGCGACCCTGCCATGGAACCACATCCCACACCTGACCGACATCCCATACATGGTCATGCCCCTCTTTGATAAACCCCCTTCCTCTGCGCCCCATTGTCCGAACCGATCCCAGGCCATCACCTAGCCCTGCGGATGCAGTTTATTGCCCCTACTGTAAGGGAAACACCCCACAGGGATTACGGTGAATCAAAGCCCCTACCCCCTGAGACCCGGCCGGTTGCACACACCCCCGGGAATTGGCGGAATATCCAGCTGCGTGATAGCCATCTCCTACTGTGGGTGGGGTGGGGACTTCTACTGTAGATATGTGTGGGAACGAGCTTGAAGTGGGGGTTCCAAGGAATGTCTTTCCGTACATCAAGGTCTCAATAAGAATGTACCATGTGTAATAAAGCAATAAACCTGTGTATAAGAGGCCAGGCCTCAGAGATGCAGTTAGAGCACCTCGTGACGATACCTTGCTGTCTGATCTGATGTGTTCTGCTCCAACGGAATAAAACTTTGTTTCCTGCCTTCCAGTCTCCGGCGCCTGCCTCTTTCATTGGTAAATTATCGAGTGGTATGAGAGGCGATTACCGCCGGGCAATACTTGAAGGGTTATCGACTGAAACTGCCGCTACCATTTAACAATTGGCGTCCCAAGCGTGGGGCCCATCAGCGACACGTGGATCCAGTGGGAGAGGTCCTGACGACAGAGTGAACGACTGCAACGATCGGGAGAGCTCCTGCCCAATAGACCCTCGTCTGGCAGCCGATCATCCGAACTTCACTGGTTCCGAGCAGACCTCTCTCGAGTGATCTACGGTCCTGACTGGGAACCATCAGGAGTGCCGCGGCAAATACGGAGAGTAGAGGACGATCGGGCGCTGGAGGCGGAAGACGAGAAACTGTCCACGCGGTCCGGGTGAGGTCGTGATACACGACAAATTGCGAAATAATTGATTGATTGTTTGAAGCTTTGGAATACTAGTATTGCTCATTGATTGTTCTCTTTGAGATATTCGCTGTCTACAAACGGGGAGGAGTAGAAATACTCTCTCTCTCCCTTTGCAGATAGTGAAGGGTAGGTAACGCAGACTTTTGTCCCCGTTGAAACCCGTCGTGCCTATCTTTATCTCCCCACTGATTGATTGTCCGAACATTGATTGTTTTGAAGAATAGTGCTCTTTGAGATATTCTCTGTTTGCAAATAACGTAGAATAGAAATATTCTGTCTAGTCTTTGCAAATAGTGAAGGGTAGGTAACGCAGACTTTTGTCCCCGTTGTAACCCGTCGTGCCTATCTTTATCTCCCCATTGATTGATTGATTGATTGTCCGAACACTAGTTGTTCGATATTGGTTCTTTTGGAGGTATTCTCTGCTTACAAATAACGAGGAATAGAGATATTCTGTCTAGTCTTTGCAAGCAGTGAAAAGATAGGTAGTGCTGACTTTTGTCCCCATTGAAACCCGTCATGCCTATCTTCTCCCCACTGATTGGTAGTTGGTTCTGCCCGGACCGCTTATTAGAGGTGGACCATCCGGCTCCACTGGAAGGCACCCCTAATAAGGACATGTTCACTAAATATGGACTAGTCACCGTAGCTTATACCAAGCTATGGCATAAATATACAAAGAAGGACCCCGAGAGTCAGTGGCCACTGATGGGATCCTTCGACGACCATAAGATAGAAGTGCTAGAAATAGCTCTGCGTAGCAATAAGACGACGCCTACTATGCTTGACAGTATCGGCATGTGGCGCAAAGAAGCAACGCAACGGAAAAAGAGGGAAGAAGTAAAAGCAGAAAAGGAATTACGAAAAGCAGCTCACCTTGCCGCTAGAAAGTTAGAAGAAGAAATAAAGGAGAGAAGGGAAACTAAACTAAGACAGGAGCCCGAAACATCAGGCCAGTACGCTGTTAGGACCCCTTCTTTGCTCTACCCTGAGTTATCCTCTAAGCAGCGAACGAATGATGAATTACTATTAGGTCCCCCGATCATTTACATGCCCCCTCCATACGCACCCTCCCAATCAATAGTGCAACACCCACAACCCCCAAACACGAGCGAAAGCAGTACAGGGGCCTCGGTCCTCACGGCCTCCGCGCCGGCCGAGCCTCCTGTACTGAACACAACGTCGGCAATAACGTTGGATGACCCCGAGATGAGGAAGAAAGATTCCACCAGAATGAATCGACTAACGAAGGATGAACGAGCAGGAATCGACAAAATAGTAAAGACACTAGTGGAGCGTAAGGAAAGTGAGGAGTTTATAACAGACGTATATAACTCGTATGCAGACAGCCGCAGACGACACTTTGTCGTACGACTTTGTTATCATGCCCTAAATGCATATGAGGATAGGTACCGCGATAAAGGTCCCGAAGGCTTAGCGACCCTATATAGGAAGGTAGACATTGGGGAAGAAGGAGAGGGCGATGTAACGAACCTCTTCACTCGTACACTCGAGGTCTATCGACACCTTAGAGAACACAGGCAGACCACCAAAGCAGAAACCCCCATAGCGACTAAGCCCCAAGAAGGAAGGGCTGATACCATGATGCCCATCAAAGAGGCTGCCCCCTACTGGGTCCCCCCACGAGGTCAGGGAACACATGACGACATCAACCACCAAGATGCGAAGGGAAGGGTTGTATATAATTGGGTCTACCAGCCATGGGACCGACAAGATATTTTGACATTTAGAAAAACTCTACCCGACTTGAGAAAGAACCCGACTGCCTTCTACACTGAACTGGGTACAGCCTTAGGTTCTACGATAATGACTTTAGCAGATATCGACTTGTTCTTTGGGCTATGTCTGCCGGCTGATGTGTGGAAGCAAATCCGGAAAGTTGACCACGCTGAGTCGTTCGGATATACCTGGGTACAACTCGATACCATAGATAAACAGCGAGAACCGGGACAGAAACCCCCGAAAGCCATATTAGAGCTCCCAGACAAGATTGTACTTAAGTTGAAGACTCTAATCCCGGAAAGAAAGGTAGATTGGTCAATAGTGACGGCTTGTCGCCAGAAACCCCAGGAGGATGTGTCTGAATATTTCTCTCGGTTCGAGACTGTGTTTTCCGATTATAGTGGCCAGGACATGACCACTGCAACCGGACATCACCTCTTTGTCCAGAATTATGTGAAGGGTCTGTCACAAGAAGTTTCCCAGAAGCTACAGACCAGCGAGAGTAGTTGGGCAGCCTCCAAACCCGCAGCAATTCTCCAGATGGCCCAATATTACGAAAACCAGAAGAACGAGAACGATAGGGCGTCAGAGAGGAAGAAAAAGGAACTGAAGGAGAGGGTAATGATAGCACAGTTGCAAGGGGTGACCATAGGAAGGGAACCCCCGAAAGGGAATTACCAACCAACCGCCCCTAGAAAGCTACCCCCTAGAGACCATACACCTACACCCTACAACGGACGGAGAGACTTAGATGGGAACCAATGTGTGTTCTGTAGAGGGTTCGGACACTGGAAATCCCAGTGCCCGGTCCTTCTGGAACTGAACAAAAATAGGGATCCCAGAGACACAGCATATGACCCCAGAAATAGAGGACAGGGACGAGGGCACACGAACGACGCCATCAACGACAGGCCAGGCAGACCAAACACCTTTGATCGCCCCCGACAAAACCAGTGTCAACAGTCCGACTATGAAAGCACCCATGACTTCGCATAGGACCGCCAGGGGCAAGGGAGGGATCCAGTCGAACTCCGTGTCGACCAGCAAGGTCCTTACGTCACCGCTAAGGTCTTGGGCACAAAATCTCCATTCCTGGTAGACACTGGGGCGACACGTAGTGCGTTATCCAAACGACTGATTCCTAGGGCACCCTTGTCTGGCTCACATGTAACCTCAATAGGCTTCGATGGAACGCCCTCCACTAACCCCTTATCAGCACCAATCTCCTTTGACTTAGATGATAACACCACTGACACGACCTTTCTGCTCTCCTCCAACACCCCCGATGCTATTATGGGACTTGATTTGCTAAAACATTTTCGACCTACCATCAGATGCTCCCCAGACGGAGTTCGAGTCATCCTACACGATAACCCAGATCTGTCCAGACCCTGTCACACACGGCGTATGCTCTCTATAACCGATGCTGACATGTCCCTACTCGACACATTACCTTCACATCTATGGGCTAAAACCGACTCAGATGTAGGGCTCATGGTGATCGACCCGGTACACATAACCGTCCGACCGGACGCAGTGCTCCCAAAGCTTCCACAGTATCGGATATCACCCGAAGGCGAGAAGGCATTGGTGGAAATCATCGAGTCCCTAGTCGAGGCAGGAGTGGTAGAAGAAGTAGTCAGTAATGTTTGCAACAGCCCTATCCTACCCATTGTAAAGAAGCAAGGCGAGGGAGATGAGAAAGCCTACCGTTTCATTGTTGATTTGCGAGAGGTTAACAAAGTAGTCATACCCCAGTACCCCGTGGTCTCAGACATCACCACCATCCTCACCCTGATTCCATCCACTGCCACCACCTTTACTGTTATTGATCTCAAGAACGCATTCTTTTCCATCCCCATCCACCCAGACAGCCGCTACCTGTTCGGCTTCACTTTAAAAGCCCGTTCGTACAGATTCTGCAGGGCACCCCAAGGCTACACTGAGAGTCCCAGTATTTATAGCCAAGCCCTCAAGAGGCAACTAGATGCAGTCCAACTACCCGATGGAGTGGTGTTGATACAGTACGTCGATGACATTCTTTTGGCGGCCGACACCACTCCACTTGCCGTCACAGCCACCATTCACCTCCTCCGCTTCCTTGCGGAGAACGGTCACAAGGTCTCCAGAAAGAAATTGCAATTCTGCCAGCCCCAAGTAACGTATCTAGGCCACCTACTATCCTAAGACGGGAGGAAACTTACCCCTGACCGAATTCAGACCATCCTAGAAACCCCTGTTCCCAAAACTCAGAAGCAAGTGCGGTCCCTAGTAGGCCTCACCTCCTTTTGTCGACAATGGTTGCCAAACTTCAGTCTTATCGTAAAACCACTGCTTTCCCTGCTGGCTAAAGATGTCCCCTTCCCCCTCCCCTGGACACCCGAATGTCAATCCTCCTTCAAAGAATTACGAGACGCCCTCTGTTCGGCCCCAGTCCTAGGAACCCCAGACTACACTAAACCTTTCTCCCTCTACACCCACGAAAGGGAGGGATGTGCGTTGTCTGTCCTAACCCAGTCCATAGGCCCTAAACAACGCCCTTGTGCCTACTTCTCTGCCACTCTTGACCCTGTAGCCAGAGCTTTGCCCGCATGCCTTCGAGCAGTAGCCGCCGCGGCTATCTCTATCCGGCAAAGCGAGGGGATCGTACTCTCAAACCCCCTCACAGTATTGGTACCCCATGCGGTTGACACCCTCCTGAACCAAACCAAGACTCAACACCTGACTAGCGCACGACTGACCGGTTACGAACTGACTCTGCTTGCACCCCACATCACATTGAAACGATGCACCACTCTGAATCCAGCTACTCTACTACCTCTCCCTGACACTGATCCCAATGCGTCCCCTATACACGACTGTGTGACCCTCACTGACGAACAGACCAAGAGTAGGGTCGACCTCCGAGATACTGCCTTCCCGGACCCTGACGGAGAACTGTGGGTGGATGGCTCATGCATCAAGCTCCCCGATGGCACCACCTCAGCTGCCTATGCAGTCACCACAGCCCGAACAGTTGTTGAGACAGCCCGCATCACACAGCGATCCGCACAGGCGGCGGAACTAATTGCTCTCACACGAGCCTGCATCCTGGCAGCAGGGACAACCGCAAACATCTACACAGACAGTCAGTACGCCTTCGGGGTAGTTCACCACTTTGGGCTCTTATGGAAAGAGAGGGGATTCTTGACTTCTCATGGCACACCCATCCTGCATGGAGATCTAGTCTCTGCCCTGACCGAAGCAGTCCTCCTCCCCACACGGTTAGCTGTGATCAAATGCCAGGCACACAAGAAGGTGACAGACATTATAGGACAGGGAAATGCACTGGCTGACATTACTGCCCGAACCACAGCCGAGAATAGGTCCACGACCCGTATGTACGTGACCAGGTCACAAACTGAGAAATGGAAGGATGCTAGGGAAACAATTAGGGATATCCAACTAGCCAGCTGTTCTGCTTGGGTTTTCGGATCAGATAGAACCCGCTCATCAGAGCCTCACTAACCCAGCCAGAACGTTACCCCCTCCCTAGAACCTGTTTACAATAGTGCAACCACATATATCTACCACCTAAGGACAGGGGATTCCTACTATACATACCAAGACCTCTTATAATCGGCGGCCTCGCGATCCCACACGGATCCAGACCTCTCTGCCCATACGACAGTATCACAAGTGGCGGCCTCGCGATTCCACACGAATCCAGACCTCTCTACCCAGACGGCAGTCTCAGCACGATCGGCGGCCTCGCGATCCCATACGGATCCAGACCTCTCTGCCCATACGACAGTATCACAAGTGGCGGCCTCGCGATTCCACACGAATCCAGACCTCTCTACCCAGACGGCAGTCTCAGCACAATCGGCGGCCTCGCGATCCCCTACGGATCCAGACCTCTCTGCCCATACGACAGTATCACAAGTGGCGGCCTCGCGATTCCACACGAATCCAGACCTCTCTACCCAGACGGCAGTCTCAGCACAATCGGCGGCCTCGCGATCCCCTACGGATCCAGACCTCTCTGCCCATACGACAGTATCACAAGTGGCGGCCTCGCGATCCCACACGGATCCAGACCTCTCTACCCAGACGGCAGTCTCAGCACAATCAGCGGCCTCGCGATCCCATACGGATCCAGACCTCTCTGCCCATACGACAGTATCACAAGTGGCGGCCTCGCGATTCCACACGAATCCAGACCTCTCTACCTAGACGGCAGTCTCATGCGACAGTTCATCCTATGATCACCATATCATACAAAAAGGGAATCAGTCTCACTATTCATCAGATCACACAAGGATTGCCAGTTCGAGCATAGCCTGTTCTCAGGTTCGAGGGGCTCCTCTTTCCCCTATTCAGTTACCACTTACCTGATCAGGGTTAACATCTGTTCATGTAGCCGCAGCTGACTAGAAGAATAGGCTACCCTCTCATACAAGAACACACAGCACATGTTGGTTCACTACAAACTGGGTACTTTATTACTCATTACATACGCAATCACATAACATTGCAATATAACACATAACCTGCAAAGGAAAGTGAAAGATTAAGTTGTACACTCTAATAAGAAAGGGTCGACATCACCTTAGTAGTATGTAGCCTGCACTCAGTGGTCATCTAGGTTCCCTTCTCGTCTGTGCCTCGGCTCGCCTGGAATCACCCTTCTCCGAGTCACTGGGACCTCTTCCTTATCGGCTACTCTCTCCTCTCTGGCTATTCTGCTAGGAGAGCATCTGTCTCTCGGTTCTTCTCCGCCTTCAAGATGGCGTCTGTCTTCCCTGGAATAAGTAGTAGCTTTACTGCTAACGGCTAGATGCCGCCTACGGACTGAACATGTAACTGCCTCAGACTTTCACTAATATAGAGGTGCGTTTTCTCATGGAAAATTCCGGCCTGTAACCTGCCGCCCACCAAATTCTTGTACCTCCCCGTACCAAGGACACGTTCCCAGCCGGCCGGCCTGATGTAGTGTCTTCGGCATGAAGAAAAATACAATCCTTCGATAAGGGCCGGCCTGAACCGGTTCTCTCCAAGCGAATAACACCTCATAACTAAAACATTACATTTGACCTAGAAGCATCCCAAGCTGCCGGGGCAGAAAGAAAGATGGAGTCTCTCCCGTTTCAGGCCTACCAGGCCTGAATTCAGCACAGCTCCATGAAATACCCTCACTACAGGACAGGCCATCCCCAATACTAACGAATCTATCCCCTAGACTATGTGTGCAAGCCCCGATCCACGGGGAAGAGCACAGGATCACGTCGAAGTGCCTAGTAAATAGGCTACATTCACTACTCTAACCCTTAGACTTGAATGGTAAGAGACTGAAGTCACATTTAATCATCTTTTCCTCACAAGGCCGGGAAAATCGAGCAGAACATTTCACCCTTGACTTCAGTCTATTATACATTCATTAAACAGAACTAATATCTGTGGAAGAATAATATGAAACAAGACTAACTGATCTATGTCTAGTACCAGGTGTGCAGAATTGAAGTAGTGAAGGAATACACTGAATAAAGCAACAGATAGAAATCAAAATGCCGATAGTAATCAGAATACCTCCTAATATCTGACGTAACATCTGCAAATCAGGTAACCAATTAAAGAGCCAGTCAAACCAGCCCTGATCAATGTGTTTTCTAACTTCTTCTGTCAAGTCATGTAGTTTATCAATGTGAGCTTGAATGGATTTTGTATGATCCGACAATTTAAAACAACAAAGACCCTCAAAATCAGAACAATCGTGTCCATGTTTAAGCAAAAGATAATCAATGGCCGCTCGATTTTGCAAGATAGCCCTACGTTCACCCTGGGCGTCTAATAGCATGTCAGACAGGACTGTAGAAGTATGATTGATGGATTTTACCATCCAGCAGGCCATTTTCCCAATAGATTTGGCATTATAAACTGCCAAAGCAGGAACACCAACAATTGAAATAGCCAGGCTAAGGTATTCAGACTTGGAATATAAATGCAAAGATGAGTCACAATCCTCCGGTAACCTCACTGTATCTCGAATCACACGAGAGTTGGCATTCGGATGTGGAGCAAACATTAATAAGCTCAGTCTAGTAATGGCCAGAAATATTTGCGGGAATATATGGCCAGGAAATATTACCACATGAAAAAAGCCATCCGGCAGGTAGTAACATCGTGCGATAATGACTGGGGGTAACTACCAAACTCTTGCAAGTCATGTTATTCTGAACAGAAGTACATGTTTTCGGTGTCCTTTGAAGGCACAAAGTTCGTTCATGAGCGGTGAATGAAGTGGCACCTTTCAATCTTAAACGCAGACATTCAGAAATCGCGCTAGGATCACAAGTAAGGAAAAAACACAAATCACCTTGTGTGATATTATAGGTAACTATTCGGGACTGGATGGGGGGTATCGGGTCTGACAGTACAGTACACAAGGGGCAATACTCATGGGCAGCGAAATCGCCCAGAAGAACACTGGGGCGAGCATTTGATATATTAAAAATATGAGTCAAAGTCTCCAATGAAGCAGGGACAGCAACTAAACAAGTTGCTAGAATATCCGTCACCGTTCTCATCGGTGTCAAGCAGAAATGAGGGGCTTTAGTCACTTGCTTGGCCAATGTAATCCAAAAGTTCGACGACGAATCCCACGCAGCGAAAGAACGCGACACTCGGGTTCTCAACTCAGCCCGGGTTGATGGGATCCCTCCTTTCTCGTCGTACCAGCCCAAAAGGAGTCCAACGCCGACACATCCTGCAGCAACAGTCCAAAGAATGATCTGAAAGAGAATCAAATACAGGCATTATTCATTCTCGTAAGTAACATTTGTCAGCCGGGACTGCTTCCCAGCTATCTTTCCCTGGTCTCATAACTAAAATGGTGTTGTCTTGACCGGTTGCAATGACTTCTGCTTGTTCAGGGGGATTCTTAGGCGACTGCACCCAAACTTTGGCCCCAGGATTATCTGTGGAGCCAAAACCTTTCTGGCCTCGTACAGTTAGCAACGTTGGGGCAGTGCCTTTTGTGATCTCACCACTGAAAACAGGCATTATTAGCAATTGAGCCACTCGGTCAGTTTGATGTATCAGTAAGTCAACCTCACTGCTATTCAGCAGGAGCACCTTAATCTCTCCCTGATAATCACTATCAATGATTCCTCCAAGCACCTGAATGCCTTTTACAGCCAGCCCCGATCTAGGGGCGATTAATCCAAAATTTCCAGTTGGTATATGAACACCAACACCAGTTTCAATGATGACTCGATCCTTACTTTTTATAACGGTGTCATCCATGGCATGCAGGTCTAAACCTGCCGACCCTGGGGTCGCTCTACATGGAGCCAAAGCTCCGGGAGTAATCTCCCAGTACATCACGGTCTCTCTGATTTAATTGGGCTTAGCATCAACATTCGGAGGAAACAAACGCATAAGTGGGGATTCAGCATTTAGAAAAGGACGGTTATTCAAAATCAATAGCGCTTGAGGCAAAAAGTCTCGCCAATTCTTATACTTGTCATCTGTTAAGTTACGCAATTGATCTTTTAGCAGGCCATTCAACCTCTCCACAAGACCCGAGGCCTGTGGATAATATGGTATATGAAACACCCATTCAATATTGTTTTCCACACAGAATTCCTGTACCAATCTTCCACGAAAATGGGATGCATTATCAGATTGAATTTGGAATGGCACACCATAATACATCATAATCAATTCCAATGTTTTAATAGTATTCAATTGGGTAGCTTGCTTACAGGGAAGGGCCACCAACAGGCCACTGTATGTATCAACCATGGTGCAAACATATTGACAATTCCTACTCCTAGGAAGAGGACCGATGTAATCAATCTGCCAAATTTGAGCGGGCAATTTCCCGCGATGTAAATGACCTTTAACAATTTGGGGCACTTTGCGCTGCCTGATATGCTGACAAATGGGACAATGTAGAATAACATTTTTAATTAAATCTAGGGGAATATAAATTCCTCGATCAGCAGCCCACCTGCTAGTGGCTTTCTCTCCAAAGTGTCCTGCTTTCTGGTGGGCCCATTTCGCCAATCCCGCAATATCAGAATCTTGCCTGTCCACCACTGCCTCAGCAATTTTAGATTTCTCATCTGCAGTGTTATGAAAAAATTCGTCAAGACAGTCTATCGGGGTATGAGCATCCACATGGAAGATTGTAACAGTACTCTGTGGGAGCATTTCCCAAATCTCCTGCCATAATTCTTTTCCCCACAGTTCTTTTGAATGGATTCTCCAACTATGGGAATGCCAAGTCGGTAACCAAACTGCCAACCCATTGGCAGTAGACCAAGAATCGGTGAAAATATGACATGTGCCAGGTAACTCTTGTTTCAGAACTTGATAAACAGCATAGAGTTCAGCAAATTGACTGCTCTTACCCTCACCAGTTGTACTCAGCAATTTTTGTGTGATCGGATTATAGGACACCGCCTTCCAATGCCGTTTCATCCCTATGAACCTTGCTGAACCATCTGTAAACCAGACATGGTTTCTGTCCTCTGCGGACAAATCATCAAAAGGTCTACCCCACTTAACAGGAGACTCCTGTACTAAAGGTACGGAACATTCACTCTCAGTCTCAGTCGATGGCGCTCGTGCCACCTGCTCATGCAAAGATGCAACTCCTTTTTGTCCCACACGTGCCCTGTCTTGTATATACCATTTCCATTTAATCACACTCGCCTCTTGAGCGTGTCCAATTCGGTGAGTTTTCGGCGAACTCATAACCCACTGCATGATAGGAATTTCAGGTCGCAAAACTATATCATGTCCCAAAGTCAATTGCTCGGTATCCACCAGAGCCCAATAACATGCAAGTAACTGTTTCTCAAAAGGTGTATAACGCTCACCAGCATCAGGTAACGTTTTGGTCCAGAAACCTAACGGTACTCTACTCTTGCCTTGTTTCTGCCACAAACTCCAATTCGCATAAAGGCCTTGTACAGACACATTCAAATCCACATCACCATCACATACAGGCCATAAATCCAGAGCATGCTGAATTGCTTCTTTTGCCAGACTGAACGCATCTTGCTGTGGTTTATCCCATTCAAATGCATTTTTTTTACGAGTGACACGGTACAAAGGGGCCAATATTTGACTCAAATGAGGAATATGCTGGCGCCAAAAACCAAACAAACCAATGAAGCTTTGGGCTTCTTTCCTGTTCCTCGGAACTGCAAAATCAAGAATTTTCTGTTTAACCTGAGGGATCACTTCTCGGTGCCCCTCATGCCAATTAATACCCAAAAATTTCACAGCCTGGGACGGACCTTGTAATTTATCCGGGTTGATTTCCCAACCTTTCTCACGCAGGCACTCAATGACTCTGTCCAATTGTGTCTGAACTTCCTCTTGTGTTTCACCTTGGATCAAAATATCATCAATATAGTGACATATCTGAATTCGTGGATGAACCGGTACCTCAGCCAAATGCTCTGCCACCAGCCGGTGACATATCGTAGGACTATGCACATAGCCCTGGGGAAGACTTCTAAACGTCATCTGACGCCCGTTCCACGTAAAACTGAATTGTTCCTGACACTCAGGGGCAATCGGAATCGAAAAGAAAGCATTAGCAATATCAATGGACGCATACCATGTACCTGGATGTTTTTGGATTCTTTCAATTAGGGTAATAACATCCGGTACTGCAACAGTCAAAGGGGGTGTGTGTCTATTCAATTCTCGATAATCAACAGTCATGCGCCAAGAATTATCACTCTTACGTACAGGCCAAACAGGATTATTCCAAGCAGAAGTAACTGGGGTGATAACACCTGCATCCACCAACTCCTGAATAGTGGTACTAATCTCTTCATGACCACCCGGAATACGATACTGCTTCTGACGAACCACTTTTGTCGCCTGGGGAACTTTTATGGGGGGCATTCTTAAACGACCAACCCGTACAGGCCTGGACGATATATAAGGTTTAGTTCCAAATTGGTAACATCCATCATCTAAGTGCAAAGTCATTCCTTTCAAAATATCAATTCCAATTATGAATTCTAAGAGTGGTACCACTAATACAGAGTATTCTTTTCTAGGAATTCTACCTATTCTCATTTCAAGTAAAGTTTGAACTGCGGGAGTTTCCTTTCCACCTAATCCGGTAATTGTAAAAGGCTGACCTTTAAACTTCTTTGATTTTCCATGAATAAGAGTGGCCTCCGCTCCTGTATCTACCAATGCTCGGGCCCTTTGGACATTACGATGTCTCCAATAAATATCAATATCTACATAGGGTCTATTATCTCTGTGAGCCCATCTGTGTACTGGAGCTTGACCTATTTCCTAGTCATCTTTACTGCGTTCTGTGTACCAGGATAAATCAGGATAAAGATTCTCACGTTTCCCAGGTATCGATACCTCCTGTTCATATCCATCTCCATTACGAAATGGATTCCTGTTCTCTGCATTGTACTGCGGGTTTCGATCGGCCAATCTGTGTCGATCCTCTCTCCTTCTCAACTCAGGGGATTGATCCCTATCATCTCTACGTCTGCTGTTAACATAATCATCTCTCCCCCTCTCTCTTTCCCCCTCTCTCTCCCTGTTTCTCTCATGACGGGGGGACAAATCACGTACATAATGGCGATCATCACGACGATCAGAGCGCCCACGGCGGTCGTCATCACCGCTACCGTCAGAAAAACCACGATCACACTCAGTTGTCCGAACACGCCGGGCACCCTCCTTTCGATCCAAGCCACGTTTGCGAAACATTTCCCACAAACGAGAAGTGGTCTCACCATCAATGTCCTCCTTCCGCACACCATCGGCCATAAGACCAAAAAACATATCACGTCTAGTAAGTTTATTGTCACCAGGAGTACGAGTGTCAGGCCGGGATTGCCGTTCAGGTTTAAACCACTCACCCAACTCACCGAGTTGGCGTACCGATTCCAGCACCACAGATAACATGTTACCAGTCTGATTAATCAATAAAGTCATCATAACCTGCTTATAAGCAACAGGGGAAGAACGAATAATACGATTCCGCACAGAAGATGTCAAGAAACCATCAAGCAACCTGTCAGCAGTATTCAGAAAAATTGCCGTTTTCATCACCTCCTCTTTGAGACGTTGTGTAGCATTGCGCAAAGTATACCACGGTTTGTCATTCACAGGCCAATCAGATTCAGTAGGATATTTTTGATTACAACCCTCAGTCGCCAATTGAAGCAAAGAAATTTGACCACCAACATTAAAGTTACGAAAATGATCCTGTACAGTAGAATCCGAACTCCAGGAACAAAACTTCAAACAATCGCCAGCATCCAACATAATGCCAGCAGCGCCCAGTTCATAAAGGCGCACCATCCATGTGAGTAAGGTCTCACCAGCTCGCTGCCGAAATCTCTGTAAAATATCACAAATTTCTTGTTGAGTAAAATCCTCCAAAGAGTCTAAAGCAATACCATTCGAAGCACCGGGAGCCTGCTGCAACTTCCGCCGAAAAACCGGATGCACCGAGACCGCGGGACGAGCAGCACAAGGAGCTCGACCAGTACACGTAGAGGAACAATCAGTGTAAGAAGCATCGACCCCACTCGAAGGACGAACGCAATCATGGAGTGCACCATCAGAGGCGCAAGAAGCAGACTTACAATCACGGCCGGAGCGAGAGGACTCGCGCTTGGCAGACTCCTCACCCGAGGAAGGAGAATCACTCGAGTTCCAGATATTACCATCCCATTCATCAGGATTCCAATCCAGTCCGGCTGTCGCCACGACCAGACGCACCTTTCGCTTCGAAACCCGACCACGCCGATTTTTGTATTTATAACGAGCAATTCGCACAGCCGCCCTCTCGGCAATAGTTTGGTACGTCTCAAGTTTGTCAGCAAGCAACTTATTTTGACACCGCAACAAAGTATGAGCATTCTGAATCTCAACAAAATTCGCTTCCACATCCTTATGCACATTCTGTAACTTCAACAACCTCTCATGCAGGATCCTGTACGCAGACAGAACAATCCAACCTCTGCGCCCCAAAACGGGAAGTTCATCACCCTTAGATACCGGCGCCTTCTGTAAACAAGTAATCACATCAGCCGGCTCCGCCAGCTCCAAAAAGGAATTCCAATTCGCACTCAAACCAGTAGAATCAGCCCACTCACGGGCTAAGGCTTCATAAGGCGTTGAATCCCAACCGGGAATATCAACGGGCAACTTAAAAGTAGATTTCGACTTTCTAGAAAACATCTCGGAAAAGAAAGAGAAGAAAAAGAGAAAGAGAAGGAAAAAAAAAACTACACTCACAATTATATAGAAATAATATACAAACGAAACCACGCACGCACCGAAAGCAAACACGATACAACCACAACGCACACAGGTTTCGTAAACGGTTCGTGACGCCAAATGTTCTGCTTGGGTTTTCGGATCAGATAGAACCCGCTCATCAGAGCCTCACTAACCCAGCCAGAACGTTACCCCCTCCCTAGAACCTGTTTACAATAGTGCAACCACATATATCTACCACCTAAGGACAGGGGATTCCTACTATACATACCAAGACCTCTTATAATCGGCGGCCTCGCGATCCCACACGGATCCAGACCTCTCTGCCCATACGACAGTATCACAAGTGGCGGCCTCGCGATTCCACACGAATCCAGACCTCTCTACCCAGACGGCAGTCTCAGCACGATCGGCGGCCTTGCGATCCCATACGGATCCAGACCTCTCTGCCCATACGACAGTATCACAAGTGGCGGCCTCGCGATTCCACACGAATCCAGACCTCTCTACCCAGACGGCAGTCTCAGCACAATCGGCGGCCTCGCGATCCCCTACGGATCCAGACCTCTCTGCCCATACGACAGTATCACAAGTGGCGGCCTCGCGATTCCACACGAATCCAGACCTCTCTACCCAGACGGCAGTCTCGGCACAATCGGCGGCCTCGCGATCCCCTACGGATCCAGACCTCTCTGCCCATACGACAGTATCACAAGTGGCGGCCTCGCGATCCCACACGGATCCAGACCTCTCTACCCAGACGGCAGTCTCAGCACAATCGGCGGCCTCGCGATCCCATACGGATCCAGACCTCTCTGCCCATACGACAGTATCACAAGTGGCGGCCTCGCGATTCCACACGAATCCAGACCTCTCTACCCAGACGGCAGTCTCAGCACAATCGGCGGCCTCGCGATCCCCTACGGATCCAGACCTCTCTGCCCATACGACAGTATCACAAGTGGCGGCCTCGCGATCCCACACGGATCCAGACCTCTCTACCCAGACGGCAGTCTCAGCACAATCGGCGGCCTCGCGATCCCATACGGATCCAGACCTCTCTGCCCATATGACAGTATCACAAGTGGCGGCCTCGCGATCCCACACGGATCCAGACCTCTCTACCTAGACGGCAGTCTCATGCGACAGTTCATCCTATGATCACCATATCATACAAAAAGGGAATCAGTCTCACTATTCATCAGATCACACAAGGATTGCCAGTTCGAGCATAGCCTGTTCTCAGGTTCGAGGGGCTCCTCTTTCCCCTATTCAGTTACCACTTACCTGATCAGGGTTAACATCTGTTCATGTAGCCGCAGCTGACTAGAAGAATAGGCTACCCTCTCATACAAGAACACACAGCACATGTTGGTTCACTACAAACTGGGTACTTTATTACTCATTACATACGCAATCACATAACATTGCAATATAACACATAACCTGTAAAGGAAAGTGAAAGATTAAGTTGTACACTCTAATAAGAAAGGGTCGACATCACCTTAGTAGTATGTAGCCTGCACTCAGTGGTCATCTAGGTTCCCTTCTCGTCTGTGCCTCGGCTCGCCTGGAATCACCCTTCTCCGAGTCACTGGGACCTCTTCCTTATCGGCTACTCTCTCCTCTCTGGCTATTCTGCTAGGAGAGCATCTGTCTCTCGGTTCTTCTCCGCCTTCAAGATGGCGTCTGTCTTCCCTGGAATAAGTAGTAGCTTTACTGCTAACGGCTAGATGCCGCCTACGGACTGAACATGTAACTGCCTCAGACTTTCACTAATATAGAGGTGCGTTTTCTCATGGAAAATTCCGGCCTGTAACCTGCCGCCCACCAAATTCTTGTACCTCCCCGTACCAAGGACACGTTCCCAGCCGGCCGGCCTGATGTAGTGTCTTCGGCATGAAGAAAAATACAATCCTTCGATAAGGGCCGGCCTGAACCGGTTCTCTCCAAGCGAATAACACCTCATAACTAAAACATTACATTTGACCTAGAAGCATCCCAAGCTGCCGGGGCAGAAAGAAAGATGGAGTCTCTCCCGTTTCAGGCCTACCAGGCCTGAATTCAGCACAGCTCCATGAAATACCCTCACTACAGGACAGGCCATCCCCAATACTAACGAATCTATCCCCTAGACTATGTGTGCAAGCCCCGATCCACGGGGAAGAGCACAGGATCACGTCGAAGTGCCTAGTAAATAGGCTACATTCACTACTCTAAGACTTGAATGGTAAGAGACTGAAGTCACATTTAATCATCTTTTCCTCACAAGAAGGCCGGGAAAATCGAGCAGAACATTAGCACACCACACGAATTAACTGAATGGGCCCGGGTGGGATGAAAGGACGATGACGGTTGCTGGCGAACTAAAGACTTGAACAAATGGTTGCTACCAGATTCATACTTGATCCCCATGCTGACCATGGCACACTCCCCCGCACACATAGGGTCTGCCCCCATGATCGAGCTCATCTCCAAAGTCTGGCACAACGACAAAATCCCAGACTCAGCCAAACGTCTGGTCCAACAATGCCTAGTATGCCTCCAACACAACCCTGGGAAGGGAACTGCTGTACCCCGGGGAGGGTTTGGGGTCCCCAATCACCCCTTTGAAGTCCTACAAATGGACTATGTCCAGTTAGAAAGGTGCCAAGGTTTGAAGTATATACTTGTCGTTGTGTGTGCCTTCAGCAAGTGGGTGGAAGCCTACCCAACCCATGACAACACCGCTATGACTACCGCAAAAGTACTACTGAAGGAATTCTTCCCCCGATACGGCCTTTGTCGAATTTTGTGGAGCGACAACGGCCCCCACTTCGTAGCCGAAGTTATCCAACTCATCTTAAAAGGGTTGGGTGTAAAACAGAAATTCCATGCGGTCTTCCATCCCCAATCTGCAGGCTTGGTTGAGCGACACAACGCCACATTGAAGCTTAAGATAGCAAAAATAGTCGCCACCACAGGACTGAGATGGCCAGACGCTCTCCCGCTAGCATTGCTATCAATGCGTTCCACCCCCACTAAACACCACTTAACCCCTTACGAGGTCGTTTTCGGGCGGCCCATGAACCTTTGGGCTGCTCCAAAGCCAACATCCATCCACGACGTCCCGGACGTCCTCATGTCTGACTATTTGTATAACCTAACTAAAACGTTGTCTGTCATCCATCAGCAGGTGCTGCACGCCATTCCCGATGTTTCCAGGGGCCCCGGACACGACATCCGACCCGGTGACTTCGTCTTAGTGCGTAACTTCCAGCGCACCACGAGTCTGGAGCCCCGGTGGACGGGCCCCCTGCAAGTCCTGATCACCACCCGAACAGCTCTTCGAGTGGAGGGGAAACGCAATTGGCTGCATGCACACCACTGCAAGAAGGTATCACCGACCCTGACAACCACGGACAACATCACCGCCCAAGAAGAACTTCTGGACAAAGACCGACCGTCCCTGAGCCGCTGCCCAGATACAGAGACACTCGAGTTAGTAAGGTATCCTGATCCCACCGTGCCATCCAAGGAAGGTTATAACTTGCGACGAAAGGAGAGAACTTCGGCTAAGCAGACCACAGGCTAAGTGGAAATCTCAGAGCGGTAGCCTAGTCACCTCAAAGGCCACCAGGAGAGAAACTAAACAAAGTCTGTGGTTCTGCCCGCTACCGAGTCTCTTGAAGGTGATGGAAGCGCCCGACATGAAGATGATGGAAGCAACCGGACGTCCGAAGATCCACTACAAAAACCCAAAGACTGACCGAATGCACAGCTTAAAGACTATTGCACTTTTCATTACCCTTCTCTTTTGCCTTCTCCTCATGGTCACCTTCTGGATCATGGAGGAGAGCACACCCGCTCATAAGACATTGCTGACCACCGTTCAACCTACCACCACGAAAGAACACCATCTGATCTCACTTTCACCCCAACTCCGAGAAAGGCGTAAGGAGTTCTGGAATAACTCTTTTGTGCAGTTGCTCCACCAACACAATCTTGCTGCCAACGCCACTAATTGCTGGATCCGTGGATTGCTACCACATGCCACTGGACACTCTATCCCTTTCATCCCTTCACCTTTTTCTGTCCATGGTTCCTGCCTCGCCTGGCTAATCCTCCTGCAAGAAAGCTACAAGGACAATGCCACTTCCGGCAGAACCATGTCACACTTCTACCATGGGTTCTGGCTGAACAAAACTGGAAGAACTTCTGCCCTCTGAGATCGAACACTTCCTTTCACATGGACATCCCTGCCAAAGAACGAGTTGAAATGCAAGTGTTCAACAACCCAGCCAGACCCACCTTCTCTTACCTCCGGAAACGGACGGCCGCCACCCTAACAGTGGCCCTGTCCGTCATCAACATCACTGGATTTGTGTGCCTCGAAGGCCTGGGGGCGCAGCTGGTGGGCCACAGCTCCTGCCTCATCACCCGAACATTGGACTCAGTTGACCCACCCTCCTTTGTTGCCTCCCCGAATATGTACTTCGTCTGTGGTACTAAGGCCTACACCTGGCTTCCGAAAGGTTGGGGAGGCACCTGCTACATCGCCTTTGTCCTTCCTCCGACATATGTGGCTCCAGCAAACCATCACCGACAGAAACGGGCCAAAGACATTGTGCAAGCCGACTCCGCCGGAGCACAGTTCATGGACGCAGTGAAAGGCCTTGGTCCACTCTGGGGTCCAATGGCAAACAGCCGTGCCATCCGCCACTTAACCCAGGCAGTCGAAACGGCGATGAACATTACGGCTGGCGCCCTCGCCAACAACACCGCCGAGCTCCAGGCCGTCCGCTTAGTGGCCCTTCAGAACCGCCTCGTTCTAGATGTGGTTCTGGCTGATCGTGGAGGAGCATGCCGCATCATTGGGTCCAGCTGTTGTACCTACGTACCGGATAACTCACCCTCAGTCTACAAAGCAATTGAACACCTCCACAGACTGTCCGCAGAGGTCCATCAAGAGCAAGAAGAATGGTCACTGGGGAGTTGCTTTTGGGACACTATTAAAGGTTGGGGATGGAGGTTGTTTTCATTTATCCTCATACCAATTGTGATACTATGTGGATGTTGCTTGGGGATTCAGTGTCTGCCACCTTTATGTTCGCTTTTTATGAACTGCATCTGCCCTAAGACTTTGGACTTTGAAACAGAGCAAATGAAAGCTCTGTGTGAGGTGGAAGTTCGAAGTATTATGGGGATAGATCCGAACTAGACAAGCTGGCGAGATATGTTAAAAGGGAGGACTGTGGAAATTTAGCTTGTAACTGAACATTATCTGCGCCATCTTGCCTCTCCCCAGCGTCACGCACAGCGAATGCACGGCCGCCATTTTAGGCACCCCACTCTCTCCCCGCTCATTCTCGATCGCCAGCGCTTTCCCCTGGCGCTGCGAGCATCCCCCGCGCGCCGGCCACCCCCGCTCTCTCATACACGGGCCATAAACCCTCTCATTCAGGGCGACCCTGCCATGGAACCACATCCCACACCTGACCGACATCCCATACATGGTCATGCCCCTCTTTGATAAACCCCCTTCCTCTGCGCCCCATTGTCCGAACCGATCCCAGGCCATCACCTAGCCCTGCGGATGCAGTTTATTGCCCCTACTGTAAGGGAAACACCCCACATCAAAGGGATTACGGTGAATCAAAGCCCCTACCCCCTGAGACCCGGCCGGTTGCACACACCCCCGGGAATTGGCAGAATATCCAGCTGCGTGATAGCCATCTCCTACTGTGGGTGGGGTGGGGACTTCTACTGTAGATATGTGTGGGAACGAGCTTGAAGTGGGGGTTCCAAGGAATGTCTTTCCGTACATCAAGGTCTCAATAAGATTGTACCATGTGTAATAAAGCAATAAACCTGTGTATAAGAGGCCAGGCCTCAGAGATGCAGTTAGAGCACCTCGTGACGATACCTTGCTGTCTGATCTGATGTGTTCTGCTCCGACGGAATAAAACTTTGTTTCCTGCCTTCCAGTCTCCGGCGCCTGCCTCTTTCATTGGTAAATTATCGAGTGGTATGAGAGGCGATTACCGCCGGGCAATACTTGAAGGGTTATCGACTGAAACTGCCGCTACCATTTAACATGGGTGGGGCAACCATGAAAAGAACCATGGCCACAGGACGCAGTAACCGGACGGCGACCCAGTCTAAGCTGGATAAATTTGCTTATCAGAAATAACAGACTGAGGACCGGGTGGATTCGGCGACCTCGGGAGTAGCGACGGACCCTTCGAATGGAGATCTCCTCGAAGCAATTACATCGATACGAACCTCCCTCGAGGTAAGAATTGATACGGTAGCCACGGATGTGGGACTGATCCGGGAAGATATGAAAAAAGTGGTGGAAAGGGTTCCCTATTTCTAGATGGGTACAGAGTTGAGGAGCGCTTTGGGCTGGCCCGGGAGGTGACTGATGGCACGTGGGGTGCGGTCGCCCCGCCTTTCAGGTCAATTGGAGGGGGATGGTTGTGTCCTGATGGCTCTCGGACAGGGACTTAGAGTGTCCACTTGGAATGTTAATGGCCTGGGAGATAAAATCAAACAAGGTATATTCATACAATATATTCATCGACAGGCCCTTGACTTAGTACTACTGCAAGAGACTCACCTGATAGGCAATACGTGTATGGCACTCAACAAGAAGGGATTCCGCATGTGCGTCCATTCTGGGTTCTCAACAGCCTCCTGGGGAGTGGGGATACTTCTTCGTAAGGGCTGTCCCTACATCATACAGCGCACCTGGACTGATCCACTGGGCAGATACGCAGCAGCCTCTGGACTCTGGGAGGGCAAAGTTGTAAATGTCATCTCAGTATATGCACCGCCGGGTTTGCAACGTCCAACCCTGCAGGAGATTGGAACATTGGTCCTGGCATTGCCGATGGGCTCTTTGATACTGGGGGGGGGACTTCAACCTAGTTATGGATGGTCTCAGAGATAGACTCCCGCCTAGACAAGATCCACCACGGGGCTCCCAGCTCCAGAGGTTCGCTGATGCTTTGGGGATAGTGGATGTGTGGAGATGGCTAAACCCTCAACACACACTACACACTCCAGTCGGGAGTACATGGCAGTCAATCCCGGCTCGATTATTTATTCACACATGCACAAGACATACAAGATTTTGTGAAACCCACAACAATCGCGCGAGGTATTTCTGATCACTCCTTGGTGATGGCGGTTTTTGGTGCCCGACAGTGCGGACGCCCTGCCACTATTCGAATACAGCAGTGGGCGTTACAGGTTCCTCACATTAGGGAGGGACTCCGCCAAGACACCGACTTTTACTTTACAGAAAATATGGGGTCAGTCGAGTCAGCGGCCACACTTTGGGGGGGCGTATGGTGCGGTAATTAAAGGGAGTGCATTGTCGCAGATGGTGGGGCATAAACGTGAACGCAACAAGAGGGTGACTGAGCTGGAAACCGATATTCTACAATTAGAAAGGTCCCTTGCCTCGGACCCAAATCCGGAGACTCAACATAGTATCGGCCTTAAGAGGCACGACTACAAAGAGCTCCTGCTAGAAAACGCTATTCTGCGAGCCCTGGCCTCGCGACATCGTATATATGAGCAGGGGGAGCGCACGGGTAAGCTTCTTGCGTGACTGGAGCACAAGGAACAGGCGGCTAGGTGGGTTAAGGCGATAACGGGTCAGGGTGGCAAGCTCGTCACGGACCCCCAGGGAATGGCTGACGTGTTTGCCGCACATTTTGAAGAAGTCTACCAGGTCCCACAGAACTCTCAGGCCCAATGGGCCACAGACCTCCTTGCCACTATAAATGTGACGTGTTTGTCGCCGCAAGATTGCGAGTCACTCGAAGCTGACCTTTCAGCGGCAGCAGTCCAAAAAGCTATAGTAGACATCAGGTCGGGCAAAGCGATGGGCCGTAATGGCCTGCCCATTGAGCTCCTCAAACCTATGGCTGTGAAGTTGGCACCCCACTTGTTGAACCTATATAACGAATGCTACGAACTCGGCCGTCTGCCGCCTGAAATCCACGATGCGGCGATTGTGGTGATCCATAAGCCTGGCAAGCCGGCGGAAGAATGCAAATCGTACCGCCTCATTTCGCTGTTGCCGGTAGAAGCGAAAATCCTGGCTAAACTGGTGGCCAATCGCCTACTTCCTATCTTCCCGACCTGATCCATCCGGATCAGTCAGGCTTCATGCTGGGTAGGAATACCGCCAGGAATCTCTGTCGTGTTAATGGGGTGTTGGGATGGGTTGATAGCCTTGAAGAAGAAGCACTCTTGTTGTCACTTGACGCCACTATGGCGTTTGATACAGTAGAATGGGAATATCTTTTCGCTGTGCTTGCCCATATGGGACTGGGCCCTAAATTGATTGGGTGGATCAGGCTGCTGTATGGGCTAACCACGGCGCATGTCTCAGTTAATAACCACCGTTCTACCTCTTTCCCCCTCCAGCGGGGCACGAGGCAAGGTTGCCCGCTGTCGCCCCTCCTTTTTGCCATGGTGCTGGAGTTTGGGTAAGGAGTGACCCTGAGATCAGGAGCTTAAAATGGACCCACGACCATGAAGATCGTATAGCTCTCTACGTGGACGATAGATTACTGTATCTGGCCTCACCGGCACGATCCATACGTCGGGCTCTCCATATCTTCCACATATTCGGGGCACACTCGGGTTATTGGATCAACTGGTCCAAATCACAAATGTATGTCCTCTGGGGCGAGCCCCCGCCCAGCCCAAGGGGTTACAGCATCCCAGTAGTGGATCAGGGCTTATTCCTCATGCCTGACGAGAATCTTTTCTATGAACGTAACCTCTAGAAGCCCCTGGAACGTCTGAGATCGGATGTCATGCATTGGAGGTCACTGCCCCTGACGTTGTTGGGACGCGCCTCCCTGTTTAAGATGCTTGCGCTTCCGCGCTTTTTTTATGCCCTGGAGAATGCCCCATACCGGGTGTCTGACTCCTACTTTTCCCAAATCGAAGGGGTGGTACGGGAGTTGCTCTGGGACGAGTAAATTTGGAAAAAACAAAAACCCACAATTAGGAAGGCCGCTCTTGAGAAAACTCCCGGTGTAGGCCTATGGACTACCCACAGTTATTGTTGAGTATGCGTAGGCACAGCTCTATCCCACCACTGAACACCAATTTATGTTGGAAAACCACTCCCACACTAGAAGGGGTGGTGGTGGTCTCCCGGACACACTGTGGTAGCTTGGCTCGAGTGGTCAGGAATCAGGCTCCGTGCTAAGCATACAACATACCCAAACAATAACCATGCGTGCATCCGTTCCAAAAACGACTCTACACCGTAAAAATTATGAAAATATCTTTCTTTATCTCCTTTTTCTCTTAGTTGCTGATTGGAGAAAATAAATAACAATCACAATATACAAACTTTTTAGAAAGTGCAGGACAAATAAATACTGGCTTAATGATTCAATAAATAGGGGTGATCATAAATACTGAAGGCATAAATAAAAGTGCAATACAGACAGGCAATTAAATATTCTGAGGCAATAAATACTGTAACCAATAAATATTGTGCATCAATAAATACTGTGGACCAATAAATACAGTGGAACAATAAATAGGTTAAATACAATAAATACAGTGCCCCTAATAAATACTTAAAAGCTGACGGTGACACTCATGGAATCAGATCACTTTTGAATTCCTAAGGGCTGATTTGGCCCAGGCACAGCTTGTGGGGATGTGGAAGGCTTGGGGGTGTCTACTCCCTGGCTTGGTCAAGGCTGAGGCCTAAACTGAGGTAGATATAGGGGGAAAATACCAGAGACCTGGCTCTCTCTCTCCACACAACTTCTCTAGATTAGTCCCAGTTCATCCCTGGCACAGTCAGGTTGGTTCCAACACCTCCCTAGCCCCTTAGAGCAGTCTCTCAGGTCTCCACAGGGCCTTAGGCGCCCTCTACTCCACTTATTGCCCTTTTTCTGATGCTCCGACGCCGCTGGAGTCGTATCGATGCCGTGAGGCGGTTCCGGTTCGATGTCGGCGGCCTCGGCACAATGTCAGTTCTTTGACGACGCCGGCAGGCGGATCCGGTCTCGATGTCAGCGGCCTCGGTTCGATCTCGACCTCCGATTCGATGGCGTCGGGCAGTCTTACTCGATGTCGACTTCGGGCGGCTCCGGTCCGATGGCGACCTCGGCTTCGATGACGTCGGCCGGCCTTGCCTCGATGTCGACTTCCGGCGGCTCCGGAGTGCGATCCTCACTCCCGACCTCCGTTACCCTTCACCTCGGTCTCCGACGACTCCGGAGGGCGGACTTCACTCCTCCGATGACGCCGCTCACTCGACCTCGGGTGACTTCCTCCTCGACCTCTGGTATTCCTCACGACCTCTGACGGCGCCCTCTCTCGACCTCTGGCGGCTCCGGGTACGACGTCTGCTTTTCCAGTCAGCGCCGCTTCTCCACCTCGGGCTCCAGGTCTTAGGCTACTCGACGTCGGACTTCAGGGAAACCAGCTTCCAGGTCAGGATCTTGCTGTTCTCCTGTCTCTAAGGCCTGTTCCTGCTGTCCAGGTCCTCAGGATGGTTTTTCTGACTTCTTCCCACACAGGGCTCTAGGCTGGGCTCCGTCAGTAGGGACTAGTATCAAGGGTGGGTTTATGGACCCCACTCCAGGCACAAGTTTCCACCCCTGCTGCTTCACTCCTTCCTCCTTCACGTTTTTGCTGCTCACTCTTCACCAGTCAGGTGCCAACTGCCAGCTCCAACTGCCAACTCTCTGTCTTAGCTTCCCAACATTCTAAACCGCCTCCAACTGTCACAGGGTTCTGGAATGTTCTGGAAGGTGCTGGTAGGTTCCAGTGGATGCTGGTGATGTCACAGGTGGCCACCATTTTGTGCTTCAGGCCCTCAGACAGAAGTTTCAGGGGTAGGTAAAATGGCTCCCTGAATCTGCAGCAACACTAAAAAGTCTGGTGGTTCCCAAAAAGGAAAAATTCAAACAGGGTTTGAGGCAAAAGTGGGACAAAATAAATAATGATGAGGAGGGACCACCCAAAGGGCTGACAGGTCTAACACGCGTCCCCCCCCCAGCTGAAAGTGGGGAGAGCTACCCAACCCCTTGGGAGTTCTCATCACTAAGGCGGAAATACCTTGAGAGACCGTCTGCATTGGCGTGGTCCACTCCAGGCCGATGTTCCACCTGAAAGTCCATCCCCTGTAGGGAAATAGACCACCTCAACAACTTGGGATTCTCCCCCTTCATTTGTATCAGCCAACGAAGGGGTCTGTGGTCGGTCTGAACTAGGAAGTGCGAGCCAAACAGGTATGGCCGCAACTTCTTCAGAGCCCATACCACTGCAAAGGCTTCACGCTCTATTGCACTCCACTTCTGTTCCCTGGGAAGTAGTCTCCGGGATAGGAAGACCACGGGTTGATCCAGACCCTCTTCGTTGAGTTGCGATAACACTGCCCCAATGCCATGTTCTGATGCATCTGTCTGGACAATGAACTCCTTGGAAAAGTCTGGGGCCCTTAAGACCGGGGCCTCGCACATGGCTTTCTTCAATCTCTCAAAGGCTTGCTGACAAGCCTCCGTCCAGACTACCCGTCGAGGTTGTTTCTTGGACGTGAGCTCCGTGAGGGGGGCTACGATGGTACCGTACCCCTTCACGAAGCGGCGGTAGTATCCCGTGAGGCCCAAAAATGCTCGGACCTCAGTCTGTGTCTTGGGGGGTTCCCAGGCCATGATGGCCTCGATCTTCGCCTGGAGGGGTTGCACCGCTCCCCTACCCACCAAGTGTCCAAGGTACACTACCGACCCCTGCCCGATCTGGCACTTGCTGGCCTTGATCGTCAATCCAGCTTGTCTCAGGGCCTGGAGAACAGCTTGCAGGTGACGCAAGTGATCCTCCCAGCTGTTACTGAAGACGGCTATGTCATCCAGATAAGCAGCAGAGAAACTCTCCATTCCGGTGAGGATCTGGTTTACCAGGCGCTGAAACGTGGCAGGTGCGTTCTTGAGCCCAAAGGGCATCACACAGAACTGGTAGTGGCCATTGGGCGTGGAGAAGGCTGACCTTTCCCTTGCTCCATCAGTCAAAGAGATCTGCCAGTACCCAGAAGTAAGGTCAAAGGTACTTAGATATTGGGCAGCTCCCAGCCGGTCAATCAATTCATCCGCCCTAGGGATCGGATGAGCATCAGTTTTGGTCACTGAATTCAGTCCCCGATAGTCCACACAGAACCTCAGTTCTGGTTGGGCACCCGGTGGTGTAGCTTTTGGTACTAACACCACCGGACTGGACCAGGGGCTGCTAGAAGGTTCGATCACTCCTAGCTCCAGCATCTTAGTGACTTCACTATGAATGCTGGCCTTCACCTTGTCTGACATCCGGTAGATCTTGGACTTCACAGGTGGGCTGTCTCCTGTGTCCACGTCATGGACGCACAGGTGAGTCCTACCCGGGACAAGGGAGAACAACGAGGAGTACTGCCCCAGGACCTGGCGACAGTCCTCCTGCTGTTCAGGAGTTAGAGATGGGGAGAGAATCACTCCCTCCACCGACCCATCCTTCTCTTGAGACGCAAACAGATCAGGGAGAGGCTCGCTTTCCACGTCCTCTCCTCCGTCAGTCACCATCATCAAGATGACTTCGGGCCTCTCGTGGTGGGGTTTGAGGCGGTTGGCATGCAGCACCCGCAGGGGCTGACGAGGGGTCTTCAGGTCCACCAAGTAGGTAGCCTTACCCTTCTTCTCCAACACCTCAAAGGGTCCTGACCAGCGATCCTGGAGGGCACTAAGCTCTCCTGGTTCGATCACCCACACCTTCTGGCCAGGCTCCAACTCCACCGGGTGAGCATTGTGGTCATACCACGCCTTCATCACTGCTTGGCTGGCTTCCAAGTTGTCAGAAGCTTGCTTCCACAACTTAGCCATTTGGCTCCGGAAGGCCAGCATGTAGCTCACCACATCCTGGGGAAGCTTTCTGGGAGTTCTTTCCCATCCGTCTCTCACCAGGTTGAGAGGTCCACGTACAGGGTGCCCATACAGAAGCTCGAAGGGGCTGAAGCCCACTCCCTTCTGTGGCACTTCCCTGTAGGAAAAAAGTAAACAGGGTAGGAGGACGTCCCATTTCCTCCGCAGGCTTTCAGGCAGACTTCTGATCATGCCCTTCAAGGTTTTGTTAAACCTCTCCACCAGACCATTTGTCTGGGGGTGGTAAGGAGTGGTGAACCGGTATGTCACTCCACACTCCTTCCACATTGCCCGCATATACGCTGACATGAAGTTGGTCCCCCTGTCGGACACAACTTCCTTGGGAAAACCCACTCGGGTAAAGATTCCCATCAGGGCCCTTGCCACAACAGGTGCTGTTATGGTCCTCAGAGGTATTGCCTCTGGGTACCGTGTGGCATGATCCACCAGAACCAGGATAAACCTGTGACCAGCTGTAGTTGGTGGATCTAACGGACCCACAATGTCGATGCCCACCCTTTCAAAGGGGGTGCTAACGACAGGAAGTGGTTCCAGGGGAGCTTTCAGCTTCACCCCTGTTTTCCCACTGGCTTGGCAAGACACACATGTCCGGCAGTAGGTATCGGACGACACTTTCATCTGAGGCCAATAAAAGTGTGGGACAAGACGGGCGAAGGTCTTGTCTTGCCCCAGGTGTCCTGCCAATGGTATCTCGTGAGCCAACTCCAGAAGGAAGGCTCGATAACGTTGAGGGACTACCAAGGCTCGTGACGATCCGTGTAGGGGTGCCTTGGGTTCACTGTAGAGGAGGCCATCCTCCCAGTAAACACTGTAGTTCCCTTCAACGTTCCCTGCTGCCTGGGCTTCGGCCTGTCGCCTCAGCCCCTCAAGGGTAGGGCACTCCCTCTGGCCCTGGCAGAATTCCTCCCTGGACGGGCCTCCCTCCACGTGCCACTCGGCCGGGATGGGTAGGTCCTCCAGGTTGGTAACGTCCCCCACCGCAGACTCCTGGTCCACCACCTCCGGTGGCCTATCCGTCCTACGGGGTGGGGACGCCGAGGCAGGCTCCTCCTGTCCTCGGTTCTTCCCTTGACTGGCAGCTGGCTGGGCCTTTGTTCCAGGCTCCAGCCGAAATGAACTCCCTCTTCGGGTAGTCGTGGACCTTGTGCTAACACAGGCCCAGTCAGGTGTACCCAGCATTTCGGTGTGAGTCCGGTATTCCACCTCCTTCCAAGCGTTGTGCTCCATGTCATTCCCCAGCAGACAATCGACTGGCACGGCAGGGCTTACGGCAACTCGAAGTGAACCTGCAACCCCCCCCCATTCAAAGGGAACCTCGGCCACTGGATAGTGGCCTGTTCTGCCGTCAGCCATCGCGGCTGGGTGGAGTACATCGGGAATTACCTGCTCTGGAGACACCAGTTGGCTACGCACCATAGTCATACTGGCTCCTGTGTCTCTCAGAGCCTCCCCTCTTTGGCCGTTGATGGTGACCCATTGCCCATACTTTGCGGTATTTGCGGGCACCTGGATCTTAGGAACCATCTCCCGTTCTCCCAGGGACACTAAAGTGACACCCGCCCACTCCCTTCCCTTAGTTAAGGGCATCTCCTCCCCGAGCACTACACTAGCTACTCCGGGGGTCTTTCCTCCAATGGGAGGGGGTGGTCGTTTCAAGCACTTCGGATCTCCTTTATAGTGTCCAACGCCACCGCACTCATAGCAATGGACAACCCTTGGCTGCTGACTCCGGCCAGGATTAGGGTTTCCGGGCGGGTTAGCCCTAGGGGTGAATCCTGTTCCCTTCCCTTGGAAGTTATTTTGGGGGCCTTTGGAGAACTCCTTTTTCTTTTCCCCTCCCTCTTTCTTCTGGGGGGCGCCCTGTCCGGCCTTTTGAGTATCCCCTCCAGTCCCCCTTGTGGACACCCGGGTACTAGCCCAAATGTCCGCCTCCTCAGCAAGCTTCCGGGGACTGGTCAGCTTGCTATCCACCAGGTGTTGCCGCAGTTCAGGGAAACATTTCTCGAGCAGGTGTTCCTTCAGTACTAGGTCAAACAACCCCTCGTAGTTCCTCACTTCACTGCCCTGAATCCAACCTTCCAGTGCCTTCTTTGCATAGTCCAGGAAGTCCACCCAATTCTGCGTGCCCAGTTTGTGACTACCCCTGAACTTCTGTCTGTACTTTTCAGGTGTTAGTCCAAACTTTCTGATGAGCGCCAGTTTCATGGTGGGGTAGTGGGTCTGCTCATCCTCCTCAAGGGCCAATAAAGCATCCCTACCAGCTGGAGGCATGTACTTGTACAATCCCCCTCCCCAGTACTTCTCTGGAACCCCATGGGCCCTCAATGAGACCTCATAGGCCGCTAGCCACTTGGCGATATCGTCGCCCACTCCATAGCTAGCTACTATGTCCTTTGGCAGGTATGGTTTAGGTTCCCTGGTGATCTCTTGGGTTTGGCTGCCACCATTAGGAACAGGTTGTGCCCCGATTCTCAAGATCTGAAGATCTATTTCTTTCAGTCGTAATTCATGGGCCATCCTCTGCTCCTCCTTCTCCTTCTCCAGCCTTGCTAAGTCCCATGTGAGCTGTCTTTTCTCCCTCCGGTCTGTTAACTCCACCTCAGACAAGCCACCACTAGAGGCACTGCTGCCCTTCCTAGAAATGGTTCTGGGCCCTGCTGACAGGTTCCCCACCTCAGGTTGGTACATCTCAGCCCCCTCGGTATCAGGCTCTCCATCCCTGTCTTCCTCCTCAGCCTTGCTTTCTCGGCGTGCCTCCCCCCAAGCCCTTAAGCTGGTTTGGAGTGCACCCTTCTTTGCTCCTGGGGGACAGTACACCCCCTCCCGCTGGCAAAACTCCCTGAGTTGGGCCACAGTGTACGTTTCTAGATTTTCTAGTACAAACTCCATCTTGCCCACTCAGGTTAGAGGACAGGTTTTTGTGCAGTAACTATGCAGGGGGGTACCTTTAATAATACCTCCTCCCACCACCAGAGTAAATTTGGAAAAAACAAAAACCCACAATTAGGAAGGCCGCTTTTGAGAAAACTCCCGGTGTAGGCCTATGGACTACCCACAGTTATTGTTGAGTATGCGTAGGCACAGCTCTATCCCACCACTGAACACCAATTTATGTTGGAAAACCACTCCCACACTAGAAGGGGTGGTGGTGGTCTCCCGGACACACTGTGGTAGCTTGGCTCGAGTGGTCAGGAATCAGGCTCCGTGCTAAGCATACAACATACCCAAACAATAACCATGCGTGCATCCGTTCCAAAAACGACTCTACACCGTAAAAATTATGAAAATATCTTTCTTTATCTCCTTTTTCTCTTAGTTGCTGATTGGAGAAAATAAATAACAATCACAATATACAAACTTTTTAGAAAGTGCAGGACAAATAAATACTGGCTTAATGATTCAATAAATAGGGGTGATCATAAATACTGAAGGCATAAATAAAAGTGCAATACAGACAGGCAATTAAATATTCTGAGGCAATAAATACTGCAACCAATAAATATTGTGCATCAATAAATACTGTGGACCAATAAATACAGTGGAACAATAAATAGGTTAAATACAATAAATACAGTGCCCCTAATAAATACTTAAAAGCTGACGGTGACACTCATGGAATCAGATCACTTTTGAATTCCTAAGGGCTGATTTGGCCCAGGCACAGCTTGTGGGGATGTGGAAGGCTTGGGGGTGTCTACTCCCTGGCTTGGTCAAGGCTGAGGCCTAAACTGAGGTAGATATAGGGGGAAAATACCAGAGACCTGGCTCTCTCTCTCCACACAACTTCTCTAGATTAGTCCCAGTTCATCCCTGGCACAGTCAGGTTGGTTCCAACACCTCCCTAGCCCCTTAGAGCAGTCTCTCAGGTCTCCACAGGGCCTTAGGCGCCCTCTACTCCACTTACTGCCCTTTTTCTGATGCTCCGACGCCGCTGGAGTCGTATCGATGCCGTGAGGCGGTTCCGGTTCGATGTCGGCGGCCTCGGCACAATGTCAGTTCTTTGACGACGCCGGCAGGCGGATCCGGTCTCGATGTCAGCGGCCTCGGTTCGATCTCGACCTCCGATTCGATGGCGTCGGGCAGTCTTACTCGATGTCGACTTCGGGCGGCTCCGGTCCGATGGCGACCTCGGCTTCGATGACGTCGGCCGGCCTTGCCTCGATGTCGACTTCCGGCGGCTCCGGAGTGCGATCCTCACTCCCGACCTCCGTTACCCTTCACCTCGGTCTCCGACGACTCCGGAGGGCGGACTTCACTCCTCCGATGACGCCGCTCACTCGACCTCGGGTGACTTCCTCCTCGACCTCTGGTATTCCTCACGACCTCTGACGGCGCCCTCTCTCGACCTCTGGCGGCTCCGGGTACGACGTCTGCTTTTCCAGTCAGCGCCGCTTCTCCACCTCGGGCTCCAGGTCTTAGGCTACTCGACGTCGGACTTCAGGGAAACCAGCTTCCAGGTCAGGATCTTGCTGTTCTCCTGTCTCTAAGGCCTGTTCCTGCTGTCCAGGTCCTCAGGATGGTTTTTCTGACTTCTTCCCACACAGGGCTCTAGGCTGGGCTCCGTCAGTAGGGACTAGTATCAAGGGTGGGTTTATGGACCCCACTCCAGGCACAAGTTTCCACCCCTGCTGCTTCACTCCTTCCTCCTTCACGTTTTTGCTGCTCACTCTTCACCAGTCAGGTGCCAACTGCCAGCTCCAACTGCCAACTCTCTGTCTTAGCTTCCCAACATTCTAAACCGCCTCCAACTGTCACAGGGTTCTGGAATGTTCTGGAAGGTGCTGGTAGGTTCCAGTGGATGCTGGTGATGTCACAGGTGGCCACCATTTTGTGCTTCAGGCCCTCAGACAGAAGTTTCAGGGGTAGGTAAAATGGCTCCCTGAATCTGCAGCAACACTAAAAAGTCTGGTGGTTCCCAAAAAGGAAAAATTCAAACAGGGTTTGAGGCAAAAGTGGGACAAAATAAATAATGATGAGGAGGGACCACCCAAAGGGCTGACAGGTCTAACAGACGCGCCTCCCTGTTTAAGATGCTTGCGCTTCCGCGCTTTTTATATGCCCTGGAGAATGCCCCATACCGGGTGTCTGACTCCTACTTTTCCCAAATCGAAGGGGTGGTACGGGACTTGCTCTGGGACGGTCGGGCCCCTAGAATTGCTATAACTAAACTCACCTGGGGTGGTATGACGGGGGTATAGGGCTGCCAGATGTGCGCCTTTACTACCAGGCGTCGCAACTGGCACCCATCAATAGATGGGCATTTGGCTCTCACGAAGATCCCAATTTCCACACGGACCACTGGCTGATGGGAAGGGGGGGTTACAATAGGGCTCTCTACACCAATCCCCGTAAATTGCGTCTGACTGGCCCCACGGCCCGTACGGTCGAAGCGTGGCACACGGTACAACGTAAGTTGGGGTGGCACAACTGTCTCACGAAGGCTACTCCGCTATGGGAGCCGGATCTTTTAGGACACCTTAGTGCATGCCCAGGATTCGACAAGTGGGACATGATTGGAATTTCCAGGTTTGGGGACCTTTGGGTTAAGGGTAGGAAAGCCACGTTCACAGATCTACAAGCGAAATACCAACTCGCTCCTACGAAGACCTTTAGATATCTACAAATCAGCCATGCGATTGACTCAGCCCTCCCCCGAGATTGCCCCCTTCCAGACTCATCCCCCCTGGAGTATCGACTCTTATTAGACCCGATGGACCGCAAGGCAATATCCATAACCTATAAGAAATTAGTAAATAACCGGATTGACCCGATGCTGAATCTAAGAGTGGGCTGGGAGCAGGACCTTGGTGTGATGGAGGATGATGATTGGAGAGATGCGTTCGCCTCCCCTCGGGAGGTGGCGATTCCACAGAGGCTACGACTTGTCCAGTTAAAGGTACTCCACAAGGTTTACTTTGATGCCTCATTATTGTTTAGGTTGGGTAGGAGGACGGACGCTCTCTGCCTTAGACACTGCAACCAGACTGGCATGTTCAAACACATACTCTGGGACTGCCACCACATACAAAAGTATGGGATAGACCTTACCCGACAAATGTCCAGGGCTTGCGGCAAACCCGTTCATCCCTTCCCCAAGACTTGCCTCGTTAACATCTCGGACGCAACAGACCTTACCCAGATGGAACAATCCTGGGTAACAATGGGTTGGATTATAGCCAAACGTAACATCGCCCAAAAATGGGGTTCAGGTTTGCTGCCACAGGTGAGAGACTGGGCCTCTGATATGGACTACGCTATGGTGGCTGAAAAGACAGTGTTCAAGGGGTGCGGTTGCCCCCAAAAATGGGACAGTAAATGGGGGAAGTGGAATAAGTATAGGGGCGATATATGCATCTCCCCTACGGTGGAGTTGAGGAGGGAGAGGCGGACACTACTGCCTCTACAGGATGGGATAGGAACACCTGTCCCACCGGGTGTACGCCGTTAGAGCTCTGCGACATGGAGGGTTCACACATATTACCAGGGGTTTTTGTAAACTGTTCAGATGTTATCCACCTCCAAAGAAGACTCAATACAGCACTAAGCAAGGTGTTAAGTATCCTCTCACTCTGTATAATTGATGTACGTCTAATTCAAACTGATTCTTGCTTTGCCACTGCTGATTCTGTAATGCCTGGAAGGTTGTTGTTCATCAATAAAATTGTTTATTAAAAAAAAAAAAAAAAGAAAGGTCTGAATGGATAAATATTAAAATATGGCCAAGGAAATATCATTGATAAATTTGCTGTGTACGTGTGTAAGTGGCATTTATATAGCACGAAGCTCGCCAAAAAGCAGTGGACCAAACTATAGGGTCAAAGGTACAGATAAAGGAATGATTGGAGGGGGATAGCTCAGCTCTGAGAGCAGAGCGGAAGCGGACTGTTACTGTAAGATTCTGCAGTGCTCTTTAAAGAGGTGCATCAGCTCTCTCCTAAATTAGAGCAGAGTCGGAGCTGACCTTATGGACACAGGGATGTTGTTCCAGATCCTAGGTGCATAGATGGAGACGGGGTGGCGCCTTATTTTTTTCTGTTTTACACTTTATCGCCAGTGTGATTATGTCCTTGCTGCAGCTGTGCCAAGAGGCACTGGCATGGAAAGGTTGACAGCCAAACAGGCAGGGTTGCTGGTGGTGATGGCTTTGTAGATAATGCGGCTGGTTTTGTAAATGTTCAAGCCGGCAAGGTGGAGTGATGTGGGCAAATATCTTTTCGACAACAGGGGGTTTGCAAAATGAGTTCTGAGAGGAAGTGTTACAGTCTTATCTCCATCCTGTGTACTTTGCCCCATGTTTAAGATACTTTTGCTTCAGTAAAAATTGTTCTCTTTGAAGCATTGTGCTGCTCAATGGTCTGTGACATATCAAAATGTCTGAAAGAAACGGATATCCCTCCATTTGCCGGGTGAATTTGTATCCTGCACATTTCCTCAAGCATGTTTCAAAATCCTAGGACCTTTAACGTGAAAAGTTTGCATTGAGACAAAAAAATCTGGCTGATTGCCTATCTATATGGACAGCGTTGATAACATTGATCGCCCAACTCAGAGAGGACTGTGCTAATCGACAATGAAAATCGACTGATTTCTTTATTAATTGTTCAAATTAAGCTTTTTGCTAAAATGTTTTCATTACTGGAAGAGGTTATGTTATGCCCTGTGTAATCATTCCAGGCAAGCAGATTTTATTAATGGCATATATTGGTATGTTGATGTAAGAGATTTGGTCTGTGTTACTAATTAACCTCAGTTACTCTTTTCGTGTGCTATTATTTTTGTTGATGCAGAGAAAGTATATGACCCCATTAATGGGTTCTATCTAGAAATTGTTATGGGAATTATTTCGTATTTTGTCTCCCCTTTTTTTCTGAAGCTTCAACAAATATAATATCTAGTTGGATCCTTTCACTGAATGTCTCTTTAAAGTTACGGACCTCAAGGGTTTTCGTGTTGCCTTTTTCTTCAGTTTTGTTATTGAATCACGTGCAAGTTGCAAGCAATATTGTTAAAAAATATCATGTTTGTGAAATTTTAGGTTAAAATCAAGTTCCCCGCTGATATTTGTTTTTTTGGGATCCAGCCAGATCTTCTAATAATGTTTTATTTGATTTTTTTAAAAACATTTTAGGATGTAAAATTAACTCACAAGGCAATAAGTTTGCCAATTGATAGAAATTGTAAGTAATTGGAATCTCTAATGGGCCAAGCATAGTCTAAAAATATTTTGGGGTTCAAAATGTATTTATTAGTGTGGTATTGCACAGCATTCGCCACGCCTGGCGTGGCTTTTCAAACACTTCTGAAGTTTCCATCACAGACCAGAGGTTTAGTAGGTCTGTGGAGGTGCCAGTATGTGACTCTTTCTATTCCAAGAAGGTTTATGCAGATGCAGTGCCAGCAGGCGACCCTTTCTCTTGCCCACAGGTTTGTGAAGATGTGATGCCGAAGGAGACCTCTTCTTTTGGGAGAAGGTCTACATAATTTACTGTAGGGCCCGACTGGGAAACCAAAAGCATCCTTGGCGAAAATGCTCACACCTGCCCCACTCCCTTTGTCTCCTCGTGCAATCTGTCTTTCCACCCATCCATTCTCTTTCTCCTTCTCTCTCTTCTACCTCTCTGGTCGCTTTCTGTTTTCTAAATAATAAAGGTTGTGCAATGCTGGGAATTGTTCTACATACTGTTGGTTCACACTGAGGCAGGACTGCCAATTTCTTTCCTGCTCAATTGACATTTGCCATGTTTGCAGTGAGCTGATGTTTTGGACTAAGGTTTGCTGTATGATGATGTGTAGCAGTCTTACACGTGTAATATGCTGCACTGCAATATTGGCTTTGTTGCACTAGGTTGAAGTGTCGCGTAGGCTTGCAGTATACAGGTGTGACAGATTTCCACTTTTGCAGGATGCTGGTGTGAGGCACTCTCATTTACAATCAATCAATCAATCATTCATTTGTAGAGCGCACAACTCACCCGTGAGGGTCTCAAGGTGCTGAGAGGCGAGGGCGCAGCTACTGCTCGAACAGCCAGGTCTTGAGAAGTCTCCTGAAGGTCAGCAGGTCCTGGGTCTGTCGCAGGTGGATGGGGAGGGTGTTCCATGTCTTGACAGCGAGGTGGGAAAATGATCTGCTGCCGGTGGTTGTTCGGTGGATGCGAGGAACGGTGGCGAGGGCGAGGTCAGCGGAGCTGGCGGTTCGGGGTGTAGAAGGTGAGTCGTTTGTTGAGGTATGTTGGTCCGGTGTTGTGGAGTGCTTTGTGAGCGTGGGTGAGGAGCTTGAAGGTGATCCTCTTGTTGACGGGGAGCCAGTGCAGGTCTCTCAGGTGGCCAGTGATGTGGCTGTGGCGGGGTATGTCGAGGATGAGGCGAGCGGTGGCGTTCTGTATGCGTTGAAGTCTTCTCTGGAGTTTGGCCTTGGTTCCCGCTTATAGGGCGTTGCCGTAGTCCAGCCTGCTGCTGACGAGGGCTTGGGTGACCGTCCTTCTGGTTCCGGTGGGGATCCATCTGTAGAGGGTGTTGAAGCAGGAGGAGGAGACGGTGTTGACTTTCTGGGTCATTGATAGTGTTGAGTCCAGGATGAACCCCAGGTTGCGTGCGTGGTTGGTGGGTGTCGGTGCAGCTCCCAGCGTGACAGGATGCTGTTTTGTGGCACTCTTTCAATTTTAGGGTGCTGATGTGTGGTGCTCCCTCATTTGCAGGGTGCTGATGTGTGGTACTCCCTCATTTGCAGGATGCTGATGTGTTGCACTCCCTCATTTGAAGAATGCTTTTGTGCACTATTCTCACGTTTTCAGATTGCTTGTATGATGGTATTTCCATTTTTGCCTTATGTTTTTATGCTGCATTCTTCGGTTTGCATTATGATGATTAGCAGCATTCTACCTTTGCGCAATGGTGATCTGTGCACCCCAACGTTCTCAGCATGAAAATGTGCAACATTTCCAATTTAAATGCAGCACTGTCTTAATCACTTATGTTTCTACAAATATTAAAAAACCTTGTAGATGTAAGAACTGTTGGTTTACCAGAATTTCACATTTTCATTATAAAGGAATCGTTTAAGTTTCAGTCTTTAAGGAAAGTCACAATTTCAAGAAGGCCACTTGATTAATAGTAATACACCAGCCAGGCACAGGGAGGCAAAACCAGTCTGCACACAAGAGGAGCTGCTCATCTTCCTAGTACCACAATTTACTACTTCATGATACACTGACAGAATGTGGGGGGAGGGAGACTATTAGCCCCGTAAAAAACATAAACGTATAAAATGCCAATATTTCTTCTTTCGTCCTCACATAGATTGCTGCTTTAATGGCAAATAAGGTCTACAATAAATAGGAACATAATTGCATTAACTATTACATAGGATTTCCGAAGATTTATTGTGAAGGCCATCAAAGTATCCAATCATATTCCTACATCTGACATAAACGCAAATTTTCAGTAATGCAGTAATACTGTGATTATACTGCAGATATAGCGTATCACGTCACTGAAAATCTATGACCTCTTACCACCAGCAAGGGTCGGATAGCAATAACATGGTTATAAATGCGGTAAACATGATAAAATGACTGCAGGGTATTCCTCAATATTTACACTGAATCTCCTGAGTTTGATACTGTTTGATCACATTATTTAGCAATCGGACCTAAACGAGGGCCTTTGATCACAAACACCTACTTGTTTTAGTTAAATACCACAGATTGACATAAAAATGTTCTCATTAGATCCGCCTGTAGCTGCTATATGGCAGTGCACAATTTATCCACACTAGATTGACGTTTGGCACAAAGTATCAATAGTGTATTTTGCCTTGTACTTTCTTCTGGCTGGTTTGGTAACTGTGTTTGCCTCTTGTTGATTGTTTCCCCCCTGCAGGCCAGGCTCACCCATGAGATTCAGGAGTTGTGGAATACAGAGCAGATCAAAGAGATTGGGCAGACGGAGCCTCCAGCTCATCCCAGCAGAAAAACCACCATGACAGTCGTGGAGCCTGGGAAAATCAAGAGAGGGAAAGGAGGCACCCTAGTGAGTGGCCGCGTCATTGAGTGAACAAGTATAATCATTTGCGAAACGCACTCTACAGGGGAAGAGGTGGATGTCTTGAAAGAGACTGATTGATGAGAAAGGATCACCATGCCACCCTGCTTGCCTATTCTTAAATGTATTCCGGACACAAAGCCCTCATGCAGTGTTTCTGAACCAGGCCATTGGAACATTAATGCACAGCTTTTGTCCCTATCGCTTATTACTACACTATTCTGTGATAAAATGTCTCAGGCTCATACTTCTAATTGCAAGAATGGTATGTGACTGAAAAAGACAAACTTTTATGCCTGATTCATTTCCTTTAGGAGTTTGAATATACTTGTTAACGCCCCCTCTCTGTTTCCTCCCAGTGTACACATGTCTTCTTGAGCTTTTTCATCCACAGACTTGTGGTTTCCCAGAACACCATTTCTGTGCCATTCAATTGCCTTCCTCTAAATCGTCTTTATTGTTTTAATGATGTGGAATCCAGAAATGTACACAAGTACTCCAGAAATGGCCCCAGGAAGAAAGCACAGCATTCGAAACCTTTTCAACTGGACACAGCACCCCCAGTGTGTCCTCCAGAAATGAATGTAATATTCTAAAAGAGGCATTTAAACTAGCCACCGTAGCTGCTTTGAGGTTATTGGAACTGCAAACTCTAGTTCAGAGAAGGCTTTCAGAACCAGACACGGGATTCTGGATATTTCTTCATGGATGCAATACTCCATCTGAGGCTTGCATAACAGTATATTTTACTCCAGAAGAGGTCTCAAGAATTAGACACTTTTTTCAACTAGTTGCCTACAGAACAAAAGTTGGGACAGTGATTAAGTTGTGGCCTTCAGAACTGGACACTGTATTCCAGATGTGGTATCAGAGAATGAAGTGGACACAATACTCCAGATGTTCATTCCAGACCTGGATGTGGTACATGAGCTGAGAGAGACCTCCAGAACTGGAGATCTCTGTGGAAGAAGGACACTGTTCAGTGGGTCTGGAAGCATCCATGTTATAGGCTTATAAAGACCCTTTAACTTCAGTTAATTGCCGACCTCTCATTCGCCACAGGATGATCGGAATAGTCTCCAACTCTTCAACAGAAACCACTGGGTTGACTCCCGGAAGGGCCCAGTACCTTCAAGACTAGATGACTTTAACATCAATAACGTACAGCCAAAAAGCACTCCCAAAAATATCATATTCAGCAGCCATACACCGCCATAATCTATGAAAAACTAACCATATTACACCTGCCATTAGATCATCTGACTGACTTCAGCAGAATTGAGTTCAAACTCCTATGTACAATACACAAGGTTTATGGAAGAAAAGGGATGGGCTGCCTATGTAATGGGGCCCTCACAACAGCCCTGTAACAAGAAAAATCTGCCATAAGCGAATTCAAGTTGAATAATCACATTCATCATGGTACAATGCCTCTGCGACCTTTTTTACAACCATGTAAGAGCCCAGACCACCTTGGGTGTCTTCCAGAAGAGCATTGAAAATATCTCTCTTAAAGAAGGCTACCATCTTTAACTTGGGGCTACCTTTTCCCTCTAGCTAGGGATCAGATGCTATTTAAAAGGCCACTCTTGCCTGATATTATCAAAAAATCTCGCTGAGGGCTATCGGGTTCAGCACACACATATAGCTTTCCCCAAAAAAGGACTGAACATGTCCCTGAGGCAACGTTGGCAGTCACATTGCTGTAAAGTGGCTCCAGTGCAAAATGCTGGTGCTCTACAAAACACCCAAATAGATAAGCACAACACAACCCATTGCGGGTTTTAATTCTGCCCATACATCCCAACATCAGAATCCTGATAATCTCTCTCTGATTTGGAGAGACTTCCTAAACCCCATCGGCTATAACTGAGTCACATACATAAATGCTAGAGTACCTATTACTCTATGCATACTTCATAGCCTCTGGCCTTTTCTTGATGTGTTATATTATAACATTTTCTAAGATGCATGTTCACCCACAGGGTGTCCCCAAGCTTGAAATAGAAAAAAGCGATAAGAAAGGCTGAACTAGGTCATAGTCAGAAGATAGACTTCCCATTGTGGAAAAAAGGAAAGTTTGATCATTTTGCGAAACGTTACACTGTCTATCTGCTTAACCTTTACCATGGGATTTTGAGGAGAAGGGTAGTAGCTGATTCTGCGAATAACTTGGAAGGTATTTTTAACTTTGTTTAAGAAGGTAGGATCTGAGTCATCAAGGATCAGGCGACCCAGGCGAGTACTTTAAACGGAACTTGATTTTTCAAGGCAACCAGTGCAGAGACCAAATTTACTAGTAGTAGCAGTTGCAAAGTATAGCTGGGTAGGTGCCAATAAATTCAGTAACCACAACCCATCCTCAAATATCCACCAGCATTTACAGTATAGACCTGCTGGGAGAAAAGGACAGTTGAGATTTGTGCTGCTAAAGGCAGGTCTAAGTTAACAAGAATTCCAAGTTTCCTCAACACAGTGGTAGGGAACGGGCATTGGCAAAATACTTGACTACATTTATTCACTAATTTTGTAACAGGAAAATATCTGATTTTGTGGGATACATTTTGAGAGAATGTGTGGACATCCACCACTAGAATACTATCAAACGTTATGCAGTATTTGATGAACCGACACCCACTAAGTTGTTCTGGCAATAGATGAGCTGGGGGAAACATTGTTTACACTGCATGCAACACAACGCATGCCATTACAATGTGGTCATTCCAACGACCGCGTTGTAACAACGCATGCCATTACACCGCAAGTCGGAACAACGACTTGCTCTAGGGGTCAGAAGGTGTTTTAAAATCCAATGCCTTCTCTACTGTTGCACAGACTGGAGTTGGAATTGTAAATTATACTAATCCAACATCCAGCGCTCCCCCTAGATCAATTTGTTGTTCCGAATTGCGTTGTAATGGCATGCGTTACAACGCAGTCGTTGTAATGATCGCGTTGTAATCGAATGTGTTAGAAAAACATGCTATATAACGTGGCATATTCATGAGCTGGATGTGACTGGTACATATGAAAAGATTCATGTCATTGTAATGGAGGTAAGGGGTTAGAGGATGAAGATAATACAGAAGCAAAAGAGAGAGTTCAGAGACCTGCTGTTCACTATATTTTACAGAGTTTGGGGCAGATTGAAAAGGAGAGAAAGCTACTGACTTAGTCCGAGATGACAGGAGAGACCGAAATAGATTGGACAGACTCCAAAAGCTGGCTTATGAAGGGTTGTTAGTGGAGGAGATATTCAGTGCTGACAAAGGCAAGTGACAGATCTTGCTAAGTCAGCCATCCTATACGTTTGCCATCTAGCTCAATTCCAAGATATTTATGTTTTGTAGAGTCCTAGCATGACTAATTTTTTAATGTGGCACTATTATCCACTGGAGGTGATGCTACACACATTGCTTTTCATCTAATGTGCATTGTGGACAGAATTGACTTTAAATGCTTGGGCCTTGGTGCCTATGAAACAGAATTTATTTTGAACCCTAGAGTCTATGTTAACTGAAAGCTTTTCGTCTTTAGGGAAGACTTCATCTTGGGTTTAGATAGTTACTTCAGTTGTACTTCTTTTACTGCTCTATAATGGTTCTTGTACTTTTCCCCTCTGTGACCTTCCCAGGCCAGCCGGATCGCACTCCTGCACTCCCTTGCCAACATTGAACAGTGGGCCATAGACCTCTCCTGGGACATAATTGTTCGCTTTGCAGCAGCACAGCCACCCAGTGGAGGCCAGCTACCTCGAGAGTTCTTCAATGACTTTGTCAAAGTTGCTGGTGATGAAGCAAAGGTCAGTAATTGCACTGTTTTTGTGGGAATGGCCCATGGTAGTCAAAGATGGAAATAAAGTGTTTGGTGGCTACAGTTCCCTTCTATGCACTCTCTGGTCCCTTGTCCAAGTCTGTTTCTCTACTGACATCATCATTGAGGTTTGTGTGGGACAGGGGGAGAAGGCCAGTTTTCTGAATGAACAGCAGTGCTTTACTTCTTCTGGGGGAGCGCTTCATCTGTGTAAATTGAAATTAGCTTTGTTTTTAGGTCTCGCCTGGCGTAAGACTGCGCAGACATGTGCAGTCTCGCTGGCGAGATTTAGTGTTAACAGGTATTTTCTGTAAGGGGCATTAAGCCCTGCCCCTCTTTTCTATTGGCTGGCGTCACCGTTTATGGTAAACGGTGGCAAGCCATTTGAAAAGAGGTGTTGGTGACGTATGTGCTTGGCTTTCTGAGCTGTCCCACTTGGACGGCCTCGCCTGCTTTGCGTTCGTTCGTCGCAAAAGGTTTCTTAAGAAACCCTTTAACAGGCAAGGCCGTCCAAGTGGCTCGGCTGAAAAAGCCCAGCAAATACGTGATGGCATGTGCTGGTTTTTATTCAAGCTCCGGATTTCCTACTCGGCTCTGCGTCAGTGTCTGAACGAGGGCTTCAAGGCCACATCACTCCTTCAGTATGATTGCTGCCTGCTCGGTCCTGTTCCGAAGCACTGGGAACAACTTGCAGCAGCAGGACTCGAGAGAGGAAAGGGGCGCCTAGACGCTCCTCCGCCTCGCGGGATGGAAAAGAGTCCGGGCGCCCCCCGTTCTTCCTCCAGACAGCCCAATAAACCGGCACCCTGGAGACCGGAGCCGCCTGTACGGAGGAGGAAGGGGTTGGGAAAGGTAAGTCGGCTGGGCTGGGAGGGGGTGAAGAAGTGGGACTTACGAGGCAGAAGAGGAAAACAGGTCTGTCCTCTCCCATTACAAGATTCTTCCACAAGACCATCCCGTCCTTCTTTCGAGCTTTCATCGACTTCTTAAAAAGTCATGATGTTACATTTGCAATCTCTGCCTTAAGCTGGCGTCCTATTCAAAGCTAAAGGGTTTGTTCCCAGCGATGCGTGTCTGTTCATCGCCTCTACGTACACCCTTGGAGAAAGGCACTTTAAACAAAGTCGATGAATAAGTGGTGCATGAACCACAGAGGGAGACGAGGGCGTAACGTCTCGGAGGTCAATGACGCTCGGGCCCATCCTCGCATTCAGCAGAGAGGCCCATCATTTTGTTTTCCGTCACTGCAGCATTGTTGGGTAGGGAGGGTCTGGGCTTCAGACTAACCAACAATCCAGCTGGGTAACATACATTAGATAAGAAGCAGGGCAGGAGGGGCATTTAAGGAGCAGTAGGAAGGGAGAGCAGGGCGATTCTGAGCAGCCCGGCCCAGGAGGGAGAGGCATGCAGGGAGCTGAGGGCAGGAACCCGGCCTTTGGGTAGTGGGCTGAGGACGGGGAGTAGCTGATTACTGGTCTTGAGGGTGCATAGAGCCGGTGAGTCAGATGGATCCAGAGGCGAGGGAGTAGCTGACACCCTGAGGGAACCAGTAGGATAGCTCAGTGAGATATACACCTGCATAGATTTTCCATAGAAAAGCCATTTTTTTCATAATGACCATGATGCTGATCGACGAATAGGGTCAAAACATTCCAATAAAGTACATTGATTTGGGGTTTTTCAAGGTAAGTTTAGTGCAGATCTGTCAAGCAGGGCCAAGAAATAGGGGAAAGGGGTCCCAAAAGTGCCACAGCTTTTTAATTCTATGGGGCTCTTTATTCCTCTATACAGTAAACTAATTACACCAAATTTGCCATGAAGGCTGAACTTTACTCAAGGAACTGCCTTTGGTTGGTTTTATGTAAATCCGTTCAATAGTGTTACAGAAATTAGCGTTTAAAAGGGTGGTCGGTTGGGTATGAAGAGGCTGCATTTTAGCAATATCTGACTGTTAATTCATGGATCCTCTGTGGATTTGTGAATCCAGTTCAAAACCTAAATCCCCCCATTAGACTAAGGTGCTTTTTCTCCCATCGACCACTGCGGATTCGCATATCCGGCTCCATTTGCAAATCTGCCACATTCTAATTGGCTGCTTATCACAGAAGCATTTCTGTTAAGGCTGCTATCACCCAACTCAGTGCAGTTAGCACCCTGTTGAGAAAACCTTAAACAACAAGCATTGGCATAGTCAATAGGTCTTGTTTTTGGTAGGCACGGGGAGATTAAGTGATTTGCCCAGAATCACAGGATGTTATGGGGATGCCGAGACTCCAACCTGGTTCCCAGCTCCAAAGCCACTCTGACCCTTAGACCACATCTTCTCCCTATAGATTGTTTGTTTTCTGTGTCAACAGTTGGTTTTGTTTTTGTGTCTCTCATAGACAGTTTCTATCCTTTATTTGCTTTTAAATGGCACTACTTACTAGTTTATCATGTGTTTTGCATTTGCAATGCAATAGGTCTGGCATTTACGAGACTTTCAACTATTGGCATTGTAAATGACTAGGCCTTTTATTTATGTTTTAAAAACGACTCCTGGGGATTGTAAACATCAAGGGGCCTTCATGTCAAGCTCCAAGACCTCCTAATAAATCAGGTCTTATCTCCGGGAAACTCATTCCTTAGCTGCCCTCTAGGCAGGGACAGGAAGGCAGGATTACAGTTCCAGCACGAGACAAGCATTTGCAATGCAATGGGCCTCGCATTTACGCGAGTTTAAACTATTGGCATTGTAAATAACAATGCCTTTTATTTCTCTTTTAAAAATAAAAATAAAAGGCATTGCCATTTGCAATGTTAATAGCTCAAACTCTTGTAAATGCGAGACCTATTGCATTTTTAATGCTTGTTTTGGGTGTACCCAAGCAGTTAATAAAGATCTGTCTAATATACTAAAGATTGCTATTTATTAATTTAATTCCCAGCCAATGAACTCTAGTTATACCATATTCTGACTGCATTGTTTGAAGTTAATATTATAAGGCTTTTTTAGATTAACATTTTGAGTATGCATTTCTACATGCATGAGGATGAGATGTCCCTTCGTCAGTTAGGATTTTATTCTACCCTGCTAATAGCAAAGCATCTTCCTTTCTAACTGTGCTGGGTCTAGCTCACAGTTTCTAGCTCTGTAGTGACTCTAGGCTTTAATCTCATACTACTCTTGATGCAACCAATAAATAGGGTTTCAATGGACAGACAATCCAGTAAGAGAGTTATTGTGCTTGAAGGATTGCCACTGTTGTAATAGTCTCATATCATCACTATAGCCAAGGTTGATGTTAATCATCTTTTCATAGTGAATGTGGTGAGCAGATCCTGTCAGAACTTCTTATCCTGGCAAAGCAGGGGAAGCCAACCCAAGCCTGTTGAACCCATTCCTGGGCACTTTGCAACATGATTGGGTGATGAAGGGAGCCCACGACCAGGCACTTGCAACACCTGGGGCTGCTTAAGCTCTGATCCTGTCACGGTCAGAGCCTCCCACCAGGTACACCAGGGAGGGCCTCCCAGGACCACATAGAAATCAGTCCTGGGCACTTAGTAACAAGGTAACCTGGCAGATTGATCCCAGGCCCAGGGCCCCAGGCCCTGCTATAGCTCGGATCCGGATCCCCATCAGAACTCTCCACCCCCTCAAATCAGGGGAACTGTTCTGGGCTTTGCAGTACCCGGTCCAGGTTACTTTGTGACTTAGAAGCCTGGCAGATGGAGCCCAGGCCCAGGAGAGCATGTCCCTGTGCACTCTGGAACACTGACCTGGGTCTCAGATCTTTCCACCTTGTTGAAGCAGAGATTCTCTCCCAGTGCCTGCAGAAGCCTGCCCCAAACACTTTCTAACATGGTGGCCCCACAGGTGAAGCCGAGTCCCATGGGGGCCTTGTCAGCTGGAGTTATGACCTGTGGCCCAGTCAATGCTTTCTACCGTGCTGGAATGAGAATATGGCCATCTGGGTGCTTTTATACGCTTACCAAAGCCCTTGCACTGTTCAGGGAGAATAAGCAGATGACGGGCAAATCACCCATATTCTGTTTCTACAAATCCAGAGGAAGGCCACTACCCTTCCGTGCACAGAAGGGGGCGTTCAAGCAAATGTAACTGACATCATGGAGTCCAGGCTGGTCTTAAAGCTTCAAAATAGCCCTCATCTGGACTTCCAGGGCAGCACCGAATTCTCAACTCTGAGTCACATGTCTTGTTTGTTTATTTACTAACATGTTTGTTTCCTTCTTTTCTCGTTAAAAACGTCACTAGTGACATTGGCGTGACAAATTTGGCACACACCTGGGTATGATAAATGTTACACAGGTTTGATTTTGCAGTTGCACTGGCATAATTTCACACACTCCTAGTCTTTACTGACAAAAATGGATTGTTTTAGCTAGGAAGTTTGTTACACCTACTTTACAATTACCTTAATCTTCATTAACTCACAATGTATGCAACATATTTTCTTGTAATTGTTCTGGAGTTTTCAAGGTGTTACAAAATTGCAATTATTTTAGAAATCTGGTTAAAATATTTACTGCACTATAGTAATACTAGGCATCTACATGCCAGCTAACTGTTTCATATTTAACTTCTCTAGTAGTAATGCATTGTATGTCTTGAAATGCTGATAAATGTTGTACCTTGATTGGCTAATACTTGGTCATTGCCACATAATCTTTTTTAGCATTACAAGATGCTTCAGAAGCGGCTAACAGAACTGGGCAGTGATTTTGGAACTCTTCCTGTACACAGTGGTAAGAACTGTATAATCAGTTTAATGCTCCAACAATGTCAATATTGTTTTCACATATGTGCTTTGCCAGTTTGATATTTATTTTCTTACTTTTCCTTGGAGTTTTTGTGTAAAATTGTCATAATTATTTGGAAGCAAAATTTCACATACAAAACAAATATAGGTGTAGGTCCATTAATTTTGGTTTCAGTGGGATTTAATTAGGTTTTTAACAGACATACATATAGTTGGGACAGCATTATAAATATATGATTATCTTTTATTCAAAGCTGACAGGATTTTGATTTAAGAATAAACAGAAACAGGAAATGGTCAACAATGTTACAAATGGTCTTTAAATGTTTGTTTACATGTACTAGTCCGTGGACATTTCCTTATACAATATCATCCCAGCATTTTAGAAATGTTCTATTGATGTAAATGTTTCAAGTGGATTTTTAAACTTTTTTTTATTTACCTTAAATAAAAGGTTCAAAACACCTAATTAAATGGAAATCTTACCCTGCAAAGTTTGAGACAGCAGACCATGTTTCTTAATAACTTTGTATTATATTCCCCACTTCTACCTATACACGCTGCTCCTTATTACAGCACGCCAACATCTCCAGGAGAGCATTGAGAGGGAAAAGGGTGAACAGTGAGTGGAAAAGGTCTCGCCACCCCTCCTAGCTTCTCCTTCGGTGATTCAACACCTGAATGACGCACCACTATCCCAGGAGCACAATTTAGTGCCACAACCACGCATTTCGTTTCTGTATTCCATTCAGCCCCAGAGTCAAGTTATGTCTCTATCGTAGTTTCACTTTGTTGGTTTACCTACACTCTATAGTTGCTTCCTGGATACCCTTCAGTTTCACATTATACTTAAGATTTGACCCCAACAATTTCTTTGTTCCACCATTTCAACAGGAGATCTTCTTAGCCGTAAGAGCTATCTTCATGGTCTTTGGTTTAGAGTCCACCTATTTCTTTTCATTTGCTGGATTACTTATTATTATTATTGAATTTATATGGCGCAACAGCTACCCGGAGGTTTCCCGGCGCCTATTGCCTTTAGAGCTTTCATTCCAAATGTAGGCATACCTCTAACCCTATTGTTCTTTTTTTCTGCTCAACTATTTTCAGAAAGGGGACATGATTCTTTAGCACACAATTGGTCACTTCTACTTAGTGTCGTTCTGCCTTCATGCTGTTCAGGGATTTCAGGAAGAGTCTGTCCCCATTTCAAAGTGGAGATGTAAATTTGCCATCTTGAGTCCACAAATCAGTGTTTTTTTCTAGCAAGGCTAAACTTTCTTCACGTTTCTCTGCCCAAAGCAAATGTATCTTAAAGATCGCTGCAGCATTTTATATTCTCCACTGTGTGTTCTATGGCTGGCATCTTAAAGATCAAGCACACACAAAATGATGGGAGAAATGCTTGCTGTCCGTTTAACCACTAGTAATCGCTTGGGGTAGCATTCCAACTCATCGTTCTTTGCCCACCATGCCACCTCAGTTTGGACCAAGTCATATGCAAATCATTCTTGACCCTGCTCCAATAGGATCAGTCCAACCTACTTTGCCAGGCCAGGTCCTCCCTGAACCAGAACACGAGCACCACAAAACTAGTTTCTCCATTATTGGGGCTCATCAGTCTGGTGTAGCTTGGTTGCAGTGGCACAATGACCATGGGACCCAGGTCTAGGCATATCCTTGCCCCATAGTGCATTCCTTCCATCACCTTGTTTATTAGTTTTTTTTGTAGATGCTATAAGTGCAAAGGGTTTGCCCAGGCGTGATTCCTGTGCTCACTGTGCTATACAACTCAAGCTATACCTTACTTATGAGCACTGTTCCCAATAACGTGCGCGGGTGCGCGCCCACGCACCTCTGTTATCTGTAGCGCGCAGTGCTGTGTGTGGAGCGCGCACACACAACACATCAAACGAGAACCTTCGCGCCGCTGCTTTTAAAAAGCGAGCGGCGCGAAAAACGTGTGTTTCTTTTTTGTAGAGCCCGGCTGCGGTGCATACTGAGTGCTTTTGTTAAGTATTCATGTTAATTGTAGCGCCGTCACGAGCTGCGGTTAACATGAATACTTTAAACAAAAGCACTCAGTATGCACCGCAGCCATGCTTAGGTAACAAGAAATTCAGCATGTCTACAAACAGGGCGTGAAAAGCACACGTCCTGTTTGTATACTTGCTGAATTTCTCTTCTTAACAGAGCTGGGCTGCGGGGTGATTGTGTGACTTTGTTAAAGTTTTCAGGTTAATTGCAGCTCCAGACGGGCGCTGCAATTAACCTGAAATCTTTAACTAAGGCCCACAATCACCCCGCAGCCCAGAGCTCTATTAAGAAAAGAAATGCAGCAACTCTACAAACACAGCGTGAAAAGCACACATCATGTTTGTAGACTTGCTGAATTTCTCTTTTTTTTCCGATCACGTAATTAATTAATTTTATTGACGCCACAATATATACATACAGAGAAGTTATATCATCATATAAATCATATTTATTTCCAAAGAAACCAGAAGAAAATGCACAGATCAGCCTTGAGATTACATGGACTGCAATACTATACAACAGTGCAACAAGCATAATTCAGTAGTTCATGGCAAATAAAAAAACTGATATAAAACAATTTAAAGGGACTGCTGTTCCACCTGCGAGTTGGTTAAAGGACCAATTTAGGAAGAAACTTGCTGCATGAACAGTTAACCAGTCGTGAAGATGCACCCAGTTATACACCGGAAAACAACAGAAACAAATCTGAAAATGCAACGCCATGGATGGCCTATATACGCACAACTTAATCGTTTAAAAACACAAGTAAAAAAGTTTCGGAGTGCATGTACGAGTTTAAGACCTCTTGGCTTCATTGTCGGCGCAGAAATCAATATGTGCCAGGAGCTCTCTGTGCTGGCTGGTGGGATACTGCGCCTTGGCACTTCGGACACTCCAGGAAGCTCTCGTCCAGCAGGTTTGAACGCCGGGGTGATGGATTTGGGGTACCGATCCTCAACCAGTCATCAAAATCGGCGTAGAGATTATAAGGCGATTCAGTGTAATGAAATTCGTGGAGGTGCTTCACTGGCTGCAACTGCATTTGCTCTTTTGCCTTGTGCAACTCTCTCCGAACTTTGTATATCTGGTGTTGTGTGTTCTGGTTATCCAGCTTTTCGTTTTCCAGCTCCGACGTACATATCTGAATCTGTTGCTCCAGAAAGGTGATCCTCTTATTTTCTTCTTGTTGTTTCGATAAACATTTTAAAAGAACCTCAGCCTGAGATGAAAGGGCATCATATAGTTCCTTTTCCTCTTCAAGTTTTTGTTTGGTTATTTCTATTTCGGTCTTCAGCCTCTGCACTTTTTCTGCCATACGCTTTTTTTCATTTTCTCTCTGCTGATGTTCTTCTGCAAGCTGCGTGTGCAGGGCATTATTTAAATACGCTGTTTCTCATCATATTTCCTTTTTAATTAAGTAATATCAAATTGCAGCTGAGCAGTCTTTTTTCATTCTTCTTCAAGGTCTTTTTTTGCTGCCATCAAGCGCTGGTCATAGTACTTTTGTTATTTGGCCAGTTTCTGACCTTCTGAACTGCTTTCTTTGGATTTATGTTGGAGTGTTTGGTGCGCCCTCTAAACTGTGAGCTATGACAGGATGTAATGTGATTTTTTGTAACTTGTCATTCGCTGATCCTCATGTAAAGCGCTCTGATACCTTCGGGTCTAGCCAGCGCTATATAAAAGTCTGTAAATAAAAAAAACTGATTAATTAATAGAGCACAGCTGTGGGGTGATTTACACTTTTCTGTGCTTGGCATAGTGTGCCACCCTACTTGTATTTTCCTGTTGCAGTCATTGCATCCAGATATATGATACAAAAAGTAACATCATAACCAGGGCATTAAGTGGGATGAAAAAACTGGGGGGGTCTCGCAAAGGGGCATGGCCAGTGTAATTAAGGGCATGGCTTAAGACACATAAGCTAAAAATCTGTACTTGGCATAGTGTACCGCCCAACTTGTATCTTGCTGTTTCTGTCACTGCATCCAGATATATGATACAACAAGTAAATTCATACCTACAATTTAGGACTATTCGCTTTGTCAGTGGTTGTTAGTTGCATAAGATAAATAAGCAGCAACTATGGCTTGTATGTAATATTGAAAAAGTTTCCAGTTAAATCTCTGGTGACACCACGACGATGTTGCTGCCCCTGAGTTTCAAAAAGAGATGGGACGCAAGTGTTAGTGAAGAGAATACTCCCTACAGATGGATCAGTCATTTACACACTTGCAACTGCCATCTGATCAGACTTGCATCTTGGCAAGACAAAAAATCTTGGCAAGGCCTAACCAGCCTTCTACCCTTCTTAGTTCGTTCAGGTGAGCACGGTTACATAGAGCGAGCGTTTAGAAATGACAAGATGGCGAAAAAGGCTCCTTATAGAACCCCCCCAATGTCGATATGCAGAGACGCAACTTCTGAAGCATTGCCATACCACACTCGCTGTCTTCTCTGACATATCTTTTGTTCTTTTTTCTTCCACTCCCCAGCTGCTCTCGCCGTCTCCTTGTCTTCTTTTAATTCTTCCTCATATCAGTCCTGCTCCACGTTTACCAACTTTCCCCTTCTCCCCATCCCATTCTTGTCGCCATTTCCCTCTCACTTCCCGTTCTTTGCTTTCTCTCTTACTGGTTTTCCATTCTCCAGTTTCCATTCTCCGTTCTTCAAAGCTTCTGGCTGCCTTTCTCTTTCCGTCCCTCTTTTACCAATTTCTCCATTACCCCTTCCCCATTTCTCGTCTTTGCACCCGGACTTTTTTTCTACTTTGTTCCTTTCTCCCCCTTTCTTCGCCACAAAATCCTATTTCCCACTCGTCTCCTCTCCTTTTCCTTCAGGCTATGTTACAATTTTGAAAGCACATACCATTATCCCTGAATATTAGATGGAAGCAAATTTAGAATTTGGACCAGTGTGCCTCTGCAGTGTCGGTGACCTGGCCAAAAAGGACATGAAAAAGCTGAAAGTGGATCATAAATCCAAAGCGGTTCTAATTAGGGGCCCCAAAAATAAGTTTGACCCAGGGCATTTAAAATCCTTAAGATGTCCCTGTGCATTTGTGAAAGTTTTCATGCTAATCGCAGCACCCATCATTAGCTGCAATTAACACGAAAACCTTAACAAATGCACACGAGCACCCCGCAACCCAAGCCTATTAAGAAAATAAATGCAGCAACGTAGCTGCCAAGGTTTCAAATTGTAACGTGGTATATTTTCATAATTTTCACTGTAATTATTAGTGCCATTTGAACAGGGCTGGCTTTAGTGCTGGTGGCGCCTGGTGTGACAAAGTTTGTTGGCGCCCCAATGACCACCTCCGCCACGGATACTCTCATTACCAACCTTTAACAGTGACCCTCAAGTCTCCATAACCCCTCTCTCTTTCATATTTATTTTGTTTAATAGTGCCACTCATACCAGTGTAAGGTGTTAAGCACTTTACATTGCATACACATTACATAGAGACACTAATTCATAGTGTGTAAATCAATGTACAGGAAATGTTACATCAGACAGAGGAATAAAATGTCTCTTCTTAACAGACCTGGGCTGCTAGGGTTTTAATCAAAAGTTTGGATTGATATTTGGCGCTGCACACACGCGCAGTGTGGTTCCTGGTGCACATAGCCATGGCTGCAGCGCACAGAAACCCTACACTGCCGCACACAGAGGAAAACAATTAGAGGGAACATTGCTTATGAGACCTAAGTGGGTTGAAACAGGCCTGGGTTGCTTGTGTTTCCATCTGGAGGGGATCTGGCCTAGCAGTTCAGGCTGGACTGTTCCTTTTTGAGCAGAACTAAGACTGATTTGTATGAGGCACGGCTCTGTCTAGAATGGCACAGTGGTCAAAAACAGTGGTCTGGAATGTGGTGCAGACGATCGCCAATGGGTAAAATGAAGTCACTCCTTCCTTCCTTCACTTTATTTTCTTTTTGCAGTTGACGCCCTAAGTGCGATGGGTTTGCTCTGACGTGTGGTCCCATACTCACTGTGTTACACTACTGCATTTGTACCTCACTGATGAAAAGCAAGCATTTTACATGCAGAAATCTTTGATTATTTGACTTATGTTCAAGCGCTCTTTTAAATTGAATTTTTAACTGTGATGTATTATATGCTGTGGGGGGGAGACTTTATATTGCCAAAATTTCACCTGAGTCACTCGTTTGAGTCTTCTGCACCTCTCCGGTCCACCGCAATCGGGTTAGTCGATTGAGTGGAGAGAGGTTGCAGATTTCATTCCTGCAAGGGTCTTTGGGCACCATTTGCAGAGGTTAGCGCGCTTGTGGTTTGACCGTCGGGGACATAAAACGATCGCATTCGCAGGCTCGCAGATGAGAAGCAGGTATTTTATGTACAGAAATCTTTGATTATTTGCCTTACGTTCAAGCGCTCTATTAAATTAAATTTTTTAACTGTTCTGTATTATATGCTGTTGGGGAGACTGTAAATTGCCAAAATTTCACCTGAGTCACTCGTTTGAGCCTTCTGCACCTCTCCGGTCCACCGCAATCGGGTTAGTCGATTGATTGAGTGGAGAGAGGTTGCAGATTTCATTCCTGTAAGGTCTTTGGGCGCCATTTGCAGCGGTTAGCGCTCTAGTGGTTTGGCCCTCGGGGGACATAAAACGATCGCATTCGCAGGTGCGCAGCGGGCGAGTGCAGCGGGCGTGCGGCTGTCAAGCCGAAAGCAAGCCCGTCCGCGCCTGGACGCTGCCTGAAGATGCTGCCCTATGTCCCACTGGTATTGCCGTCGACCAGGCTGACTTACTCTAGAGAAGCGTTGTTAAGGTGGGGGGTATCTGGCCCCCTTCACAAGGTGCAGGGTAAACCCAAGAACAGAGAAAGCCATCTCTCTGGGGCAATGCCCACAGTGTGGCTGGTCTGTTGCCGAACAACAGCAAACACTTGGCCATGTTCACCCCCTTTCCTTGAACAATCGAGTATGTAAGGAGCAGTTTTTTGGGGGAGAGAAGCATAGTAAGGATGTGCAAGCAGTTCACTTTCAGGGGCTGTATCTTAACGCACGATCGTTCCCTAAACATGTGGCAGAAATCTGGGACCTGTTAGAGGATTTAAAACCAGACATATGTCTCTTTACTGAGACCTGGCTGCACAAGGACGCTACCCCGGCACTGGCAATTGTATTCCCCACCGACTATGCGGTTGTAGGTCTGGATAGATTAGGCAAGAGGGGCGGAGGTCTAGCCATTGCCACACGCTCACCTTATTATATCAAGACATTGGACACTGTCCTCCCCTAATCTAGAACTATTGATCTTTAGGGTAGAGCAAGCGCAGGCGATCTAATGGGCAGGAGCCTTAGTCTATCATCCACCGGGAGGTAATAAGAAGGAGTTCTGTACCTCATTACTAGAAAGATTGGCCCCTCATATATTGCAAAATGATAAGTTCCTCCTGGTGGGGGATTTTAACAATCACCTGGATGTTTTGTCCAATGCAGAGTCTGCTGCTTTAGTTGCAGCCATGGAGTCACTTGATCTTTCTTCTAGAGTTTCTAGCCCCACTCATGCTGCCGGACATGTGTTGGATACTATTTTCACCAACATTTCGGAGTTAACAGTAGAACCCCCCCAGATATTAGGCTGGACCGACCATCTGGCACTAAGTTTTTCCTGGGCGCCCACGAAACCAGCCAGCCTACCGCAGGGGCACAGAGATCTCCGTAGACCATGGAGGAAAGTAGCATCTTCCTCTTTTAAGAGGTTGTATACCTTCCCTTCGTTTACGAACTGTGAAGATGGCGATATAGCCTTAGAAAGGTTCGAGGCTTCAGTAAATGAAGCCCTCAAAGCCATTGCTCCGCTTAAGAGGGTAAAAATTCAGTTCAGGGCAGCTCCAGCCCCTTGGTACTCAGATACTCTCAAGAGAGAGAAGACCTTTTGTTGGATCAAGGAAAGAAAATGGAGGAAATCAAAATTTACGCCAGATAAAACCTTCTATCAGGTGTCTCATAGAGCGTATTTAAAAAGCTGTAATACAGCTAGACGCGCTTACCTTGGCTTACGGATCACAGAAGCGAAAAACTCCTCGGGGGAGCTTCTCAAGCTCCTTAAAGAGTTCACTAACCCGAAGGCTAATAACCCGCTACCTCCGCCTTCCCAGTAGTTATGCGAGGGTTTAGACACTCATTTTACACAAAAGATTGATACTATCTATCGCTCTTTTGGGACAGGGGAGGTATTTCACGAGGGAGCCTCCTTCTGGAGAAACCCGTGCTCCGCTAGCCTAGCATCATTCCCTGTCATCACTGGTGAACAAGTGAGCTCCTTATTAATGCACGTGAAATCTGGTGCCCCATTAGACCCGACTCCCCCTGCCGTTATGTCAGAACTTACTCCAGTCGTAGCTAATGCGTTGGCGGAAGTTTGTAACATCTCGTTAGTTTCAGCCAAGTTTCCCCGCAAGTGGAAGCACGCACATATTAAACCACTACTGAAAAAGGCTCTGGCAGATCCAACTGACCTACAAAACTACCGATTTCTCTTCTTCCTGGCAGTTGGAAGATCATGGAGACAATAATCAATTGTAAAGATTGTGTTGTACCTGCACACCTATTATTGAATAAGAATCAATGATATAAGAACAAGTAGGCTTTGTTATAACTGATATCAGCGTGTTGTCATGTGTTAGGGTTTCAGCCCTGACCCTATCTGTAACAATGTAGAAATGAAAAGGGGTGGAGTGATCCACACCTACATGACGCACAGCAGTCGCACTCCGGAGAGTTTTCAAAAAATAGTATGCAATTTTAATCAACCAATATTTCAAAATAACATGATTGTTTGATATTCAAATACATAACGTGAATCAAAAGCGTATTATAAAACATACGTTGTGAGTAAATGAAACATAATTCATGGCTGTAATACTTGACAAACAAAATGAATCTGCTGAATAATGTGATTCCTTAAACTTCAAAATACATCAGTATTTTAACTTTTATCCCAATGCATTTCGGGTTATTAACCCTTCTTCAGGGGATGTAGTTCATGTGCTTCAGAAAGCAGTTCCACGTTTACAACACTACAATAAAAATGAAACAGTCGTACTTAGTTGACATGAGTAATACTAGGATTTGCACTCAAAGCCAAAAGTGTGTGAGTGAGCAAGAAGTTGTTTTTAAGTAGCCCGGTGTGTTTCAGAAGCGAAGAGAAAGTCTTGGTGACCAAAGAAAAGTTTTAGTGAATAATGTGCAGGAAACGGGTGATAAGATCAACGCAACCTGTGTCCAAGGAAAATTCTAGTGAATATCGTGCAAGAAACGACCGAAAAAAGAGAGAACCAAAGTCGAATCGCACTAGTGTGAAAACCATGAAGTAAGTGTATCGTACTCACATTCAGGGGTCCAAACAAATACAAGTATATAGGGACCGTGATCATGTGGCAGTATCCGGCTGTTAAAAAGGTACGAGAATCCTGTACGTGCGCAAACGACTTTATAAAAAAAAAGTGACTGTCAAAAGAAAGCAGTCAATTCTTACCCTTCAGTGTTCTTAAATGTTGTCCATTTCAAGTGTTGGACGTGTCTAAGAAGATAAAATGAGCTTAGTTGAGTTCGGTGTGTGGCCGGCACAGTACCAATACGTTAACGAAAGATCAACAGGTAGCGTAGCTTACCCGTCAACAGATCCAAGAAACGTGAGACGTGGGAATCCTGATGCGTTCGTAACAGCGACGCGTCATCATTGTGAGTCATGAAAAAAGGTTGTTTTTATAGGCAGCCTGAGTTGTTATGGAAAACTTTATTAAACTCGGGTTGCTTAGAACAATCCTAAACGGTTAGTTAGTGTCGTGTAAACGTATGCCATCCTACTAACCACGGAAAAGGAAAGAGAGAAAAAAATAATAAAATCGTGAATTGAATAGTTGGGTAATATGGTCTCAGGACCTGCTGAAAGCGATTGGGCACTCCAGTAAGTTGCGGGAGCCACAAAAATATAAGCGCGTATGTGTCAATGAGGAGAAAGAAAGTAGTGAATTTAATTAGTTAATAAGGTGATGTGTACTCAAGCCCTGCTAAAAACCATGGGTCACTCCAGTGAATAGTAAGAACCAGAAATTTAGAATGTATGAGACGAGTGCAAATCCTTCACAGAGCTGTTATCCTGCGGGGCGAGCGTGAGTCTGCCGTTCAGAAATGGGGTGCATTTATAAACATGAATCATAAGAAACAAGAGAATTCAATGTGATCATTGAGCCCCCCCCCGGAATTAAGGTGCCCAATTTTTTTATCCAGAACGTTTCTTTTCTTGCTAGCGTGTTGTGAGGGTCATTGCAAGATGTGGTACAAATTTTCTCTAAGATGGTGAAACGTAGCTGGGGTATTGTGTGTGTTGTTTTTATCCAATGTGTGGCCAAACAGGATTTAAAATTCTTATTGCGAATAGTGCTCTTATGTTCTATTATCCTTGTTTTTATCTTTCTCGAAGTTCTGCCTACATACACAAGTCCGCATGGACATTGTATCGCATATATAACGGCTTCTGTGTTGCAGTCTGATGAATGTCGCAAGGGAATTTTTTCTCCTGTATGAGGGTGGTTGAAAGTCTGTCCCACCATTACATTACCACATTGGCCACAGTTGTGGCATTTTTGCATGCCTTTATGCTTGAGTTGTTTATTTGAAGGTTTGAATTTTAGGATTTCTCTTAGATTATTAGACCTGGTATGTGCAAATATCGGTGGACCTTGAAAGAGATCTATAAAATCAGTTTCTGACGTAACAAGTTCCCAATGTTTATTGATTATTTTCTTGATGTGAGATGCCTGAGTGGAATATTTCAGGACACATACTTCGCGATGTGATGTGGTTTTGCCTGCTGGAAGTAATAGATCTTCTCTGTTTTTGTTGGAAATTTTCTTCTCGGCTTCATTTAGAATATCATCTGGGTATCCTCTTTCTTTATACCGCTTCTTTTGTTCATTGATGAGTTGTGAGCTTTCTAGATCATTTGACGTGATCCTCTTTATTCTGATGAATTGTGAGATCGGTAAGTGTTTTTTCAAGGAGAATGGATGTCCGCTGGAGAAATGTAATGCATTATTAACATCAGTTGGTTTTCTGTAAACTGAGGTTTGTATACCTTCCTGGGTCTTACGAAGTTCTATGTCCAAAAAATGTATTTTTTCCGGTTGTATGTCATGTGTGAATTGTATTCTGGGGTTACAAAGATTTAGCTGTTGGATACAGGTTTCAAGAACTTCTTGTGGACCCCTCCAAAGGCACAAAATGTCATCGATATATCGAAGAAACAGTATCGTGTGTTGTTGCCATAACGGATTTTGGAGGATATGATGATATTCAAAGTGCGCCATGAAGGTGTTGGCGTATGCGGGTGCTCCAGGAAATCCCATTGTGGTTCCTGTCTTTTGTAGATAATATTCATCTTGCCAAAGAAAGTAGCTGTGATACAGCGAAAAATGTAGGAGCTCTAGTAGAAACACGCTCAAATCCCGCTCTAGGGAAGAGTCTAAAAGTCGCCATTCGATTGCTTCAAGTCCCTCATTGTGAGGTATCGAAGTATAAAGTGCTACCACATCTATTGTGCACAGTAGAAAGTCTTCATTCAAAAGAGGATTTAATGTTCTCAATTTTAAGAGGCAATCTGTGGTGTCTTTTACATAGGTTACCCATGATTGTACCAGTGGTTGTAGGTAGTAATCCAAAAATTGTCCGATCGGTTCATGGATGGATCCACACCCTGCTACAATCGGTCGAAAAGGTGGATTCTTCAAGTGCTTATGGATTTTAAGGAGCATATAAATATGCGGTGTCTTTGGAGTGGAAACTGATAAGAATCTTCTGGTGTTTTCTGAAATGACAGCATTGTCAACAGCTTGATTAAAATTGCATACTATTTTTTGAAAACTCTCCGGAGTGCGACTGCTGTGCGTCATGTAGGTGTGGATCACTCCACCCCTTTTCATTTCGACAATAATCAATTGCCATCTCTCTGGCCATTTGGAACAGAATAACCTTCTGGATCCATCCCAGTCGGGTTTTCGGGCCTGTCATTCCACGAGGCTGCACTGCGGGAAGTCACTGACACTATAAGGATGTCACTGGACAAAGGATCACCGGTGATGCTTGTTCTTCTTGATCTGTCGGCTGCCTTCGACACCATCTCTCATCGTATCCTTTCGGATAGGCTCCGAGAGATTGGTGTCGGAGGCATGGCCTTTAAATGGCTTCAAAGCCATCTGACCGACAGATCACAATGTGTCCAGTTGGACTCCTTTGTTTCACAGACCACTCCTGTAGATAAAGGGGTCCCCACAGGGATCTATTGTAAGTCCCACTTTGTTTAACATATATGTGGCCCCCTTAGCCTCAATCGTTAGGAGCTGCGGATTTGAGACCATATCGTACGCTGACGATACGCAGGTGATAGTTCCAATAGAGGCGGACCCGGTAGTGACCAAAGTAAAGTTTAAACACTGTATGTCCAACATAGCCCTATGGATGAGGAAGAACTCGCTCCAGCTCAATTCGAGCAAAACAGAGATATTGCTGTTTGGTAAAGCAGAGGAACTTTGGACCCCAGAATGGTGGCCAGTAGAATTAGGAGAGGCGCCCTCCCTGAAAAGCTGTGCCAAGAACTTAGGCATCAGAATTGATAATAAACTTTCCATGGAGGAACAGGTTAAGATGTTGTTGGGCACCTGTTTTGGAATAATGAGGATGCTCAGAAAAATCTTCCCGTGGATACCGCTCGCTGCAAGAAAAATCCTTATACAGTCACTCTTGGTTAGTCGACTGGGCTATGGCAACTCTCTCCTGGTCGGAATAAGGGAAGATTTATTAGCTAAAATGCAGGTAGTTCAAAACACTGCGGCCCGCCTGGCCCTCAATAAACCGGCACGCACTCCATCTCTACCCCTTTTACGTCAACTACACTGGCTTCCCATCAGAAAAGATCAATCTTTAAGCTTTTATGTACTGTGTTTAAATCGCTCCATGGGACGGGCCCTTCTTATCTTAAGAAGAAACTCGAATTATATCTACTCATGCGTCAGCTGAGATCCAGCAACTGCAGGCTCTTGTGCATGCGGAGAATTAAAAAAACCAAAATGGGAGGTCGGGCCTTTTCTCACCTAGCCCCAGTTTATTGGAACTGTCTCCCGGACGAGATCCGTGCATGCTCTAACCTGTTTCAATTAAAAAAATTGCTTAAGACCTGGCTGTTCTAAGACTCCTCTGCCCATGAACTGATCTCTTCTCAAGCACCGAGAGATCCCCTTGGGGATGATTCACTGCGCACTACAAATGAGTAAATAATAATAATGAGGCCTAAGTAGGTCACAACCGGTCTGGAGTTGCTTGTGTTCCCATTTGGAGAGGACCTGACCTATGCGGTTGGGCTGGACTGTTCCTATTGGAGCTGGACAAAGACTGATTTGCATAAGGTTGCCGGTCTCTATCTAAAAAGGCACAGATAGTGAAACACGATAGTCTGGAATGTGGCTCAGAGCGAACTCCACTGGTTGAAATTTATTTCAAGCATTCCTTCCGTCACCTTTTTGTTTTTGTGGCATCTTAACGTGGCATCCACCATTTTTTGACCCATCTTAAGAGACCGAGAAGTGGAGCTTTGCCAGTGCTCTACAAGGGCATGTCTGTGTCTTTGCCCCTTAAGTCTGAACTCTTCAGTTCTAATTTTAAGCAATCTCACTTCTCTACTCTTAAATATTGTCAGTAGAAGGCTTGTGATTTTCTATTTTAAGAAGATCTGTGGCCTTGCATGTTACAGGTACTAACATATTTTTGGTATTTCTCTTTCTAATACATTGCTATCTCAACCTACACCATGTATATGCCTCACAGGGGATATTGAGTGCTTCTGACCTGACGGGTGCAAATGTCTATGCTTCTATGCTTTCCCTGTGCTTGGCAGTAAAATACAATTGTGAATGACTAAGAGATGTGCTGAAACACGTTTTTTTTTTTTTTTAGGTTTATGGCAATCTGCTGCAGATACTTCACATAACCTCCTTGCACGCCTAGCCATTGTGCACATGGTGCATGAAGCCAGGTAAGGACAGGCACAGCACTGGGTAGGCCAACCATGTATCCTCTGATAATCTCACAGATGTTTCACTGTCCATTCTAGTCAAATGTTCCTCTATATTGAATTATAGAATCACTTTTATCACACCACTTAAATGTTAAATTCCTAGTAGTGCATATTCCTAGTTTTTGTTACCTGGTGATTGTGTCAATGCAGCCCAGTAATTAGGTAACACAAGACCTTGCCCAGCCTTAAGAGGTCTTTCACCGTCTGTCTCTTTACTAGGTTTTGTATGGGTGGATTTCACAGAGCATATGGTTATTGTAAGGTGACCTTTTTACACTTTTAACATGCATATTTTTGTAAAGAACATTTTCCAAAAGTATCAAGTGCAGGGTTTGGATGTTACTTTCTGGCTCTACTCTGAAGAAGACCACCTCAAGATGTTTATCTATTCCTTCAGGGGTTTGGATGTGCACCCACAGACGTTGAGAAGATTTGCTGCACAAAGGGACGAGGAATCAGTAAAGGTTTTGGAAGTAATCTATGCAGATGAAATCACCCACGTGGCTGCTGGCCTCAAATGGTTCACCTACATCTGTGCAAAAGAGGAGAGGGTAAGCTGGTCTTGCCATAGTAGCATCTATCTTGCTGTGCCAAACAATTTCTTGTTCTGCTGTCTTGAATGTTTTATCCCTTCAGGATACACAGGGACTCCATTCAAAGTAATCTGGATGACACAAAGTTAATATAATTGCCATCCACAAGGGATGGGGAGCAAACATGTATCTTCTCCTAATTTGTGGTGCTTGTGCCTTCCTGATTCAGGTCAGAAATAAACTTTAGGCATTATTGAAGGCAGTATCTTGTTAGTTCCATTAAGTTCATGAATGGATCCTCGTGTTAGAAATATAGGGTGGCCAAAATGTTCTTATCTGACATACAATTTTACTTCTTAATGCAAATAAGCAAAACTGTAAAACATTTCATTTTATGGAAAATTGACCTCTTATTTGTCCAATTTAAACAAAGACCGAGACTACATCACATCTGTGTCCTTCTACAAGAAAGAGTGACAGCATAGAGAGTCTGCTTACAACACTGATTACTGGTTTTCTCAGAGCGATCTTACTAAGAGGAAAGACTATGTTAGCATGTTAACCAAATCAGTTGCTTTTGAATGGCCTCTATAGTATTGTCAATGTTTACCCTCCTGGAGTTTGTTGTACTTCATCAGACCATTAAGGGCATAGTCCAGTAAAGAAGAGGTAACCTCCATTGCTCACTGTAGTTTTCTAAGCAGGCTAGTAACACATTCTTACTATGTCCACCATGTTGGGTATTAATGCGTCCATTCTAATCAGTTTACAAATAGCTCTGTAGTATGTAGCACATACTCACATGCTCCCTTGAATATTAAACACCATCTATTAGAGAATGTTTGTCATTTCTCATATTGCTGATTATTTTATCTGATTTGAGGACCATTGCTTCCTTTACAGTGTTTTCAAATAATATATACCATGAAATATATCTTCTATTAATCTCATTGTTCGCCTCTGAATTCAGTTGTTTCTCAAGTAATCAGCTACAGAGAAGCTCTTATGTCTAGTACTTGTAGCTGAGTATTTCATCTCGTTCCTAAAGCTGCAGTTCCTGCCTCCATTACTATGTCAGAAAAAGCTGCACTCGCATGCAGTCTGCACAACTCTTGTTCAAGGTCAGAGTTGGTATCCTGCTGTACTTGTTCACTTATCTCACCGTTTCCCAATTAACCCCTTCCCCGCTTATGACGGAACCGCTCCGTCATGAGCCACGGTTGCCGTGTGCTCATGACGGAACGGTTCCGTCATGCCACGACCGTTGGCGGCCGCTCCGCCCACGCGGCGCTGTTTCCCCGCCTGTGCGGGGGGATAACGCAACTGGGCGGAGTCATGACGGAACCGTTCCGTCATGAGCACAGCTCAACCGTGGCTCATGACGTGGCGTTAATGATTAATTCTGAGTAGATTCATCTGCCTTCTCAGAGGGCTTTGCAAGTCCCCTATAATGCACCATCCCCTGACCAGCAAAAAGCAAGACATTTGGCATCTTGTACTAGCTGATTGCACAACATAGAACAAATTACTCAGTTGCAGGACAGCCCGCAAAAATTGGGATGGTTGGCCACCCTAGTCTACTGCTTGCTATCTACATTGCTCCTGGACCATTATTTAAGAATGCATTCTTTACGCACATTCAACCTGAACTATGCAGGTGTATAGCAAATTATCAAAATAAATTCAATAGCCAACCATGACATGCACCACCATTCTGTTGTCCAGAAAAATACATTGGCATCTCTTCTGTCGGAATGGAAAATGTTTGAAGACAATAAGTAAAGAATAAGGCCGTAATTGCCAATGGAAATTAAGGTAAATTATTGCATCTTTGTATGGCTGCATTGCATGCCCTTTCTATCAAGTATTTTCAGAACAGGGGAGTGTAGTAACTAATGGCCATAATTAACTTGGCCATTTCTTTAGAGCTGCTCCTGGGGCAATATTAGAATTGGTACTTTGACTTTGCTCACCTGTTGTGCATCTTTGTGTATCTTCAATGGTGCATCGATGACCTGCCTGCTGTTTACAGTAGTTACCCCAGTGCTTATAATTAGTAGCCACCTTCACCTCATCTTGAGTATTTGGAGCTGCCCCTGGCTGCTAAATTATCAGGGACAGGTAGGCCAAATGCAAAAAAAAGCAGTAAGCACATTACTTTGGGCTCATCAAGGAGAGGGCAAAAGGACCCTGAGCCATGCCAGAACAGCCATCAACACATGACCCACTAAAATCTGTTATCGCTGTCTGGACTTGCAGAGTTTGCAGACAGTAGACCGTTTTCTCACGCTGGTTGTCTGGGCTTTTATCCTAAACAAGGACAATTCAAAAATTCAATTCTATTCATTCTAGCCAAGAAACATCTAAATCAGGAGTTGCAGACTACTAGTGTCAGTGCAGGGTATACTTAATGTGAGAACAATATCCTTACTCAAATTAATGATTTGCTGAGAATCACTTTGAGTCCTGTTTGGAAATGGCACTGGTGAGTTCCATAAGTAGCTCACGCAAGGGGAGAGCTTGGTGAACAATGGTTTTGTTGCAAGAGAATTCTAAACCAGCATTGCTTGTTATCACACCTTATCAAACAGCTTGTCTCGCTTCCAAGATAAAGACAAAGGGGAAGGTACTAAATGATAATACCACAGGAGGTCATACTTTCTGGCATGAGATTCACCCTGTACTTACCTCTATGATAGAACTGATTAAATAACAAGCTTCTCAGCTAAAGTGCCACTCAATCAATCTGTCAAATTATTTGTGTTCACTTGTCGATCAAGTAAAAGGACTAAGAAATGAAAGTATTCTTCCTAATTATCTAATGGAAAACTGGCTGTGTGTAATATTCAGAATTAAGTCTGGCTGAGTTCACAAAGTCCTTCAAAGTAGTATGAGTTTTAGGACTTCATAAAAAAAGAGCTCATCCTTATTAGGCCCTTTGAATTTTTGTAAGGGTAAAAAAGAGAGAACAAAACAGGACCGTGCCTCCTACTTCGCTATATCAGGGTACCTATATGGAATATAACACCCACTCCTCTTCTGAATAGATGACAAAGTAAATTTCAAATGTACTACTCGGCTGACTAGGGACTGGTATGCAAATAACTACAAAAGCACATCAGTTTTGTTAAAAAAAAAAAAACAATTCAAGTGAAAAGGAAATTGTCACTCAAGCCATAGCTCTAATGTGTCCGTAGGTATAGTTCGAACTACTACAAGCATTTGAAAGCCATTCATGCCCAAAAAGAATGTCAATTTTGTTTTGGAGTTCCAATCTCAGGATTTTTTTTTTAAAAGGCAGAATTTCTTCCAGCTCACGACGAGCCGAATGAGTCAAATGTTTGTGTACTGGCTGGTAGACGCAAAATTATTGTTGCATGCCTCCGCATACGACGGTCCCTGTAACACCTCGCAGATTTGGTCAATTGAGCACAGATGATCTTTCGTACTGTCCACAGCCGATGCTGGGGCAGCCTGTGCGGCATCCAAGGCCTGGGTGTCAGAGGAGGAGCTGATGTCCATACCAACAGGAGCCGATACTACCTGTGGTGGCTCTTGGAATGCCGCCATCAACATTGGAATACGCTGGGGACATGGGGGCAGAACATGGGCCGTTATCAGGTCCAGTGAAGCATCAATGTTCGGTTGCGCACATGATGGGAGTGTCAGACAGAGATCCAACATGCATTCCTCTCCGCAAAACAGGCATCGGAGGACAGGTAAGATGTAGTCCATCCAGACTGGTCTTAATGACAGGAACCAAGACACACTTAATTCTCTGAGGCGAGGTGCGCCTAGATTTTGTACCATGCGATCATGGTATTTTTGCTCCAGGAGTACTGTTTCCATCTCCTTGGTGACTGGGACATCAATTGCGTAGCAGAAAAATAACAATCAGGATACATGCTATTAGAAACAGTATCAGCGGCTGTCTTTCAAAAATTCTTCCAAATACGGAGTGTATAAAGTTTGGTATGACATTTCTTCATATCTTCCTGCCTACTTTTGTTTAAGGCAATATTGAAAAGTAGTGACCGGTAGAGTTATGTGGCCATGGATTAACCATTCTGTGGACGGTGATTCTGCCACTGTAAAGGCTAATCTATCCAGTTTTTCAATACGCAGCATTGTATATTTTGCTCCCCTTTGTGCCATTTCTATCTGTTTTTAGGTCTCGCCTACGCATCGTGCATGCGCTGCATAGGAAGGCCTTTAGCCGTCGCTCTGGTCATTTTCAAGCACACACTCGTGCTTGTGGCTGCATCCACCTTGCGGGAGCACGCCACAAGCACGAGTGCAGTGCTTGAAAATGAGCAGACTGCTCTCCCAAGCCCGCGCGTGTGCGCGCGCGCGCGCCTCTCTCCTCGCCCACACGTCCCGGCCACTCACTAGCTCCGCCCTCTCCGTCTCCTTTTTGCTCGAAGCGCACGTGCACCACTTCCAGGCTTGTTCATGATTCTCACTGCCCTGTCCCTTTCTTTTGCATAAGGGTGACTCTTTTAGTTTGGAGTGAGCGGCAGTGGGGACTGCTTCTCTGTCCCACTTCCCCGTTTCCTATCTGTCACCCAACTACTGGCTCTCCATGTTCCCCACCCTTGCCACCCCTACTCCCACATCCTGCCCCTCCCTCCCAGGCCCCTTTGTTGGGTCTAGCTCTCCAAATCCCAGATCCTGACTCCAGGCCTTATCTATTATTTACGGCCCCGGTCTGGGCTTGTTCAGATTTCCCCCAATCTATCTCCATTACCAGGCATTAGCCCCCATCCATTTTTAATGAAGCAAGCTGTCGTGCTCCTGGGGGGCTGGGTGGCCAGCACCCTCCCTCCTCGTATATTTAGAGGTTACTGATTGGTGAGAGGCGGTGGGGCTCTGTTGTGCTGGTGTGGGGCTGTCACTCACTAGCCAGTCGGGCGGGTGCACCCTGCCCCTGCCTAGAGGCCTGATGGACCTCGGAGCTTGACTTGTGAATCGGAACGTCAGTGTGTAATTATAGCGCCGAAGCTAGCGGCGGGCCCTTACAACCATCTCCAGGGTCCTGCATACAAGTCCAGGGCCCACCCAGATGCAATAACGTCTGATCAGACTATTGTTAGTAAAGAGGGAAGGAGGAACTAGAACTCAGTTTCCAGAGTCGACAGGTCAAATCGCCAGGGCTCTGCAGCACTACATAAATTCTGTACCACAAAACGACACAGTCTGCCGTGTCCCCGTCACCCCGGCCCACAAAGGTATTTTGTATGTTTCTCCTTAAGGTCGATTCAAAGCGCTGGCGTGGTTTATACCAATGGCAATGCCAGAGTCATAATTGTTATTTTATTATCAGCTTTTTCCCCCTCTCACTTCTACCAAAAGCGTAGTTTTCGCCATCACTGCCCCCCACCCCCATTTAGAGTGCATCCATTCGGAACAGAAGAGGAAATTCGATTTTCCCTCCCAAGTAAACTCCATTATTCCTCTGTATTCTAATGACTTCTGCTGGATTTTCCAGTCACATATTAATTCCCTGAATCTTATCTTAAACGTTTTTGTGAGCATTTTTCTGACTTGCACTCCCCTCCCTTTTGTAGCATGCTTCATCACTGAAACCGGAAGAGGCATCGGAGAAAGACAGGAAGTGCATTCTTATCACCTATAGCTTGCTTCGTCAACAGTGCTAAGCAAACATGCATTGGCAAAGCTAATAAGCCTGGTTGAATGTGCTAACAAATGTAGCTGTTAGCACATTAGAGCGAGACATACATGAAGGAGTCAGCAGGAGTAGATGCTATAATGGAGTTATTCCTTCAAGCACCCAAGTAAAAGTGAAATGTTAAATCAAACAGCCAATAGCATTAGGTGAGAGATCAGTACTCCCCTGGGCTAAACTAAGACATGAATGAGAAGTCTCATACCAATGGCTAAACGTGGCGAGTCAAAGAAGGCCAGTGGTTGAAAAGGGCAAGCCCAAAGCCAACTCGATTTGTATATTGTTATTAGGTCTGTTTAATAGCTGTGCTTTCACAACCCAAACCTAAAAATCAACATTTTCGTTTGCCTTCTGCTTTTAACTTTTATATAATTGGTAATCTTTCCTTCTCCATCGTAGCTTCTTAAACCCGGCGAAGAGCTTCACCATCAGCACATGCTTGATGTAAATAGCCCATAACTATTTTTTTATATATTGCATTGGGCTTTCCTAAATAATGCTATACATAACAGGTGTTATTATCTCCTTAATTTAATGTAATGGTCCCCACATTACAGACCTTAGGAGAACGGAAGACCGAGTTTGCCATGACATGCAGATGTCATCAAATGCTGTTGTGAGGTTAATAAACTGAGTAATCTAGCCAATTTCAGTGCTTTGTCATGGTAACTTGTTATACAGAAGGATTTCTTCTGAAGGTGGACTCTTTCCACTAGAAACAGAATACTACCCCATCAACCAGTTTCAGCACCAGTATTTACTCGGAGTTGAAAGAGAATGCTTGCAAGGTGTGAAAGCAGCAGTCATTCTCAGTTTGTTTCCTCTTCAGCAGGAACATGGGGTAGGTAGGGTGGCCTAAACCAAAAAGGTGTATTCTCCTAAGCCTCATACATGAACCTGATCAAAGTCAGATTGTATAAGGGCTCAGACAGAAGAGCTGTCAGAGGTTCAGTCTCCGATCCAGCCATCAAAGCACTCTACACATGCTTTTAAATGTAATTCTCCAGTGAACCGGGAGGCATGCCCTCTATACCATTAATGGCTGGAACGTTTTGAAGACTGCAAGTTGTAAAACCGCTACTGCCATATCATGGCACGGTTTTCAGTGAGTTTGTATTCTATCATAAAAGCACAACTTACAGAAAGACGGAGATGGTTCACCGACGCTTGTGCGGCAGTTCTAAACTATTTCTTGAACCAGAAACAATTAGGCAAATGGATAGTTTTTGTATACCCGGGACAAGATGATTGCTTAGTAATTCCCCCAGACTTTCTTGTAAAACATAGCTCCCACAGTTGGAGAGTTCCTCCGATCCCCTGGAGTTGATGCTTTTCTCCAAGGTAGACGAAATAAACATCAGTGGACTCTCTCGAATTGCAGTTGACCAGGCACGGGTCTGGTGCAGCGGGGGGTGGCACTTGGGCTTCTCAGGGCTCAGCAGTAATACAGATACAACTGGCGGCTCAATGCTTAGTATAACAGCTGATTGCTCTATGCCTGTATTGAACTGGTACGGATAAGGTGTACCTGTTCAAACTATCAGTCTGTTCAAATGTCAAAATGGATAAATAATGCTATAGTGGAACGCACTGCATACTTTGGTCCTCTTTTCCTGGCTAATTCCAGTGGCTCTGCTAACCTGCTGCCTTCCAGCTCTAAAGTGCGATTTGCCATCATCCCCTATTGAAGCACTATAAAAATACGTTGTCTGAGTGCACTGCTTGAGAGTTTCAAATGTGTATGTCATGGAACTGGGGCTCAGTAGATGTTGTAGCACCCAGGATAATGTGCTGCATGGCTAAAAACGTAAAAGGTCCCAAAGGCGAGACCTATTGGCTATGCCAGGGCTTGTTCTGTTAAGTTGTATGAAGAAAACAGAGATGTACTGTTAATGAAACGCCAAAGCACATAGCCTGCGCGCAAAGATTGCAGCGTCCAGCTTAACAATATAATAGAATGCAATTGTGATTGCCCGTGTTGTTACATGGACACATCCTGCTCTAATATAGCTATTGCAGAAGATACAATGTTGCCCAGTGAATATATCCTGGAGGTTAGTGTAGTTAAACCATTGTCAACCACTGCTAGAGCTTTCTTTAGGTTTATACGATCTATTTCTCATACTCTCTCCACGGCCTTTTGTTGTGATATTTTCCAGATTTCATTATAGACAGCATAATAGAAACGTTTTTGACGTGGCTTTCTAGGACCTAATAAAAAGTCCCCATAGACCCACATCCTTTGTAAGTAAGGATAAGTGTTGTTTCACCTGTGACAGTGTTGAGGTTTTTAGCCAATCGAGGCATAACTTCCCAACACTGTATACTGTCACTACCCCTGGATGTTCTCTCTATACATAGCGTGGATCTGGCCTTTGGATATTAAACCCTTTGGTTTTACCCATAAATCTTTCCTGACATCTATTGGTGTCTGTGGGCCAAATCAACCATCCCTTCCAATCGTGGTCTGATCTATTGTATTGCATGATCTCTTCTAACGTAATCCCTTTTCTTGTGATGTTATGTTACCTTCGGTGTGTGATAGTGTGGGCATCCGAGGTGTAATCAAGTCTTTGTTCTTGGCTATTCCAAGACAGGACATTTGTTGCACGGTGTCATTCAAAAACATGATTTGCCGAGGAATGAGGCATGATCTAAATAGCGCTTCTATTCCCTGGACCTGCCAGTCTCTAGTACCCCAGACTGATTTTAATTCTATAGTGTCTTTCCATAAGTCAAAACCTTGTTCAGACAACTGGGCAATAAAGGAAGCAGAATAAATCTGTTTGGTGTTAGTTAACATATTTTTCTGTGCTGGTGTTGGTACTATCCAAGGTGATACCAGGTAAGTCTTTTTGAGAAAGTTCAGAAAATCTTTAATTTGCTGGTTGCGTATTTCTTGGGTTGGCATCGTTTCAGGTTCACTTGGATCCAAAGAAAACGTTTCAAAGTCTATGAAGTAGTCAGATGCAGTTCGATCAATTTTCAGTATTTCCGCAGGTCTAGTGGAAACTATAGCTTGCTCTTGTTGAGACATGTTGATGTAGATATCTGTGTTTGGTCGAATTAAAATTTGTCTTTCATTTTGGTTTTGATTCGGATTATGAACTTCAGTTTCAAGAGGAACGAGTTCCATGGCATTATTGCATAGTCCATCATTCTGTGCAGGGGACTCATCAAACGTGATAAGTCTTTCTGTTTGAACTTCTTGTATAGTAGCGAAAGGAGGGCACCGGCTACACCGAAGTCCACGAGGTCTACTATTCAGTATCTGCCACATAGTGTGGTTTGATTAAGTCTATTGAGACAAACCCTTTCTCCTTTTTTCCAGCAGGAGGTGGCAGAAGTATAGTTCTTGTTCCTTCAACGGCCAGGACAGGTACAGGCTTTCTGTATGATGACCCAAATTCTTTTTTGTCCACAATTTCTCTCTGACCAGACCCCCCAACTTTAGGGACCCAGACAGGTCTTGCCGTGACTGACTTGACTTCCCCAGTGGTGGTCCGCTTTACCTGGGCATTGCTTTGTAGTGCCCTGAATTGATTTAGCTCCTGTAAAACAGCCAAATGTTTATGGATGTCAAAAGGTTTTACATCCTCCACTGTGCCTTCAAAATCAAGATCAGGTACCCACATTCTCTTCCCAAATAGGACCTCATAAGGAGTGACACCCCCTAGAGAACTTCTTGGCATATTATTCAATGCTCGTTTAACTCCATACAAATGATTTACCCAACTCTCACCCGAGCCTAATAATATAGCTGTTAAATACTGCTTTAAGTCCCGTTTTTTCCTCTCTACTACCGATCTTCCCTCGGGATGGTATGGAGAGGAGTACAGCAATGCTACACCCAAACCTCCCATGGCTTCCTTGTAAGCCCTAGAGCTAAACGCTGGGCCAAGGTCAGAATGTAATGTGCCAATTGCTTATGTCCCGATAAAGACCGGCAAATCTTTTATAACCGTTCGAGCGTCAGCCGAGCGCTTGGGCCACACCCATAGGAATCTACTGCAACCATGATAAACCTGTAAGCCCCATCTGTTTGTAAGGGGCCGCAGTGGTCCAATAAACACACGCGAGTGGTTTGTCTGATATCAATAATGGTTTCTGCACTGGACTTGTTATGGTGAAGCCTTTCATCTGCTGACAGATGTCGCATTTCAAGACATAATCTTTAGTCTGCTTTGTTAATCCTGGCCACCAGTAGCGTTGTTTCAGTAGGGAAACAGTCGCTGTAACTCCTACGTGTGCAGAACATATACCCTTGTGTGCTGCTAGAATTATACCTAACCTGCGATCCATATTTGGTATTACTCTATCCCCCACTCCCGGCATTTGAGCAAAGGGAATGTTATTTGCATCTAACTTGTAGGAGTACTTGAGTGGAAATCTTTTTGGTAGTGCCGTTTTATTGTGTGTAGTAAATAATTGCAACCATAATCTCACCGTCTATTCTCGTTTTTGAATGAGTGATTGCAGCTACGGAAGCCGTGCGTACAGCCCCCTTTGCGGCTTCACCAGCCAATGAATTCCCTTCAATGTGAACGCCATCACGTTGATGACTCAGTGTGTATCACGTGAGCTATTGGTAGTTCGTTTTTCAACTCCACTACCTGTTCCCATAGCGTTGTGTGCTTAATTGTGGCACCTTTTGCATCTTTGAACCCATTTTGTCCCCAGTGGTGCAAGTATTTATTGTATGACTGTACACAGTAAAAGGAATTGCACACGATTAGTGTGGGGAATTCTCGATCCTTATTTACCAGTGCCAGCAACAGAGCTTTTAATTCTGCCAGCTGCGCCGTGCAGTCTCCTAGAGACTAGGTTTTTGTACAACTCGGACGACACTTTCCATCCTGCATGCGTCCTTTAACAATTGCACATGTGGCGCTGTATTGCTGTTTACTCCCAATGGCCGGCTGAGCAGATCTGACAGTGTAAATGATATATTCATACCGATCTAGAGGCAATATTTCATTTGGGAGAGGATATTCTTGTTCGTATTGCAGGAATGCTTGTATTTTTAGACTTAGGTTGTACCTGTATTCTACATCTGTTGCAGTAAGAGAAGTAGCCCATTGTATCCATCTCGGATGTAAGGCTTTAGCATTCGGAACGCTAGCCTTTCTTGCAGCCTCTAAGGCCGGTACTGGGGTTAAGACAATTATTCGCTTTCCCTGAACCAGTGCTCTTTCTCTTACTGTGGCAGCCTGTACTGCTTTAAGAATCTTTTCTGTTGATGCAAAGTGCATCTCAGAATTCTTGTACAAATGTGATTTGTATGCGATTGGTACTGTTTCACCTTCATTATATCCTGATTGACCCGCAACTATACGGATCACTAATTTGCGTACATTTACACATGTCTGTGTGTTTTGACGCTATCATATCAGTTTGTAGGGAACAAAGAATATCTGTGTGTTCCTGTGTCCATTGTCCAACTGAAAAGTCAGGTCTAATCAAATCGTAGAAAGGTTTAACCCTTTCTGCTTAATCCAAGATGTATGTTCTGCCAAAGTTTGGCAATCCCAGTATTGATTGTAAGTTTTTATTGATTTTGGAGGTTGTAGCAGTGCACGCTTTTCTAAAAAAACGTTAGCTGCTAAGCTTTTTCCTTCACTTGAAAGCTCATATCCCAGTAAAAGGACATTGAGGTGTGCTATCTTTGATTTTTTTTAAATTTTTGTACCCCTCAGAGGCAAATCACAATATTATGGTATTTACTCTTTTTAAGTGTTCCTCCAGGTCATCATCCGTTAGATAAATATCATCCACATAGGACAATGCCTCTTCATCCAGATTTTGAAGTAATTCAGTTACTCTGGCCGAAAACAACCCCGAGCTGTTCTGATACCCTTGGGGGAGTCTACAAAATTGACTCTGAGAGCCTAACGCGGAAAATGCTGTTAAATACCTGCTTTCAGGTGCTAGATTTTGGCAGAAAAATCCATTTGAGATATCCAGTGTTGTTTTGTATTTTTGTCGTACCATGTTATTCATTAGTGCAGCACTTTGTGCATTTTGTACTGCAAATGTCTTGGTGCAAGTGTTTAAATGCCTGTAATCTAAAACTAGACGATATGAGTTGTCAGGTTTCATTGCAGGGAAACAAAGAATTGTTCATTTGAGAGGTGCAAGTTTCAATCCCCCCTTTGGTATTCAAGTTGATCTAAGATCTCCCTGACCTGTTTTTAGCTTCTTGCTTTATTGGATACTGCCTCTGTGGAGTCAGAGTAGTTTTTTAATGGAATTATGTGGTAGGTTGAATCCTCATTCCATCCAACATGGTTTTTATATAATGCAGGGGCTAGGGCTACCGCCCATATTTTAGATATTTGGGAACAGGGTCGGAAAAGGCTGGTAAGATTACTGTTTCTCCCCTAGGGCAGTCCATGACAAATGCTGGCCGCCAATCTTGTTCCTGGCGTTTGGTCATAACCAAACGCCAGGTTCTCCCAAAAGAGACCTCTAACTTTCCTGGGCTTGTCCCCCTCCATCTGGAGTGTTATTTCATACAATTTATGTGGGACACTTACCCTAGTATCGGGTGTTTCCACCGTGATACAATCATTCAAATCTGCTGTCACCAGAAATTCCATCAGGTTCTGGCGAGCTATTGTTACTTCTGCCGCAATGTCTAGCATCATCAGAGCCCATTCCCCATTCATTAGTTGAGTCCTAAGAATTCTGGGCATGTCTGATCTTTAGACCTGCACCTTCTTCTTTTTGAACTGAGGTCAAACCCTGAAAGGAACTAGAGGAACGTGTATCAGTATCCTGATACCGGTCAGGTTTCCTAATATTGTCCCTATTGCTAAGGTTGTACCTCATTTCGGAGGGCTTCTGTGGAGGAGATCTACCTCTGGATTGAGATCTGTTTTCTTTATTTTTATGTTATCGTTCCACTTCTTCTTTGAAGAAGCAGGTGCCTGCTTAAAGTTGTCCTTCTCTGGACTACTCATCAGTTGTGGTTTTAATGCTTTCCCACCCAAACTGTCTCTGCCTAACTCTGCATACGCAGTCTCAATTATTTTAGGTAATTCATGTTCTTGTTGTAAAGGATTGAACTCCCTTAGGCGTTGACGGATTGCCACCGATGCTGCTTCCCCTTTAATATTTTCTAATATTATAGCTGATACCTGGTCATAATTACCTAGTAATTTCATCACTAAGTTCAGAGCAGGTTCTGCTACGTACTTCTTTTGTATTAGTCTCAATACATCTGGTATTACTGCTAATGATGGGATACCATGTGTTCTGGTATATATGGCAGCAAAAACTGTACCCCAAGAGGTACAATCCTCTGTCTGTGGTGTTATCCCCACGGGAAAGCAGATTGTCAGCATTCTGTGTTTTTCATAAGGGCTAGTATTCGGGAATACTGCTTCTAGCTGTGTTTTTTTTTAGCTATCCAGAATGGCATTTGTTCATCCATTACTGCTTGTAAAGTTTGTGGTATTATTTCAGTTGCTGTATTTTGAACTGTATTTTTGGCTCTTGTAGCCGTAGTTGGCTGGACAGTAAGTGTCCTCATGATGACCTGTGTCATGTTTCTGTAAAGTGTTATCAGTTCTTTGTGAAGTATAAGTAAGTCTCCTCCTGGCATTGTTTCAATGTCAGGATGGGGTGTGTAGGCCGCTAATACTGGCCATTTCGCTCCTTCTCTTCCGAGCGGACCATGTCTTACTTTATTTCTTGTATGGAGGAGGGCGCCTTTAAACCAGTATAAATGTTCCTGGTAAGTTAGTGGAACTTCATCAATGTCCTCATATGGACAATATTCGTCCGGTATTCCACTTTCTGTGCAGAAAGGAAATGTTTTTGTTCTTGTATTTGCAACTGGGAATGTAGCCCATGAATAGAATACCTCTGTTCTATATGATTCGTGTGCCTCAATCACAAAAGCTACCGGTCCACCCCTGGATTTTAGACCGTGTGCACCTAGTTTTATGTTAACGGCATTCCTAACATTTGCTGCAATGTGAATTGCATCTGCATCTTCTTCCTCATCTCAGAGGTGCAGATTTTGCACAACTCTATCCACGTTTTCTGTTTCTTCAGTCATTGTTTTTGGAGAAGAAAAGCTTTTCAAGGGAACTAAGAAAAGGTGTTTTGCACAGTTTAGGAACAAATTGTCCTTCAAGCTTGATTAACAAACAGCCAATAAATAGGATTTTTGCCTACTCAGCTGTGGCGGAGTTTGTGCCCACCCACTCCAGATGTCTCTGGTGAATTGTGAGTTGGGGACTCTGAGACTAGCACGACTGAACTACTCAGATTCTACTGTTAAATAAGTACCCAACCAATGTTGGTGGCGCCATGTCATGTAGTTCCTCTAAAACCTATACAGGATCTACGCGTTCAGACAGCATACACCGCAGGTTTGGTGTCCGACTGAGTCTGAACACCCCCACCGGGTATGTTGGCCTTTTGTACCAGCTAGCTCACAGTGCCAATAGAATCTCCTCTTATCAAGGAGAAAATAGTTCTTGGCAACCATCGAACATGACAACCCTGATCCCTCAGGACAGTGGAAACAATATACCACTTTTCGCTCAGTCACTCATGCTTACCTACAGCGGTACACAGAATAAACAGGCTGGGCATTTTCAATAAGTATTTATTGAACAGTTGTTGTTCTGGTGTAAAATAGATGAGCTGCAACAACCATTAGACAGTAACAGATATAAAGGAATAGAAGCACTACGAACGTAAACGGATGATAGAGTTCTACCATCTTGCGTTAATCATGAATACATAAGAGTATAGAAAATACATGACAATAAAAAGATGCGTACTCCTACGATGCCTCCCTAACTAGATGTACCTAAGTGCACAAAACATGTGTGTAGGTGTTAAGCCAAGAATCCCTCTAGGATAAAGTCAACCCCATTACCTGAATTGAGAGACTGTGGGACCCCGTACTGGTCTTGAGTTGGACACCCCGCGAGGGATGTTAGACCACTGCGAGCTGGAGTATCTGCATGCAGGAACCTCAGCGTCTCTGGTCAGTGTCTCAGCCAGGAAGTCCTGGTCTCCTCTGTCTATTTTAGCTAGATGTGATGTACATATACCCATAGGTCTCCCCAGGGGTCCTACCTCGCTGTATTACTGTGTGGGACTTAGGATGACGTTGGGCATGAACTTTATACATCGATATTATACAGGAGATGGTTGTCCTGCTGTGCTTCCAAGAATCCTCATGCATAATGTATGAGATTTCGAACTAGGGAAAACCCGCGTTCTGAATGCAGTGTCGTATCTAGGTGAAAGGTCAGTCCCTGTAAACCGTTATAAGTGTAATGTAGGGAAGAAAATAGGTGAAGGGTTACAATGTTACTTGGGCCTATATCAGGGTACCTATATGGAATATAACACCACATGTCTCTAAAATCTTTGATTGCTGCCCAGTGGACCTTCAAGTAGCAATTGCTAACCCCTTATCAGATCCATCCTGAAAAACCTGATGAACCCAGACTCACACTCTAAAAACTTGTCAACGCACCATTTAGAAATTAACGACCAACGGTGATCATAAGAATTTCTTGTAGCTAGTCATCTAGACTTCTGTACTGACAAAGCAACACTTCAAGAGAATGTTAATGTGTAAGCGAAAACTCGAAACTGCCAGCCATTCAGGAAAAAACGCAGGATGTTTTGAAATGAAGGCAAAATGGGTTAGTAAAGCTAGGCGTTCTTGAGATCCAATGCCCTCATCCACTCTCCTGGAGGTGGAATGATCTGCTCTAGTGACTCCATTTTGAACTTAGTTTTGTTCAAACATTAATTACGTTTCTTCAGATTTATTTTAAGTATGGCATTTCCCAAAGATTTTTGCACCAGGAACACACTGGAATAAAATCAATGTCCTTCTTGAGGTTTTGAAATATCGCAAATTGGTTTCTTTGAGAACAGATATGAGATCTCCTGAATTAATCTACAGAGTTCTCTACAGGGTCTTAACAAAATAATGATGAACGAGTTCTGAAACTATCCTGATCTCCTTGAAGTTCAATGAATAACCTTGCTTTATTATTAGTTAAGACCCAGGTGTCCAAAACATTTCTTTGCCAGATCAGATCAAAGTATGAAAGGTGTCTCCTGACCAGATTTTCAGCATAATCAGGAAAGCTTCTTGGGCTTTGGAGGCGAAGACGGTCTAGTATTCTGACCCATGAACGGGGAAGGATGGTTACATTTATTTTTTACCTTCCTGGAACTGGAAACATCTCTGACATCCCTTGCCATACGAGGAGGGTTGGGCTTGACTTCAGTTTTAAATAATTGAGCATATTTCTGATTTTTACAAAGCAAAGCTTAACGCTGATCATTAAACAACCTAGCTTTCTGAGCTCTTTCTGCCTTCCTGTCTGTAAGGTATCTAGGATGACAAGCCGCAACACTGGAGACTGTAGAGAAGTTTAGGCTTTTATTAAATCAGAAGAGGCATCCAACAGGAACCTTCCTTTTATTTACATATATGAAAACGGATCCGAATAATTTGCACCCTCCTTAGTAGCTAAAATAATAATCTGAAAGTTCTTAACCAGAGACTGGGATGTTTAAACTGCATGTACAGCAAGGTTAAGTACAGCAATCCTTTTTTTCAATGAAACCTCTGCGATCTACAACATCAGTCACTGCCTCATCCTTAGTGATTACCATAGATTGTCCAGCCATGTTAGCCAACATCTCATCCACCTTTACTGCTGAAGGCAACTCCATATCCCCCTTAGCCAGAGGATACATGTGTCAAGAATTGTGGAAGGTCAGCTTTTCAGGGAAATCTTGCAAGCAGAACTGCGTAAAATCATTGCAGATCTTAGATCTTCTACCCATTTCACAGATCCCTTACTTACCTCAATCATCTCTTTCCTAACACCTTTCTGGAGCTACTTGATATATGGGTCACTTTCTCGAGATGAGATTACTGACTGCCTTATAATCGGCGAAATCACTCCGCATATGAAAAAAATAATCTAATCTATCATGGCCAAAGGTTTGGATAGCTATATGGAAAATGATCTTAAACAATTTGAAATGGACAACCACCTGCTCAATGAATTGGCTGGGTTGCAGCACCTAAACTGTGATGCTACAAATAATGTATGACTCCCTCCGTATACATAACAGCGGGGACTTTGCAATCCACTCTTTTCAGACGAAAGAGATTTTATTGGATGTTCAATAATTCAAAAGCACAAACAATATCGACAGCACAAATTGCATTGTTTAGTGCACTGGTTGATCCCAATCCGAATTCCAAACTGGCAGCAACAACAAAAGTATGAGTACAGCAAAATACTTTCCACAATTGAATGTCCAAGTGGAAAGATTTAAATGTTTGGGGAGGGAATCAATTAAGCTTTCAGTAAAGGGTGGATTATCATGAAGAAAGGCTTCAGAATGAGTTGTTGGCTTACAGAACCATACCATACCATACCATACAGATGTTCACCTTTTAAATTACTTGTAGAAAGCAAACCTAATTCTAAGCTTGCTCCTTGGTGCTTTAAGAACAGTAGTGGGAAAGGTAAGGGTCTTAATGTCAGGAGAGTTAGCGGATCACTAGAGTTAAACATATTAAAAATCAGTTTGAAGTGGGTGATTGGAGTCTTATCAAAAAGCCACTAACCAGTGGTAACAAGTTGCAACGGTGGTCTAATCTGTTAGGAGTTAATGAAGTATTCAGTGTATTTCTAAGGGTTGTGTGAGGTAGGATTTGGAATTTGAGTAGAATATCAGTGTACAGGACTGCCAGAGGAAAGGACATGGGTACTGAGGTGAGTATTGGTGAAGGCAGTAAGGGCCTGTGTGGTTTTAATAGATGTTCAGTCCAGCAGATTCCCTGGTGATGATACTGTAATTTGTGTGCCTTCCAAATTCTATGAAACTGTAAATGTGAAAGAGAATATGAGGATATGTCAGATTTACAGTCCCTAAAAATTCTGCTTCTTATTGGCAGTCTTTTGAAAATTCAGCTTCCGAATATATGGTAGTAAGACACAGTCATGAAATGAGACGTGCTCCTGACAAGTTTTTCGAATTTGTCGGGGCTTGAAATATTGTACAGGGAAGAGCTGTTGGTAGTTTCTTTTGTTATTGTTGCATACTTTTGTTTTTATTCTCTTCTCCTTAATTCTTTTATGCTTTCTTTTTATTGTTTTTGAGGGGCAGGGCATGTTGTGTTCTATCGGTTGGTTTTGTGCATTTTGTGATAGTCGCAATGTAGAATGTTACGGGGATTCCAAGTCAGGCAGTTGGAAAGGACTGGCACAAACTGGTGGTCTGTTGTGAGTCTCCTCATGGTGTATGAAAAAAATCTTATTGGATGTATACTTACAGTGTTACCAGCATTTTCTTCAGTTCTCTCATTGAAAAAAAAACAGTCCTGCATCTAATTCCTCTGTGCTGAAGATACTTGGGTCTTATTGAAAGTATTCCCTCCAGAAGACATCCTCTTGCTAACAGAGACTCTTGGAAAAAAAACAGTCTTGGATGGCCCATCACTACTTAAAACGTATTTGATTAAAACCAATGTTCTCTTGATCACTCCTCCTAACTCGTAAACTCTGATACAGCCCTGGCTGTACGCACTCAACATTCTGGACTGTCACCTGTTCATTGTTGATTGCGAAAACATTGGGCTTCTTGCTTGACAAGATTCTAAATCTGAAAAATTTCTACTTGGCAAAAGGGCACAGTTCCAAATTGAAGTCAGTGTGGAATAAAGCCTTTCTGCACAGATGAAGAATTTACAAAAGTGGTCAAAGGACTAGTGTTAGTTAAACTAGACTATTGCAGTTCCCTACTTCATGGACAGTCTAAATTGGATCTTGCTCCTCTTATGATTCAAGTTCCCGTCAGACTAGTTTCTTGATGTAGGAACTATAACATCCCACTAATCATCTCCTTTTGAGGACAGACACACTAAAAGTGACCTGTATTATCCCTAGAATTTATCATACTTGGACTCCAATTTATTTAAAATACAAATTGGTTGTCTCAATTGGTCAAAGATGATTGTAGAAATCAGGAACCCTTATGCTGGCACACCTTATTTGTAGGATGAACAGAATCCCAAGGCAATCCTTCCAGGCGAGTGAGTGCTCCCAAGTTGTAGACCTCCATTCTTACCACTGTCTTAACAAACATCTCTTACAAAGTTTTCAAATGAAATTCGGGAAAGAAACTGCTGTTCCAGCAATAATTCATGATGTTGCTGATAAGCCCCTGAAAAACTGAAATTAAACCAGAACTATCGTCCAGAAGGACTGATTTTTCATCTGAGGGTACCCTCTTTTGACCTCCCTTTTTAGGTTGAAGCCTACCACACAGCTGCGTTGTCTGGTTCATTAAATACATCAGAGGGTGCCCTCTTTTGACCTCCCTTTTTAGGTTGAAGTCTACCAGACAGCTGCTCTGTCTGGTTCGTTAAAGGCATCTTTGGGTCTATCGGAAAGCTTCCCTGGTGATGGATTTCATCCGTTGCTTACCATTGGCTTTGTGGTTTGTAACTCACATTTTCTGGTTTTCTATATGCTGGCTTTATTTGTTTTAGGCTGTCCAGGGAGAGTTTGTCCCTCTCAAGGAGCAAAGCAACTTCTCATTATAAGAGCTCCTTTCTGTAAACAGGCCTATAAATCTTGTTCTTGTCACATGTGCCGTGCATTCAAAGACAGAGGTCAAATGGCAGGCTCTGTCTTCTGAGGGAGCTTGGTGTTTACTTTTCTTTCTCTGTGGATTTAGTTTACAATCTCGCTGGATACTAGGGGTAGGAAAGGTTTTTTTTCTAGCACACAACAACATTTAAATGAACTGTGCAAGTACTTCAGAATATATCAGAATTAGGAACTCACAAATGAAGCACATTTTTTGTTAATTCTGAAGTGAGTTAGAAACAAATATTTTAATATGATCAAAACAAATCAATACACTAGATGATGCCATTTCTACATATGACTGTTTGTGCGTTGTATAGTTTTATTAGTAAAACTGTATGTCTGCACAAATGTAATGGTCCTTTCAATTGAAAATGTGTTGTCTGTAATGTGCTACCACATCATGAACACTCCACTCTACTCTACGCCACTGCACTGTACTTTCCACCATTCCACTTTACACCCCTCCATGCCACTGCACTCTACACCACTCTGCACCACTGCACTCATCCCTCACTACTCTATACTCTCACACTACAGTCCAATGCAGTCTACGCCATTCTACTCCACACCACTACACTCTTTGTCACTAAACTCTACACCACTTCAGTCTAGGTCACTCCTATGTACTCTGCACAACTCCACTCAACGCCACTCCTCTCTACGCCACTCTACACCACTGCACTCTACCCTGCACCACTCAACTGTATGCCACCTTACTCTGCGGCACTCTACACCACTGCTCTCTACCCTGCGCAACTCCACTCTACGTCACTTCACTCTACTCTGAAACAATGTACACTATGCCACAGCACTCTCACTCTACTCTGCGCCACACACCCAATGCCACTGCACTCTACTCCACTTTACTTTAAACTACTGCACTCTACACAGCTGCACTCTATGCTACTGCACTCTACTCTGCACCACTGCTCTATACGCCACTCTACTCTACACTGCTGCACTCTGACACTCTAATCCGTAACACTTCACTTTATGCCTCTGCGCTCTGTATCACCACACTCTACGCCACTGTACTCTATGCCACTCTATTCTACACCACTGCACTCTACGTCACTGCACTCTATGCTACTGTACTCTGCACCACTACACACTACTATGCACCACTATAATCTACACCACTGCATTCTATGACGCTGCATTGTACGCCGCTTAATTCTGTGCTGTTGCAATCTACAGCACTATACTATGCAATACTCTATGACAATGTACTCTTCACCAGTCCACCATACTCTACGCTACTCTACAGCACTCTACTCTACAGCACTCTACTCTACACCATTCTACTCTATGCCATTCTACTCTACGCCCCATCACTTCACACTATGCCACTGCACTCTGCTACACTCCACTCTACCGCACTGCACTCTATACCACTACACTCTGGGGCACTATATTCTACTCTGCACCACTCTACGCCACTGCAGTCTGTGCCACTCGACTATGCACCACTGTACTCTATGCCACTACACTCTATGCCACTCTACACTACTCTGCACAACTGCCCTCTATGCCACTGCACCCTACTATGCAATACTCTAATCTCTGCCACTGTATTCTAATGCGCTGTATTGTATGCCCTTGAATTCTATGATGCTGCACTTTATACCACTGCACTCTATGCCACTATATTCTGCAACATTCTAAGCCAATGCACTCTACGCCACTCCACTGTACACCACTCTATGCAACTCCGCTCAGTGCCACTCCGAAACACGACACTCTATGCTACTCTACTCCACTCTTCACCATTCTACACTCCACACCACTCTCCTCTACGTCACTAACATTTAGCCATGCTGATGTACAATATGGCTAAACACATTGGCAAAGCCAATAGCTCTTGTATAAGCGAGACCTAGTGGCCTTACCAATGCTTGTTCATAGTTGTCTACCTCCAAAGGTTTGCCTTTCATTATTTTTATCAGTCTTATAAGTTGTTCTTTTGTTGTCTCATTTCCCTGTACCTACACATTGCTCATATTGTTGTATTTTCTAAATGTAGCCTTGGTAAGGCAATGTGCCACCAAGGAGTCTTGCCTGTGCTCTATAAAACTATAAATTAAATAAGTTTCTAGAATTCAGTTTTGTGGCAGGATATATTGCAGGGACATCAAACGTAAAGGCTGATTGCTTTTGTCGGCTGCTAGCGTACAACTGCTGAAGATGAGAAGGATATAGAAGGGAGGAATATGTGGAGTGGATTCAGAAAATAAGAATGGTGTGACAGAGAATTGAGAAAAATAATAAAAGAGGAGTAAGTGTTAGTGAAATTTATGGATTGCATGACTTTTGGTTGGCCGAGAAAGAGGGGCCTGACAGAAGCAATGCAATTATTTACTGAAGCATATTCGAAGTTGACCATTGAGAATAGTATTGTGATGGAAGAAAATCGTACCACCAGCAAATCTGAGTTCTAAATTGGTGGATATTGTACATTTTGGGAAGACACTTAACATAAAAAAATAAAGTGAGTCTTATTGGTGCCCTTCCATGAAAAGAAATGCGGAGTTTAAAATTGAGAGGAGTGGTGCATGTAAAGTTTCCTACTGTTAATCTTGGAAAATTAGATGTTTCTTGAAATATTTTAAAGTACTTGATGGCTGTGTAAGGCACAGGCACTTTACATTTTAAGATTAGCTTTATGAAATACTGTATTCCGTATAATCATGTTGAACTTTTTGAGCTATGAATTTTTAACCTTTTACTTCGGAAACCGGAGATGGTGTTTGATGAATTAAAACATTTAGCAAACAGACATACATACGTTTTTCTTTTAATTTGTCATTATATCAGCTACCTTAACACAACAAACGTTACTGATTTTCTGTGCTCTGTACTTTTTAGCAAAATCAGATTGTAAAACTTTTTGTATTGATAGGTTACCCTAAATAAACTAGTTGAACTGAACTAACTATAAGAGCTTGAGGCACAGGATATCGACCATAGGACCTGTAGATTTAATCGAGGGTCATCCAGTAAAAGATTGGTATTGATTTATTTGGGGCCTTTTTATGTGCTACCACAGGAGCAGCAAAATGCAGTAGTTTTAACTGACTAGTCTTTGAAGTTGTTATAGGCCACATTTGTTAAGGATCCGGTTATTAAGATTATAGTTGTCAAGGAAAGGAACACCAAAACTGCTTATATCGGACATTTAATTAGAAATGCTTGATTTCAAAAGTACTGGAGTGACATATATGGGATGCTTTTTGTATCAAATCAATTTATGTCATCAACAAGGTAATGCATTGGTTCCGTGCATGAATAGAAAAGTGGGTGTGTGCAAGCGGTAGCAATAAACAGAATTTCTTACGCGAGTGTGCTGCATAAACGTTTGCTGGTCCATGGAAATACTCTGTACTCATTCACAGGAGTTTCGGCATTTGATGCAAATAAAATATTTGTGTTAACTCAGGAAAGCTGCCAGTGAATAGAGGACTGAAGATTTGTATGTCACAATTACCCATAGCATGCTAAATGGACCGGAGTGATAGTACGCAAAGCTCCACCCGATAATGCCAGTATTGTCAAGTATTGTAGCCAATGTTATTCAGTTGGTCAGTGCCCATAGAGATTCCTGGATCATAGCAACTATATTGTATTTAAAGACAACATAGCGCCAGTCATAGTATTGGGCATCATAGTGATAGGAAGCAATATTGTCATTACAACATTTGAATATCTAATTTCTGCCTACTGAGTCAAACGCGCATAGTAAGAAATGCACATATACATTTGTGTGGTCATTGTGACTACATGGATTAATTTAATGAGGTTTCAGGATCAGTACTAGTCTTCCTGAACACTCTTTAATATCGTTTGACTTTCTCAATTTACTAAGATTCTGGGCTCTCAAGTAAACCCTCTAGTTAAAGAGAGCTCAGGAGGTAATGTATCATCGTCACATGGAAAGGATGGAACCAATGAGAGGTGACGCTATGGAATTACTATAACAACCCTGGCCTTGTATAGCCACAGTCAGTTTTCATCCATCAGGAAGTCAAATGGGGAAATTAATGCTGTCTCAGACAACCGCAGCATGAAACATGCATGTTTCATCTTTAAAGTATTGGGTCAAAACATCTAGTGAGTTTCATAAAGGATATTTCAATTATTACAATCCTACACTCTTTACTGTTATACCTTTGTCTATTAGTTTATTCTCTATTTTGCAGAGCCTCCATCTAGTTACATGACCAGAGGGCATTAGTTTACATCAGGGGCACATCTGCCAAAGGACTTGTGCTAGGGATATCCCTTGCCAGCACTGTGAAGTCTTTCAAGGGACTGGGGCATGTCTTAAGCAGCCAGGTGGGGTGGGTCAGGATGGTCAATGGGTGAACAGGGGTGGGATGTAGGATTGGCACTTGGCGTGTGAGGGCCCTCCAGGTGGCTGGTTGAGAGTTGTGATACGACAGTCATGGGCCTGAAGGCTGGGCAGTTGAGACTATCAAAGGGCAGAGCAAGTTGCTGTCAAGGGCCCAGAGGAGTGGTGGGGTAGAGGTGTTTAAAGAAGGCGGGTTATCACTATCACTGGGGCAGTAAAAAGGGGTGTGTGTGACACATAGCTTGCCCACTCTCATTCTAGCTGAAAGCAATACTTTCACATCATGATTTCCTACTTGTTTTTAATAAATGACATGGCACGGTACCCCCCATCCATACTTTAATATGACCGCCCAGGGGCAATCCTGCTCTGTGGGGGTTTGAGATCTTAAGTCGGGTCCCTGGAATGGACTGAAAGACTTTTCAGCGCACAATATAAAATACCGCAACCTGTGAGAGCAGCTCACTACATTAAGATACAGTCACTGGAATCTTGCAATATGAAGGCAAATATTATACTCCAGCAGTACCTTTCAGTGATGAAAATGGATCTTACTCCTGCCTTCCGAGTCATAGGCAAGACGGGGGAATCATTAGAAAGCTACGCAGGTGGATGGGCTTCAATACTAAACTGGCCCACTTTGTCTGCTTGAAATAGACACTCGAGCCAGTCCTGTAATAAAATTAAATAATTAAAAGTTTTTGGAGCAAGATCGTCAAGACTGCAGAGATTAGATCAAGGAGATGGTTGATCTGAATGTAATTCAAACCACTCGTTTTCGGTGGCCCATACTACCCTTCTTTCAGCAAAAAGGATCAGTCTACTTGATTTGCATATCATTTGAATATTTACATAGGATTTTAGTATCTGATGCACGCCTCACCCCAAGGCAGAGGATGCATTGCACCACTTATGTTGTCCGGACTTTCTAACCACCATGGGTCTGCACAAGGCATATTGGCAGGTGATGCCGACTAATGCATTTTCAGTAGAAAAGAGCCTTCACTTGTCTCCCTGGCCCGGTTGAGTGAAGCTCCTGAGCAAGGGAGGCGCTAGGTGGCGCACAGCGGAATGGCTGCCTGTGGGTGAAGCTCCCGCAGCCCAGCGGCAAAATCCTGTTAAAAATCCTGCCTGAGAGTGGCGAATCGCTGCCAAAACGAGCCCTGGTGGGGTCCCGCACTCTGCTGCCGCTGCCGGGGCTTTGCCTTGCCCTGAGTACCGCGGCGAGACCGGACTGAAGAGCTGCTGCTGACCGCGCCGGCTGGCGTGCGCTATCGCCTGGTGCGGTGACTGGGGGACGGCCGCCACGCGAGGGCGGTGCTGCACACGCGATCGGAGGGCCTCACTGCACTACGGCCGCGGAGGACCTTCTGCTGCCTTTGCCCTGGCCTGACCCTTCTACCGCGGCGGCGGTTGCGCTGGGGGCTGGTGGAGGGCGCATGCCTTGACGGGGAGTGCTGCAAACGACCGCGGCGACCACGGCGATCGTCCCCCCCGGCCGTTCCTGGGCGTTGCGGAAACGCGGCGCTGCACAGCCTGCCTGGGCGCTGTGGGGACCCATCCACCCCCGCTGTGGCCCCTCTGCTCCCCCGCTGGATGAGAGAGTTTGGGGCCCGGTGAGACCGGCTTCGCTGGCGGCGGGAGCCTGGGACCGGCTCGGCGTTCCAAACCGGGAGGCCTACGTCTGGGAGCACGCCGAGGCAGCAGCGAACCTGCAGCGCTCGCCATTGGCCTGGAGGCGCTGGATCCTGCTTCCCTCATCGACCTGGTTTCCTTTGGGGAGCTAAGGCTGCTACGAGTGAGTACCTGGGGGTCCCGGTTCGGGCCCCTCTGCCCCCCCCTGTCTGGCTCGAGACGATTGGTGGCCCGGAGTGAAGGAGATCCTGCTGCCTACTGTCGGAGGGAGTTGTGGCCCCGGGTGATCGAGCGCAGCACTGGGCACTGGACCCGTCCCTGCTGCGTGGTCTCACCCCCCGTTGGAGGGGGTTGACAGGTGCTCGTGAGGGGATCACGGGGCGCGTGAGCCCGGATAGCTGGGGCGCTTCTGCCTCTGCGGAGCTGCGTTCCCCCCTTGGTTCCCTCGTGACCCGGCCATCCCGACTATATCCTTACCTTTACTGGGGTCTGTCCGTTGGTGTCGCCATGGGGAAACCGGACAGCCGCCAACCTCGCCTCACCTTCGAGTCGAAAAAGACCACCCGGTCCCAACCGGAAGCCGGCGCGGGGGGCTCGGCACCAGTGGACGCCCAGGCGGGCGACGACGTCAAATCCATCCTGCTGGATATGCGGCAGAGCCTGGCGACCATAGTGGACAAAATGGACTCCATGCAGTCCCGTATGGACTCAATAGTGCACAAAGTGGACAGTCATGGAGAGCGAATCTCAGAAACGGAGCGGCGTGTCTCAGATACCGAAGACCGCACGACACAACTATCGGACACCGTAGCGCGCATGGACAAAGTCCTTCTCGTGATAGCGGCCAAGAATGAGGAATTAGAGGCGCGCAGCAGGAGGAACAATGTTCGCCTACTTGGCATACCGGAGTCGACCCACACAGGCAAGATGGAGGACTATGTGGAGGGCCTACTGCGCGCGGTGGTGGGGACTGACTCCCTCTCCCAGCAGTTCATTGTTGAAAGGGCGCACAGATCGCTGGCTCCGAGGCCACCGCCGGGGGCCCCCCCCCGCCCTATCATCGCCCGTTTGTTAAATTTCCGGGACCGGGATGCGGCGCTCCGAGTGGCGAGGGAGAAGAAGTCCCTCTCGTATGACGGCGTTACCTTTACTATATTCCCAGACTTCACTCCAGTGGTCCAGGAGGAGCGGAAAAAATTCATCCAGGTTAAACAAAAATTGCGAGCTGCTCAAATTGACTATGCGTTGCTCTACCCTGCTCGACTACGCATCACCCACCAGGGGAAGCAAATTTTCTGCACTAAACCCCAGCAAGCTGAGGAATTTTTGAAGCGGGTCAAGAGGCGAGATATGGATGGCCCGGCCTCGCCGGCCGCGGAGTGACAACGCAGGATCGTTGACCTGATGCTTCTGTGGCGGATGATTGACAGTTGGTAAGCTGATGCAGATGTATGCCGCCACGGACCATGATATGGGGACTTAAAGACCTGGCTGCGCTGTGGGTGGGGGGATGTCACCGGGGCCCTACCTCCTTTTACCGCGCACCTGACTCTCAGGACATATCACCTCGCTGGGCACTCCCTGTCCCTGGAGTGGGCTCGGTCCCTGGCCGGGCGCAGTCCTGTGGATCGCGGAGACACGGTGTATCCACCTAGACTGACCTCCGAAGGGTATTACCCCATTGTTTTCCTGTTTAAATGTTAATCCCTAATGGTGTTGGCCATAGAAAGGGTTGGTTTTGGGGTGGGGAGGATGGGGACTGTCCAGATGGCATGATTGGGATGCTGCTGTGGGTGGAGGGCGGAGGGCGGAGGGGGGGGTGGGAATTTTTCTTTGCGGTTTGTTAGTGTTAATTGGTGTGTTGAAGTGTTTGCATTATTTCTTCTGCATCCTTTTAGGGGCGGTGGTGACATTGGCTTACTGATTCTGAGCACTGTTAATCCTTATGGGTGATCCACAGACACGCAGGGACTTTACTGGGCAGCTTAATTTTCTGACCTGGAATGTGCGGGGGTTGGGGGACCCCAGAAAGCGTAGACAGATCCTGGCGTACCTAGATAGACATCACATTAATGTGGCCTTCCTACAGGAGACGCACCTGGACCCGTCCAGGCCGTCACTGTTTGCATCTAGGTGGGCCATGCACCGTTCCTTCTCCTCTTATTCCACCTACTCTCGGGGAGTCGCAATTCTTATTAAGAAACACACCCCCTTTGTGTGCCTGGGTGAACTGACTGATAGGGAGGGCAGGTATTGTATTATCTGGGGTCGCATTGGTATGGACACGCTCACACTGGCGTGTTATTATGGCCCCAACTCGGATGATCCGCAGTGCCTTCGGGCGCTCTGGGGGGAGATCCTGGACATAGGCTCCACTCACCTGATTTGGGGAGGAGACTTCAATGTTGCTATTGATCCCACGAGGGACAGGGCAAACCCCAGCCCTCAACACTACTCTCGCTCACAGGCATATGTTCATGACCTTCTTACTGAGCGCCATCTGTTGGATGCATGGCGCTCTCGGCACCCGGCGACAATGGAGGGCACGCACTGGTCGGCCGCACACGCCACATGGGCAAGATTGGATTATTTCTTGATCTCCCCAGGCCTTGCTCCCACGGTCTGTAGGGTGGAACACCTGGCACGCACGTATTCCGACCATGCCCCGGTACTGATGGGTATGGAGCTGGTTGATCTTGCTGGCTCTCCGATGTCCTGGAGATTGCAACCTACTGCCCTGCTGGATGAGGTCTTTCGCTCGGAGATTGCACAGGAAACCGAGAGCTTCTTTCAGCGCAATGGTGGGACGGTGGATAGTGTCGCTGTAGTCTGGGAGGCCTTTAAGGCTACCATCAGGGGACTGTGCATTTCGAAGGGGGTGGGAGTCCTCAGGGACCTCCGTAAGAGCCTTAGCAAACTGGAGATCGCTCTCCGGGCCTTGGAGACCGCCCCTGGGTTCCCCACTGATGCGGAGGCGCAAGCCAAGTTCCGTGATCTCCTGTCTGACTATAAAGCCACCGCGGACAGGGAGGTTCGGTTTAGGGGGAAACACTTCCAAGCACGTAGGTACGGTGAGGGAGAACGGCCGGGTAAATTCCTAGCATGGGCGATACGACCGCCCCGTTTCAACAACCACGTACTGGAGATCCATGGATCTTCGGGGGCGCTCCACAGGGACACCCAGTCTATATTGCAAACGTTTGTTGCCCACTACACTGCATTGTACTCCTCTACCCATGCGCACAAGCTGGAACTGGACAGATATTTTGAGGACATCACACTAGGATGGCTTTCTGATAGACAGCGCCGGTTCCTCATGGCTCCTCTGGGGGTTGACGAAATTCGGGAGGCCATAATGCAGATGGCCTCGGGGAAGGCCCCGGGCCTTGATGGCCTCCCGATAGAGTTCTACAAGTCCTACATTGATATCCTTGCCCCGATTTTGAAAGAGGTGTTTGACGAGGCTCACACCCTGGGGAAGCTCCCCCCCTCCATGAGAGAGGCACTGATTACCTCCCTCTTAAAGCCGGGCAAGCCGGCGACGTCCCCAGACTCGTATCGGCCCCTGTCCCTCCTTAACTGCGATGCAAAGATCCTTGCTAAGACCCTGGCTAATCGCTTGTCGCTCCTCATGGCGGGACTGGTGCTCCCGGATCAATCGGGCTTCATACCCGGAAGGGCGACGTCGCATAACTTGCGTACACTGTTTGCGACCTTGCAGAATGTGGATCCCAGCCTACAGATGGTGGCGGTATTCTTAGATGCTACGAAAGCGTTTGATTCCTTGGAATGGGATTATCTGGTGGCTGCACTGACTCACATGGGTTTTCCCCTGGTGTTCCTGGGCTGGATAGCTATTCTCTATGGAGGTCCGTGCGCCAGGGTCCTGGTCAATGGCAGGGTGTCCGCACCCTTCGGAATTGCACGAGGGACCAGACAGGGGTGTCCACTCTCCCCACTCTTATTCGCACTGGCGCTCGAGCCTCTAGCCTCGCGACTCCGACAGCACCATCAAGACCGCGCGCTGTTCTGCGAGCAGAGACAGATATTGCTGTCGATGTATGCAGACGATATCACTCTGTACGTGCGGGACCCACAAAATAACTTGAACCCTCTCCTCCGGGAATTCTTGAGATATGGGGAAATGTCGGGAGTACAAATCAATTGGTCGAAGTCTCAGATTTTCCATCTTACTGATGGTTCCCAGACCTTCCCGCTCGACTACCCCATAGAATGGAGTGAGTCCGATGTCAAGTACCTAGGCATTAGGATCTCCCGAGACAGGGAGGAGCTTATGCGGATGAACTACGGCACGACGTTGCTGCACATCTCCTCTTGTGTCGACCGCTGGATTGCGCTCCCCCTGTCGATGGCTGGACGAGCAGCCCTGATTAAGATGGTGGTGCTTCCTCGGCTCTTATACTTGTTCATGAATATTCCTTTTCCCCCGAGCAGGCACTTCTTTAATCGTTTGAGATCTGAATTGATACGTTTGGTATGGGGTGGGAAGAGGCCCCGCTTGAGGTGGGCTATGATGACTTCTCCATACTCGTGCGGCGGATTCGATATACCGGACCTGGAACTGTACTATCTCTGCGCTCAAGCGCACTATGCTTACTACTGGTTCCACCCGATCGCTTTTATGCCCCAGCTCGCAGCGGAGGACTGGCTAGCAGCGCCCCTGCCCCTGTCTGGCCTACTGCACAGTGTGCTCCCGTACTCCACTGCCAACTATAATGCTCTGCAGGGCACGGTGAGGGCTTGGCTGGAACTGTCGACTGGAACTGTCGAAGCGAGTGGGAAGTCCGCTCCTGTACTCCCCTCTTCTCCCGCTTTCTTATCACTCACAGCTTCCTCTTCTCCAAGAGAAACTGTTTCAGGATTTGCTCCGCAAGCTGGGCTTCCATAGATGGGGAGATCTGTTTTCGGACGGGACCTTTCGTGACCAGGGTAGCTTCTTTGACGGTCACACGCCAACCCCCCTGGAGCTTTTCACCTACCTTAGACTGCGGCACGGCATGAAGACCATCTTGCCAGATTTCCCGTCTGAGCCTGACACCATGGCTCCCTTGCACGGGGTCCTTCAGGCCACTTCGCCCTCTCATTTAGTTTCGATACTATATCATGCAGTCCGCTCTGATGCTACACCTGACGTATCCCGGGCACGTGGGGAATGGGAGCGAGAGCTGGGGCTGGACCTCGGGGATGACAGGTGGACCTACTGCTGTTTGCAGACGGCACAGATCTCGGCGAGCAGTAGACACCGCATTATACATTTTAAATTCCTGAACCGTCTCTACTGCACCCCGGCCACCAAATACAGATTTCAGCTCCAGGACTCGGACAACTGTGAGAGATGCCATGCCCCCCAGGCAGACTTCCTACATCTGTCCTGGATATGCCCCACTATCCAGAACTACTGGACGCAGGTGTGCTCCGCCATTTCACAAATGATAGAGCTGCCCTTCGCACCGGACCCCATACAGGCGCTACTGGGATACACCAAGCCTATCCCACGGGCGAGTCGCAAATTCGTTACGACGGCGTTACTGCTGGCGAAGCGACGCGTAGCTTGTAGGTGGGGACGGGGACGGGCTCCGAAATTTAAGGAATGGCTCAGGGACCTGGTGTACTGCCAGGAGCAAGTACTGACATACTCCGAACTGCTCCCTGACCGGTCCCGCCCCGCCGATATCTGGGGACCATTACAAAATTACTTATTGCAGTATCCGGAGGCTCTGACAACAGACGCCCCTTCCCTGACCGATGCTGGCCCGGACCCTACCCTCACTGATGGAAATCCTACATAGGGGAGGCTGTGTGCTACTGTGGACATGTGGGAGGTGGGTTGCAGCTCTGGCGGCCCCTCAGGGCCTTTCCATCAAGATGCTCCAGGGCGCGAGTACTGTCTGTGAGTGTATGTTATACGAGCCCGTTTGACCGAGGGCGCACTGCGGGGGTTGGGTAGCGCATGGCTTGCCTCTGCTTGAAGGGACCCTTACGCCCCTGCCAGGTGTTTATAATGTGTGCTCTGTATACAGGTTGTCAAAACTTACTCTATGGTACACGATTGCTCAATTGTTCCCTGCGACTACAATGGATCTGACGTTAATGCGATATGAGACTTGCACTGTCACCTGACCCTGCTTATGGATGTCCCTTTGATTTTGTATGTATGTATTGTCATGACATAAAACTTTCAATAAACAAAGTTTAAAAAAAAAAAGCTCCTGAGCAAGAAAAACTATTGAGTAACTGTATTTATATAACACCCAACAACCCAGAGGCCTGATATCTAAAATAATGCAAAACTGGCCAGTAAGACCTCTGTTTGCTGAAGGCTAACCGGGTGTTTTGCACTTTACCCATTTTCTGATACATCCTGGCCTACTCCGAACCCCCCGTTACTGTAAAGCAAATGTATCTGATTAGTGTGTGTACTCTTACAAATACATTGTGATGAGAATAGCAACCAACTGTTCACTTTCCCCCAAACAAATGAGTAACCAAGAAGAAAAAAAATTCTACTGCCAAGAGAGACCATTTAGCAGTTGTTTGGGCCCTGCAGGAGTTGTAACCAAACTTATAGTTAAGAGTGGTCACACACATCTACATTTACACTTCATCTCTATCTAAGTCACAAACAGGATTTTTCGTAGCTGCAGATCTAAATCTCATTCTCTTCAAAAAAAAAAAAAAAAAAAAAAAGTTTAACTATTCAAATGCGACAGTTTGATCATTAGTCATTTACAGGTTGATGAAACGTGTACTCTGTTTAATTTTTACCTGAGCACTGTAAAATGTTTAGCTAATTAACTATTAATTCATACCGGTTAGTTTGACCGTTTACAGAAACATATGAGTGTTGTGTTTGCAACGAACATTAAACATCATCTATTGTAAAATGTAGTTTATTAAGTAAGCAATGGTTTTGTTTCTGAGAGCCCTGTGTTCTATGCTTTGCTCGCCACTAATGTTCCTTCCATTGAATTCCATGTACAGGACTGCCTGTCTACCTTCCATGAACTTGTACCCTTATATTTCAAAGGGTACCTAAAGCCGCCGTTCAACACAGAAGGTCGAAAAACCGCAGGAATGACTGAAGAGGTAATAAAGTTTCATATCTAGTGATGTGTTTTCCCATGTGCATTGTGCAAGTTATAGTTGTAATTATTCCCCTACATTTGCAAACATGCAAATAAAACAAGCATTGGCAAAGCAAATAGGTCTCTCCAAGGCGAGAGCTATTGGCTTTGGCAATGTTTTTGAGTCGTGTTATACATTTATCTGGCTGCTGGACAGCAATGTTAAAATAGTGTGGTGGATTAGGGTGGGGTGGGGTGGATCGGGGTACATTGCAGTGTGGTAGATTGGGGAAGATTGTATAGGAGTCAGATAGATTGAAGTGGGGTAGATGGAGTGGGGTAGATGGAGTGGGGTAGATGGAGTGGGGTAGATGGAGTGGGGTAGATGGGGTGGGGTAGATTGGGGTGGGGTAGATTGGAGTGGGGTAGATGGGGTGGGGTAGATTGGGGTGGGGTAGATTGGAGTGGGGTAGAGCAGGGTAGCTTTCGGTAGATTGGATTGGGGTAGGGTGTAGTGGGGTTGATTGGAGTGGGGTAGATTAGGGTAGAGTGGAAGAATTAGATGGGGTAGAGTGGAGTGGGGTAGATTGGGGTGGAGTGGAGTAAAGTGAAATGGGTAGATTTGAGTGGGGTGGATTGGTGTAAGTTGTAGTGGGGTAGAGTAGAGTGGGGTCTAGTGGGGTAGAATGGGGTAGATTGGAGTGGGGTAGAGTAGGGCAAATTGTAGTTGAGTGTGGTAGATTGGAATGGAGTGGGGTAGATTGGGTTAAAGTGGAGTAGATAGATTGGAGGAGAGTGGGGTAGATTGGTGATTGTAGTGAAGTGGGGTAGAGTAGATTGGGGACAACAGCAAGAACATAGCTCCTATCTGTGTTCCTGCACGTCAGTGTTGCTCCTATGTGTTCTGTTGTTTTTCTGTAAAAAAACAAAAAATTTAGAACTAGGCTATGAATATGGAGTGGAACTTGACCTTGTCACCAGTGAATTATTGATTAGTGACCGTTGTGACCGTATTCAAGTCTATTATAAGGGGGAGGAGTGTTGATCAAGGGAAATATAATTATAAAAGGAGATATTAAATTGTCCCGGCTATGATTATTTGTGCTTTAAAGAGACAAGTGCTCTAGAGGAAGTAGCAGGCAGGTCAAGTTCGAGGGGGAAGAAGTAGAACCATCACATCGGGAGCATCGTACGAGCACTGGTTACGTTTTATTAATCTTTGCTTGGTCCCTGCTCCACAGAAAGGATCGTAAAATTACCTTTGGCCAGCACTGGCCAATTAAGGTGGCTGCAAAGAAGAGGGTCACTGCAGCCAACAAATGGTAAGCGATGGGAGGGTTCCAAGCCCTTTTGTGAACAGTAGTGTCTCACAAGAAAGATGCTTGCTCTAGCGCATGCACTCGCATATTCAACCCTAAAAAATTAAGTCTGCCTCAGAAACCTATAAAGAAAAATAGCATTTAGACATCTATTTGTATTCCTGACGCATTCCAAATAATATTGTGTCCTTTCTGTATACATGTACCTATCAGTGGAGCTCCACTTTAAGAGCACAACACTCCTTCCTGTTCTTTAACTGATTGGGTTGTAAAAGCACTGTGTCACAAAAGGTTATTTTCCAGTTACGTTCAAGTTTCTGTGCTACTGAACCTCTCCCAACCCTAAACACCATGCGCATTTCCAGGTTTCCTGCTTTTCCATCATGTATGATTTAAGGTACATGGGATACTAGGCTAGTTGATAATTCAACAAAAACAAAATGTGAGAAGGAGGGGGCATTGCTTACTAGAAGCTATTACAGAAGGTTAGCGCTGGAGATGCTTATTAAATTAAAATCATGAGAAGGTGACACTAATGGAAAAATAGCACAGTGTACTGCGACATTATTCAGCTTCATACATGTTCCATAGAAATCTGTGATATAAGGAAAGAAGCACAAAATCTATCTAGGAGAAGTCCGCATGAGAAAGGTATTGAAGAAATCTAAATTGCTCAATTTTGTTTGCATCTGTCCCCCACAATGTCTACCCTTGGGCTATCCTGCTTGGTGGCATGGGGACTACCAAGTATGGGGCAGTTCAGTTCAGACTCTAGGGGCTTAGAGTTCAACCAGCAGATGCTAGGTCTGTCTGAGCCAAGGGAGGATCATCTTCCGAGAAAGCCCCACAACATCACCCACTTTGTTAGTCAGGAGCAGACCTACCTCCTCCTAGAAAGTGCTAAGAGGACGCATAGACGAGTACCATGTTTGGTCTAACATGTAAGGCCACCAACACTCTTGGGGATGTATCATTTAGACAGCCACCTCCCTTACTCCAGGTGGGGTCATTGCTCCCGCAGAGCAGATGGTTAGCAGATTACTCAGGCACCCATTCCAGATTATTGGAGAGAACAAACAGAAATGGGAGTGAGAGGGATAGTATCCCCATAGGCAATCCACAGTCCAATATACTAGCCACATATAGACACTGTATGTGTGACCCGAATTGTGAGGACTTGGATCCTAAACCTTTGGATTACGAGATTCAAGTTAGAGGATAGCTTGGCAGTGCCCATCTAGAACTGCTTCCATTCAGAAAATGTAAGAAGCGTTAAGGCCCGTTATATGTGTTCCTCAAGTGTGAGTACACTTGAGTTAGAATGACTGCAGAAATGACCCCCCCCCCACCCACCCAATGTGAGTGTTGCGGCAGTAGGACTTGTTGATCTCTACGGTCAAAACTAACAACAAACAAGCATTTGCAATGCAATCGGTCTCACCTTTGGGACCTTATATGTATTTAGCTGTGCAGCACATTAGCCTGGGTGCTGAAACATCTACTGTTCTTTAACATGGAGGGAAAGTAAGCACCAAACTGCGTGACACGCCAGGTATGGGAACACATGGAGAGAAATATTGCCTTTCAGCCAGAAATGGTATAGTCCAAAGCTCTGTTTTTAATATAAAAGCAGGGTCTTCGGTGGTCATATCACTGAAAATACAAGATTTGAATAAATATTATTGTCAATGGGTGGTCGTGGAAGACAATTTCTATGGACTGGAATCTAGAGTGCATAGCCCATTGACTATGATAGGGTCCTGGAAGCACAGTTTTGGCGTTTCACTTTTTTAGTAGTGGCAACAGGTCTATGGACGGAGTCCCCACCTCTGAAAGTACGTGTGAAGGATTTTTGGGCAGAGTTCCCACTCATGGACTTGTTGATTTGTCCTGCAGAGCAGGTCAGGACAGTCATTCTCCACTCCCGGCAAAAATTCTGCCTACAGGTGAATGTTGTTGCCAATATCTCAGTGCCAAAGTTTGTTAACAAAGCTGATGTAAGTGCCCCCGCTTCTGGATGAAATTCATTGTTGTCATATTGTCTGTTTTTATTAGTACAGTCTTGCCTCAAATAAGTTTAAAAAATGCTTGGCGCAGGTATAAACTGGCATACATTACAATTGATATGCATGAAGTCATCATCCCAAAAAGTTTCATCATGGTTCGGGCAGTGTGTCTGAAAGCTGGGCAGCAGCTATTGGAATGCCATCTCTCTCTGTTCATTGAGGGGTGCTTTCCCTGATACCGTATTCAGAGGAGCCCAGGCAGGGCTCTACCTCCTGCAGTTGAAGGTGGCTCTTTTTTGCATTGATGGTGAAACCTAGCCTGTGAAATGGGATGTTGCTGTTTGAGTGTGTGCTAGGCATTGACATTTGCTGCTTCTTTTGATCAGCCAATCATCTAAGTATGTAAAGACGTATGGCATTTCTGTGTAGGTGGGCTTTGATCACCACTAGGCACTTTGTAAAGACCCTTGAGAGCCCTCATCTGAAGAATAACACCTTGAATTGGTTGTTTCATCCACTTTCCACCAATCGAAGATACGGATGATGGGCTGTGCTGATCCACTATGTGAAAGTACTTGTCTTTCAGATCTAGCACTGACATGAAGTTGCCTTGGCAGAGCAGTGATCTGCCATCCTATAGACTAACCATGTGAAAGTGTTTGGAGAGGATGAACCTTTTCAATGGCCGGAGGTCTAGGATCAGCAGGAGGGAGATGAGAAAGTAGAAGTAGTATATCTTTTTCCCAAGTTGTTGTGCAAGTACTGTTTCGATGGCACCCTTTGCAAGGAATACTTGAACCTTTTTTTCCTAGAAGGTGGAGGGGGTCTGAGCTTAGGATGTGGGGGTGGGATGGAATGTTGGGAGGCATGGTGTGGAATTTGAGGTAGTTCCCTTCTCACACAGTGCAAGGGCCCACTGATCTGAGGTGATGTCCTTTCACTAAGGGAAGAAGTACCTTAGTCTTTTGACAGGAGAGATGTGATCGAGAGGAAGGAATGGGGAGTCACTGCTTGCCAACAGAGGTGCCCCTTGCAGAGCTACCTCTGCCTCTGTATTTTCCCAAGTAGGTTCCCTGCTGGAAGATCTTAGTCCCCCCCCCCTCCCCCCCAGAAGATCTTGTTTTGCTGGGGATCCTAAAAGGCTGTTGGCAATTTTGGGGGTTCGTTGGCATTTTAGTACCACCCTGGTTTGCTGTCCACAAAAGACAGATCTGGACTGAGGAACTGCAGGACACCCATGGACTTTGCTATGTCAGTCTTCACCTTGATTTTTTCCAGGCATCTGGTCCACCTGGGGACCAAACACATGCTCACCATCAAACAGGTCATTCAGGCGGGGCTGTTGCACCTCAGGCCTACACCCTAGTATAGCATTTCTGATGGTTTTACCCTCAGCAACAGGGTCCTGTCCTCTTTTCCGGTGGGCCTATAGGAGGTGGTACACACGCTGATCCATTTCCTGCTAGTGGTAGCAGTTGTACCTAGAGAGGAGACACACAGAATTGGTAATGTGTCAAAGGTACCCTGCTTCAAGCAGTACATGCTTTCCTGCTGCATTAACGTGCTTGGACTCATTTAGGTGGCAGGGCATCCCGTTGCCTGTCCAGGCATCCTTTTGCAGGCAGTGTGGACAAATAGGGAGTCAGATAGGCTTGCCAACAAATGTACGTAGGGTCATTGGGGCTGGCTTATGACCACTGTGGCCTTTACTGGCTCTTTGATGCTGTCAGTGGCCTACCTAAGCATTCCCTTCTACCTGGGAAAGTAATGCCCTATCCATTCTGTCTTGAATATAGTCTTGACCAAGCTGTCGCACTCATCCTCGACTGTGTGCATTTTTACCTGATGGTGTACGGCTAGCCCGTTGTGTTACTGCATGGTAGGCATTAGTGTTGTCTGGTGAGAATGGTTTTACAGGGTAGGGTGCAGGGATGGACAAGGGTCTACTATGTAGTCTTTCTACAGGTCATCTACCTCTTCGCCCATGAAGGGCTCATCATATGGGTCCTTCGGGTAATAAGGGCTCCCAGGATACAAGTCAGTGGGAGAGCGAGGGGTAGTGGTGGTGGATGAGGCTTCGTGCTTAAATGTGGGAAGGGTGTTGAGCTAGTGGCTGATTCCCTAACCCTTTAGCATGTGGTTCCTCAAGTGGGGGAGGTCTGGTTCCTCTTTGAAGGCCAACCGGCATTTTGTCGGTATGCGGCTGTCTTGGAGCTGGCAGTGCGGGCAAGGATTTTGCCTATGTCTGGATGTATAATCAGTTTCTTTTGTTTTGCAGTGAGGTTCTCCAACAGTTTCTCAAAAATCAAATCCTCAGTGGTGTCTGAGTTTGGTGTTTAGGGGTGCTTCAGTGCTGGTTTCAATGCTGATGGTTTAGGAGTTTTCAGCATCGATTTTTTAGCTCAGAGTATGGCTTTTCAGGGCAGAGGCGGCATTGAAGTTCTACACAGTTTGGTGCCTTTTGATGGGATCTTTGATGGCATTGACCCATCCTCTCGAGTCCAAGAGGCTTGTTGGGACACAAGACTGACCTTGTAGCGCCATCAAAGTAAGAAGAGTCAATCGGTCTTGAGGCTCGGCGCTAGCATCTTTTTCACTGCAGGCTTGGGAACTTTCTCCTGCTTGGCCTGCCAAAATGCCAGAAGGCACAGCTTTTTTTACCTCTCCGTCAGGTTGATGACCTTTGTTACTGCATCTTGTGTAAGCCCACTTTTTTTCTCTTCATTATCGGAGGGTCTTCTTGCAGTGTCAGAGTTGGCAAGCTCGCTTCATGATCTGGCAAGAGGCAGAGATTACAAACGCTGCACTGGTGCTCCAGGAATATTTGGTATTACACCCGAGACAGAACTGGAAGGGTTTAGATCACATACTCTTGCCAAAGTGCATTCTCCGAGAAACAACTGAGAAGTCTCTAAGTTTGTTGTGGGCTAAGGCTCAAGGATGTGGTGTGTTGAATTCTAACAGTCGGTGACCATCAAGTCAGAGATCCCAGCGTTGAGGGCAGATGCTCTTGGTGGCATCATAACTGTTTTCATTGCGTCATTCGAAGGGAGAGAAGCTGAAACCGAAGAAATCGGTTTTAGAACATGTCACTTCCAGAGCAAAGTCCCCAAACATCTACGCCCAATAGCAAAAGAATAATACAGTCTGAGGTTAAGCCAGTGTGCTAGTGCATTGTGGAGTAACTACGGTCTTGTGACTCGAATTTCTTTGAAGAAAAACAAGTTGCAAACGTCTGGCCCCACACAGTTTTGCAGATCATGTGTATTTAAAGCCACACATGCTACAAACATATACATGTAAATTGTAAAAGTATTTAGATAGGAAAAGACACAGAGATGCAGACTGTACCTTGGGCTTTGGTAGGTATCAGAAAATCCACTGATGAATAACAGAGGTAAATGGCGACCCAGGGTGCTGGATTTTTTCTGAGACGGTCTGTAAATAGCATGCACCCAAAAGCTAGAATAAAAAAAGGTTGAACTTTATGAAAAACATAAGAATAGACAGCCCTTGGTTCCTTTTCCTGACAGTCTGAAAAAATGAATTGGCCTTATAGGTATTTTTATTTGAGATCTGTGTAGGTTTCCTAGAGCCATGAATCTGGGCCAGAAAGAAAATGTAAAGAACGATTCGATTCTGATGAGTTTCATTAACTGGGTTTCCCTTTTCAAAGCAAGGGAAGGGAACAAGCATTGACATCTTAAGGATTTGTTGGGCCCTGGTGCAAAACATAGTTTGGGGCTCCTTGTTTGAGACAACTTTGAATTTATCACCGCAGCTAATTCAAGTCATCTTCATGCCAAAAAATACAGGGCCATGCTTAATTAGCTAAAAGCTCAGTCTGTCTGTTGTCCACCAGTTAAATAAGCTCCAAAGGAAAGCTTGAACCACCATTGATTATGCCATTTCCTTTTCACTTCTAACTGGATTTTCAGGTGCAACTACCAGACAATGCATGCTATCTGGTTGCAAAAGACCTATTGTGTGCTTACCAAAAATGTACAGTGGGCTTAGAACCTGCTCATTGCTTATCAGTGGTTGGCTTTATTGTAACTCACATTTGCTTTCTTCTTATTCAACTGCTTGCCATCCCTTTCTGCTGTTTGTCACTCTGTTGGAGCATAGCCTCTTTACCTTTTGATTGGATAGTTTGTATCGTTCTACTGTTCAATTATATGTACTTTTATTTCAGCACGCCACTAGAGTGCATGTCTTTTCTAGCCCTCATGTATTGTATTGCTTTGCTTCCCTTCGCGAACACGCACCAGTCTTCCACGCAGGCTCTCTCCCTCGCATGATGTTCTCTCTATATCGTGTGTTCTCTCCTTTTGTTTATTTTATCTTGTCCCACCCCTCTGTGCATCCTCATGACCCCCACCTCTCACAGGCATTTTAATGTATTTCTTAGGTACATGTTGCGCTGTTTTTGGAGGGCCATTTCCTGCTGGGCACTTTGCTACTACATCAAAACGCTTTTGCACAAATCATTTGTTTTAATTTATTGATCTAAGTGGCGTCCTCCATCTTATATTGATCAATAAAAACAGGAAAATTGTGCCATTTTATAGACTAACATAATGCATGCTGGTGCATGTGTGCCCATGATTCACAGCATTGGCAAAGTCAGTTGGTCCAAAATGTGTGATCTATGGGCTTTGCCGATGCGTCTTAATTTGCAACACGCAATCATATAGATTGATCAATAAAAACAGGAAAATTGTGCCATTTTATAGACAAACATAATGCATGGTGGTGCATGTGTGCCCATGATTCACAGCATTGGCAAAGTCAGTTGGTCCAAAATGTGTGATCTATGGGCTTTGCCGATGCGTGTTAATTTGCAACAACTTCACACCAACTGCATGAGATTGGCAGTTTTCCATTTTTGCAGGCCAGGGATGCACTCCAAGCTTGTGATAAGCCTGCACACCTTTAAAATTAAATAATCTGGTGTTCTTGTGTGGCACTTGATTTCCTCAATTAACAAGGAGCGCCTTGGAAGGTGGTAGCTCTGGACAACTACCCACTTTTCCCATGCCTTGAATTGTCTCTTGGAACGAGTTAAGTAGGCACCAGACAGTACAGTAGGTAAGGCAAAGGGAATGCCCGGCCGAACCACCGACAAAGAAGAGACATTGATTTTGGCAAATCTAGTGTTAAGGTACCTTTCTTCAGCTGGTGAGTTTGTTTTTATGGTGAATGACATATGCAGCAATACAACAGTTGCAATTCAATGTTATGTCAACTTTATGTAACACTGATTGGCACACACACATAATGCATCCATCCAGTCCTACACCACCCTCACACCTTGCCTTTGGTGTTGAACCATCTTTGGCCCCTATAAAGGCATATTCTGATTCACTGCGTCTCCACAGAGGTCCCAAAGCCTAGATCACAAGCTCTGTGTTTGAAACAAATGCTTTAAACCGTTGAGCCTCCAGTGGCATATGGGCACTGCCCCATGTGGTGGAGATTCGGTGGGCACCCAGCTGTTAAGCAAAGTCATTTGCTACTATGCTAATATACTGTGAGCCTTTGTTATCATTACTGTGATTTTAATGTGCATTTATGTAACTTTTTTTCCAGTGGTACTTGCCCTTAGTGAAGCCTGCACAGTGACAATGCCCTTCCTGTCTGGATTGTTGGTCTGAGCTACTGCTGGACATCGACGACAACAGAAGATCATATGTTTACAAATAGTGACCGTGGTGGGGAAAAGCTGCTAGTTTCTGTCTATAATTATTCAAGTTCAGAAGTGTTGCAAGGACCAGTCCACTTTGTCAAGTGGCCAAAAAGTACAAACGTTACAACCCTACTTTTGCACAGAGTGAATTCTGAAGCAACTTTATCGAGTTTCTGTTGAGAACCCGCAATCTTTGCAATCCCAGGCCAGACTTTGAACTATTGGCACAAAAAGCGACTTAATACTGTTCAATACCGGAAAAGACTTTCAAGGCATTTATTTTATTAAATGTTTATATCTTTTTTTTTAGTGCTGTTTTCCTATTTAATCACTTCTAGGAGATCAGCAAGAGGCAAAACGTGCACCGCCATGAATGCAGACAACATCCCAAAAAATAAGCCTGAATTGAGATCACACCATACTTTTTAGGTCACAGCCTACCAGTCAGTGTAGCTGTCTGTTTGCAAAGACATGTTGTGGACATGCTAGAGGCTGACCTAGAAATGCATTCCGCCTACTGCTTACCATTGGCTTTGCCTTTAGTCACTCACATTTGCATGTTTTCTATTCGCTGGCTTTGTTTTTTTAGTCTGTCCAGTTTGAGTTAGTCCCTCCCTTGGATCATAGCCTTTTTACTACCTCCCTGATTACCTCCTTCTATTCTTCCACGACTGCTCACTTTTTGGAAACTTTTGTTCGGGGCATGTGAGCTGTACATCACATGCTTTGCATACTCCTGCCATCTAGTGTTGGGTCCGGATGTTTGCAAGTTGTTTTTCTTCGAAGAAGTCTTTCCAGTCACGAGGCAGGTGACTCCTCCTTTCGCTGATAGTGCGCATGGGCCTCGACTCAATTGTTAGATTGTTTTTTTCTGCCATCAGGTTCGGACGTGTATTGCTGCGCTCCTCTGCGAAACAGTTTCTTCGGGTTCCCCTCGGTGCACAATCCACTCTACCCGTGTCGGTATTGTTTCGAACGCGTATCCCACTTCTCGCGTATCGTACCTGTCGAGGAAAACCTCTATTCCGATCAAAGATCTTCGGGAAGGCCGTTTGGCCTAACCGTGCCGGTCCACTTCTCAGTCAATGGAACGGACTCCTTTCAAATTCTGCCCTAGGTGCCACACCAAGTATCAGCGCGAAGTGTGCAACTTGTGCTTGTCTCCGGAGCACAACAAACAGGACTGCGACACGTGCTAAGTGTTCCAATCGAAGAAAACGCTCTGTGATCGTCAGGCTTGATGTCACGAAATGCAGAGTCAAAACGTCGAATACTCGCTGAACATCTTCGGTGAAGGATCTGAGCACAAATTCATACAATCGGCCGAGGAAGAACAAGAAGAACTTGCCTCCATTCCAGAATCGGACTCGAAGATGGAAGCAGACTTGCCACAAGGTCAATGTCACGTGAGTACCGAACGCCCCTTGACCCAAACTCCAACTCAACCAAAACAAAAGGCTTCGGTCCCACCCCTGCCTTCGGGCCACGGTCGGCACTAACAAGATGTTTCTGATGCCCCGCCCTCCGGCTCGGCACAGGAACACGTCACTAAGCCTTCCGGCTCAGGATTGAGTTGGTCAAAGTCTGGCACCGAGCCAAAACCTTCAGGCTCGAAGGCAAAAACCACTTCAGAGTCGAAATCATTGACACCAAAAACGACTCCTCCTTTGGCACTGAAACCTTCTGGGCAGAAAAGTCATTGATGATGGAGATGGGGGGGGGGGACAGTATTTTACCAATAGACCCCTGGAAGTATTATAACATGGATTCACCTACAGATAACGACCCAGATACTTACCCTGCAAAGCCTTGCCATCCTGATGACAATGTAGGATATCTAGAATTACTTACTAGAGCTGCAGAATATCATGGGGTACAGTTGCACAAGGAATCTCTACAGGATGATTTCCTATTTGAAACGCTCAGTAGCACACAAAGGGCTAGCCACACTCTATCTATGCTTAAAGGTATGATAAGACATGCCTATGATATCTTTAAAGGTCCAGTGCGTGCTTGCATTCTTACCCCCAGAATTGATAAAAAATATAAGCCTGCTCCCACAGATCCAGTCTTTATTAAAGAACAGTTACCACTAGACTCCTTGGTGGTCTCTAATGCCCAAAAACAGGCCAATTCACAGACTTCGGGATTGCTCCCCCGCCAGACAAAGAGTCAAAACTATCATTGGCGCATTGCCAACACTCAGGCCCTGCTAGCCAGATATGATAGGGCACACTGGGACGAAATGGAACAGTTGCTACAATAGCTCCCATATGAGCACAAAGCAAAAGCCCAGGATTTAGTCCGGGAAGGGAAGCTCATATCCAATTCCTCAATTAGATGCGCTTTAGATGCTGCAGACACTGCAGCTAGAGAGATCAACACTAGTGTGTTATTAAAGAGACATGCATGGTTGAGGATCTCAAGGTTTAAAACCCAAAGTACAACAGCCTATTTTAAATACTTCTTTTGACAAGGAACATCTCTTCAGGCCGAAGTAGATAAGTCATAAGAAATAATGAAAAAAGACACAGACGTAGCCAAGTCTATGGGAGCTCTGCAGTCTCTCTCTAATCGGGGCTCCTTCTACCATGGAGGGTCTAAAACCATATCCTCAGAAAATACTGCCGGCTCCTACAAAAGCAACAGTCAATCTTCCTCTACAAGGGTCTTCTTTAGAGGAGGATACAGAGGCAAGAACAACAAAGTTCGAGGCAGGGGTTCCGCACCACATACTTCCCCCTCCCCCAACAAGCAGTGACTTGCCTACACTTCCCCCGATCATTTAACACCTGTCAAGACACGTCTTTTTCCACAATTCCTCCCCATTTAGCAATCTCTCACCACAGACATATGGGTGTTAGAAATTACCCAACATGGTTATTACCTGGAGCTTACCAACAATCCTCCAAACATTCCACCACGTTTTCAGAAAATGTCACCAGAACTTTTACATCTACTTCAGCAAGAGGTCCAGTCTCTCCTGTCCAAAGCAGCCATAGAACCTGTGCCGTTACAACATCAAGGGACAGGCGTATACTTCCTGTACTTTCTCATCCCCAAAAAGGACAGTTACTTGAGACCTATTCTAGACCTCAGAGAACTAAACCTCTACATACTTTCAGAGCATTTCCACATGGTGACACTTCAACAAGTGCTCCCACTTCTACAGCGAGGCGATTTTATATCTACTCTAGACTCAAAAGACTAATATTTCCACATTCCAATTCATCCTGCTCATCGCAAATACCTCAGATTCATTTATTTATTTATTTTATTTATTGAGTTTTATATAGCGCTGGCTAGACCCGGCGGTATCAGAGCGCTTTACATGAGGAAGAAACATTGTTTCAGAACATGGTTACAGTTACAACAGTTACTGGACCTTAGTTGCAGGAATTACATGAGTACAAAAGCATAGCATAAACATGAGGAAAAAATAGGCTAGGGGGGAGAGGGAAGGAATAGGGGAGGTATAGGAGAATAATGGGGGGAAGAGGAGGGGGAGGGTATAGGAGGCACAACGGGGAGACGAGGAAAAACAGTGTCCGACGTCCGGCTTGGTAGGTGACGGCCGAGGGGTGAATCAGAGCCAAACTCTGTGTGGGACCACCGGTCATCGGCCAAAGGTTGCTCGGGCACCGCAGTACATACAGAAGGGTTATAGTTTCCGCCTGGGGGGGGGCATAGTCCAAAAAAGTTCCATCGAGCGCGCCGGGGCTGTGCTCCCAGCAATAATGGGTAATAACGCAGGACTCCACTGTGTGAGACTCCCTTGTCGCTGTGGACTCTATCAGGTGGGTCTCTGAGACACCAGGATCCCTCCCCAACAAGGGGAGAAGGAGTGCTTTGGAAAGGGGCCCACTCATGGTGGGCATTATTAGAAAATTGGTGTGTCAGATGTCCCCAGAGGCGGCCATTTCAACCTAATATTGCTTCAGTAGACCGGATAAGCTAATTCCCCCAATGCCGGCGCCTGCACGTCTTTGCTGTTTGAGGGGGCAAAGTAGGAGGAGACTATTATTCAGTTGTTTTTTCGGCGGTATAAAGGAAGCTTATATCAGTGCTGATCTTTTTGGTGATGATAGCGGGTCATTATTACCAAATCAAAGTAATACCGTTTGGAGTCACCACTGCTCCCAGGTTATTTACCAAATGTCTGGCAGTAGTCGCAGCACATCTCAGAAGACAACGCATCCATTTTCTTCCCATACCTGGACAACTGGCTCGTCAAAGCCAGCACTTACCATATGTGTCTCCAACACACTCAAACCACTATTGACTTACTTCAACTAGGGTTTACAGTAAATGCGTTGAAGTCTCATCTACAGCCTTCCAACACACAAACTTATCTAGGAGCCACAATAGATGCTCAGAAAGCTCTACCCTCTCCCTGTACAGCCAGGATTCACAGTATTCAGTCCCTTCTCACTCAATTTCAGCCCAACCAGTCATTACCAGCAAACGTATTCATGCAACTGCTAGGGATGATGGCGTTTTGCGTTATAATTGGTCCCCACGCAAGACTTCACAAGACTTCACATGCGTCCCCTTCAAGAATGCTTAGCAAGTCAGTGGAACCAGTCGCAGGGTCAGGTGACTGATCTAGTGTTGGTAGATGGCCGCATCCATAGCTCTCTGCAGTGGTGGAACCCACAAAAGTATCCAAAGGGCGGCCCTTTCTTGACCCTGTTCCACAGACCGTGCTAACAGCAGACGCATCTCTCACTGGTTGGGGCGCTCATCTACAAAGTCACACAATCCAAGGATTATGGACTCTAAAGTACAAGAGCCTCCATATAAATCACCTAGAGCTACTGGCAGTGTTTCTAGCGCTCAAAGCCTTTCAAACTCACCTAATAGGCAAAACTGTCTTAGTCCACACAGGCAACATGACGGCTATGTACTATATACAAAAACAGGGGGGGAGGGGGCGCACACTCTCTCCAACTGTCACCCTAGCACAAGCAATTTGGAAATGGACCATACATCACAACATTTATCTTCTAGCAGAACATCTTCCAGGAGTAAACAATCAAATTGCAGACCTTATCAGCAGACAGAGAAAGCAAATCCACGAGTGTAAATGTAAGTGTTTTTTGTAAAGCGCACTGCTGCCAAGGCGTCGTAGCGCTGTAGACCGCTGGGGAACCCGTCCTGGCTATCCCTGTGAGATGGTCCCTCATGGGTATCTCCAAGGTGAAACCAGGCATCCCCGGCGAATGTGGGGGGCCGTTGTGGAGATGAGGCAAGCTAATGCCCAGAGTTGCCGAGTGTGATCCCTGGTTAGAGTAGGCACCGAGGCGAGAATTATCGAGTCCGCTGGCCCTGGTCCAAGACCCTGCCGCGTTGGGAATTGAACCCTGGTCCCGGGCCGTCCTCTGCTTCCGGGTCTGCTGCTTCTAACCAGTGAGCCACACTACTCCACTGGTAACTTCATCCCCAGATTCTTCTTCCCTACTTTCAGGAATGGGGATTTCCTCACGTAGACCTGTTTTCCACAGCTCAAAATACCCAAGCTTCGCCTCCAGCTTCCCACACCCGCTCTCCAAAGGCAATGCCCTGTGGATGAACTGGTCAGGAATATTTGCCTATGCTTTTCCACCTCTCCCACTCATTCCGCTGGTAGTTCAGAAGCTCAGACAATCATCCCTCAAACTCATTCTCATAGCTCCCACATGGGCACGTTAACCTCGGTTCACCACTCTGCTAGAGCTCTCAGTAGTTCCACACCAAAAGCTGCATCTCAACTCTAATCTCCTCACTCAGAGCCATGGAGAAATCAGGCATCCAAATCCCAAGGAACTCAACCTAGCTATTTGGCTCCTGAAGTCATAGAGTTTGGTTATTTACAATTACTACCAGACTGTATGAATATGCTAAAGGAGGCTAGGAAACCTACTACTAGGTCATGTTATCCAGTAATGTGGAAACGATTTGTTATATACTGTAACAATAACAATATCAATCCCCTTGATGCTTCAGTGCAAAACATCATCTGTTATCTCTTACACTAACAGCAATCTGGATTAGCCTACACATCCATTCGATTGCATTTAGCAGCAGTAGCTGCACACTTACAAAACAAACAACACTTATCTCTATTCAGAGTACCAGTGATTAAAACATTTATCGAAGGACTAAAAAGAGTAATACCATCAAGAGCTCCACCTGCACCAGTATGGAACTTGAACATAGTCCTTACGAGGCTAATGGGTCCACCTTTTGAACCAATGCACAAGTGTCAACTACAATTTCTCTGATGGAAGGTTGCTTTTCTTATTCCAATCACTTCCTTAAGGAGAGTTGGTGAACTCCAGGCACTAACTATACAAGAGCCTTTCTTTCAACTTCTCAAAGACAAAGTGGTTCTTCGAACCAATCCCAAATTTCTTCCTAAAGTGGTTTCTGCTCTTCACATCAATCAATCAGTTGAATTACCCACGTTCTTTCCTCAACCTGATTCTGTAGCAGAACGAGTTCTACACACACTAGATGTTAGAAGAGCTCTACTATATTATGTGGAAAGAACAAAAGATTGTTGTAAGACAAAACAACTCTTTGTTGCTTTTTCGCCACCACACAAAGGCAATTCCATTTCTAAATCGGGCATTGCAAGATGGATCATGAAATGTATCCAAGCATGTTATGTGAAAGTGAAAATAACCTAGACAGTACCCCCTAGAGCGCATTCCACCCGCAAACTAGGGGCTACTATGGCTTTCGTAGGGAATATTCCACTAGCTGACACCTGTAAGGCAGCATCATGGTCTACACTGCACACATTCACCGAACATTATTGTGTAGATTTGTTAGCGAGGCAACAAGCTAATGTAGGCCAGGTAGTACTTGAAACACTTTTTCACCGCTTTGGGAGTTTACTGCTGTATAGTCTATGCAAAGCATGTGATCTACAGCTCATATGCCTCGAACTGATAATGTTACTTACCCAGAAAGCATCTGGTCTTGGCATGTAGAGCTGTAGATTCACATGAGCCCACCCGCCTCCCCAGGTACTTATGCTTGTTGTAGTTTTTTTACTTTACAGACATACGCATAGACATCTCTATTCTATATTTACTAACTTCATTCTCACCCTCTGCGGGAAAACAATCTAACAATGGAGTCGATGCCCGTGCGCACTATCACCGAAAGGAGGAGTCACCTACCTCGTGACTGGAAAGACTTCTTCGAAGAAAAACAACTTGCATACATCTGGACCCAACACTAGATGGCAGAAGTATGCAAAGCATGTGAATCTACAGCTCTACATGCCAAGGACAGATGCTTACTGGGTAAGTAACATTATCCTTTCTTTTTTGTGTAAGGACTTCATGAGAACTGCTCTCTGTATAGCTTTTGTAAGGCATATTGTATATTCTGTGGCCATTTTTACCAGAAGCTGTCTAGGCTTTGCCTCGTTCTTTGAGGCACATTTTTATGCATTAAAGTGTATGTAATTGCTAAGATTTGTAGGTCATTTAGTCCGTGAAGAGAGCATAATGTTATCTTTATAGCATGCCTACAAACATTTCTGGCCCATATGCTGCTTGGCCAGAGACCTGAACAGACAGTAAAATATATAAATTGTGCATATGTTTTCTGTTTCTATTTCTGTCTCTTTTTAAGGTTCTTAACCTGCTAATGAAATTTGTTCCTCTAAAATGAAAGAAGGTACCTAAGCACAAGCGCATATTTTTATTTCTTTGGGAAATCTCCTAATACTTTGCAGCAATTAACAGTTCGATTTAGTTTTCTATTGGGATGCCTTTCTGTTTGATGCTTATGTACTGTTAGCAAGCGTTCCTTTGATCTCTTGGAATGCGCTTTCCACTATGTATAACACTCACAGCATAATTTGGATAACTCAGGGTTCTTTTTTGTTGCTCGGCAATTTAATATGCTGAGTATTACTCTTCTGCATTGTATACAATAATTGTATAAATGCATATTTTTTGTTTTCATAATGTTAGTTTCTTTCCCAATGCACACAATGTTTGCATGTGTGCTTTGGTGTAAGAACAACATTTTAAAAATTATCTTTCTTAGTTGGCAATGTACCCCTTGTGTAGTAAATAAAAGCTCATGGTTCACATCTGCCGCATGTCTCTATGCATGTTTATTAGGTATTATGACTTTACCGTACTTGCTTTTACCAGAAAGATACCTTTTCCGTCAAACTGATCCAGAGATGCTTGGAGCGCAGTTTCTTTCTCTTTAACAAAAATTTGGTCCACTAGACCCGCGGTACAGCGAAGGGCAACTCCTTCACCCCCAGCTATGCTAATTTGCATATGGGCTGGTGGGAGGAGCAGGTGATCCAGACTGAATATCACAAGGACTGGTCGTAGTGTGTAATAAAGTGCAGCAGGTACACTGATGACCTCTTCCTTGTGTGGAATGGCATGAAGGAAAGCACCAAAGTATTCTTGAGTAAGATCGAGATAAGCAACCTTAATTTACACTTCACAAGCACTATTAGCAGTACGGAGGTTAATCTACTAGATCTCACAGTGTACGTTTAAAAAAAAGATTAGAGACAAGACATTGTAGGAAACACACCTCTGGGAACACAGTGCTGCATGCATCCAGTTTCCATCCCCCATAATTTAGTCAATAGTATCCTCTATGTGTAAAGTCATCTTGTGAGACGCAATTGTAATGAGGCCAGCGAGGAAGATATAGCACTAGAGGACCTGTCAAGGAGATTTCGAGCTAGGGGCTACTCCATGATGTGTATGGAGGAAGCAAAGAGAAAGTCCATGTGTAAACCAAGGGAGCAGTTGCTCTTTGAGAAAGAAACAATCAAAAATCAAACTACCAAACAAACCAAAATAGATCCACACTTCAGGCTGATAGCAACTTATAACAAACAAGAGGGGGCTGTGAGATCCATTATACAGAAACATTGGCATCTTATAAATAAATTATCCGGTACTGGGAAAGCTTGCCCCTCTGTAGACTTGGTCTGACCTTAAGAAAAGCCAAAGCAATGAGAGAGGATCTAGTCAGGAGTAGTCCTGAGACAAGTGCATCTGCCATGAGCACTTGTTTGGGCTGCAGCTTGTTGTTCAGGAAATGCGACAGATGTAAAGCCTGCCAACATGATATTATACCCAAGAATACAAGTCACTGTTTGCCCAATCGAGTAAATGCATATATGGTAATTACCATTGCAAAACAGATTCTACAATGCCCCTGCAAATTAACATATGTAGGCAGCACAACATTCCCAGTACATAAAAGAATTTTGCAGCACTTAGGACCCATTAAACACCAGGATAAAGAGTACCCTGTAGTTAGGCACTGAGGAACAACACCAAAGTGATAACAGTGGCCTTGGATATTATGTAATATATGCAGTTCCTGCCAACAAAACCAGGGGGTGGGTGAACAGGAGAAATCATTGAGGTGGCTCGAATCCCAGTACATCATAGAATTGAATACTAAGACTCCAGGTGTTCTAAACATGGAAGAAGATCTGTATACACATCCATAGCTAAGTCCCTCTCAGATAATGTGGAGGTGAAATCAGTGTTTTAACAAATTTAGTTAGCACGGGTGTAGGGCATGCACATTGTTTTTCTTTTTTTTAGACTTCAGTTGGCACCCTACAGTGGTTATGGGCCACAGGACATTCCGCAATATAAGTGGAGAATGAATTGGTTATTAGAATGTATTGAGTATAATTTTCGGGTTGGTGAATTTGATTACAAATTTTACAATATGTTAATGCTGTAGAATATCATGTTCACTTGCATGATAATACATTACAGAGGCTCATGTAACTGTTTGAAACCAATATGATGCCCACGAGGGCTGTATGTTTTGTTTTTGTTTTATTTTCGGTTTCATCGATATCCATAGAGGTACAAATTGCCACTTAATAATAACATGAAGCTCACATGGCCTGCATATTTTTCCTTTATATTTTAGGTGGTCATAGAGAGATATATTTACGCTTGAGCCATTTGCATCATTGATAATTGAAGTGATCAGTAGTCCCCTCCCCCCAACTTGGGCTTGACTCAATATCTTGAAACCAACCCTGTCATGTCATATCATTTTTAATGAGCATTGCATATGTTCCATATATATATATATATAACCTATAAAAAACCATAGGTTTCACACATGTTATAGTTAGGTGGACATTTCACTCGTAAAAAACCAATGAAATTCCCCCGTTAGTTCAGATAACTATAACTCACGCGCCCGCAATCCACTGCTCATGACGTCACATATTACATCACTCATGACATGGTCAGTGGCATCACTCATGACATCACTGATGACATCATCCTTGTGATAGAGTGGCAGTCGCGCGAGTTATAGTTATCTGAACTAACTATAACGGGGGAATTTCATTGGTTTTTTACGAGTGAAATGTCCACCTAACTATAACATGTGTGAAACCTATGGTTTTTTAAGTGAATTTGCAAGGTTTTTTAAATGCTAATTCCTAACTATAACGTGTGTGAAACCTATGGTTTTTTAAGTGAATTTGTACGGTTTTTTAAATGCAAAGTTATGTATGTATTATTATATATTTTTTTTTTTTTTAAGGTTTTTCACCGTGCGCGCCCCCCCCCCCCCCCCCCGATTTTTTGAAAAAAAATAAAATGTTTTTTCACCCTTCGGGGTCCTTCAGGGACCCCCTGACAAAGGCTAGGGGGTCAGGAACTCTCTACCCTGCCCCCTTTTCACGTTCGCCACCTCTCTTTTTCACTGTCGCACCGAAAAAAAACAAAATGGCGGCCGACACTTCCTGATTTCGACCGATTCGAACGTTGACTGACATGTAACCACCAATCAGAATTACGCTCGCGCACGTTAGGGTGCGCGCACCGTGTGCGGCTATAGATATTTATGTGCTTTTAACTGCAATTTTCTCAGGAAATACTGAACAGATTGACTCTATACATGCAAAAGGCACATGCCTGACCTGAGGACTACCTCTCTGCCAAATTTCAAGAAATTCTGTTCAGCCGTTCGGGCTGTACCTTCGACTAAAGGTCCTATAGGAAAATGCATGGGGAAAACGCATTTTGGGACTACCCCTTTTTTCTCGGCTCCCGCTTGACGAATCACCCCGAGACTTTCAGGGTAGGAGCTGAGCGGAGCGCCCCATTAGTTTTGAAAATTTTGCGAGGATTCGTCAACCGGCGCCAAAGTTATTCAAAATAGAATTTTCAGATTTCCTATGGAAACACGGTCCTAACTATAACTATCCACTGGCGACCGCCAGTAGATAATATAAATATATATATATAATGCTCCAAAGTTCCAGAAAAAGAACAGAGGACCAGCACTCCGGTTAGATTTAATCCTCAATTCGGATTTATTGGTGCAAAGTAAACAGACGCGTTTCAGCCGTAGCTTTCATCAGTGTCGACTCGCATCAGGAAACGGAAATTGATTTATACATATGTATATAAACACAAATAAAGGACCACTTTAACATGATTTTGGCCGCCATCTTAGAACATGCAAATTACATCACAATTAAATTAATTTAAACTCTTAATCCATTCAACTTTTGACTATTCTTGTAATTTCAAGTTGCGAGTTCAACGATTCATCAATTCATTTTAAGTAAATTGCTTATTAAGCCCTGGATGGGCAATATAAAGAGACGTTATATTCAATTATATGCCTCATTAATCAAACTGAACACTAAATTATTCAACTCACTCTTCTGACTTCAAAATGCATGTTCAACAATTCATTAATTCATTTCGAGTGAGACATCTCATTATCATCGTTATATGTATGTGTACCAAACTATTAAGCCCAGGATGGGCAAAGTTTTGTGATTTGTCCTTCACTTCCATTCAGCTTGTGTACAAGAACACAGTAACATAATGATTTCTTATAGGTGAGTGACCAACTCCTCTCCTGAATTTAATCCCTCAGGCGTTTTGGTCTGGAGTTCAATAATATACCTGGACTCCAGACGCCTCAAAGTTTTTTCTCTATCTCCACCCCTGATATCTTTTGGGATACAATCTAAGTTGAAAAATCTAAGGAGAGTTCTGTCACTATTGTGGTGAGAGGCGAAGTGGCGTGCAACAGGATAATTTACATCCCTATTGGCAATTGCTCTTTGGTGCTCCAGGATGCGCATTTTAACTGCGTTCACTGTACTGCCTATGTAACGATAATTGCAGGGGCATTCTAGGCAGTATACCACAAAAGATGTTGTGCAGGTCATAAACTTAGTGATTTTTTTGGGAGTTTCACATCCCGGAATGGCATAAGCTAGAGTTTTCTTACTTGTGTGGCATGTCTTACATTTCCCGCAGGGAAATGAACCTTGGAGGCCTTTAGATCCTAAGAAAGAAGGAGATGGCTTTTTAAGGTGACTCTGTACCAGTTGATCTTTCAAGGATCTCGATTTCCTAAATGTAATCTGCGGATAATTCGTCAGAGAACCGCCTATGGTACTGTCCGTTTTAAGAATCCTCCAATGCTTGCGTAATATTGCCCTTATCCTCATAGCTGATGAGGAATAAGTGGTAATTAACCTTAGACTACCTGCTTCATCTTTCTTCTTAGGACAGTCTTTTAACAGGGTTAATCTTGTCACTTCTTTCACTTTTGATTGTGCCACATTCAATGCTTTATGTGCATATCCTCTGGCTTCAAAGCGCCTAACACTGTCATTGGATGCCTGATCAAAATCCTCATCCATTGAGCAATTCCTTTTGATTCGTAGCAATTCGCCGTATATATATATATATTCACTGAAAAAAAACATAGGTTTCAGAGATGTTATAGTTAGAAATTAGCATTTAAAAAACCTTAGAAATTCACAGAAAAAAACATATGTTTCAGGGGTGTTATAGTTAGCTGCCCATTTCACTCATACAAAACCATAGAAATTCCTCCGTTATAGTTAGTTCTGCTAACTATAACTATAACTCACGCGCCCGCAATGCACTGCTGATGATGTCACATATTGCATCATTCATGACATGGTCAGTGACATCACTGATGACATCTCAAATGACATCACTGATGACATCATCCACTGAATGTGGTTTAGTTTGAAATTTAAATATGTATTATATATATACCAATCTGTATTGAAGATTGAGTGGATATATAACTGTCTGGATGGAGGATTTAGTAGCTCTCTGACTGTCTTTTTAAGTGAGTAATTAAAAGTGTCTCACTTAATACATGGATTAGTAACTAAACTATGTGAATGTGTGCAGCACTGTCTCTGTTGTTGTATAACATGCTGCATCAGTTGGTCACTAACTACATGAGTGTGTATATTAGTTATTGATTAGTTGGGTGAGTATTTGTATGGGACACTGAGTTTGTGTGTGGTTGGATGGGGTGTGTGTAACTATGCATAGATGTGTGAATGGTTGATTGACTAGGTGTATAGGTTTAAGAGTGCATGTGGAAATAGTTGTTTGGGTGACTGAGTGTATTTATTTGTGTGTTGGTGAGCGAATATATGTTTTAGTTGTACATCTTCAACAAAGTAAAAAAATAAAAGGCATTGTATGTGAGAGTTGGTGTATATAAATAAGTTTGTGTAAAAGTCAGTGATTGTGAGTAACTATATGAATGAGTGTATAATTGTAATGGTGCTTTTTTAACATATTAACGATGAGTTACTATGTGTTTGAATAAATGAGATGTTGTTGGATAATTGTGTAAGTGAGTAAATTTAAGTGCGATACATTTTTTTCATGAGTGAGTAGGATGACTGCATAACCGACTAAGATGACTGCTGATGTGTCAATGTCTATATATGTGTATAAGTGCATTTGATAGTGTTCTATTAATTAATGACTGCATGTATAGATGATTCTGTTGTTGAATGGGAAGTTGTGTGTGTAGACTTAGGAATCAGTGAGTGGGTATGTAGTAACTGGTATTGGCGTGTCAATGGTTTCAAATATGGTACTCTGTATTTTACAGTGAGTGATGAAAGGTTATACTAGTGTATGATGAGGTGTATCAGATTCTCAAGTGGATGATGTCGTCAGTGATGTCATTTGAGATGTCATCAGTGATGTCACTGACCATGTCATGAATGATGCAATATGTGACATCATCAGCAGTGCATTGCGGGCGTGTGAGTTATAGTTAGCAGAACTAACTATAACGGAGGAATTTCTATGGTTTTGTATGAGTGAAATGGGCAGCTAACTATAACACCCCTGAAACCTATGGTTTTTTCTGTGAATTTCTAAGGTTTTTTAAATGCTAACTTCTAACTATAACGTCTCTGAAACCTATGTTTTTTTTCAGTGAATTTCAAAGGTTTTTTAAATGCTAACTTTTAAGTGTGATAGTAGTTATATCTATTTTTTTGTACTGATTTTCTACAGTTTTTTAACTGTTTATTTATAAATATTTTATTCATTAAATAACAATAGATATTTTTCTGAAAATTGCAACACATTTTTTTTTTAATTAAAACTGAAATATTGATTAATTTTCGTGTTTTAATTTTTTATTTTAATATATTTATATTATTTTCTTTAAAAAGAATTTTTAAAAACTCGGAGTCGCGCACTCAAAGTGTACACATCACGGTGGGTGCGCGCATTCTAGCCGCCATTTTAGAAAAGTCATGAAGGATCCGCGTATGGTGTGCGACGGCTGCGTGTTTTTCAGTTACATCATATACATTTAATATCACGTGATATGCGCGATTGGTATGCGACCAGTCTGCGACTCCTGCTCCCGCGCATTTGCGACACATGCGCATTACGGTACGAGATGCTTGCGCGGTTGCGGGTCCCGCGTGACATCATATACGTGCTGGGGCGCACTGGGTGCGCGACTCCCGCAAAAAAACTTTATGTTCCAAAATGATATGCATGTGTCTTTAATATACATATTAAGGTAAGAGATTATGTAAGATATTCATCTAAATAATATATTTGTACTTATAATAAACTTATATTATTTTTAAGTATATTTTCGCGAAGTTGGGTGCGTGCATCGTGAGTGCAGAAAACCAGGTCAGCAGAGCTGCTGTAGAGCCTAAGAACTAGGTCAGCAGAGCTGCTCTAGAGCCTAAGAACTAGGTCAGCAGAGCTGCTCTAGAGCCAGAGAACCAGGTCAGCAGAGCTGCTGTAGAGCCAGAGAAACCAGGTCAGCAGAGCTGCTTTAGAGGGAGAGAACCGGTCAGCAGAGCTGCTTTAGAGCCAGAGAACCAGGTCAGCAGAGCTGCTTTAGAGCCAGAGAACCAGGTCAGCAGAGCTGCTTTAGAGCCAGAGAACCAGGTCAGCAGAGCTACTCTAGAGCCAGAGAACCAGGTCAGCAGAGCTACTCTAGAGCCAGAGAACCAGGTCAGCAGAGCTACTCTAGAGCCAGAGAACCAAGTCAGCAGAGCTGCTTTAGAGCCAGAGAACCAGGTCAGTAGAGTTGCTCTAGAGCCTAAGAACCAGGTCAACAGAGCTGCTCTAGAGCCAGAGAACCAGGTCTGCAGAGCTGCTGCAGAGCCAGAGAAACCAGGTCAGTAGAGCTGCTTTAGAGGGAGAGAACCAGGTCAGCAGAGCTGCTCTAGAGCCAGAGAACCATGTCAGCAGAACTGCTTCAGAGCCATACAACTGGGTCAGCGGAGCTGCTTTAGAGCCAGAAAACCAGGTCAGCAGAGCTGCTCTGTAGCATAAGAACTTGGTCAGCAGAGCTGCTCTAGAGCCAGAGAACCAGGTCCGCAGAGCTGCTTTAGAGAGAGAGCACCAGGTCAGCAGAGCTGCTTTAGAGCCAGAGAACCAGGTCAGCAGGGCTGCTCTAGCTGACACTGACACTGACTGACTGACACAGATTGACTGACACTGACTGACACTGACTGACTGACACTGACTACTACTGACTCTCTACTACTCACTCTACTACTCTCTCTCTACTACTCACTCGCTACTATTCTCTACTAACTCTCTACTACACTCTCTCTCTACTACTCTCTACTACTACTCTCTACTATTCACTCTCTACTACTCACTCTCTACTACTCTCTACTACTCACTCTACTACTCTCTGCTGCTCTCTACCACTCACTCTCTACTACTCTACTACTCTCTCTCTACTACTCACTCTCTACTACTCTCTACTACGCACTCTCTACTACTCCCTACTACTCACTCTCTACTACTCACTTTACTACTCTCTAATACTCACACTCTACTACTCACTCTCTACTATTCACTCTCTACTACTCACTCGCTACTACTCGCTCTCCACTACTCGCTCTCTACTACTCACTCTCTACTACTCTACTACTCTCTCTGCTACTCACTCTCTACTACTCTCTACTACTCTCTACTACTCACTCTCTACTATTCTCTACTACTCACTCTACTACTCTCTCCTACTACTTCACTACTCACTCTCTACTACTCACTCTACTACTCTCTGCTGCTCTCTACCACTCACTCTACTACTCTACTACTCTCTCTCTACTACTCACTCTCTACTACTCTCTCTCTCTACTACTCCCTACTACTCACTCTTTACTCTCTACTCTCTATTACTCATCCTCTACTCTCTACCTCTCTACCTCTCTCTCTACTACTCTCTACCTCTCCCTCTCTACCTCTACGTCTCTACCTCTACACCTCTACCTCTCTACCTCTCTCTACCTCTCTTTACACACACACATATGCACATATATGCATTTATATATATGTATGTGTATATATATATATATACACATACATATATAAACATATATATAATCTGCATATCTATATAAATACAAATATAAATGCATGCATACATATACATATATGCATGTTATGTACATGACATTTTGAAAAACACTAATAAAAGCAAAGCTAAAAAGCCACCTAATTACAAACCGAATTGCTTTAACTTAAACGAGGGCGAGACCTATTGCATTTTCAATGCTTGTTTACTTTGGTTCCATCAAGATGGCATTCAGATGTGACACATTTGCCATAAATTCTGAATGGTAGCACTCTAGTTCCTCATTAGATCACTGTAGTAAAGCTATTGCTCACCAGGGAAGTCTGCTGCTGGTATTCAAAGTGCATGTTTTAGTCTGCATGTCAGATTTTTTCAATGAAATAGAAGAGGATTTGAGAAGTCACTCAAAATGTGCCCTAATTTTTCTGTCTGCAGCACTAATCATAATTTCTATGGCAAAATGAACCCCCTCATTGTGTTCCTTTGCAAATTAAATGTTTTAAGTGTTACCACTTTATTCCAATCAAGATGGCTTCAGGTGTGCCATACTTTTGTCATAAGTAAGACTGTTAGCGCTCTAGTTGTTCTTTAAAACACTCTGGGATTTCTATCATTGGGCTATACTTGAGCTACATCTCGGTGATGTTTGTGCTACATTTGGGCTCTTTTGTCTCTGGTGATCATCTTGGGAGACTTGTTATGAAGTTTGCTAATTTCCTCATTTACTACAGTCTCCTCAGTAGGCATATTGTCAGTTTTTTACTTTGATTCAATGAAGAAGGCATTCAGATGTGTCACACATTTGCCATAAATTCAGAATGTTAGCACTCTAGTTGCTCATTAGATCACTGTAGTAAAGCTACTGCTCACCAGGGAAGTCTGCTGCTGGTATTGAAAGTGCATGTTTCAGTCTGCATGTCAGAATTTTGTAATGAAATAGAAATGATTTGAGAAGTCTCTCAAAATGTGCCCTAATTTTTCTTTCTGCAGCACTAATCATACATTCTATGGCAAAATGAACCCCCTCATTATGTTCCTTTTAAAATTAAATGTTTTAAGAGTTACCAATTTATTCCAATCAAGATGGCTTCAGGTGTGCCATACGTTTATCATAAGTAGGAGTGTTAGCACTCTAGTTGTTCTTTGGAACACTCTGGGAAGTTGCAGTAGAACACAAAGGAATCAACTGACAGTCTCTGCCCTTGTTGGATGTACATGTTTTACTGAGAATGTCAGACTTCATTCTCACATGACTAAGAAAGATAATGTGAATTTACAGAAAATATGCTCTCAGTTTAGCTTATAGATCACCTTCCAAACCTCTGTGGGAAAAGCATGTGAAAATAGTTTTCTCTCAAACATGATTCATGATATCCCAGCAGAAGGCTTTTTCACATGGTAAAATCACCTTAGAACATACCACAAATCCTAAAATGAGTATGGTACCATCAACAAATGATTTATAATGTAACTAAAGTCTTAAAACCTTCTATTAACTGCAATGCTTTTTAATGAGGTGCTATCATGTATATTGGTCACAAGATGGCTGCCAACACTTCTTGGATGAAGTGCTGACAGCCAATCAGATCTCACGATGAGATGTATGGTTAGGCTCCGCCCAGATATATATGTGATTTTACTTTTGATTTTCTCAGGAACTACTGAACGGATTTACACCATTTAAGCAAAAGGCACGACTCTGAACCAAGGCCAACTTTTCTGCCAAATTTGGTGCAATTCCGTTCAGCAGTTCGGGCTGTAGCTGCGTCAACAGGTCCTATGGGAAATTGCATGGGGAAAAAGCGTTTTGGGACCCCCCTTTTTTCTCAGCCCCCACTTGACGAATCACCACGAAACTTTCAGGATAGGAGCGGACCGGAGCTGGCCAAAAGTTTGGAAAATTTTGCGAAGCTTCGTCAACCGGCGCCAGACTTATTGGGAATAGAATGTTGTGGATTTCCTATGGAAAATAGGTCCTAACTATAACTACCTACTGGCGACCGCCAGTAGGTAATATATATATATATATATTCACTGAAAAAACCATAGGTTTCACACACGTTATAATTAGGAATTAGCATTTAAAAAACCTTGCAAATTCACTGAAAAAACCATAGGTTTCACACATGTTATAGTTAGCTGGACATTTTACTGATAAAAAAACATTTAAATTCCCCCGTTATAGTTAGTGCAGGCAACTATAACTCACGCGACCGCAATCCTCTGCTGATGCTAATACTGTATTTAGACACTTATTTGCCCATGTCTTCTTCCATTAAATTTTAGCTATACATATATTACAAATATTTTTTTTTCATAAAGACACATATGTCATCAGCAGAGGATTGCTTTCGCGTGAGTTATAGTTGCCTGCACTAACTATAACGGGGGAATTTCAATGGTTTTTTTATCAGTAAAATGTCCAGCTAACTATAACATGTTCATTTTCAGTGAATTTGCAAGGTTTTTTAAATGCTAATTCCTAACTATAACGTGTGTGAAACCTATGGTTTTTTCAGTGAATTTGTACGGTTTTTTAAATGCTAAGTTACTTTACGCCATACGTGGCGTGCGCGCCCACTTAACGCAGTTCGTTCCGTGCGCGCACGGTGAGCACGCGGTGCGCTTTGCGCACCGCGCGCCCACTTTACGCAGTTAGTGCCGTGCACGCACGGTGGGCACGCAGTGCGCTATGCGCACCGCGTGCCCACGTTACGCTAGATGGGCCATGTACAAACGATGCGCTTCGCACACCGTGCGCACATGGAGGACATATTATGCGCTTCGTTGTGAAAGGTAATCTTTTAACTTTTCTCACTGGCGACCGCCAGTAGGTAATATATATATATATATATATATATATATATATATATATATATATATATATATATCAAAAATGGCGCCTCACAATCTGTGAGTAAGGCTGCAGGACAGCTGGATAGCATCAGTTGGTTTTGGTAGTATGCAAATAAATGTGGGTAAACCACATTCCTGCAGCTTTTTAATCAAGTGTCGGCTCCAATGTTGTACTGAGGAGTGGTTTGGAGCATTTTGAGCAGCATTTGCTGTTTCTGCAAACCTGATGCACCCATCAGAAAGGTGCATGACGAAAGCCAGCAGATTAATCACAAAGTATATTAATTGTATATTTTTTCAGGAAAACTCCTAAACCCCACTTTTCTTTTTTTAACATTTTACTCCCAACCTTCTTTTACCTCTACCCACCCCTAACTCCTAAAATTACCTTTACCACTACCTACCTCTAAACCCTAAAATTACTCTTACCACCCTTTACCACTACACACCCCTAAACCGTAAAATTACCTTTACCACTACCCACCACTAAAGTCTAAAATTACCCCTAACACCATTATACTCTACCCACTCCTAAATCATAAAATTAACTTTGCCACTACCCAGCACTAAACCTTAAAAGTACCCTTATCACCATTTAACACTACCCACCCTAAAGTTACCTTTGCTACTACCCACAACTGAACCCTAAAATTACCCTTACCACCCTTTGACACTATGCCCACCCCTATACCATAGAATTACCCTTATCACCTTTTGCCAATACCAAAGCCTTGACCATATTATGTAGTCATAGTCACAAGACTCCAAGTTCAAAATAATGTTTTTGCAGGATTTATTGGGCCAATAAATGCACACTCTGTTAACAGCCCTCTTGTTTTTTGGGAATGGAGATTTTAACAATTTTTCTATTGCGTATGACATGCTGTAACAAGTGCCTTGTTGACATGATTTTTTTTATTTGTTAATCAAACTATATTTAAACATATATATTATAATGCAATATATAAAGTATGTGCACTTGCGCGTATGTGTATATATACACATGCACAAGTGCGATTACACACACAAGATGTATTTATTTGGGACCTATTGAGATGGTGACAAAATAGAACAATATCGGAAGACATATAAATGATAATCTGCCAATGAAAAAATAAACTGAACCCATGATGCAAGTAGGGCTTCAGTAGATTTATCGCATAGGAAATTAAGATAGAGCATTATTGTCATCTGCAACAACCATCAAAGGAGACAGCCACATCACACACAACGCTGTACATGTTTTAATAAAATAAAGAGTAACTGTTTTATGCTGGTCAACATCATGAATACTAACTTGGCCAGAGGAGTGTTTTAGTTTCTACTTTTAACTGACCTTACCGTCCTAATTTTTGCACTTCTTGAACTAAAATCTGCCTATATCTGCTTGCTCTTTGTGCTTTGTCATCCACCTAAGAAATTGTTTTTAGGTTGGGCCATCCAGACAGCTCCTTGTCTGGCTGCAAAATACATAATTTGGCCTTACCAAGAGCTTGAAGCCCACTCATTGTATCCCTGTAGTTTCTTTCCTGTCACTCTCATGCCTGCTAATTAGGTTGTTTTTTTTGTCAGTCTAGCAATCGACCCTGAAATGAAGTTTAGTCATGTCTTTGATTGGCTTGTTTCTCTGCTCGATTTTGGGAACTACTTTTTTCTTTTTGTTTAAGCGCTCCATGAGAGTGCATTTCCAGCTGTCCCCTCTTGTGCTTTTAACCCCCCAGCTCTCTCTGCTCATGTGTTTCTCTCACACCACCCACACTTGTGTTGCTCTCTCGCCCTTGTGCTTCTCCACATTGCTCTTCTTCACCCATGTTCTCTCCTGCTTGTTGCTGCTTACCCACCCACTCCACATTGCTGTGTCGCCCTGTGCTTCTGCACCCCACACTCCACGTTGCTCTTCTTTGCCCATGTTCTCTCCTACTTTGTTGCTGCTCGCCACCCACAGCGTTGCTTCAACCCCACCCACTCCTGTAATCAGCTCATCCATTTTTTTAGTCATTAAAAAAAGCGCTTCAAGCTCCAATTTTAAAACCGCGCTTTTCCACTACTATTCAAAAAATCCACCAATTAATCTCGGATCGCTAAATAAAAAGACAAACGGTGCCCTTTGTAAGTGCTTGCATGTGCGTTGAACGCATGCGTGTGCCTACAAAATGACACAACAGTTGCATCATTAGGGGCCAGATGTAGGTAAAACCCAAGTTGCGAGTTCTTAATAGCGATTTTTACCGAATCGCTATTAAGAACTCCCAAAGTCCGATGTAGATAAAAAAATCGCTAAAAGATAGCGATTCAGTAATAATCGCTAAAAAAAAATACAGATTTCGCATTTTTGAATAAGTATTAGCAATTTCGCATTACCGAATCGGTATTAGTGAATTCAATATTTCAAAAATTCGCTAATTAGTGAATCTGCCAATCCGGTGCATCCTGATGACCTCACAACCAGGAAGTGGCCTGACACATGCTGTTACACTGAGCCTGAAGCTGTGGGAGAGGCAGGGAGCAGAACCAAAAACCCAGGAGCTGCACAGCAACCACCTTGCAGACACCCAAAACAATCATGGACATACAGGAGAAGGGAAAGGAGGCCGGAGAGAGGAAGAGAAAACACAAATTTAGTGAGAGGGAGTTGGAGGTACTAATTGAGGAGGTGGTGAAGGATCACGACCAGCTCTTCGGCAAAAAATCCCTGCACGTTCCAGAAACCCAAAAAGAAAAATATGGCTTGTGATCCAGGAAAAAATCAATTCCAACAGCGTCACCCAGCGCTCGATAGACTAACTTAAGCGCTGGTACGACCTTCGCAAACGTGCCAAAGAGAGGGTGGCTGACAGGCTCAAACAAGCCAATCAGACAGGTGGCGGGACATCGACTTCGCCTGTACCAACTCCCTTGGAATAATTGGTGGAGTCCACCCTTCAGCCGGCGAGCGTCATTGGCATCGGAGACGCGACAGCTCAACAAGAGGAGACAACAGACAAGGTAAGATGCATGCACAGCATGCTGTGCCCCCCCCTCCCTAACCCCAATCCCCAATGACCCAGTATGAATCCCACTCCAGTCCATGATTTGCCAAAAACCAGCAATGCATCATGGGAGATGTAGTCCCAATTAACACATAGCATAACAGTTGGTCCACTGAACCTGAATGCATGTCACACACATCAGTAAATAAGCAAGCGGGGGACAGTCAATTTGATTGGCAGTCATGAAATTCATAGACACGCTCATACTGCTAGACAAGTGAGTAAATGGACATTCTGTATCCACAGGCGACCCAGCGCGCCAGGCTGCAGAAGGGAAGACAGAAGAGGCACCCGGGGAGCCCAACACCCAGGATGAGGAGGACCTGTCACCTGCTGAGGTAACACCATCACCACCACCGAGAGCCAGGAGGTATACGGCGAGTAGCCTCCAGGAGATGGAGGGGTCAGAGGAGGAGAGCATGGGAACACAACAGTCCATGCAGGAAGAGGCTGAACAGACACCAGGAAAACAGTCCCCCATGGAGCGGGGCCAAACAGGTGCCCGACGACGCAGACCAAGGGCACACAGTCCTGATGCACAGGGAGAGGAGTCCAGTGTTTTTGCAGGCCTGGAGGGTAGGATGTTGAAGGTGCAGCAGCTGCAAGGTAAAACAATGCAGTCAATGCAACGCTAGATGGTGGCCATTAACAAAAACATGTGGGACATGAAGGAGGGCATATACTGCCTTAACAACACCGTGGTTGAGGGCATGCAGGACATGGCAAAGGCTGTAAGACTGTTGTGCAGCAAAATGGACAACGAACGTGGGGCAAGGCGCAGGGACAGATAGAGAAGGGATGGGTACACGAAGGCGGTGAACCCGCTATGCAATGCCACCTCTGTCCTTAGCAGGCGCTCGGTGGCCATGCAGTTAGAGATGGCCCACTGCAGCCGCGACGTCACAAGGGGGTAGGTCACAATCACCAGTGCTCCAGACCACACAAATAGCTGCCACAGGATCGGGGGATGGGTGGGAAGTGAGGAGGCAACAAGCCGCAGCAGTATCACTCCCCCAATACAAGAGTCCAGGAGGCGCAGTGGAAGGCACGAACCAGCCGCAGGGCAGACCTCTAGGGAGGACAGTGTGCCTAGTGAACGCAGCAGTGCTGCGCGTGGGCGCAGAAAATAATACCAGGCATCACCTGACATTGGGAGATGGGTGAAGTGACCCATTTGACCAAATGATGGGATTTGGAAATTTGCATGGAGAGTATCTATGCCATGCTGGGGTTGTTGAGGCACTGTGAGGCCTTCATGGTGCGGCGGTGTGCTGTCCTATTGCCTGACTGAAGGTCAATAAAACACCGTAACACAATTGCAGTTACTCGCTTTGTCTCATTACTTACTCAGAAATAGTTGTGTGTGATCTCAGCCCATCTGTGTCTCCCATTTGGTGCTGCTGCAACACCTGCAGGGCTGTGCTGTGGCTGTGGACAATCCTCACCCTCATCCTCTGATTCAGTGAGTTCCACAGGTGTTCCCTTCTTTGTGGCTAGGTTATGCAGCATGGCACATGTAGCTATTATTTTGCAACAGATCAGAGACTGGTACTGCCGTGCACCTCCACTTTTGTGGAGGCAGCGGAACCTGCTTTTCAGGAGTCCGAATGTACGCTCCACCACATTCCGCATAGATTTATGGGCAACATTAAATTTCCTTTCACTTGGGGTAGATGGGTTGAGGTATGGAGTCAGGATAAATGCACGCACCGCATATGCGCTATCACCGAAGTGTTAAAGGAAGAAAGATTCTTCACAGTCAGCAATAGTTACATCAAAGGTATACATCAGGGTGTGTCACATAGATTTACCTAGCAGGTATCCTTCTCCAAATTCACCCCCAGCAAGACTGGTATAGATCCCACTGTTCCTGAAGATGTAGTAATCATGCGTGCTCCCAGGAAATTTAGCAATGATGTCGGTAATGATGTGAGACGCATCACATATGACCTGTACGTTGATTGAATGTGTTGATTTGCGATTACGGTAGATGTACTCAGTAGCAGAGGGGGGGCAGATTGGTATATGTGTCCCGTCATTCCATGTGGGAACTGGGCCTTCTGATAAAAGTCCATCTTTGTCTTATGCAGTTCTGCCTGTCTGCTGGGGAACCGGATGTAGTGGTGCATTCTTTGCATCATGGCATCCAGGAATGTGTTGAAAAACCGTGACAGGCAACTCTGTGAGACACCACCAGCCACAGCTATTACCCCCTGGTAACTGCCGGATGCTAGTAGGTGCAGGCAACAGAGGACCTGTACATGTGGAGGTATTGCATGCGCCCTTGTTGTCTGGTGCTCCAGGATTGGGTGCAGGTCACGTATCAGGTCTAGGATGGTGGTTGGGTGAAGCCTGTACCTCTCATGGATTTCTGCCTCTGTGAGTTGGAATAGTGTAATGCGCACTCTGTATACGTGTTCCTCTCGTCTCCAGATCCTCTTTGCTGCTGCTTGCATCCGCCTTGCAATGACCTAGAGGGCCGCCATTGTGTTCACGCAGATGCATTACGGGGCTGTTGATATGCTGTGCACCTGGTTACCACTTGCTTTGAGTCGGTGTTAATTTGCGACTCCTAAATAGCGATTTTCCAAATATTAGCTATTTGCGAATTTATGTACATTGATTTGCGATTTATTTAGTGATTCCTTACTTAGCGATTCACTAAATAGGGAGTCGGTGTGGCCTATTCGCTATGTAACGAATCGCTAAATGTTCGCCCTATTTTTTTGCGATTCTTTATTTAGTGATTCGGTATTTCTGTCCCTACATGTTGCATTGCTGAATTGCGATAGCAAACGTGGAAATTCTGCAAATTTCGGTGTTTGCGATCGCTATTTGGCTTCCTACATCTGGCCCTAGGTCTTTTTTTCACCATAGGCACGGCAGCCGCAATGCTGTTCAACATTGCAAAAGACGTTAACAAAGCAAATAGGTCTCCTAGGCGAGACCAATTGACTTTGCCAATGCGTGTTGTCTTTGGGGTCCGTACTGAAAACCAAGTCTGGCCATTTCTGCTGCTTGCCGTTTTTTAAGTTTCATGGGGGGGTGCTCTTTCTACTCCCCAATTTGCACCTGCTCAAACCAGATCTCCCTGTTGGGGCGTTTGTGCACGCAGCGAGGTGTGGAGAAGGCAATGACGTGATATCTGCATTCGTTGAGCAAACCACTTATCCTCCTCTGGGACTCTTTTATAAGTATTTAGAAGAATGTTGGCAAACGGCTGGGGCCAAACCAACCATTCCCATCAGTAATGCACATGCCACCTGTGTTCTAAAGTAGCCGTCTCACATTTGCAAGAGAGTAAAGCAAAGCCGGGGAGTAACCATGGGAACCTGGAAGGGTTTTAAGCATAGGAAGACATGAATTTCCAAGTAAGTCAATTCAAAACATGTCATAGACCCGTCACTCAAGCTGCTGAGGGTGTTTAAAGGCCAGAATCTCTCCAATATTTTAAGGTTTTCAGTGCTCCTTTAATAACGCTTCATGATAAATAACTCTTAAAATAATAATATCCCGACTTAAAAAAAAGGCTAATTTTTCCATCATTATCCGAGGCCACATAGGGCAGCCATTCTTCTTCTTTCTAAACCAATAATGCCACCTTTAACTACCAGCATATTCACTTTCCTTTGCAGAGATAATTATAGAAATAACATCAGTCCGATGCTGAGCCAAGCATCGAAGAGAAGGACTCGAACAAATCCCCATTGCAATACGATACAAGCATATTTGGCATTTTAAATTACAGCTGTTTAATTGAAACTGTTGGCTCCTAAAGTAAGCTATAGATTCACCTGGATTCATATGCTAGTCATGGTTCTATAAAAAATATATTGGGGTGTCGAGAGATTGAGATTATGTAACAAGCCCCCCTTCTGAATATTGGCCGGATCCCGTGTCCTCCGATTCAGTAGCAGCCTTAAACGTCTTTGTGGACGATTTGCCATTTCATAATACTGGTATTAAGTTATGCTGCTAACATCAACTAGTCGTCCCAGGCTTCACAGTACCTAGGACTATTGTTTGTGGATTTGCAGGGCTATAGAACTATGTGACAGATATATTAGGGGTTGGATGCACAATTTCATTTCAAATTTAGGAGAGAACAATTACATTGGAAAAGTATGTTTGTTGTTAGGAGACATTTTTAGGTCGAGCTTATCAGGCAACGCAGCATAGTGCAGCAACCCACCCATTACCCACCATTGGTGGGCTTTACTGTTTTATATTCGATTACTTCTGTTGTCCATCGTGTGACTGTAACTCCACTGGACCATTTCCAATTTGCTTGTGTTCTTCCACTGCTCACCTTTGTGCAACAAGTGTTTTCTTTGGTCTTAAGCACTCCACCAAAGTGCATACGTTTGCTAGCAGTCTCCGTACTGTGCTTCACTTCTGCCCCCTTCCATGCTCTTTATTACTCTTGCCTGCGTGTTTCTCCCCAAACTCCTATGTGATACACTCACCCTCATGTGCTTCTCCTTTCCGGGTTGCTTTCTCCCCATGTGCTTCTTCCCCCAACTCCTTGTTGCTTTCCCTACCTACATATGCCCTGTTGATTCCAGCCACACATGTTGCTTCAATTTCCCCCCTTCCTCCTCCCCCCGCTTGATTAGTCGCCCACCTCAAGGAATAACTACAATAACTCGTCATGGTGAACCTTCAAGTCAATGAATTAAGCTGAGCTCAACCCCCTGGTAGCTATGACACAGAACAAATAGGCTTAATTTAGGGGCATATGAGAATTGTTTATGCAGTACCAAAACAGTAATAAAGTCAAAATACCATCCGAGAAAAAAAAACGGAATCAGAAAAATAGGTAAAATGTAGTAAAATTATACCAAAACATAAAATCAATAAAGGGAATCGGAGATAAGAATTCTTACGTTTTCAAGAAAAAATAGCACCAAAAAGCACTAAGCACCAATGAAAGTCTAGGGAAGCAGTAAACCAGGACCTATGTGTGATTTTGGGTCCACTACGATGGAGCACAGATCGGTACCCTAAACGGGTTCATCCCAGTCAAAGATTTTGCTTTCTGACTTAAAGCCTGATTTACATCTTGGTGGAGAGGGGAGTACCCTCAATGCCAACACAGTGGTTGGTTTGCCTACCAGATTTCAATGTGGGCAGACCTTAAGTTTGGCTACAGCAGTGACATCTCTGTCTCCCATGGCAAGTGGGGCATTATCTTTTTTATTTTCAAAAAGAAAATCCTGTTTCAGGACTTTCTTTTTGAAAAGAAAAAAAAAACAGTTTGATGTTGACAGAGCCTTGTATCACACTGTTAAAAGCATTGCCCTGAACCTCCGTGATGGCAATGCTTTTAACAATGCTTGTCGGTCATTTATAAATCGGACAGGCAGACAGATGAATTTACTCTGTCGCCTTTGCAGGAGCAACGGGCAGCCTACCAGAATATAAATCGGGCCCTTAGTCAGGTTTTTATGATGCTCAAAATCCAGCCAGGCAAGCCTGAAAGTGTATCTGAGGAAGGTGCATCGAAATCAGACACATTTGTCGCAAGGTACCCCTGATGGCTTTGGAGGTCTTGGAAGTCCAAAAAGCCTTCAAGTCCTACCCTTTCAGGGTTTCTTGAAGCAGCTCATCTGGGTCACCTCTAAGCCTCCCAGGACCTTAGAGACAGCACTTAGGGGTCAGGTGTCACGCCACCAGAGACAACCAGCAAGGTCCAGTTGGTATTGGTCAAATGGTCACTTCAGGAAAAAGGCCTCTTCACACGTTACACTTAAAAAGACCAGGCACCCTACCTTTTAGGCAACAAGGGGGCATATTCTCAAGGACCTATTGTCGAGTTATCGGCACTTTATCGTAGCCAAATTGGCGATAAATTTATCGCCCCATTCACAAGCTGGTGCAAACAGACTAGATCACCAGTTTTCCGCCGATAGCATCCTCAAAAAACATCGCCACAGATGACCCTGGCAACTATCGCTAATGAGATGCAGAGTAGGTGTTCCCGAGGAAAAAGCAGCAACAACACCACAACACCACACCTCAACATTCTCAACGACCAGCCAGATCGGCAATTAGATCACAAATCATGCGATGAGGTGCGTTCGCAGCAGGAAATTAACACCTCCTCTGACCTGGTGCAAAGTTGGAAGACAACCTGCAGCATAAAGAGAGCCCAGCCCAGAGCCACACCTGAAGAACAACAGATGCCATGGAGCTACTCATCATGCAGCTCGGAGCCCCAACAGGGCCACAACACCCACCGCCACCACCCCCAGTATCGCCACCACCACCCCGGACCCCTACGCTCCCCCCCGGACCACCACAGAGGCAGCGCAGGCAAAGACAGCGGACCTGCAGGAAACGCTCCAGCCTCACAGACTTAACACCAGAGTATGTCATTGCCCACTACAGGCTCAAAAGGACAACCATCCTCCGCATCCTGAACATCATTGCCCACAGGCTGACGGTACCAACACAGCGGACATCCAACTTCCTTCCACAGACAAAGCTCCTGGCTGTGCTGCACCTGTTGGCCTCTGGGACATTCCAACCAACAACTGCCAGAGTCGGAGGCATTTCTCAACACATTATCCGAGTGTCGACAGATAGGATTAATAATGTATCATATTCCACAAGGGTTAACCCTACTGTTAGAAATGGGGATTTCTGGTTGGCTAGGGCTTGCGCCAAAGCCAGGCAGAAACCACCACTCTAGTCAGGGCTGGGGAGTTACACGCCAAAGATAACCCCTGCTCACCCCCTTGGTAGCTTGGCACGAGCAGTCAGGCTTATCCCGGAGGCAATGTGTAAAGCGTTTGCGCGCGCACCCAGCAACAACACCCAAAGCCCACCACAAAGGAAACTCCACACAAGGTTATATATAAAAATAGCCTTTGTATTATATCAAAACACATTAGATAATATTCACACAATTTACACTGTGCCAACTGGCACGGGGCAGAATTTTACAAGGGATTATATGTACAGGGGACAGGGCCACAGGGACCACTGTCAGGAATTAGCACTTTTAGAACTTAGCACTTAGAACATAGGATATAAAATTACTGTAGAGCACAACCAGTAACTACTGGCGCAATAATGACCTCCGCGTCATCACACTAGCATCAGGTATACAACCTATCCTGCACCTATCACAGGGGCATAAACACATTATGCAATTTCTCCTTGGTCTAACGCATTAGACCTAACCACCTAAGTATACCTATACTAGGGGCATACATTGCACAGGGAAGTACCATCTCCCTAACACCAACCTAAACAGGTAAAACAACCTCCTAGGCAGAAATTACCACATTTAGAGGTATAAGACACAGGGTGCGCCAAACATACTATACACAGTACATTTCCTAGCACCATAAGCATGAACACAGGGAGCGCAAAACATACTACACAGTACATTTCCTAGCACCAAAATCACATCAGAGTCCAGGTTGCGCCAGAACCTAAACGTAGCAGCTGCCCACTACTTGCTGGGCAGCTGGGGACAAGCACAGGGCCTAAACGCTGCAGCTGGCACTAAGTGCTGCGCATCTGTGGCAGGCAAATAAGGCATGGGCTCTCAATGGCCCTTCAAAACAAACTGCGCCAATCCTTGGAGCCCTCTAGGCTCTTGGAATACTGTCCAAACGTTGGAGCCACCTAGGCTCTGAAACTATTATGCCCCCTTGGAGCCTCGTGGGTTCGAGAAGAAGGATGTCTCCCCAAACGTTGGAGTCCTGCTCAGGGACTCAAGAGAATAATGCCCCCGTAGTTTGGAGCCCTCTAGGCTCGAGAAATAATGCACCCAGAGTGGGAGTCCCGCTTCGGGGAACTCGCGAGCCTCGCAGGCTCTTCAAACCATGTGCTCCTCGGTCGGAGCCTTCTCGGGGCTCGTTTGCTCTAACCAACTGGAGCCTCACTGGGCTCAATACTACAATGCGGGCCGCGTTGGAGCCTGTGGGGCTTTAATAAAGAAAACTCTGCACGTAGCAGAGGAGGGGGACGCCCGCACTCACCGTTTGCCTGGGAGGCGGCGTCTCCCCTCTGCGGTGTCGTCTACTTCACCTGGGCCCCCTCCTGGGACCCGGGACTCTGCAGGGGCACTCGGGGAGGCGGAGTAGGCTCCCGTCCTCTCAGTCTTCTTTTCTACTGCTGGCGCGGACTCTCCTCTCGCGGGGCTTCCCTCGACCCGGAAGCCCCGCCCACGGAGTCCCTGCCTTCCAGGACGCACTGCTCAGCGGCCCGGAGGGAATCCAATGAGCGACTCGGGCCGTGGCGGTGACTCCTTCATCACGGCTCAGATGCGGGGTGGGCACCCGCGATGCACAAGTAAGCGGAGTGGGCTCCCGCCATGGAGATAAGGCAATAAGCGGGGTGGGCTCCCACGAGCCAAGACAACAGGTGACCATGCGGGGTGGGCACCCGCGATCATCACGGGCAAAGTCGCGGGGTGGGCACCCGCGATGTAGGAGATCAAAACGAAGACGCAGGGTGGGCACCTTCATATACTTAACATAAAGCGGAGTAGGCTCCCGCTATTAACGATCAAATAAGCGGGGTGGGCACCCGCGAAAGCACGCATCATGGGGGAATCCCTGCGCTGGGGATTCCCTCTCTCTTGCTCGTCGTGCAGCACCGTGCTGTGAGGCCCACGCGCTCCCAGGGCTCTTGGCAGGCTGTAACAAGCCTTGGCAAAGGGGAAAAGTTCTAAGCAGTCCTGGGCATCAAAAGATGGAGCAAAGCAGCCCCCAGCAAGGGAAAGTCCTCCAGGTATCCAGGGGCTGGGCAGGGCCCAGGGAGGCAAGCCTTCCCCTGGGCCCCAGCAGCAGCACGCCCCTGGAAGATTCGAGTTAGAACAAGAACATTTTCATGGGGTCACAGCCCCTCTTTTATACACCAAATCCCTTTGTCTCAAGGGTGCAGGGAAGGGGCGAACCAGATACAACTGGTTCCTGAGCACCTTGTTTTGCTCAGCCCCTCTCCCTATTCACAGCACAGGCCAGGGTCATCAGTCGCACCACAGGGGGCGGAGCCAGCATTGTGTGGGGAAAGCCCAGCCCTATTCAGGACCCCGGTGTACTCCTCCCACCCATCTAGCTGCTGATCTCCCTATTCACCACTGGGTGACTCCTCCTGACTCTGGGGATTTCCTAGCCCGTCACCTGACCTCAGACAGCCAATCACCAGACAAGGCACTCATTTCACACTGCACACAGAAGTGCCCACTTCTAGAAGTGGCACTTCCACACTAGATACATGCACGCCACACACATCATCGCGCAGCATTTTATCACACGAGTCCGTACATACCAAACTCGCACCTGCACTCCCCACGCATCAGGAACTACTAGGGACACATACATTCCTCCATGCATTCCTATGGGAGGGCAGGCCAACCTCACTACACGCACGCACGCACTTTACCCTGGGACACAGTGGTAAAGTGCGCATAAACCAAAAATCACTAACACAAGTCACAGTTAAAAAGGAAAAAGTTTCAGGGGTGAACCTGCCAGAAGGGCCAAGTCCAACACCTACCCAACCATGTGACTCCCTCCCCTTTTCTTAATGAACTTAGGATTTCTTATCACCAGCGCTCAATTTCTGTCTGCTATTTGCTTGTCACTGATCAAGCACTGACAACCCCCTTTTTTAGCAGCAACACACTGTGACTGAAGAAACTTTTCATTTTAGATATGCACACACTGCAGAATCACTTATGTTCTCCCTTGAACGGGGCCACAAATTCGGTTGACGTAACGTCCTTTGCACTGCTAGATGCACTCAATAAAGTTACATTGAATCCCACCAAGATGGCAGTGCAGGTTAGCCTTCTAGCGTATGGACGCATTTCCAAGCACAAAAACACCGGATCCGGAAGCAGCTGGCACAGGGCACGGAGCAAGGGTAGGACTCGTGCTAGTTGCCTGCCACCCAGCCGTGAGTATGCTCTACCTTCGCAATGGATACACCGGTAAGACATGCTATTGGCTTGTTTCCTAACTCGAGTAACCCTTCTTGTTACAGCATCTGAATTCCCCCGTAAGGCCGAAGACTTCCATACTGGGGGTGAGTAGGCATGAGCGAATCCCTGCGACTCCTGCCTGTGGTACGCCACACAGTGGCTCTCCCCACCACTACGCAACCTTACAAGTGTTTGCAGCACGTGTGCGTTTTGAATTAGGTGTGTTTAACCGTGCGACTCATTACGTTCTGTCCACCACGTAACCTGACAAATAATTACAGCATGTGTGTTTTGAACTGTGTGTTTTACTGTACGGCTCATTACATTCTGTCCGCACTAAGATAGCTGCGTCGCATGCACACCAGTCCAACTATGTACCGTACCTTTTACTCTCTGCTTGAGATGCACTACCATGGTACAGCACTACCTACGGCATTATTAAGCTAGACTTGTTTAATGGTACGGCTCATGATGTTCTGTCCGCACTAAGATCGCCACGATGCATGCACACAAGTCCTACAATGTACCATACTTTTGAATTTAATAATTTTTTAACTCTCTGCTTGATATGCACTTTCAAGGTACAGCACGACCTATGGCATTATTAAGCTATATACGAACACCTAACCTAACGTCTGATGACAAATACCACCACACAACTATATTGTGATGTGAGCCCGCATAAACTCGCTACTATGAGAACCTGATTATTAATCTTCCTGTTTTGAATGATTCATATATAGCCATACCGGAATTTGGGTGGCACCATTCACCGCATGGGGCACGATATTCAATCACCGAAAAAAAGTTACATCTATGACTGGCACCACATGATGTTTTTAAAAATCACTCTCATGGCACTAACATACAGCAATGGTTTTTACACCATCGAAGCATGCCATTGACCAGCCATAACCTAGCCGGTTATTAGTTCTTAGACTCAACTCTAAAGTTCGTAAGAGAAACACTCTGTCCAGGTTTTAAATTGCCATTGTTGTTGTGTGTTTCTCTCCCCCTCCCTTCCCATACAGGTTTACAGCAGCCCACTATAAGTCTACTAGGGTTTCACTCTATTGTGTCTGGCTACCATACCATACCTAGGGAACCAGACCTCTAGTAGTGCACCATTCACTCAATTAGGTCCTGAAGAAGTGCCACAAGACTCGTTAGGAGCGACTAGGGCACGAAAGATGTCGACCCATTACACTGCGATAGCCCTCTAGGAACATTGCATCCATGCAGGGCTTCCACACATTTTTTAACTAAGCTGGAACTACCTGAACCATTAAAACATTTCTGAAGAGAATTGCTCCAGACTTATTTTAACTCACTACCCGTGCACTACTCTGTCCTTGCCCTCTCACCCGCACGCACCCAGCGGCTTTTTAAAAAGATCTCCGCCAAAGAGCCCCGTTTACGGCAGCCCATCGGGCATTGCAGTGCCGGCCCGATGAGGAGCAGAGCCCAATGATGAAGAATGACATCCCTCGGGTGTGTGAGGGCATCACAAACAAAGACCTCCCCTTTCCCTTTTCCCCTTGTTAGGAACTGCACACCCTTTTGTAGCAGAGTTGGAGGAGTCTCACAGCCAGCCCTATCCAAGTTCCTCAGACTGGTCCTGGATGCCATCATCAGCCTGGTACCCCAGTACCTATACTTCACCCATACTGCGCAGGAACAGCTGGAGACAAGCAAGGCTTCTACGCCATAGCTGGATTGCCGCACGTGTTGGGGGCAATTAACTGCACACATGTGCTACTTGTGCCCCCTGCCGACACTGCACACAATTACCGCAACAGAAAGCACAAGCAGTCCAACAATGTGCAGGCAATAGTGGACCACCGGGGACTCTTCACCAATGTTGTCGCCAACTCTCCAGGCAGTGTGCATGATTCATAAATCTTCCGACACTCCATCATCAACCGGCGCTTCCAGGATGGCACCTACGGAAATGCAGTGCTCGTTGATAAGTACCAAATGAACACACCAGACAGCTCCAATCCACAATCATGCAACTCGCAACTCACAACTCTGGCAATGCACACGTCACAAACCCACAAACAACATGCCAAACTACATGCCCACACACCAGATACGATGGCACAACTTACTGTGGCAACCTGGGCTAGCCATGTACATGAACCACCAACATCCTGGCACATCAGCTACACACCAGCGGAATGTGGAGGTAGGTGGCAACCAGGCATGTGCGAAGGAGGCAAGTGACCCATGAATGAGAATGCACACAATGTCAAGTGTGGCGTGGATGTGCTGGACAGACTGCAGTATGCCGACCACAGACATATCTATGTCAACACATAATGCTGGTGTTGGTAGTGTAGTGGACAGTGGGCGCAACCATGTCACCCCAGCCAGTGGGAAAGATCACGGAAATGTAGCTTGTTACGTCCCCCCTGTAAGTGTGTGCGGAGTGGGCTTACCCGGCGTATGCCAGGCTAGCATAGGGGTGTGAATAAAAAGCACGTAGCTCTGGGCGTGGTTCTCTTCTGGAATGGCTAACATGTCAGCCAGGGCGGCACCTCTCACCCCGCCACGAGGCTGGCGCAGTGTGCGGCGCTGCCTGCGATCCTGTGTGCCTGTTGCATCCCCAGCCCGCTTGTCCCCGAACCAGTCTTGTCCGCCCCAGCGAATCCAGGCCTCACTGCTCACCTGCCGACACCTGCGTGTCTCCAAGAGTGCCCACCATGTGCCTGTGCTAGCTCCAAGCCAGAGGCCCGTGACCTTGGCAGCCTCCTCAGACCCCCACGGCCTCGGTGAGCAAGGCCCACAGTACTCCTTTCCCGTTGACGCACTCCACCGGCATACACAGCAGACAAGTAGGTTACACATTTGCAACTGAGTCTTAATTACACGATGGCTGAGTACATATTCATGGCATAGTTTAAATCCCTATACTCCCTTCGATGTGGTGTCACCAACTCTGTGCATAGCATTCCAACAACACGTGTCTGTGGATTCTTGCGGACTTCTGCCTTAGGACTACACACCGGTCCAGCAGGTCTCAGACAAATCCAATCCAGTCCATCCCATACAGGACACGGCATCGTCGCAGGGTGCACACCCGCTCAGCTCTGGTGCCTCCACCTCCGTCAACCAGGAACCTTCTCCACATGCCATTTCAGCGCCGTGTGTTAGAGCTCCAGGAGGAGCTGGCTGCACAGCGGTTGCCCCACGCTGACCGCTGCATCCGGCACACACTGTGGTCGAGTAGGACACGCAATTGGAACTGAGTCTTGATTTGTTCATTGCAGAGTTTATATCATTGTACAGGCTTCATCGCAGACTGCATCCCCTTTCAGCTCTGGTGCCACTGACTCTGTGCCACGGGAGTCATGGGCACTCTCCCGTTGAACTTTGTTGGCGCCTGAGTCTATGGCCTGGGGGTTGTCTTCATCATCATGTAGCTGATACTGACATGGTGGGAAAAAGGAGACTGTAGCATTCAACTCCTCCATATTGCCTGTTTCTGCTTGCTTCTGCCCTCTGCATCATGCCGTGGATGGACACCTTCCACTGTCCCCCGTAACACTCCGCGACATTCTAGGTTGGACATCAACGAGGACCCGCTCAGCTCTCGTGGCCCTATCTCAAGCACCACAAGTCACTGTCCCTTGCGGGTGTGCCTGTGCCAGCCGCATTGCATCCGGGGCCACTAACTGTGCAGCTCAAAGCATGGACCATTGCTGTTTGTACTTTGAACTTCTGATTGTCTGATCACTGTTGTAGTTGTTGCCAGCACCAACCAACCCTGGACGTGTGACCCTGGCAATAAAAGGTGCCGGCGCACGTCCCCGTAGCCAGTTTCACAGATTATCTCAGTGTGTCCGTGTGGTCATTATGTATGCATGAGGGCCCTGGGCCATACCACATTACATTGGGCTGTGCACAGCGTGAGCAACCTTGTCACCTCAGGCAGTGGCGTAGACCTGGGACATGTTGCTGTGTCGGACTCCCCTGTGAGCATAAGTGAGTGGACCGGCGTACGGCAGTACGGCGTAGGGGTGTGGTCATTCGACACGTGGCTCTGGGCGTGGTTGAGTTCAGGCCTTGACAAAGAGGTAACTGATGGGTGTGTCTCTGGTGTAGAGTCTGCGCCACCCGTCACACAATGTGCAATGTTGCTATGTAGCATGCCCACGGAGTGCGGCCTCGGGGTAAATGAGGGTGATCAAACCCACCCGGGATCATACATGCCAACTGTTGTGTCTGTCGCTATTTCCGCAGCATAAGCCAAAGGTCTACCCTCAACCGCAGGGTGAGTTCAGCCAGGCATGAGCTCTACATCTGTGTCCGTCCTGTCCTTACCATAGGCCTACACACACGTGGCAGCACACCTTCAGCGCACAACATCAGTGTCAGGCTTGTGGATATGCGCAGACTGGCATGACAATGGTGTGCCGTAAGGGTGCAAGTGATGCAACCGCACTGCGCACACTGGTGGATAGGCTCAGGGGAGGGAGGAGCAGCAGTGAGGCTACGTAATACACTTTGATGCCGCTCATTTGCAACAAGCAGTACATGTTATACAGGAATCACAAGGTCACACATATCACACCAATGAACCAGTGAGCCTGCCAACACCACGCAGAACCAACTATTGATTCATGTCTCTCTGCACTGTCACAGGTGACCAAGGATATGCATCTGCGCTTGGATGATGACACCCCTCCGAGCCCCGAACACACAGTCCCAGAGGCAGTACAATGCGGCACACAAACGCACCGGGGCATCGTGGAACGCACATTTGGCGTGTTGAAGTCACGTTTCAGGTGCCTGGATGTCACAGATGGAAGGCTCTTGTACAGCCGAGACACCGTGTGCAAGATGATCGTTGCGTGTTGCACAACATATATGTACGCAGCAAGGCCCCATGGATACCAGTTCCAGAGGCACTGGATGATGAAGACGAGGCAGGTGGTCCACACCCCACTGCAGCCGCAGCAGGAATAGCACGCAGGAACACCATCATTGCAAATTCCTTCATCTGAGCACGTCACATTGTGACAGTCCTTGGCAATCATGGGACAGTACAGAATAGGCACAGCATGTGCAAATAAAGGCATTCCAAAATGACATTCCCTAAATGCATGTCACTCATCTGTGCAGGCACATCACTCAGACAAGTGTGACTGCGACATGTGTTGATAACGATTTTATGACATGTTCATGGATGGTGGGTGTGTCACCTATGTGCAGAGAGGCTGTTTGGGGTGTCATGTATTTGAACTACCAGTACTGTGTGTCACAGTTAGTAGGGTATCCCACTCTTCAGCAATTCACATGTGTCCAAGATCATTCCATTCTGGATGCCATTTGTGACCTACAGGTGACAACAGGGCTCCTTTTGGGGTCAGTTATGTACCACCATGTTGCAGGGATGCCCCCTGTGACTCAAGTCCCACAACATGGGTAACATGTACGTAAGCGGGAGTTACTGCCCCTACATTCGTACACGCTGTCATAATTGATTGATCATGGGCATGACACGTCTGTGTGCAGAAGGGGTTGTTTGTCCCTCTGCAATGTGAAGGGGAGATGGGGTTTCACAGTGTGTTACATGCATGTGTCTGCATTGGTGCAGTTTACGTGCAGACTGCATATCAATGTACAGTGTGACTGTGAGGAGATGCCTATGTGATGCGGGACAAAGATCATTTCTTCTTCATCACGGATGTGGGGTTGTGCTCGTACATTGTCATCTCACTGTTTTTGTAGTCTGCTTCTATAGTGCATTTTCCCAAATGTCGCAGGCCTATCGCTGGTTTTCGCAGAGTTTTGTATCGGGATTGGCATCATCGCCGCTTTTTTCGCATTCATGTTTCGCATTTTTGACAAGTCGCGTTGCTTTTAACGCGTTCATTTGGCGCGTTGTGGTGGGTCTATGGCATGGTGCCGCTGTGTTGAGAATACCACGTTAGAACCGTGTTATTTTCCCGCGATAGACTGCGATGTGAAGAGTTGCATTAAGCTACTTTTGCGGTAGTTACCACACGTTCTTGAGAATATCCCCCAAGGTGTTTCAAGGGATGACTTGTTAGTATTTAAAAGCACGGTTTTCCAACCGTCAAAAAGGGTTATTTTTACAAGTTTGACAGAAGGTTTGGAGGCTGAAGTCAGGAAACACATTGCAGGCTCAAAGTCATGTTTTCCAGGCCAACCCTGTGGATGGCACAATAGATGCTGCAGGCCACAGGTTTCATTTAAATTCCAGGCCCTAGGTACATGTTCTATACCTCATTGTTGGAAATATGCCCAGTCTCCAGGGTCACTTCAGATTCTGTTTCTGAACTTCGTTTTGAGGGCTAAGGAACTCTATGCACTTTACTTCTGCTAACCAGGGGTTGTGCTTCTCCTTTCAACATGGTAAAATTGGTATACACCTAATTGGCATATTTAGTTTACCTACAAGTATATGTTAACAAAGTGTACCCAGGGCCTGTAAGTTGAACATCACAAGCAGTCTGCAGCACCCATTGTGCCATTCGCTACAGTGACAACGTAAATATGACTGCAGGTCTGCCACCAGAAGCCTGGATGTGCAGAGTTTAACTGCAAATTCGACCTCTCAAAATAACCGTTCTTGACAGGCCTAAATCTTCCTTTTAAATATTTATAAGTCACTCCTAGGTAGGCTTTATATTCCAGAAGTAGGACATGTAAATGTTTCATGTTCAACATGCCCTTACAGTGGCTAGCACCTTAAGTTTATTTTCACTAGAGTTGAGCGTATATCATGTAATTGGCTGTAGCCTAATTACGCAAAATTACAGCCAAATTACACGAGGAGCATAACGCTGCATTGAGCGCTATTTTCTTAGCGCAAAATACACCCTTGCATGCTAAATGGACCATAGGATTCATTTTGCACTAAGGAAATGGAGCTAAATGCAATAGAATATGAACATCAGCTACCAGCAGCCGCTCACGCTCTGGTCCTGTGCTCTTGCACTGGGAATTTGTACCTGAAATGACTCTAAATTACGCGACCAAGTGTAATTTCCAGTAATTTAGCGACACACCAGTAATGCTAAATGACTCCATTATAATTAAAATTTGAACCAGGCATAATTTTCACTGTAAACAAACTAGAGAAAACTCACACACAACCTGCATTCTTTCTCTGTAGGCTTGCTAGATCTCTATAGGCTGCCATCACTAAATTTATAGAGATGAGAGTGTGCTAGTGTGTTGTTCCGTATGAGGTTAGAATGGTTTTGTGTGGTTGGCAATAGGGGGGCATACTATATGTTTTAACACACATGTATCGTTTTCAAATGTGTTTCATCATAATAGGACAAACATCTGATGTATGACAATGTGGAAGAACTATATATCTCTATTAATGAATTATTTGTGGTTTCACAAACATGTGTTTAACTTTATATAATCAGAAAGTCTCATTGAAAAAATATGAACAAGTTTAAAAATATAATAAAATGATGAATATCAGTATGTCTATGTTCATAACTTAATAAATTTAGTGATGGGCAGCCCATAGTGCTATAGCAAGCTTATAGAAGTAATGCTGGACATATGGGAGTTTTCTCTAGTGTTTGTCTTTTCCCCCTTGCTCCTTGACCTACAAATCACTTCTAGGGGGAACCTCTTTCTATATACCAATTTTCACTGTAGCAAGGCTCTCTGTTCCATTGGAAAATGCTGGGATGTGAAATTAAATATTAATACTGTATCTCGGTAATTGAACCAGCTAGAAAAATCATTAAACAACTATTTTAATAGTTATTAACAATCCATATTCTAAATATTACCAGCTTTGTTCTACAAGACGTCTGTCTCGGAGTTTGTTGGGACTGCCTACAGGTGGCTTTTAGTGTTAAATGTGGGAGGACACTAGCATTACCATAGTACACTCCCACACATCCCCCCAGCATCCTAGCTTAGTGTGCCCGAAGACTTCAGCCATCTTGAAAATGGCCAAAGTGAGGAGGGTGTGTGCCAGGATCTTCACCCACATGGTTAAGACATAGCAGGGGTCACTCTCATCCACTAGCTTATGCCATGCATAAATGTGGAATAGCCAGGTACCCTCTTCGGAACACTCTTGGACCCGGGGAAGATTAGAAGAGGACTGAACATGCTGTCTGAGACCTGAGAAGAGCCTGGAATACTGAACTTGCTTGTCTTCTTCTACCCAGGACAGAGAAAGTGTACTCTAAGGCTCATAAGGCTGACCTCCTGTTAAAGCTACATGGGCACAACAAGCTACAAGAGGCCTTTTCCTGCAACTGACCAGTGGCAAATGGACCTGGACTGGACCCTCCTGTTGGCCTCTGCTTGCCACCTAATGAGTCTCTAAGTGCCTCCCCTGAGGTCCTATGGGGCTTTAGAAGTGCATTCCTTTGGTGTATCGACACTTAAAGGACTAAAGTCAGAAATAAAAAAATGTAAACAAGAAAAATCTGGACAAAGTATATCCAACTTGCGCTCCATCGCAGCCAGCGTCAAATTGATCCTACGTCCAGTTCTGCTGCAACCATAACGATAATTGTCACTTTGTGCTTCTTGGTTCCATTTCTACTTAAAACTTTCATATCTTGTTTCTGTTATTGGATTTGTGTCACATTATCCCTTCTGCAAAGTCTCTCAACAGGCTCCCATTCGAATCTAGGACCAGGATGAAAATAGCCTACCTAACACGCAAATCCCTGCACTACAGTGAGCCCAGCTACCTAACAGAAAAGATCAAAGTATCGGGGGCAGGCGCTTGCTCAGGAGCGCGAACTCCAGGCAAAGGAACCTCCCAGATTTATAAAACAAAAAACCTACACACTTTTTCTCAAGATCTGCTCCGAGGATATGTAATTCTTTCCTTCCAGAAATTCTGTCAAACCCATTGACCTCCATTTTCAAGGAGGAGGTTAAAAGGATTTTAATAAGCAGATTCTTACCACATAGACAGGAATCAAAGACAACCCTCGAACAGCCTGACTACTAGGACGACCCTCTCGACTAAACTCTGATTACCTGACTGGCAAGAGCACCTCACAGCCCAGTAGAACAATCATGAATGATGATGTGTTGGTTTCCGTGCACCAGCTTACCACTGGTGTCCAGAAGAACAACCCTAGAGGAACAGCGTAATGGACTGTGACTGCTATACTGCTGTTTTATGAATATTAGTAATGTAATTGATTGCTTCTGGTTTTGCTTATGTACAGTGCTCCGGTACTCATGTCGGCACTTCATAAAACTCCTTAAATAAATAAATGCAACATAAAGTAGGCCTGAATTGAATATGGTGACAAACCAATTATGAACCAAGTGGGGCGTCATTGTACGCCCCAAACCAGTCGCACAGCAAATCCACGATGCTGGAAATTAAACCTTGTTTTGTCAGCTATTTAAACAATTCTCTTTCACTACTTTAACAGCTCAGCTCCGCTTCATCCACTTTAAGAGAACCATGCAAAATTTCCAAGTTTCTTATATTTTTGATGAGACCATCCGGACTTCTGTCAAAAACACGATCAACACATGATTCATCCCAGGCTCGTTCTTTATTGAAAAACCCAATGCATTTCGGACTACACGAGTCCTTCGTCAGGGGTGACTACAAGGAAAACATGTTGTGAATTAATAATAAACATGTAACATGATGCAGTTATTCAACAAAATCCTGCTAATGACAAAAAATCTCCTGTGCCCTGAAAATGTACTGCTTAATTTACAAACGAAATAATGAAATATGAGAGCATACCCCTTATTATCATCCCCCAATGAACACCCCCTTCTAAAATGTGCTGCTACTTAACTAACAACCGACATCTCCCACAGCCACTCAACACAACATGAAAACGGCCCCTATATATGACCTAGTATTTCTACACCTTCAATTGTTACTTTTCTCTATTTACCCATTGCTCACAAACATATCTAATGATATTCAATGTGTTACGCACGTACCTACCCGGGGATATTTCAAATACACAGTCCTCATCTCAGGAACACAATGTTCATCAACCCGAAAAAACGCTCGGTTTTTAAACCTCGCGTGTGAATTCAAATCCCTCCCCCATGTGTTCGTGTGCTAATTGATCACCTGATCTGGCCGTTACCACTAACGCAATTCACAGCAATACAATTCCCAAAGTGCTTTACTTTAAATGCTCTCAATGCCTGAAAAAACGTCAATGTACTTTTGAACTTGACAAAAACTAAACTTCCCTCAATTAATAAACGTACATATGAAAATACTGTTAACGGACATTTCATTGTCTGTTTATTGAAAAAACTACTGATGCTAAACCCCCAGTTCATAAGAACAAGATGTTTTAGCCTTCGTGTGGATCAAGCTTCCAAATCCATTTAGTCTTTTCTTGTGTTTTCCGTGCACCTTGACAAACCAATTATGCCATAGGTCTGATCTGTTATTTTGAAAAGGTACAATAAAGGCAATGGGGTTGGCTTATTTATAGTGAAAAACACGTTAAATCAACATGCCTTTAAAGGTGGATTGTTATTATGCTGGGTTGAAGCCTGTAGAGGGGTATTTTGATACACAGAATCTCTCACATTCCTGATTTACATAATGTTGTTGGTGACCATCTCCTACAAATACTGAGGGTAGAAGATATGCAATGTGATCATTCTGATTAGGTTCACTTAGGAGGACTTCTATATTGTTTTGCCAACTGTAAATTTGTACATATTTTTAATTTTATGACCATAGTCTTGTGGGAAGGCTTATACTTAATATACTCTGCCAGAGATGATTATTTTACAAGCCAATGCCTAAATCCAGATTGGTTCACTGGCAAACGTCAACTTCAGTGCCATAGGTCTTGTTTAGTATGAAAAGTTACAACAAAGGCAGTAACCCAGACTTATTTCTTGTGAAAAGCATGTTTAAGCCAATGGGCCTTAAGGGGGGGTATTACTATAACGGTGTGCTAAAGCCTGCAGGCAGGTATTTTGTTATTTAAAATCTAAAAGGACCATAGTAGGCAAATATTTTGGTGTTGGTTACCTTCTCTACAAAACCTGGGAGTAAAGGATTTGCACTGCCAGAATCCCCATTACTCCTTTTAGTAGGAGTTCTATATATTTTGTTACATTTATGTTTTATTCATGTTTGTAATGTTATACCTGTATGGATGATGGCTGCTTTGCGCACAAGTGTATGCTTAATATAGTATGGCATGTTAGCTATGTACACAGTTGGAGGGTGAACCTAACCTCTCAAACCTCTTTTTCCCCCCTCATTGTGATAAACGATGTTAGCTATGGTGACACACCACTGATCAAGTATATAGGCCTGTAGAGTACTGGGCATTTTGTTGCAGTTACCCACCACTTGTTGCCCCCCTTTTAGCTACTAGATGCTGATTTTCAACTCTGACAGTGCACTGAGGGCTGCAATCCAGACCTCAGTGCCAGTGCTCCTTCCCTAAAACAAGGTAAATTCTAATTGTGCTACAATTGGCTAAGGACTTTAGCGCCCCTGTAAGGCCCTAATAAACGGTACCCCAGGTACCTAGGGTCAGGGGTACTAAAGAGGGACCCACATACATATTCCACACAGACGACTGCCATTGCAGTCTGCGTGACTTGATGCAAACCATGAGGGAAAACACAACATGACACACTCCTGTGTGTCATGCCAAAGTCACTGCATCGAATATATAGCAGGCCTTTGAGCCCTAAGGCAGAGTGCATTATGCCCCTGTGATGTCTAGTTCTACTGTTAGACATTGCAAGTGAGCAGGGAAGCCATCATAAGGCACTGGTCAAAACGAGTTCATCAGATACATCATGGCTTCACCGAAACATATGGTGTTAATAAACCCTCACTGATTCCCGTATCGAATGTATTAATACATGTACCCAGAGGGCACCTTAGAGGTGCCTCCTGAAAACCTACCAGCCTCTGGTGTGTTGGCTGACTAGTTTCTGCCAGCCTGCCTCCCAAGTCAAGTTTCTGACCTCCTCGGGTGAGAGCTTTTTGCTCTCAGAGGTCAAGAACAAAGCCTGTCCGGGAAGACCTCATCCCTTCCCACAGGATGACCTGCTGGTTAGCTTTTCTATGCCGTCAAGCTTCAAAGAAGTTGTTGCCTTTGAAATGCGAATCCGGCTCCCCTCACAGGACAGGAAGCTGACCCTCTTGGTCCAGAGCCCTTTGAGACTTGTACAGGTGAGAAAATTAGCTAGTCAGGCAGGCGTGTCCACCACCAGACTAGTACCACCCCTAAACTTGCCTAACCTGATGTGGGTATGACTTTTCAGAAGTAGCCATCTTCTTCGTGTTGGCACATTTAGGAACTCTGGAAGAGGATTATGCCCACTTCCCACAGAAAGTGGTCATATATGGGGCGCAGTGACCCCAGGGGTAAAAGCCCATTAGCTACTACACCTCTCTCTCCTTGAAACCCCTAAATTTTGTATTTAGGGGACCCCCTGATACCAGATTTGAGATGGACACATAAGTAATGGAAGAAGAAGACTGCTGACCCGAGAAGCAAGAATGACTTGGCGCCAACCCGGCCGGCCTGTCTGCTTCACCTGCCCTTGGTAGAGCAACTGATTAGTCCTGCGGAGGTGCAGACCTCAAGAAACTCAGGGGCATATTCACAATAAACTATCGCTGAGTCAACAGCACTTTATCGCAGCCAAAGTTGCGATAAATCCATCGCCCCATTCACAAGCTGGTGTTAACAGCCCACAGCGCCAGTTTACCCACGATAGCAGCCGCAAAAAACATCGCCACAGAGGGCCTGCGCAACTATCGCTAATGAGATGCAGAGTGGGCATTCCCGTGCCAAAATCCGCGACAACACCACACCACAACATTCTCAATGACAAACCACATCGGCGATAAAAACACATAACAGGCGATAAGGCGCGTTAGCACCAAGAAATCTACACCTGCTCTGACCTGGTGTAAAGTCGGACGGCAGCCTGCACCACAAAAGGGAGACCAGCCCAGGGCCACACCCGAAGGGTAACAGAAGCCATGGAGCCACCCATCATGCGGACCGGACACCCAAGAGGGCCACACCACCCACCGACACCACACCCAGGACCACTCCTCCCTAGCACCCCTGACCAAAGACATGCCACATCAGCTGGTGTAGCTGCATGCACAAAATAATCCGCCCGACGTCGCACAATCACAACTGGTGACATGCATGTGTCGACACAGAAAAGAGCAGCACCCATTCACTTTCGAAGCAACAAATGAAACTTTATTAAAATGAACACTGAACTGAAATGAAGACACATGGCCGCTCCCCTCGGGACAATCCGTAGGTCCCACCCTGCAAGACAAAAATCATGATGAGAAGGTGTGTTCTCTGCACATCAAAGGACAGAGAGAGAGCGAAGGGGAGGGAGAGGAAGAGAGGGGGGAGAGAGAGAGGGAGAGAGAGAAGAGAGGGGGGAGAGAGAGAAGAAGAGAGGGGGTGAGAGAGAGAAGAAGAGGGGGTGAGTGAGAGAGAAGAAGAGAGGGGGAGGGAGAGGGGGAGAGAGAGAGGGGGAAAGAGAGAGAGAAGAAGAGAGGGGGAGAGAGAGAGAAGAAGGGGGGAGCGAGAGAGAGAACAAGAGAGGGGGAGAGAGAGAAGAAGAGGGGGAGAGAGAGAAGAAGAGAGGGGGAGAGAGAGACAGTGCTGCCCCTGCGCACCCAGGCCACACTGCTCACCGGCTGCCACCGGTGTGTCACCAACCACATGCAGGTATGTATCGCAGTTCACCAGGTCACACAACTGAGTCAGAGCCGCCAGCTGAAGCAGAGTCCAGATACATGACTGGCACAGTACACACACCTGCGCAAGAAAACATCACCTGCCCGCCCATGCACACCCAGGCAGAGGCACCCCAACCCCTCCTGCCGCCCATCGGAGCATGCCCGCCCATGCACACCCAGGCCTCACTGCTCCCCTTCCGCCACCGGCATGTGGACGGGAGGTTCCAGCACATGCCGCTGCAAGCCACAAGCCCGGGGACGGGGGCATGGCACCCTCCACACCATGCAGCCACGCTCTGCAGGCCAACAGGTCTCACGTCTGGTGCTGGGTCTTGATTACTCCATGGCAGAGGACATACCAGTGCACCTGGCACCATCGCAGGCTGCTCACCCGCTCAGCCCAATGGGTACCACTAACTCTGGGATCCTGGAAGCGACAATACAAATGAAGATATGGATAAGCGCACAACTGGAATTGTAGCAGTTTGTGAAGCTGTGGCGTGCTACTGGGGTATCACTCTCTGATCCGGAGTGTTGAAACGTATGAACCAAATGAAGCGTATCCTAGAGTTAGGAGACGTCCCCCTGTGCACAGCTCGAGACCCCTATAAACCGGGGTTGATCAAGTTAAGTCATTAAATGTTCATAAATTGTAAGAAAATAAGATGCAGCGAAGCTTTAGTCAGGTCTTTCAATTGATGTTTAGTAAATCATATCAAATGAATATTCATCCGTTTTACATCCAAACGTTAAACATTTCGGAAAATAGCCCAATGCATTTCGGTCCCGGACGGACCTTCGTCAGGGGACATATCTATGAATAATAACAAAACACTAGAGTCAGGAAGTCATTGAAAACGAAAATAGCTCACATTGTACAAAAACGATAAAGGTGTTCAAATGCGTGAAGCTTAATAAAGTTGGTAGGAACATGCATCGTGAAAAATGACAGTGCGTCGGTGAATCACAAAGATGTAAAGCTGTCACTCGGAAGCTGTACGGATTTAGAAACGAAATATAAAAGGGTGCTCTTGTTGAAAAATGCTCTGAAATGTGATAGCGATCGTGAACAAAGTACGAGGTTGATGAAAACATAAAACAGCGAAAAATTGAAATTCAGTGCAGATAAACTGTGCCGGTTTGAGTGTGCTAAAACGAAGGGAAAAGCTCAAACTGTGCCAGTGTAGCGAGCAGCGTGAAATTAAATGTAACACGTAGAAACAAAAAAGTGAAACAAACTTACGAAACGCGAAGTGCTTTCTTAGTGCTCTGAATGTCTCATGGTTGACATGGACGTGAACGCAGAAGTGCGCTTCTAAGGTGTTTTAAATAACGCGCTTCATAGGTATAGAAAGAGGACTGTAAAATCGAGCAAGTGCGAGCGCCATATTGCAGTGACAAGTGGTATAGGAATTGACAAACAGTAACTGTTGTGTGTGTTGTTATGAACATGGTTATCAAAAGGTAAATAATAATAATAAAAAAATGTAAAATGTAAACGAAATTGACAAACGAGTGTGATAACATAAGAAACAGTAGCGTTTACAAGTAACACAAAAATTCCATGCGATCATTGAGTCCGTTTGGCTTCATTGAGTTCAACAATTTGATCCAGTGATTTTCCCTGCGGAGAAGCAGATTGTGAATGTCTCTTCCTTCTTTGACTTCTACAGTTTCAAGTACCATGAATTTGAGCTGACTGATGTTGTGATGAAATTCAGAGAAGTGTACTGCTATGGTAGATTTAATGTTCTTGGTTCGGATATTGCTCTTGTGTTCAAGAATCCTGATCTTTATTTTTCTTTCGGTTTTGCCAACGTACACAAATCCACAGGGACATTTGAGGAGGTAGATAACGTTCATGGTGTTGCACGTGGCGTTCACTTTAAGGTTGATTTTGTGACCTTTCATTGGATGATTGATGAAGGGACCAGTAATCACATTGTTACAATTACTGCAATTGTGACAAGGTCTCGTTCCTTTGTAAGTCGTGCAAGGAGTATCGGTTGGTTTGGTGACTATTTCTTTGAGATTTTTGCCTCTTTTGAATGCAAAAATAGGTTTGTCTTTAAATAGCCCTCTGAAATCTGGTTCAATGGACAATATTGGCCAATGTCTCAATATTAGCTTTTTGTAGTGGTTGCTCATAGTTGAAAATTTAGAAACTACAACTGCTCGTCGATTGGTGGGTTTATCAGATTTTCTCAACAATTGGTTTCGGGAGGTAGTGGAGCAACGTTGTGCTGCTTGCGTGAGGATTTGTTGTGGGTATCCTCTCTGGGAAAATTTGTTGAGCATCTTTTCCATTTCTTGAGTGCAAATATCCGTTTGAGAAACAATCCGTTTTACACGTAGTAGTTGAGAATATGGTAGGTGATTTTTGAGTGCTGGTTGATGAAAGCTGGTGAAATGTAACAGGTTGTTACGGTCCGTTTTTTTTCGATGTATGGTGGTCTCGAGCTTGTTGTGAATCCGACTGATTTTAACATCCAGAAATGTAGCAGAATCTTCTTGCATTTCAAAGGTGAATTGAATTCTTTCATCAATGGTATTCAAAGAATTAAGTGCTGTCATGAGTTCAGAATGTGCTCCTTGCCAAATAAAGAATATGTCATCAATATATCTTAGAAAAATGGTGACGTGATTCTGCCAATTGGTGTTATTCAAAATGTTCTCAGTTTCAAATTTTTCCATGAAGATATTGGCATATGCCGGAGCGGCACAATTGCCCATCGATGTACCTGTGAGCTGTAAGTACCATTGATCTTGCCATTTAAAATAACTGTGATACAGGGTGAAGTACAATAGTTCTAGTAGGAATAGTTGTAGTTGAGGATCCAAGTTGGAATTGACCAAAGTATGTTCAATGGCAGAGATGCCTACGTCATGTGGAATGGAAGTGTACAAGGATGTCACGTCCACTGTACATAACCAATATTCATTGTTATCATCCAGAGTGATGCTGTTTATTTTGTTAATGAAATCGGTGGTGTCTCGTACATAGCTACTCATGTTTAACACAAACGGTTGTAGATATCTATCCAACAGTTTTCCAATGGGTTCGTGTAAACTGCCTCTGGTGGAAACAATAGGTCGAAAAGGAGGTTTTTCGATGTTCTTATGTACCTTGGGTAACATATATAAAGAAGGTGACCGTGGGTAGCTTTTCAACAGAAATTTGTACGCCTTTTCTTGGATCACGCCATCATTGAGAGCTTTCTGTAAAATTGCTTGAAGAATGGATGTGAATTCTTCTGTGGGATTCTGGGTCAACTTCATGTAGGTGTCAGTGTTGGATACATGATTATGTACTTGTTGGATGTAATACTCTGTGTCCATAATGACTAGTGCTCCTCCCTTGTCTGCATTTTGACAAGTTATGTTGGTGTTGTTAGCTAGTTTCAAGAGGATGTTGTGCTCCTTAACCGAAAGATTTCGGTGTTTGGATTTTTTAGTGAAAGGTAACATTTGTAAATCCTTTTTTACCAGTGTCTCAAAGGTGTCCAAGCTTTTATGGCTCACAGGAGCCATGTAGGTGCTGGGGGATTTGAGGCCTTTTAGAAAGTCACTTCTCTGGGTGTCATCAATTTGAGTTATATTTTCAAAGAAGTTTTGTAAACGTAGGTTGCGCATGAGTTTAAAAAAACTAATTTCCAATTCCAGGGAGGTGGTGTGACATGTGGGTACGAAAGATGTGCCTTTCTGTAGAGTCTTCAGTTCCATCGGATTCAAAGAATAAGAGGAAATGTTGATAACTAAATTGTTGTCGTCTAGGGTTTCCTGCTCCCTTTCTGACGTTTGCTGGTGGCCGGAATGGTCTTCGGTTCGGATGTTTCCTTGTCTTTTTCTTTTACTCCTCCTGGGTCGTCTTTGTCCCCGGTTTCCTCTAAAAAAGAAGCCGAAGTGCTAGGAGTTAGTGCATCCGAATGTGTTGTAGTTGGAGGCGGTCGCATGGGTGGTTGATTCGACGACCTGGTTCTGGTTTCACTTCCAGATGAAGAGGTATCTGTATCAGTTTTATCGGATGGACGATTCTGTCTACGTCTTGCATATACTTCGGCCCATGTGTAGACCTCTCCCAATTTATAATCGATAGTATCGCGTTTGTATTTGCGAATTTTCCTCTCATTAATTTCCACGGAATATTTGTCAAGTTGTGTGTTTATGTCTTCCAACATTTTAGTGAAATCGTTGGGATCCATCATGTTGGTGAGTTCAGATTTGATGGTTGAAATATCTTTGGATAAGTCTTCCAACACCTTCGAGAGCTCTTCGATAATCAACAAAATCAGATCGAGGGAGCACTTATTAAGGATGGCATACCACTTTTCTACGAATTTTGGACTGTGTCTGCAAAGAAGAGGTTTCAAGGCAATCCGTAATCCTCGGGGAATTCTCTGTGCGCGATGGTATTTAATGAGGGTAGATGCATGTAGTCTTTGGTTAATTTCTCGCCTTGATAGGTATAGTAATTGTCGGATGTTGCTATCTTTGTTTTTGATGTTTAGAGAGGGTGTGATTTCTTCCTGAATCAGTGCATAAATTTTGGAAACGTCATCTTCAACAAAAGCAAATGTGTCTGCACGTAATTCAGTCATGTTCGAAATATCATCGAAAGCCATATTCAAAGGTGGATAGCGTGCCGCTTATCGGAACAGAATGAGAGACAATACAAATGAAGATATGGATAAGCGCACAACTGGAATTGTAGCAGTTTGTGAAGCTGTGGCGTGCTACTGGGGTATCACTCTCTGATCCGGAGTGTTGAAACGTATGAACCAAATGAAGCGTATCCTAGAGTTAGGAGACGTCCCCCTGTGCACAGCTCGAGACCCCTATAAACCGGGGTTGATCAAGTTAAGTCATTAAATGTTCATAAATTGTAAGAAAATAAGATGCAGCGAAGCTTTAGTCAGGTCTTTCAATTGATGTTTAGTAAATCATATCAAACGAATATTCATCCGTTTTACATCCAAACGTTAAACATTTCGGAAAATAGCCCAATGCATTTCGGTCCCGGACGGACCTTCGTCAGGGGACATATCTATGAATAATAACAAAACACTAGAGTCAGGAAGTCATTGAAAACGAAAATAGCTCACATTGTACAAAAACGATAAAGGTGTTCAAATGCGTGAAGCTTAATAAAGTTGGTAGGAACATGCATCGTGAAAAATGACAGTGCGTCGGTGAATCACAAAGATGTAAAGCTGTCACTCGGAAGCTGTACGGATTTAGAAACGAAATATAAAAGGGTGCTCTTGTTGAAAAATGCTCTGAAATGTGATAGCGATCGTGAACAAAGTACGAGGTTGATGAAAACATAAAACAGCGAAAAATTGAAATTCAGTGCAGATAAACTGTGCCGGTTTGAGTGTGCTAAAACGAAGGGAAAAGCTCAAACTGTGCCAGTGTAGCGAGCAGCGTGAAATTAAATGTAACACGTAGAAACAAAAAAGTGAAACAAACTTACGAAACGCGAAGTGCTTTCTTAGTGCTCTGAATGTCTCATGGTTGACATGGACGTGAACGCAGAAGTGCGCTTCTAAGGTGTTTTAAATAACGCGCTTCATAGGTATAGAAAGAGGACTGTAAAATCGAGCAAGTGCGAGCGCCATATTGCAGTGACAAGTGGTATAGGAATTGACAAACAGTAACTGTTGTGTGTGTTGTTATGAACATGGTTATCAAAAGGTAAATAATAATAATAAAAAAATGTAAAATGTAAACGAAATTGACAAACGAGTGTGATAACATAAGAAACAGTAGCGTTTACAAGTAACACAAAAATTCCATGCGATCATTGAGTCCGTTTGGCTTCATTGAGTTCAACAATTTGATCCAGTGATTTTCCCTGCGGAGAAGCAGATTGTGAATGTCTCTTCCTTCTTTGACTTCTACAGTTTCAAGTACCATGAATTTGAGCTGACTGATGTTGTGATGAAATTCAGAGAAGTGTACTGCTATGGTAGATTTAATGTTCTTGGTTCGGATATTGCTCTTGTGTTCAAGAATCCTGATCTTTATTTTTCTTCTAACAAAGATAGCAACATCCGACAATTACTATACCTATCAAGGCGAGAAATTAACCAAAGACTACATGCATCTACCCTCATTAAATACCATCGCGCACAGAGAATTCCCCGAGGATTACGGATTGCCTTGAAACCTCTTCTTTGCAGACACAGTCCAAAATTCGTAGAAAAGTGGTATGCCATCCTTAATAAGTGCTCCCTCGATCTGATTTTGTTGATTATCGAAGAACTCTCGAAGGTGTTGGAAGACTTATCCAAAGATATTTCAACCATCAAATCTGAACTCACCAACATGATGGATCCCAACGATTTCACTAAAATGTTGGAAGACATAAACACACAACTTGACAAATATTCCGTGGAAATTAATGAGAGGAAAATTCGCAAATACAAACGCGATACTATCGATTATAAATTGGGAGAGGTCTACACATGGGCCGAAGTATATGCAAGACGTAGACAGAATCGTCCATCCGATAAAACTGATACAGATACCTCTTCATCTGGAAGTGAAACCAGAACCAGGTCGTCGAATCAACCACCCATGCGACCGCCTCCAACTACAACACATTCGGATGCACTAACTCCTAGCACTTCGGCTTCTTTTTTAGAGGAAACCGGGGACAAAGACGACCCAGGAGGAGTAAAAGAAAAAGACAAGGAAACATCCGAACCGAAGACCATTCCGGCCACCAGCAAACGTCAGAAAGGGAGCAGGAAACCCTAGACGACAACAATTTAGTTATCAACATTTCCTCTTATTCTTTGAATCCGATGGAACTGAAGACTCTACAGAAAGGCACATCTTTCGTACCCACATGTCACACCACCTCCCTGGAATTGGAAATTAGTTTTTTTAAACTCATGCGCAACCTACGTTTACAAAACTTCTTTGAAAATATAACTCAAATTGATGACACCCAGAGAAGTGACTTTCTAAAAGGCCTCAAATCCCCCAGCACCTACATGGCTCCTGTGAGCCATAAAAGCTTGGAAACCTTTGAGACACTGGTAAAAAAGGATTTACAAATGTTACCTTTCACTAAAAAATCCAAACACCGAAATCTTTCGGTTAAGGAGCACAACATCCTCTTGAAACTAGCTAACAACACCAACATAACTTGTCAAAATGCAGACAAGGGAGGAGCACTAGTCATTATGGACACAGAGTATTACATCCAACAAGTACATAATCATGTATCCAACACTGACACCTACATGAAGTTGACCCAGAATCCCACAGAAGAATTCACATCCATTCTTCAAGCAATTTTACAGAAAGCTCTCAATGATGGCGTGATCCAAGAAAAGGCGTACAAATTTCTGTTGAAAAGCTACCCACGGTCACCTTCTTTATATATGTTACCCAAGGTACATAAGAACATCGAAAAACCTCCTTTTCGACCTATTGTTTCCACCAGAGGCAGTTTACACGAACCCATTGGAAAACTGTTGGATAGATATCTACAACCGTTTGTGTTAAACATGAGTAGCTATGTACGAGACACCACCGATTTCATTAACAAAATAAACAGCATCACTCTGGATGATAACAATGAATATTGGTTATGTACAGTGGACGTGACATCCTTGTACACTTCCATTCCACATGACGTAGGCATCTCTGCCATTGAACATACTTTGGTCAATTCCAACTTGGATCCTCAACTACAACTATTCCTACTAGAACTATTGTACTTCACCCTGTATCACAGTTATTTTAAATGGCAAGATCAATGGTACTTACAGCTCACAGGTACATCGATGGGCAATTGTGCCGCTCCGGCATATGCCAATATCTTCATGGAAAAATTTGAAACTGAGAACATTTTGAATAACACCAATTGGCAGAATCACGTCACCATTTTTCTAAGATATATTGATGACATATTCTTTATTTGGCAAGGAGCACATTCTGAACTCATGACAGCACTTAATTCTTTGAATACCATTGATGAAAGAATTCAATTCACCTTTGAAATGCAAGAAGATTCTGCTACATTTCTGGATGTTAAAATCAGTCGGATTCACAACAAGCTCGAGACCAACATACATCGAAAAAAAACGGACCGTAACAACCTGTTACATTTCACCAGCTTTCATCAACCAGCACTCAAAAATCACCTACCATATTCTCAACTACTACGTGTAAAACGGATTGTTTCTCAAACGGATATTTGCACTCAAGAAATGGAAAAGATGCTCAACAAATTTTCCCAGAGAGGATACCCACAACAAATCCTCACGCAAGCAGCACAACGTTGCTCCACTACCTCCCGAAACCAATTGTTGAGAAAATCTGATAAACCCACCAATCGACGAGCAGTTGTAGTTTCTAAATTTTCAACTATGAGCAACCACTACAAAAAGCTAATATTGAGACATTGGCCAATATTGTCCATTGAACCAGATTTCAGAGGGCTATTTAAAGACAAACCTATTTTTGCATTCAAAAGAGGCAAAAATCTCAAAGAAATACTCACCAAACCAACCGATACTCCTTGCACGACTTACAAAGGAACGAGACCTTGTCACAATTGCAGTAATTGTAACAATGTGATTACTGGTCCCTTCATCAATCATCCAATGAAAGGTCACAAAATCAACCTTAAAGTGAACGCCACGTGCAACACCATGAACGTTATCTACCTCCTCGAATGTCCCTGTGGATTTGTGTACGTTGGCAAAACCGAAAGAAAAATAAAGATCAGGATTCTTGAACACAAGAGCAATATCCGAACCAAGAACATTAAATCTACCATAGCAGTACACTTCTCTGAATTTCATCACAACATCAGTCAGCTCAAATTCATGGTACTTGAAACTGTAGAAGTCAAAGAAGGAAGAGACATTCACAATCTGCTTCTCCGCAGGGAAAATCACTGGATCAAATTGTTGAACTCAATGAAGCCAAACGGACTCAATGATCGCATGGAATTTTTGTGTTACTTGTAAACGCTACTGTTTCTTATGTTATCACACTCGTTTGTCAATTTCGTTTACATTTTACATTTTTTTATTATTATTATTTACCTTTTGATAACCATGTTCATAACAACACACACAACAGTTACTGTTTGTCAATTCCTATACCACTTGTCACTGCAATATGGCGCTCGCACTTGCTCGATTTTACAGTCCTCTTTCTATACCTATGAAGCGCGTTATTTAAAACACCTTAGAAGCGCACTTCTGCGTTCACGTCCATGTCAACCATGAGACATTCAGAGCACTAAGAAAGCACTTCGCGTTTCGTAAGTTTGTTTCACTTTTTTGTTTCTACGTGTTACATTTAATTTCACGCTGCTCGCTACACTGGCACAGTTTGAGCTTTTCCCTTCGTTTTAGCACACTCAAACCGGCACAGTTTATCTGCACTGAATTTCAATTTTTCGCTGTTTTATGTTTTCATCAACCTCGTACTTTGTTCACGATCGCTATCACATTTCAGAGCATTTTTCAACAAGAGCACCCTTTTATATTTCGTTTCTAAATCCGTACAGCTTCCGAGTGACAGCTTTACATCTTTGTGATTCACCGACGCACTGTCATTTTTCACGATGCATGTTCCTACCAACTTTATTAAGCTTCACGCATTTGAACACCTTTATCGTTTTTGTACAATGTGAGCTATTTTCGTTTTCAATGACTTCCTGACTCTAGTGTTTTGTTATTATTCATAGATATGTCCCCTGACGAAGGTCCGTCCGGGACCGAAATGCATTGGGCTATTTTCCGAAATGTTTAACGTTTGGATGTAAAACGGATGAATATTCATTTGATATGATTTACTAAACATCAATTGAAAGACCTGACTAAAGCTTCGCTGCATCTTATTTTCTTACAATTTATGAACATTTAATGACTTAACTTGATCAACCCCGGTTTATAGGGGTCTCGAGCTGTGCACAGGGGGACGTCTCCTAACTCTAGGATACGCTTCATTTGGTTCATCCTGGAAGCGACGCCACTTGGCGGTAGTCCTGCGCTGCCCGCTGGCCCTGGCCTACACTGCGGTCCAGCAGGGCACACAAAACCTGAGCTGTCTGGACCACCGGGATGGGGCATCACCGCAGGCTGCACACCCGCTCAGCAGCTTAAGGTGCCACTGACTCAGTGCACCCATAGTCACCATCCCGTGGCGGGGTGCCTGTGCCGGCCGCAATGCACCGAGTGCCACTAACCCTGTGCAACCCCAGTCAGCGCCACGTGGTGCCAGGCCCGTGCCGGCCGCAAGGCCTCGAGTGCCACTAACCCTGTGCAAGCCCAGTCAGCGCCACGTGGCGGTAGGCCAGTGTCGTGCGCCAGGCCTCAGATGCCACCAACCCTGTGTGCAACAACTCATGGGCCCTTTATGAATGAGAAGCATGGAGCGGCCGTCATCCAGTCACCAGGGAATGTGACGTCGTCGGCCCCTTTGTTGGCGGAGTCACATGGCCAGTGACGCCTGTGCTGGATGGGTGTGGTGTGTGTACAAACCTGCCCTCAGGGAGTGGCTGTGACATGCTGGCGACTAGACCAGTGACCTGCACACCACCAGCGAGTACGCCTGCGATGGGTAGCAACGATGCCCCTCCCCCCCCCCCGGTGCGTCATCGGAGTGGTCTGGCCTGCCGTACGCCGAACCAGCGCAGGGCTTGCCACAATGACTCGTGGGCTCTGTGCGTGGTCCAGTCCATGTCCGGACAAGGAAGTGACTGATGGGTGTGTCCCTGTTGTAGTGTTCACGGGACCAGCTACACAAAATGCAATGTCGCACTCTCTGACTCGCATCCCACAGGATGAACATCATTGATGCAAGGGAAGGCCCTGTCCCCATATTCATCCACACATCCATACCTGAATTATGTAAGATATGACACAGTAGTGCGTCACTGGATGTTTATTTGCACATCAAGTGCAGTTATGCAGCTGGAGCGGTACAGGGCAATGCCGAGCACACTATAGAATATGGGCCCGTGGAGGGCCAGCCAGAGTCCATCCGGGGATGACATGTACTGCGGAAGAGGAAGGGTACAGTCCGCAGTCTGTCTGCCGTGTCATTGGTCGTCGAACAGGATGTGGCAGTCCATGTTGCTGTCCAAGGTGAGTGCCTCGGAGTGTATCGGGGGTCAGTGGAAGGTCATGAGGCCATGTGCGGCACCAAGCAGAAACAGGCCAGGTGGCGGAAATGAATGCTAGTGCCTCCTGATCACAAACCCATCCACATCCTTGGATGTGTGCACTGCCCCCCTGTGGGTTTTGCAGTCCCGGCTGCGGCATTGTGTGCCACTGACACGAGGGGCCTGGGTGGATACGTCTGCTGCACTGTGAGGCACTGACACACCAGGGGGCGGGGATGTGGATGGTGTGGGGGCAGCAGCATTCATCAGCACCACGCCTTGTGGCAGCAATGCCATGATGGAGGTCTGCAGGGCATGATAGATCCCAGCTACATTCCGATGATGTGCAGTGGAGGCTGCCATCCTTTCCACCTCCATACCCACCATGTCCTCCATGAGCCTCAGCATGTGTGCCAGCTCACGGCTGGTATCGCTGGAGCCACTCTGAGCGGACAGCTGTTCTACTCTCCGCGTCATGACTCCAGCGATGTCAGTCAGGGCTCGTTGGAGTCCATGGGTCAGACATAGACACCCAAGGATTGGCAAAAGATAAGACCCGAGTTGAGAGTAACACCAACATTTTTTGATAATAGTGGCAGGGCAGGGAGTGGGCCAGAGCCAGTGATTATGAAATAGAGGCCCATATTTAAGGATGACTCACTGGAATAAAGCTCAATTTTATCACCATTCAAAGGGTTACTAATCATCAAACTTGAGAATGAAACAAGACATCGCTGACGTTTAAGTGAATGTAAGAGTTACTACAACTTGTTTCACCAAGAACTGTATATCAACTGCTGAGTTAAAAAAAGGATTTGTCAAATCATTCACAATGTAAAATAAAAGGCCTACTTTGCTAGGACACTTAAAAATCAATAAAGTAAGCCTACTGGCTTTAAAATAAAGATAAACATGGCCATGAGTAAGTTCTCTGTATCAGAGGAGGAATTGTTCTGTTAAGACACAATTTTACCCTAGGTTATCAAGTTGTCACCAATCGGACATCAGGGGACAGTGATACTGATGTCTAAGAACAGGTGGAACGTTAGGTAGTGTCATGACTCATGTGTCCAATATCAAGACGAGCAGAGAAGCTAACCCCACACCATCCAACAACTGAACGTGGCTCCTGAAAAAAGCTGTGTTTCGACTTGTGCAGCACTTTAATGGGTTTCAAGCCCTTATCACCCTAGATAAACATGCCGGGGTCCCGGACGTGGAACTGCTGGCCAACATACCTGAAGAATCAGTAATGATAATAATATTGTTGATTTTGGCGACCAACAGAGTGAACAAAAAAGCAAAACAACAGGCACAGGTTCTCCCATATCAATCACACACACTAAAGCTATACCTTGCATCCTTTGGCATTTAACATTGCCTTATCAACTTACATACCAAGTCAGCAGCAAATTCAAAAGGTTCATGAGTACCGTAAAGAAGGCAATGGTTTCTGCAAACAAACAAGAGGTTCACCTACAAGGCACATGCTTTTCCAAGTCATGAAGGAGTACTGATCCACTCTTCACCAATCGACTTACGGTATCTCTGCGACAAGTCATTATGATATAACATGTGACTGGCACCATCCCTGTTGGCTCCAACCATGCTGTCCTAGTTGGCACCAAATCCAGACAGACCGAAGTCATGCAGGCTGAAGGCAATCGGAAGAATGATGTCAGGAACAGGCATAAAAGGGTGTCAAGACGATGAGCCTTATAGAAAAGGACTCAGTGTTGGTCAAAGGCAGTCATCCAAGCTAGAAGTTTAGAAAAGCTTTTGACCCTCAGTCCGTGGCTATGATGACTGCAAAAAGGCACTGACAACTGTCATAGTAAATGACATCGTTCATCAGCCTTAACTGTAATGTGCCAGTCATCAGGAATTTCGAGACAAAGGCAAACACGCTTTCAGTCAACTCCAGACTTGTTTGTTACCAATATGAACGATCAAAGTGTGAGCATGAGAGTAATAGGAGACGCGGAGACAGCTCCAAATGTGAACGTCAATCCCTGACCAAGTTAATAAGATGACCAGTGAAACAGCTCGGAAATGGGCCAACGCAACCTGGAAAGGAGTCCTAATACCACTAAAGACCACCCTTTACTGCCTCGTGCAAACTGTGTGCTGTGACCCCTGGCACAAAGATGCCTATCTGGGACACTGTTGAATTGTTTATTTTGCTTTTGTTTGCCCCATTGGCAAGGGATGTAATAATTGTAGTGGCAGTGCTGTTTATTGTTCAAGAAGGGCTGTGGGGAGTCTCGGTTTTATTCAGCAAACACATGTGCCATAAGCCCAATAAAAGGAAAAACGGACCTGAGGCATGTGGTCCCGACCAAACAGATCGTATCGCTCCATTGCGCAACCCCTGCCAGAGTCAATATGTTAATGGCCTTGCTCATAACAATACAATGAGTTAGTGTGGGTTTTATTGCCAATCATCCCTTCGAGCTAGTGCTTTGTTGACAAAACCTCAATTGGGGCAATTTAGTGTTAGTGTTTGAAAAGTCACGACTAGCTCATTGCGTCATTTAGGACATGAGTCCCCTTGCAAGTTGCAGATAGGGCGTTTCAACTGCACACAGCACACAGCTCTCTCCTGCTCTCATCTCAAACAAGTGCCTGTGCGGGAACGAGATCCCATTTAAAACTAGACTATATGGGTAGATTATTAAAATGCACTTTGGGAATACTATTTTTTTAATAATTGACCTGATGACCTTGAAAAACTATAAAACATATGCAGAATAGCATTTTGAAGATCACCCCCATATGCAATGGGCGCAAACTCTGATTCAGACCCTCGAACAAGCTATAAGGGTTTTAAACTATCAGTCAGATAAAATGGACGTCCAAATTGATCTTGTAAATCTTATTGCCAGTCACATTTCAGGCGTAAACAGCGCAATAGATTTAATAACCACCCTCCTTTCAACAAGGGAAAATCTGGAGCAACAAAGACATACAAATAAAAATAAGTCAACCTGCTGTTGCAGTCCAATAATTGAGAAACTGGCAACCCTCCCCGAAATTTTAAAAGACGTCCTAGGGGCAGTAAAACTATTGTGCACTAGCAAGCACCTTACCAACCCCCCCAAAAAAAGCGTCGTTCAGAGAAAAGTGCAAATCAAACAAAAAAATCAACACAAGAATTAAACGATACTAACGACGAATTAGTAAAAACAGAGATCAAGACTAAATCTAACTTAACAGATGCCCCAGATAGCCCTGCCAAACAAGTATTTGAGGTTGCTAAACCAACAAAAAGGGAAAGAAAACACGCAAGAAAGGCTCGGCCTAAATACAACGAACAACCCAGCCTTGCAACGGAAAATCTTTTCCCGTTATTCACAGTAAAATCATCTAGGGAAAAGAAAAAGAATACTCCCTCCCCGTATCGGGTAGTTTGCCCCACAAGTGATCAACCTCAAGATTATCAGCTGCCCTACCAAAAGCAACAGGGCACTAGTCAATCCTCCTCATTTCAAACCTCTCCTCAAACTACACAAGGGGCCGGAAACTCCCACCCAAAGGACAAAAGAGTTCAAAAAGTCACCTCGATAGCCCAGCACCAAGGAGGAAAAACAGGAGGTAATAAAGGAGCGGGTCAAGAAAAATTCTTGTATACCTCGGGAAGTAGTACCCCGGGGAGAGGTAAAGGTCGGAGCATACAACAATGTGATTTACAACAAGACGAAAGAAATAAAGAGTTAGCACTGGAAAATTATAATCCTCTTCCAGTGAAGATGTTGGATCAGTTAACACCGCCCAAGCCTGAAAACTTGCTAAAATCAATTGCAGTAACGATAAGGGGAAATTCTCGCCTATGCAAACTTCTCAACCAGGACCAACGGGAGCCGCAAAAAAGGAAAACATTTCAAAAAAGCCTCGGAACTCCGAAATTGAGTACAGAGGCAACAACTTCGGATCCCTCCATGTATGTTCCGCAACGTGAAAAAAACACCCCATTAACCTTAATAACTGAAGGTGGAAGAAAGGAAAAAGAACCCCTCTTGCATACCGAGTACATCCAACCGGACGAGTTCGAACTGAAATTATCGTTCATACCAGAATATTCGTCAAAGGGAACACAAGACACACTAAACAGAGGAAATCTCTTGAGGCTGTTTAACCAAATCCCAGAATTAAAAGGAACCCGCTCCAGCGACCTAACTTCGGTTGAATTCATAGAAACAACCGGGCTGGGAACAGAAGAGACTTTGACAACTTGGTCCTCAAAGGACCTGGTGAAAAAAATAGTATCAATGAGCGGAAGGTTTGGAGAATGGGGAATTACGTTAAAGGCTTACGTACGCCCAAGGTATCCGCACACCCTTCTCAAAAACCCAAATGAAGTGAACAGATCGGGGAAAATCCATCCAACATGTGTACGTGGAGCACGTGCCAACTCTCCAACAGCTCCCCCCAGCAATAACAGAAATGATACAAGAGAAAGCCCCGATAGGGCAGCTCACAGGAATCTAGGGACTGGTCCTGGGTGCCTAGATTATTAAACAATAAGCATCCCTAACCAAGCAAAGATAAGCAAAAAAACAGAGAGGAGGACGGCCCTCAGAGCGGAAGACGCGTGCACAGTCAATATCTCGCTCTGTTCGTGGAACATTCACGGATTTAATGATATGGGGCAAGATCAAGAAACCAAACTATTTTTTACTCAACACGACATTATCCTGCTCCAGGAAACCTGGAACCTGGTTGCAAGTTCAATTCCAGGATTCACAGATCATCACTGTATGGCAGAAAGATATTCACGCTTCAGACATCCGAGAGGGGGCCTATCAACATTTATTTCACACAAACTGAACTGGGCAATGGAAGAATTAGACACTGGGGTCAACTGGATCCAAATGACCAAAGTAAATAGTAACCAGACGCCCAACGAATCAAACTGGCAACTTCTACTAATCAATGTTTATATTCACCCAGAAAGAAAAAAGCAGAAGGGAAAATACACAATTTTAACCAAATTAATAATATCAATGCAGAGAAGCCATGAGAACTGTAAATTATTGATCTCAGGAGATTTTAACAGCAACCTTTTAGCTAATCAGTGGGGAAGCAAAAGAAAAGCTACTCAGGGAACAAGAGCATTTGTGAGTAATTTAGATACTCTCGACCTGACAATTCTGAATGGAAATGTTATGGGGGACAGCCCAGCTGCCGTAACATATTTGAGTGGAAAAACCTCCTCAACGATAGACTTCATAATTATTAGTAATAACATGCTCCCACAAATTAATAAACTCAGTATTACTCCACGAGCCGAAAGCGACTGTAGGAAGGTGGATATCTGACTATGGTTACCCCCAAATTTTTGCCTAGTGTCTAGCTGGTTTTTCGACTTAGTTGGCCTGAGATCCTGCCATTCAGGCTCTCAGGCTATCTGCTCTCTCTGTAAAATGGACTCCATGTACCCTAGGTACATACCCAATTGGTTGGATCACCCTGTCAGCCCCTGTACCAGTGTACACTAGGTACCCAGGGCATTGGTGTATCCAAGGCCTGCCAGGGGCTGAAGCATGTATTATGCCACCCCAGGCTTGGCCTAACAATCTGACACAACTGGCTGATCACTCAGCTGGGGTAAGTTGGTGTAATCACCTCTTACTTAGGTGTAGTATACCTATACCTAACCTTAAATGGGACACCTGGTAACCTATAAGTCACTCCTATGGCAGGCCTTAACAATCCTGAAGGCAGAGTGCTTGGTTCCATGTGAGATGGTGCTCTGGCATGAGCTGAGCCTGTCTGCAGTGGTCGGAACAACTTCCCTCTACTGTTTCCAGATATCGTCATACCATATACTCTTAAGTGCATTATGAACCTCGCGGTTAAATGCTATCTTTGGTTTGGCTTTATCAAAACATGTCGAGTAAGGTGTCATACGAATTGGAATACTAACCCCTCGCCAATTCTGGCGACGGGGTTAGCATTCCACCCTTCTAGAGGGACACGACATGTACAGTACCTGAAACCCGGGTAAAATCAGACATAGCCTCAGCTCCACAAAATGGATGCTGCCACCACAGACACAAGTCTGCCCTCCTGCTGCTGGGAGTCCTTCCAGCTTGGGAGGTGTGGACAAAGGGTTTCCTGCCAGGGGAGGTGCGAGCACCACCCCAGACAGGATTTTGTGTATTGGTCAGGTAGGGCTTGAAAGAAACCAGACATGCCTGTGGCTCACAAGGAGCCTCGGGGCATATGCCAGTTCAAACCGGTCCTGGGGCACACCAGTCCCGGGCCTGGGGCGAGCTGGACAAAGGATTGGGGGTGTAACCACCCCCCTTCCTGGTCCCACCCATAGGGAGGGACCTAGCAGGTAGTCCGGCCCCTAGAATCCGCTTAAAGGTAGGAGCTGTGTCCTAAGACTTCAGACATCCTGGAATCAACTTGAAACTAAGAAGAAGACGGGAACTTCGACGCTCTGCCGCACAGAGGACTGAAGCCAATCTCCCCTGTGGTCAGGGAGTGACCACCTTGCTAACGCAAGCACCATCCAGCGAATCAACGTCTGCTTTGCCGCCGCCTCCCGCCGGAGCCCGAGCCCAGAGACTGACAAGACCTGGACCTCCAGACCTCTCACCGCCCGATCCACAGTCCCTGCAAAGAGGAGACCCGTGGAGGCACCGAGACACGTGGAGCCAGCCATCTTGGAACGACTACGACAAGCTGACAAGTGCAACAACCGAGGCTCCCTCCAAGTTGTGCTTTGGGTCCTGAGAAGCCCAACCCTCGAGCAGCATCTGCATCAAAGGTGAGCCCTCCAGCATCTCCACGATCTGCGTGGGGCCCTTCTGCATTTTGCCACTCGACGCGCCTAACCGGTTGCTGGCCCGCTGGCTAGTGGCCATCTTGGCGACGAAATCTACGACAAACACCGCTGGTCTGGTTGCTCCAGACTGGCCCTTGCTCCCCTCCAAAGGAGCCGTTCCTCTGACCTTGCTGGTCAGAACCATCAGCTTAAACTCCTTGCCTACAACAATTGCTTTTGCCAAGGCTTGTTTGCTTCGATCAAGTCGCCGACACCGCCGACAGCGAGAGCCTGCGTGGGACAGCTCGTGACTCGACTCCTGGACGTCGTCGACCTTCAGGGACCACGTGGCTGCAGAGTCAAGCTACACCTTCCTTCCTGTTTGCACCCGACATCGCCTGGTACCCACCTGGTGCCACGCTGGTCACTGGCTAGTGACTGTGAACACTGTCCCCTCTGCTTACAGGTCTTCAACATCTCCGATCCACTCTTGGGTCCACTGCATCTCTCCCGGACCGACCGCCTGCAGCATCTTTGTCTTCAAGCTCAACGGAACAGATAGAAGAAACCCGACGCACTTTGAGGCCTATGCACCCGCTTCCTGTGGGTGAGGTAAAGCTGGTACTCCGGTGCCCAAGTGTAGTAATACATCTCTAGTGCCTGTGTTCCAAATCTTAAGTTCCTAGTTAACCCGGAAGATCTCCTTTGCAGTAACTTTGTACTTTTTACGCACCCATTGAAACCTATGGGAGCACGCGTGTGACTATTTGCTCTGCACACGCCACCCGTGGACCTCCTGGTCACTAACTGACGTTAGCTCCTTGTAGGCCCAGCGATTCTAGAGGCCCTAGGCCTTTTCCCTTTTCTGTTCGTGGTACTTATACCACTATTTTAGTATATGGTTCGAGTGGCCACCAGGGCCTATCCATATAAAGTGCAACTTCTGTGTATTCTGTGATAATCTTGTTTGACGATTTGTGCTCCTGTGCTCATAAAGAGACTAGGGGTTACTTTGATAAATAAATACATATATATTTTGAATATATATCTGTGTGGTGTCCTTTCATTGGTATAAAAGGGGGTTGCATTTGGTAAAACAGCTGGCTTAACACGCTTCACGAGTTTAGCCTCAAAGACTGCTTAGCCTACGCTACCACTAGGGCAGCTAGTCCGAAAAGGTTGACTTACAACCACACCATAAGGGTTGCTTGGCATGGTACAAGGTGATCACTTTAACTAGTGAGCATCATATACCAGGCCAACTTCTCACATTGGTGAGCAGCGGTTGGATTTGAGCTTGCTGTGTTTTACCATTGTAATCTCTTGGTTACCAATTGAAAGATCACATAGGTACCTATAGGTACATATAAAACAAGATTAGATATACTTAAGTTCTACTGAACTTAGTTGTTGTAGAGCAAAGGGAGTAGCACACCCTGACTACAACTACTAGATAGGTTTAGTAGGTAAACCCAAGTGTAGGTAGATTGCAACACATCCACCCACACTTAAGAGCAATGGCCGGGGCAGAGGGGTCCACTGTACCCATCTCTGTCGAGAGTGACCCCCAGAGGGCACCAACCAGCTTTGCTACCCTTAATCAGAATGAGCTCAGGCATTTGGCAACTCTTAGAGGCCTTAAACAGCCCAAGAACCCAAACTCTGCTGAGCTCAGAGAACTCTTACAAAATGATGAGAATCAGAGAGAACTCAGGAAAGCTTCCCAGTTAGCCCCCTTAGGGTCAGGAACAGGAGGCCCCCCTTCTGAAGATGCCACAGAGGTACCCCCTTTCAATAGTCACCCCTTAGATGGGATGCCTACCACAGAGGAAGAAAGTGATGGGGATACAGATGTGAGTGGGGATGAAGGGAGAACTAGCCCAGTGCCAAGTGTTATACTTGGCCCAGCTAAACTAAGGCTATTGGGGACTGACAGTGGGTTCACCCCATTGGATCTCCCCAGTGGACTTAACACAGGGCTTGGAAGGCAAAGGAATCGCTCAGGTGACTCCAATGCTTCCCATGGCTCTAGAGGCTCTCAAGGTCACTCCAGAAGGAGACTGACCACCCCTCAGAGGAGGGAACATGAGGCCAGAATGCAGGAAGCCCAGCTGAGGATCAGGAAGCAGGAGCTAGAAGTAGCCCTGATGGAAGAAAAACTGAGCAAGGCTAGGCAGCATAGAGAGAGTGGGTCTATACCCACTGGTGGCAGCAATGTCCCTAGGGACAAAGATAGGGTCTTTGACAATAGGAACCTGTCCAAGATTGTGCCCCCCTACAAAAGTGGGGATGACATCCACAAATGGATGACTGCTCTTGAGAGAGCCTGCAAAGTGCAGCAGGTTCCTGAAGACCAGTGGGCAGCAATCTTATGGCTCTCCTTTGAGGGGAGAGGCAGAGATAGACTCCTCACTGTTAGAGAAGAGGATGTCAGAAATTACAGAGTCCTGAAGAGTGTCCTAGTTGATGGGTTAGGCTTAACCACTGAACAGTACAGGTTAATGTTCAGAGACACCCAGAAGACACAGACTCAGGACTGGTCTGAATATGTGGAATGTGCCACTAAGGCTTTGGAGGGTTGGTTGCTGGGAAGTAAGGTGTCTGATTATACAGGATTGTACAATTTGATGATGAGAGAGCAGATTTTAAGTAATTGTCAAAACCAGCTTCTCCATCAACACCTGGTAGACTCAGATTTGACCTCTCCCCAAGAATTGGGAAAGAGGGCAGATAAATGGGTCAGGACCAGGATCAGGCCTAAAAACCAGGGTGGTGACCAAAAGAAAGATACCACCAAGCCTCAAGAGAAGGGTGGGGATAAAGAAAAAGAGAAACCTTCCTCAGGGCCCCAAAACTCCACACAGGGTGGTGGGTCCCAAGCTCCCTCCTCTACCACAGCTAAAAAGCCCTACTGCCATGAGTGTAAAACTCCTGGGCATTGGAAAACTGACAGCGGTTGCCCAAGGGCTAAAAACAAAACTGTTCCTCCAATTACTCCTGTCACACCACCTATTACTGTCAGCAGTAATCCCCCAGGTGGTGGGAGTGCCCCCAGAAATCTGGGTGGGTTTACTTGGGGAACACAGGGGGACCCTGGCTTAGCCAATTCCCCTACAGCAACCACTCTTGTCTGTGATGGTGGCATGGGGTTTGCCAACTTCACTGCCTGTCCCAACACTTTGGGTAGGTACAGACAGGAGCCCTACATCAATGGTACAAAAGCTGAGGCCTACAGAGACACTGGGGCTAGCATCACAATGGTGGCCCATTGGCTAGTTCCCTCTGAGCAGCTTTTGCCCAGTTTCTCCTACCAGGTGACTAACATTGATGGCAAACAGAACAGTCATCCCATGGCAGAGGTATGTCTCAGCTGGGGAGGGGTCACTGGCCCTAAAAGGGTAGCAGTGTCCCCAACCTTGCCTGTAGACTGCTTACTGGGGAATGACTTAGAACTCTCAGCTTGGGCTGGAGTTGAACAAGACACCCATTCTAAAATGGTAGGCCTTTCACAAAAGGGTAGGGGGGTTGTGCCATTCACAACCCCTGTCCAAATAGATTTCCTCCCTGAAAAGGTTGGAAGGGCAGTGGTAGCCACAGCCCAGGCACAGACAGACTTCCCTGTAGGGACTGGCAGAGCTGTGACAGTCACAGCTCAAACACAAACTGAGTGCCCCCCTGAAAAGGTTGGCAAGGCTGTAATGGTCTCAGCCTATACTCAGACTGACATAGGTGTAGTGAAGCCTGAAACAATGGATCACTCCACACAAACTGAGAGTAGTGGGGAGGAAGAAAAGTCTCCCTCTCCCCAGACATTAGGAAAAGGTCAGCCTCCTCAGGGATCTGACCTCACCCCTTGTGAAGGAACTGCCCCAGAGGTAGCCAGGCCTGGCCTGGCAGAGCCTCTGATGTCAGTGGCCCCTTCCAAGGTGGGATCCAGTCTGGTGCAGGTAGCCTGCCTCTCTCTACCCTGCCTCAGTCAGCCCAGGGCTGCAGAGGTCAGGGAGGCCAGTGGACCCCCAGAGGGCCCCTGTCCACAAGAACCCCCCCATCAAAAGAATGAGGATTGCCTGGCTAGTAGCCCTAGTCAGGTGATGGGTAAAAACATTCCTGAGGGATCTCCTTTACAGGTAGTTAGGGACCTCCCCCAGGGGGATTCTGTTGGGCACAGGCAAACATGGGACCTTAGGGCCCCAAACCTGACCTGTCCCTCCAGTAAGCCCACAAAAGGGACCCAGCCTCCAGCTTTAGGTAGCCAGAGGCTGACCCTGAGAGCACAGTGCAACTCAGTTAAAGAAAGAAAGGCATCCATGGTGGAGGATGATTGGAGGAAGCTGAGGCCTCACTTTGAGGACACTCACTTCAGTACTCCATCTCAACACCAGCCTTTTACTTTGCCAAGACACACCACAGGTAGAGATTCCCTATGGTGGAGACCCTCTGATACCCTTAGGGTGAGGGATTGCTTAGTGGACCATGAGACAGGGGGTAACCATGCCAGTGCTGGTTCCTCCTTATATGGCCACTTGGGCAATATAGGCTTACCTGGTCAAGGTCAGCCTTATCTCCCTTCGTTTGGGGGGGGGTTGTGTAGGAAGGTGGATATCTGACTATGGTTACCCCCAAATTTTTGCCTAGTGTCTAGCTGGTTTTTCGACTTAGTTGGCCTGAGATCCTGCCATTCAGGCTCTCAGGCTATCTGCTCTCTCTGTAAAATGGACTCCATGTACCCTAGGTACATACCCAATTGGTTGGATCACCCTGTCAGCCCCTGTACCAGTGTACACTAGGTACCCAGGGCATTGGTGTATCCAAGGCCTGCCAGGGGCTGAAGCATGTATTATGCCACCCCAGGCTTGGCCTAACAATCTGACACAACTGGCTGATCACTCAGCTGGGGTAAGTTGGTGTAATCACCTCTTACTTAGGTGTAGTATACCTATACCTAACCTTAAATGGGACACCTGGTAACCTATAAGTCACTCCTATGGCAGGCCTTAACAATCCTGAAGGCAGAGTGCTTGGTTCCATGTGAGATGGTGCTCTGGCATGAGCTGAGCCTGTCTGCAGTGGTCGGAACAACTTCCCTCTACTGTTTCCAGATATCGTCATACCATATACTCTTAAGTGCATTATGAACCTCGCGGTTAAATGCTATCTTTGGTTTGGCTTTATCAAAACATGTCGAGTAAGGTGTCATACGAATTGGAATACTAACCCCTCGCCAATTCTGGCGACGGGGTTAGCATTCCACCCTTCTAGAGGGACACGACATGTACAGTACCTGAAACCCGGGTAAAATCAGACATAGCCTCAGCTCCACAAAATGGATGCTGCCACCACAGACACAAGTCTGCCCTCCTGCTGCTGGGAGTCCTTCCAGCTTGGGAGGTGTGGACAAAGGGTTTCCTGCCAGGGGAGGTGCGAGCACCACCCCAGACAGGATTTTGTGTATTGGTCAGGTAGGGCTTGAAAGAAACCAGACATGCCTGTGGCTCACAAGGAGCCTCGGGGCATATGCCAGTTCAAACCGGTCCTGGGGCACACCAGTCCCGGGCCTGGGGCGAGCTGGACAAAGGATTGGGGGTGTAACCACCCCCCTTCCTGGTCCCACCCATAGGGAGGGACCTAGCAGGTAGTCCGGCCCCTAGAATCCGCTTAAAGGTAGGAGCTGTGTCCTAAGACTTCAGACATCCTGGAATCAACTTGAAACTAAGAAGAAGACGGGAACTTCGACGCTCTGCCGCACAGAGGACTGAAGCCAATCTCCCCTGTGGTCAGGGAGTGACCACCTTGCTAACGCAAGCACCATCCAGCGAATCAACGTCTGCTTTGCCGCCGCCTCCCGCCGGAGCCCGAGCCCAGAGACTGACAAGACCTGGACCTCCAGACCTCTCACCGCCCGATCCACAGTCCCTGCAAAGAGGAGACCCGTGGAGGCACCGAGACACGTGGAGCCAGCCATCTTGGAACGACTACGACAAGCTGACAAGTGCAACAACCGAGGCTCCCTCCAAGTTGTGCTTTGGGTCCTGAGAAGCCCAACCCTCGAGCAGCATCTGCATCAAAGGTGAGCCCTCCAGCATCTCCACGATCTGCGTGGGGCCCTTCTGCATTTTGCCACTCGACGCGCCTAACCGGTTGCTGGCCCGCTGGCTAGTGGCCATCTTGGCGACGAAATCTACGACAAACACCGCTGGTCTGGTTGCTCCAGACTGGCCCTTGCTCCCCTCCAAAGGAGCCGTTCCTCTGACCTTGCTGGTCAGAACCATCAGCTTAAACTCCTTGCCTACAACAATTGCTTTTGCCAAGGCTTGTTTGCTTCGATCAAGTCGCCGACACCGCCGACAGCGAGAGCCTGCGTGGGACAGCTCGTGACTCGACTCCTGGACGTCGTCGACCTTCAGGGACCACGTGGCTGCAGAGTCAAGCTACACCTTCCTTCCTGTTTGCACCCGACATCGCCTGGTACCCACCTGGTGCCACGCTGGTCACTGGCTAGTGACTGTGAACACTGTCCCCTCTGCTTACAGGTCTTCAACATCTCCGATCCACTCTTGGGTCCACTGCATCTCTCCCGGACCGACCGCCTGCAGCATCTTTGTCTTCAAGCTCAACGGAACAGATAGAAGAAACCCGACGCACTTTGAGGCCTATGCACCCGCTTCCTGTGGGTGAGGTAAAGCTGGTACTCCGGTGCCCAAGTGTAGTAATACATCTCTAGTGCCTGTGTTCCAAATCTTAAGTTCCTAGTTAACCCGGAAGATCTCCTTTGCAGTAACTTTGTACTTTTTACGCACCCATTGAAACCTATGGGAGCACGCGTGTGACTATTTGCTCTGCACACGCCACCCGTGGACCTCCTGGTCACTAACTGACGTTAGCTCCTTGTAGGCCCAGCGATTCTAGAGGCCCTAGGCCTTTTCCCTTTTCTGTTCGTGGTACTTATACCACTATTTTAGTATATGGTTCGAGTGGCCACCAGGGCCTATCCATATAAAGTGCAACTTCTGTGTATTCTGTGATAATCTTGTTTGACGATTTGTGCTCCTGTGCTCATAAAGAGACTAGGGGTTACTTTGATAAATAAATACATATATATTTTGAATATATATCTGTGTGGTGTCCTTTCATTGGTATAAAAGGGGGTTGCATTTGGTAAAACAGCTGGCTTAACACGCTTCACGAGTTTAGCCTCAAAGACTGCTTAGCCTACGCTACCACTAGGGCAGCTAGTCCGAAAAGGTTGACTTACAACCACACCATAAGGGTTGCTTGGCATGGTACAAGGTGATCACTTTAACTAGTGAGCATCATATACCAGGCCAACTTCTCACAGCGACCATTTGCCTCTCGTTTTAAACATGATTAAAAAAGTTAATCATACACAAAAAATTAAATCCATCATGCAACCGCCCGAAAAATGTATTCTCCGAAAGCTAAAATGGCGGGGAGTGGTACCCCAAGCCATTCAGGAGATAGTCATGGTTTTCGTGGCTAAACAGGGCTGCAAATCAGAGAATGATCGTGTTAATACCTGGGAGCATTTGGCTCAGTTTCTAGTTCATACATTTCCGGCCTCCTTGGGACGTACCCCAAGAATGGTGACCAGAAGCGATCCCTGGTTTAACCAAGACCTCAGAAATCAAAAAAGAGCGATCGCAAGAGAAGTGCAACTGCTATTACAAGAAGAAAAAATGGGATATAAAACAGGAAAAATGAAGCTGTATGTATTGAGGCGCACCTACAGGAGGAACCTGTGGAAAGCTAAAACAGCGCATAGAGGATCCATTTGGCTGAAATTATTATCCGCCAGTAAAAAGCCCAACAGCAGTGAGTTTTAGGGTATAATTAACAAGCTGTCAACTGGTCCAAAACTGCTGCAAGAAGCAGGAATCGGAGCAGACATCTGGACTGAACATGTGCAATCATTGTATAATAAGGCAGGGACGGGACTTGTAGGAAGGTCCCTTGGGGAAGATCACGATCAAAAAGAAATACAAGACTCCACCACCCCAGCTTATGTGGAAGATAGCTCACTACAATCAACGTCAACCATGTGCGGGACAAATACTCTGACAAATGGGAATGAGCTAAGAGGGCTTATACGGAAACTCAAACCCGAGGGAGCGGCTGGCCCCAACGGTATCCCTAACGCTTTTTTCAAGAATGACCCAGAGTTTTGGTCTTTCTATCTTACTCCACTCTTCAATGGGATTTACAACCAGTCCAACATCCCGGCTTCTTGGAGGGGGAATATCATTCACCCCATATTTAACAAGCATTTACAATGCAATAGGTCTCGCATTTACGCGAGTTTGAGCTATTCACATTGCAAATAACAATGCCTTTTATTTGCGTTTTCGTTTTTCAAACATAAATAAAAGGCATCGTCATTTACAATGCCAATAGCTTAAACTCGCGTAAATGCGAGACCTATTGCATTGCAAATGCTTGTTGTTCCTTTCACTGTAGCAGTGACCTGGTTTGTTTTTAAAAAAATATGACCTTTGGCCTCACGCTGTTTGTTCATTTGCATCTCACTGATGCTGGGAACAAAGAAATTGCAATCTTTACTGCCGATCTTAAAGCACTTAATTATCTTGTCCTGGTTTCGTTTCTCAGCTGGCGCAAACAAGCTGACACTTCACACTGTACCAGACTTTCTGTCTCTCTTTTTGTGAAAATAAAAGTCACATATGGCAAACAAAAGTACATGTTTTGCCTCCCCATGTCCCCAAACACCAACATTTTCTGGTGGTCTAAGCTCATGTAAAAAGTGAGATTTTAAATTTAATCCTAGGTTGTGCAACGAGCCAATAGCTCAAGACCTGCTACGTATGAAAAACACCAGCATTTCCTTTCTCATATAAAACAGCTAACTCACATTACACAACGTAAAAAACGCATACTGTTTAAAATCATAAAACATGTGCATTGTGTGATAATGTGCAGTTCAAATTAATATAAAAATAATGCCTTATGTTTTTATGTATATCTTCTCACAGAACACAAACAACAAGGAACTGCAGCTAGCTGGGCACAGGTGCATTGTGTGTTTAGTTCCCTTTAAAATTAATACAAATGCAAGTGCTGATTTTCTCACTGTTTGCCTTTAAACAACATGCACTCCCCAATTGTACTGTTTCTGTGGGTTTTTTTGGCAGTTTAACCCCAATTTTTCTTTTTTTTATTGAAAAAGTGCCGCCTAATAAGAGCCATGGCACCTCTTTCATCACAAATTAAGCTGTAGGAAAGCGGCTGTAACCAGCACTGTGAATGCAGCTGTGCCGCCTAATAAGAGCCCTGGCACCTCTTTCATCACAAATTAAGCTGTAAGAAAGCGGCTGTAACCAGCAGTGTGAATGCGGCTGTAGCTAAGCCACAATCAACAAGGAACTGCAGCTGGCTGGACATAGGGGGATTGTAAGTGAAGTTGCCTCTTAAAGTAAAATAAACACAAGTGTTGAATATCTCATTGTTCTGCCTTTAAACAACATGCCCTCCAGAATTGTATGCTTTCTAGGCTGCTTCTTAGACAGGCTAACACAAAACAATTCTTTTAAAATCTGCTGCCTAATAAGAGCCCCGGCACGTATCCTGTCATAAATTAAGCTCTATGAAAGCAGCTGTAACCAGCACTGTAAACTCGGCTGTAGCTAATGCCAAAACAAGAAGGAACTGCAGCTGGCTAAGTACACGTACATTAGAAAAGAAGTTGCTTTTCAAATGTAGTTAACCGTAAGTGCTGAATTTATCATTTTAGGCCTTTAAACAACATGCCCTCCCCAATAATACGGTTTCTATTTTGTTTCTTTTTTAGGCTAACACCAAAAAATTGTATTTAGAAAGCAGCCGCCTAATGCAAACCCCGGCAACAAAATGTACAATGGGGTACGTATAAAAAGTAAATAACGCACTAAGATGGACTGGTTTTGTGCTAAATAAACAACACGGAAGAAACAAAGTAAAAAAATACCGTTAATTATAGGCGGTTGATACGTGTCTGACAGCCCTACTGTAGCCACATCTTTGCAGCTACACACAACCAAAATTAGTAGCCTTAAATTAAAGCAAAATTCATTTGTAAAAATATGCTTCAAATTGTTTCGAAAATCGCTTGCACGTTGCGTTTTATAACGCGGTTAATATAATGTAATAGATCGACGTATGTTTTGTGAAAAAAGACCGCCCCCTAAAAGTCTAATGAAGTGTGAGTTATTGTGAATTTTCTGACACTTGAGAAAGGAAACAAGGCCAGGCTAATTATGCGTTCACAATCCGACCGAGAAAGATTGGAATCTATTTGTCTGCAGCCTCTGTGGGATGTAAATCAATGACGCACGGATTCCAAACGCTGCACAAGAAACGCTTTGAAGCCACAAATGGGAATCAAAATGGACACCTGGGAAAATACAATATAAATCACATATGGCGAACAAAAGGACATGTTTTGCTTCCCCACTTCCCCAAACACCAATATTTCCTGGTGGTCTAAGCTCATGTAAAAAAGTGAGACTTTGTAAATAGTCCTTGATTGTACAACGAGGCAATAGTTCAAGGCCTGCTGCCTATGTAAAAGATCAGTATTTCCTTTCTGGTATAAAACAGCTAACTCACATAACACATAGGAAAAAATGCATACTGTTTAAAATCGTAAAACACGTGCATTGTGTGATAATTTGCAGTTCAAATTAATATAAATGTAATGCCTTATATTTTTATGTATATCCACTCACAGTTAACAAACAACAAGGAACTGCAGGTAGTTGGGTACAGGTGCATTGTGTGTTAAGTTCCCTTTAAAATTAATAGAAATGCAAGTGCTGATTTTCTCAGCCAATAGGTCTCGCTTTTGGGACCTTATATGTATTTAATTATGCAGCACAATATCCTTGGTGCAATAAAATCAACTGTAGCATGGCTAAACACTTATAAGGTCCCAAAGGCGAGACCTATTGGCTATGCCAATGCTTGTTTTTCTTTGACATAGAAAAATATTTGAATTCTTCGGGGTGCTTATTTAAAATTAATAATTTCCCCCGCCCTACATCATCCACCAGAACAGGAAGCCTTATAAAGAGGTCAACCCCTTAACATAAAGCCATCTATAAAACATTCTATTTTTTGCGCAAAGGAAGGAAATGTAAGCAGCTCCTAGCACTTGAGTGATGCTCTCTCCCTGTGAGCGCTGACTGCACGCCCACCCCTCACACTGCAGCCTTGTTATTCCGGTGTTGTTATCTTTGCAGCAGTGGTCACACAAGCCTGGCTAATTGGACAGACCACCCACCAGCTCTTATCAGAAAGCGACATCTCCTGGTTCATCCACTCAGCAGAGCTGGCAAGTGGCTGGAGAAAGCCTGTCTCGTGCACACATCAGGCCCAAACCATGCAGAACACGGGGAGGGGGCTAGTGGGGTTACATTATCAATACCCTGTCTGATATGGATACGTGTTTCACATCTCCACATGCATGTAATAAATACCAAAGTGTGCAAAACATTCTTGGGATCTGGAAGAGCCGAGAATGGTTAGTGAAAAATAGAAAGAAGTACAAGGTAGGTGGCTCGGTTGCCATGCTGGGAAAGTAGAAGGACAAAGCGAGGCAAGGTAAGCTTAGTGAGCTAAGAGTAAGTTTAAAGGGAGGGAGAAGCAGAGAGAGAGCTAAGGAGAGGTAAGCAAGGTACAGAGCAAGAGATAGATGACGCACTGAAAGAGAGGTTGATAAAGTGAGGCGATGAGGTAGGGAGGGATGCAGAGAAGAAAATCTTATTAATGTCCCCATCACCTCATGAGTGGGCATCTGAGAAGGTGGGACCTGGGCCATTGCCCTCTTTGTCCAAGGCCACTAGAATTATGCGATGCTGCGGCGTTTTCCAAATAGCTATGGATTTGCCACATTGGCCACATCATCCATCATCTGCTGCATTGTCTTCAAATTTTAACAAAAAAATTATTTACAGCTCACTCGGATCAAAAGTTACTAAAAGCACTGAAACGTGTTTCTTTCCGCACAGTGGAAGGTCATTCGCCCAGCTGGCCACCATTCTCTCGCATACTTCTTTATTAGGGTGTTTTGATGTGCAGCATAATGTGCTTTTTCTTGCCGCATTATATAGTCATCTCTGTTGCATGATTTGGCCTCCCCGTAGCCGCATAATTCCCGTGGCCCCTGGCACTGTCTACGCCATAAAACACTTTTTTGAGCACGTGCAGAGAAGGCATAGTTGACAATGTGGTCTTTTCATAGCATTCGTGTTATCTGTCCTCTCCCACATAGATATGGGAAACAACAAATTCTATAAAAAAAACTGGGTGAGAGGAGATCGGAAGAGACTTGAAATGTGCAGGCGAGCCCCGGTCCCCGACGCCTACACGTGCAGCTGGTGCACAACTGCAACCCTGGGACAGGCCGGTATACTGCCTCCCCAGCTAGGGAAAGCAAACCACGGGTAACCGCTGCTCGCGATAGTGACAATCAACTAGAAACTGGAATCTTCTAAAATGAAACTGCCCAGCACGGTTTGAAGTAACATACTGGCCATGACTTCTTTAAACTGCTAATACGTGTAAAGCTGGACCGTGCACCCGAAAGAAGAGACCATGTACCCATCTATTATTGCAACTGATAGGTAAGCAAGGCGAACATTTGGGAGGGTGTCCGGCATTGCTTGTAAGGTGAGAGGTGCATATTTTATTCGTAGACTGTGATTGCCAGTGGGGGCCACCTGCACTAATTTTCTGGGGACCAGTCCGGGACTTATTTTCCTGATTAGACATTGAGCGCAAGCAAGAGGGAACAAGGAAAACCATTACATGATGCGGAAAGCCAAAGGGAAAGAAAAACGGGAAAAGAAAAGAACAGAAGACGAGAGACAGGCAATGAGAAAGAAAAGGAAGAAAAATAAATTGGAAAAAATAACAAAAAATTAAGAAGAGACATTTGGAGAAAGAAGAGAACGAGAGATAAATGATACATGAAATGAGAGAAGCAAAAAGATGGAAAAAGTGAGTCATAATCAGTTATGGTGGAAAGGAGACAACGAATGAGACGCTAAGCCAAAGAGCAATGAATACGAGGAAGAGAGGGGGAGTCACGTAATTGAAAACGGAACCAGACTTGAGTATAAGGGGGAGGGGACTCAACAAAGAAAAGAGTGAGCTAAGAGAACAATGCTATGACAGAAGAAACGAGGCAGGAAGAAACCGCGTGAAATATCGATGACTAAAACAACAAGCCCGGCGGAGCGTGGCGCGCGCGCGCTTGGGGGCGGGGGAGCGCATTCCAGGCGGGGGAGCGAACCCTTTGAAGTGCTCCCAAAAAGCGGAGTGCATGGCGGCACCAAGCACGTGATTGTGCGCGTGCTAGCAATGCAATCCGCTTTTTGGGAGCACTTTGAAATGCCCTTTTACAATAGTCTCGCCTTGCGATCGCTTACGCGATGGCAAGGCGAGACCTAAAAAGGGAGACCATCGTAAGCCTGGAAATTATAGATTAATTTCATTGATAGACGTGGAAGCAAAACTGTACGCCTCGTGCCTGTTAATTCAGTTGAAACGTTGGATGGAGGAAAAAAACATAATCCCAAAGTTTCAGACAGGATTCAGGCATGGTATGGGTACCACAACCAATTTCGTAACCCTTGCTCTTTTAACAGAAAAAGCGCAAAAAAGGAATCTCCGGTTGTTCGCTTGCTTTATTGACATCAAATCTGCATTTGACAGGGTGAGCAGGAGCCAGCTCTGGAAGAAACTTAAAGAATGGGGCCTGCCAATTACAACGCTCAACGCTATAATCGCCTTGCACACGGATACCTGGGCAAGAGTCAAGTTGGGCGATGGTTCGAGTACAACTGCAAAGCGGCTTAAAACAAGGTTGTGTTTTTGCCCCCAGTCTATTCAATCTGTTTTTATCTGACATTGCACCTTACATTGAAAAACCAGAGTCACATCCTCCGAAAATGGTCAACGTGCCAATTGCCATACTACAATATGCGGATGACATAGTTCTGTTGAGCCAAACTCCGATCGGCCTACAGAGATCAATAAATAACCTTGTAGCCTATTTGGACAAGGAACAACTGGAGCTAAACAAAGAGAAAACAAAAATAGTGCGCCTAGTGGATCGCAAGAAACTCAAGTTTAAATGGATGGTTAAGGGGGCAACCGTTGAAGAAGTTAGTTCATATAAATATCTGGGCGTAATAATTGGGCAGGGTGCAACTCATAAAGAACAAAAACTGGCACTAAAAGCAAAGGCACATTCATTAATTTATGCATATAAATTACTACGTAAAAAGATGGACTGCCCAAACTTCTCTTACTTGCTTAAACTAATAGCCGCCCAAATACAACCCAGTTTGTCCTACGGCTTGGAATCTTGGTGTGGCAAAGAAGCGCACCTATTGAATAAACTGCAGACAAAGATCTATTAAGCAGTCTTTGACTTGCCAAAATCTGCTTCGCCCTCCCAGGTCAGACTGGAATTCGGCCTCCAGCATCAGAAGTTCCGAGGAATGAGCTGTTGTATTAAACTTTGCTATACACTCCGCTCTTCTGACCCGGATACCTTGAATAGCTTATGCTGGGAAGAAATTAAGCTCCAGGGGGATCTAGTAACACCGAACTCCTGGGGAAGCTTTCTGAGAGAGTCCCTGGCCGAGATGGATTTACAAGCAGCATGGGCCAATGGGTTGGACAGAGGAAGCTTTGGTAAAATAGTAAACAGCGCAGCTAAAAATAAATCATTGTGGGCTGACAAAAAAGCGCTCACCAAGCGGCGGCACGGGTGGACAGTCATAAATTCTTACAGACTTTTGAGGCCACAACCATATTTATCCGTCCATTTTAGCTCACAGTTAAAAATGAGCTTTTTAAAGTTTCGAATGGCCGTGCACGAGGCAAAGGACTTATACCCACAGTGGAAAAAGCCATTTAAATCAGAGTCCTGCAGACTATGTGGTTTTAAAAAGGAAACTTTAATCCACCTAATATGTGCCTGTACAGCCGTTCTAGACCAAAGGAGACAGTACTTGAAATCTATCTTCAATGAGCTGAACATTTGCTCCAGTAGGCAAGCGGTGATTTGCTGGCTAGAGGGTACGTCGATCATACTGGCATGCCGTGGAATTAAATACATGAATTTAGTCAGTAGACTCTTACGGCAAGCCGACGGAGATTCTAAATAAAACGAGTATAACGACATCAACAGTATCCCCAATGGGTTTTTTACTTTTAATAATTCTGCTGTTCCAAGTTTAAAGTTGCTAATGCAAGTGTTTTTAAACTTAAATTTTATTGACAAGTGATGTGGATTTTATTCAGAACAACAAGGTTTCAGTTTATGTAATATTTATTTATTTGTTCTAGGGGGGGGGATTTGTAATGATTTTAAGTAATCAAACAATAAAAATGAACTTGGACTTGCTATCCCGCAAAAAAAATATATATACAGAATAGAAAGCGTATTTGGTAGGAACGCCCTTTCACCATGCCTCCTCTCCCCTGTTTGCTTTCTTTCCGGCCGGTATTTTCCATAGGTCAGAGGCAAAATATTGAAAATCGGTCCCCGAGCAACCACATACTTTTTCGGAAGAGTTGTTAATTTGCATTGAACGAAAATATTTTCCTCTCTCTCTTGCAGGGCTGGGCCTGGAAAAGTTTTAACCCATAGTGCTGGATTCTAGCAACGGTGTGAGAGAGGGCAGCCCCCAGGGAGCTGCAGGCACCATGGCTCTCAGTCAGGTCAGGGTAGAGTCAGGGCGTTGCCATGGTATTGGTTGTACAGCCTCATCCAGTCGCAGCAGGAAATGTCAGGCCGTGTTAGGCGCAGGAACGTAACTTCCACTGGTGCAGCAGGTGCAGTGGCACCGGGGTGCAGAGGGGCCTCTCGACCCTGATGATTGATGTATTTTATAGTTCAAACAGCAGCAGGGGGGCAATTCCTTTTCCTGCACTAGGGCCCCTGCAAGGAAACCGCGGTCATTGCTGCTTTAGCAAACCACTGCAAATGAGAAGTCTGCGCGGCAGCCGAGCAAAAAGGGAAATGGAAACAAAAATGCACATCAGTGAAACACGAGTTTATGTGAATGAAATGCGGCATGCTAAACGAAATTAATGAAATACTAATTGTACCGCACAAAACGATAATATATTGTGATAGGAATCGAGATGAGCGCTTCGAGTCCAGCGGTTTTCATCTCAAACTAGAGTGTGATGACTTGCACTCGGTGGATGGCTCTTATAAAAGAGGGCTGGACTATAACTGGAAATCCCCTTGCAGAAACAACACGCTGCTCGATGGGGGTGTCTACTGTGCTACACGATTCTTAGGACGAAATAGGTTTTCTGTTCAATAGCCACACCCTTGCTGCTCCCACCCTTTCTTTTCAAATCGGACGCAAGATGTGTGAAGAAAGGGGAGAAAAGCAAACAATAAGATGCACTCCAGCCCTTTTTTCTCCCAGTAATATAAAATACGGTAGGGGGCGCCTGACAGCCTACCTATAAAGTATGGAATGGCTACATCCCAAGGCAGAGGGACCCGGGTCCGAAGCAGGGCTCGCATCTCACTGCCTCTTCCAGCTTGTAGCGCGGCAGGCCTCGGTCGCAGTTAACTGTAGGTAATCAATTAAAGGACACGGACACTCCAGTTAGGTTATCTGGGTTGCTAAAGACCACGTGCAGTCTCGCCCACGTTTATTTATCCCCTCGGGACGAGCCCGCCCCGAGGGGTGTGTGGATGCGTGTTTTAGCGCAACATTGTTTAAGAGAGTCCGGGTGGCTCTCTACATCCCTCCTTCATTTTAGTTCAGAGTCCCCTAGTTCACCCCGTCATGGGGATGTATATACATAGTCCTTCAGTCTCTGACTTGGTGCAGGATTAGGGCGGAGGCCATATCGCTGACTTCTGGTGGAGGAATCTGGAGACTGCCCGACGGGGTAGCCCAGGAAGTACCGGCGACTGGACCCAGATCAGTTGGTCTCTGGTAGTCCTCTCCACCTAGAGCTGCCGGCTGCCCGCTCGCCGGAGGCGACATCCCTCCGCCGGGGGACGCTGGGGCACCAATCTCCGTCAAAGGGCACGGCGGCTCGGGCTCTTCGCCATCCATGCCCGCTTCCGGAACCACCTTGAAACTCGACACATTCCTTGTGTCTTGCCGTGATCATGGTCCCTTGCACCTCTGTCACTGTCCACACGTCTGGCTCATAGGGAGTTCGGAACTTCCATCCGGGGTGCCGATCCTTGATGACCACTCGGTCTCCAACTCGAACCACGGTGTCTTGGGCTCTGTGGGACTCACTAGCTTTCCTGTTCGTTGCTTCTCTCCTTGCCTGAATGGCCGCCCCGTCTCTCTCAGCAGGGGCCCATCCTGGATCGGACGGAATGCTGTCCCGCGGGGCTCGCTTGAACAGGATGTGGGCTGGAGCGCATTTGGTGGTGCTGTGTGGGGTCTGGTGATACACCCCCAGAAACTGATCTAGAGCTGCTTCCAGGTCTTCCTCATTATCCACGGCAATCCGCAGTGCTCGATTGAGTGTTCTCATCAACCGTTCCACTTCTCCGTTGGCTTGGGGCCAGAGGGGTGTGATTTTCCGGTGTCGGATCGCCAGACTTGCAAGGTATTCTTGGAACTCCCGCCCCTGGAATGGGGGCCCATTGTCCGACTTGACTTCTTCGGGCAGCCCCATCGTTGCAAATACCCTGTGCAGAACTTTCTTGACATGAGGGAACGCAGTGGATGCTATTACCTCAACTATCGGGAACTTCGAGAAGGAATCGACCATGACCAGCATGTGTCTGCCGTCCGGGAAGCTCCCGAAGTCAATGCTGAGATGGGTCCACGGCGTCTTACTCGCTTCTTCGGTAATCACTGGAGCTGGAGCCGGATCCCCTCCGGTGATAGTGCAGGCGTGGCATTGTCGAACCATTTCGTCTACTTTTGAGTCCATCGCCTGGAACCACACCTTGTCACGGAGCCGGGCCTTAGTCTTGGCCATCCCCTGGTGGCCTACATGCGCAAGCGCAAGGATTCTATTCTGGAGGCTTTCCGGGATCACAATGAGACGCCCCCTCAGAATGACTCCTTCTTCTCCCACGCTGAGTTCACTCCGGACCTGCCACAGTTGTTGGCGAGCATGGCGGACCTCTGGTCGCAGGGCACGAACTCCGCCTAGGAAGCGGGCCCATCCGTTGCTGTCTAGTGCTCTGTGGACGCGGGTGAGGGTGGGGTCTTCACGAGTGGCTTGACCGAATTCCTCTAGTGTCATAGCTTTAGGACATGACCCCTGCGACACCATGCTGACAAAAGCCTCAGTGTTGCACGTATCTTCCGGTATGGCGGCTGGTGGGGTTGATTCCGGATGCCAGGACAAGTAATCCGCGGGATTGTGAGCCCCAGGCCGATAGATCACTTTGAATTTGTACGCCTGAAGCTGCACAGCCCAGCGTTCGATCCTTGGCGGTGCCAACCTTGACAACCCGGTGAACAGGGGGAGTAAAGGCTTGTGGTCTGTCACGACGGTGAAGTCCTGTCCGCACAGATACAAATGGAAGTGCTGGCATGCCCATTTGATGGCCAGCGCTTCTCTTTCGATTTGGGCATACCTCGTCTCGGTGTCGGTGAGCGCCTTGCTGGCATACGCAACGGGCTTCCATACTTCGTGACCATGTTCCTGTAAGGGGACAGCACCGAGGCCCACCGGGCTGGCGTCCACAACCAGCTCTGTCCTCCTCCGGGGGTGGAAGTATGCCATGATCGTCTTGTCGAGGAGCCCCTCTTTGATATCTTGGAACGCCTTGTTGGCTGCCGGTGTCCACTCCCACGGGTGATCGTGGTGCGTGAGGGCGCGTAGTGGTTCAGATATAGCGGCTAGCTTGGGGATGAACCGCCCACAGTAGGTGGCCATCCCAAGAAAACTTCTTACTTCAGTGGGACTGCGCGGGGTGGGTGCAGCTCGGATGGCTTCAGCCTTTTTCGGGTCTACCAGTAGCCCTTCGCGAGTGAACGTGTATCCAAAGAAGTCTACACTGTCCTGGTAGAAAGAGCACTTAGCTTTGTGTAGCGTCAGCCCGCACTCTGTCAGTCTCCTGAATGTGTGGCCCTCAGGTGTGCGTGATGCTCCTCCAGAGTGTTGGAGAAGACTAAAATGTCATCGCTAAGGTTGATCACTCCTTGCAGTCTGGACAGGGTCTCACGGATCGCATTTTGGAATACCTCTGCCGCTGAGGAGACACCGAAGCTCAGCCTTTTGTACCGCCGGAGGCCGACGTGGGTCGAAAAAGTGGTGATGTACCGACTACTGGGGTCCAGCTCCAGCTGGTGGTAGCCGGCGTTTAGGTCCAGCTTCGAGAACCATTTGGCCCCGTTGAGGTCCGCCACGATGTCGTCCATCGAGGGGGTGATGTGCCGCTCCCTCTTCACCGCTGTGTTGGGCAGCCGCATGTCAACGCAGAGTCTGATGGCCCCTGGTTGTTTGGGCTTGGGCGCTACGACCAGCGGGGACACCCAGGGGGTGGGGCCGGAAACTTTTTCAATGACATACAGCTCTTCGAGCTTCCGCAGCTCCTCTTCCACTTGCGGGCATAAGTTGAACGGCACCCTCCGATGTCTGAGGGCTACCGGCCGTATGGACGTGTCTATGTGCAGTTTGAATCTCTTGCCCTTGAGTTTTCCTAGGCCGGTGAAGAGTGTTGGGAACTCCTTGAGTATTTCCTCGGCGTGGGAGTCATGCACTTGGTTCGCAAAGAACACTAGACCAAGGTCTTCTGCTGTGTGACAACTGAGCAAAGTCCCTTTCTTGCCTTCCGTGACATGGAATTGCGTCTGCGTCGAGTATCCCCCGCTGGCGATGGTAGCGCTGATGACGCTATGGAGGGGAAGAAGGTCCGTTCCTCCGTACGTGTATATTCGCGCCTTGGATGGCGTCAAGGGGGGTCTCGGTGACAGACGGTCGTATTGATCGGAGTCCATCACATTGACCGACGCCCCCGTGTCGATGAGGGCTTGTATCTCCGTGTCTCCCACCGAGACTGAACACATGGGCGGCGGCCTCCGCCGGGAGCCTGTCCTACTGACATACGATACTACGAACACCTCGTCGTCTTCGTCCTCATATATCGGGGCCCGCGACTGTGGCTGATGTTCCATGCTTGGTAGCGGGTCCTCCTGCGAGACCTGGCGCACTTGCTGTGGCCCGAACCTGGGTTTCGATGACGGTTGTCTGAAACACCCACCCCGGCACACTCTGGCATAGTGATTCATTCTTCTGCAGCGGGAGCACGCTTTCCCTTTTGCCCCGCAGACTGCCGTTGCCGGGTGGTCATCCCGCAGTCTCCACACGAACCCCCGGTTGCAGGTTTGGGCGCTGGGCGAGGTGCAGCAGGCCACCTTTGAATCGCTTCCACCTTTTCTTCCTTGATGGGTGCGCTCTTGAACCCCAGTCCTGTGGCTACGGGCGCGTGGAGGGCCGCTTCCATTTCTTCCGCCCAGGCATCGGACAACTCATGAGACCGTGCTAATACTAGGATTTCATCCAGCGAGATCCCTGGCTGCCGGTGAATCAGCTTCCGTAGGAGCTTGGAGCGACAGCCTAAGATGATCTGATCCCTTATCTCCACTCTTTGGTCCGTGAATGGGCACGTGCTGTCCAGCAGGCGCAGACGCTTGTATAACATATCGACGGATTCAGTGTCAGTTTGCCACGCCCTCCGGAACTTAAACTTTTCGAAATCAGGGTTCAGCTGTGGATCAAAGTGTCTATGCAGCGCAGCAACCGCTGCGTCATAATCATCCTCATTCCCTGTGTTGGGAAGCGTGTCGAACAAGTCGTAGATTTCAGCCCCTCCATAATAAATGAGTAGTGACCGCTTTACTGCCCCATCGGTTTCTCGAGTCCCTCTAAAATAATGGTTTAGTCGCCCTACCCACGCTTTCCATCTCGGGGCGCCGGTAGCCGGGTCTGAGGTTTCGCTGAATGGTGGTAGGGGTGCCACCGCGGTGTGGGTGACCACCGGTGGCGGTGGTGGGTTGTTGCCAGCACCAGGATTGGATCCGCCAGCTTGGGGTGCACCTGCACCTGTCGCAGGCACTGTAGACATCGTGTGATTTCACTGATGGGACCTGTGGGTTTGCCAATGCTTGTTTACCCTGTGTGGTCACTCCCTCACTTGGTGCTGAGGCTATGCCAATGCCTGTTTGGTGGAATTTCCGTTGGACCAGTGGGTTTGCCAATGCTTGTTGATCCAGACCTCCTCTCCCTACCCTGGGCCTGATTATCCCCTCTCTCAGGGCCTCAGATGCTGCACCACGCAGTATGATTCAACAGTTCAGGCAGGCAGGAGAAGGACAGCCCTGCCGAGGCCCCTTCCTCGAGATCGGCCGATGCAGTCCAGGGCCAGCACGAGGCGAAGCACTCAGGTGGGCCCCAGAGCGGGGGCAGCAATCGGGCAGAGCTCCGATGAAGCGCCGGGGCAGCCACTCACCCCTCTTCACAGCGCACGGCGCTGGAAGCCTTCAGTATAGCAAGCAGCATGCGGGTGGGCTCCGCGATCGGCAGGCCTCTCAGGAGGCGGTCCGCCTCCGGCAATACGCGGGTGGGCTCCGCGATCGTCAGCTGTAGCAGGTGAGCAGCGGGAGCGTCAGCATCGCGGGTGGGCTCCGCATGCTCCCTGCGCTAGCCGGGCCGTCTGATGAACACGCAAGGCACGACCGGCCTCGTCGCCAGTGTAGCGCGGCAGGCCTCGGTCGCAGTTAACTGTAGGTAATCAATTAAAGGACACGGACACTCCAGTTAGGTTATCTGGGCTGCTAAAGACCACGTGCGGTCTCGCCCACGTTTATTTATCCCCTCGGGACGAGCCCGCCCGAGGGGTGTGTGGATGCGTGTTTTAGCGCAACATTGTTTAAGAGAGTCCAGGTGGCTCTGTACACAGCTGACAAGCTATAAAGATCGCCTGCACACTGCTCCCGGCGATCCCAACGGGACCTTCTGCAACTCATAAAGGGGCTTCTCAGAGTGCGCCCCGCAAAATGCAATAGGGTCTGTGTCTTGCAGCTCTCCTGTATAGGGGTCACATCACTCCTCGCAAAAGCCCTCCTCGCGCCGGCCAAAGTAGACAGCAACCGCGGCTGGTTTCCACAGCTGCCCTGCCGTGACGTCAGCGGGCACCCCGAAGGACCAGCCTGAATCGTCTCTCTTTTCGTACTGCTGTCCTTTCTCCGAACAGCTCAGATCTGCCCTTGCTGTTTGCAGACAGCTTCTGAGGTGCGGGGTCTCTCCTCGCAAACCTTTCTGTGAACGTTTCACAGACCCTGCTTAGAGCTTCCAGGGCTGCACGCTCCTCGTAGAGCCCTCCTCAATCACTTACCTCTTCTGTCAAGTCGCCGTGGCGGTAGCTCAGCCTCCGCAGGATGTCCCCGGTTTGCCAGTAAAGGGCTCGCCCACCACGGGACGGGCAAGCCAACTCACAGACGTCAATTCATTTCGCAAGCTCATTTTCTGCTCGGGCTTATGTCGCAGGTCAAACCTCTTCCCCGAATTAATAAACCCAAGGCAATTTTTCCATATCCACATCAGAGAAGTTGACACATAGGCACTTCTAGGCGTGCTCGCTTTTCCACGAGCCAAAAGCTGACACAGAAAGAAGTTTGACTCGCTTGTGTTTTTTCTGACATGCTAACATGTAAATAGTGCTTACAGAGTAATTGAAGGAGGCCGTGTCCCTCCGCAAGTAAACAATCAAATCCTGGTGGGCGGAGACAGGGTGGCAAACCATAGTGTAATGATTGCCTCCGGTGCAATCATTACACTGTGTTTTGCATCAGCCATGGCGCAAAACGACACGCACCAATGAAAATTGGAGGTGGAGCCGCGAGACGACTTCTGGAATCGTATCGATTCCAAGAAGCTCTCGTAGGACGAGAGCAGCGCATGCGCTGCTCACGTCAGGCCGAGACCTAAACAGTAAGTGACAATGACTGAGATTGGATTTATGCAGCCAGTTAATTGTCCACTTCATTTTTAGGTCTGGCACAGCAGGTCTGGCCTGGAGACAGTTTTAGCTGTCTCGTCAACCTCGTATTTTCCAAAATCTCTCATAATACCTATACATATAAACAGGGTCCTGGTCACTGGTCGGTTCAAGTGGCATTCATATTTTTCTTCCGCCCACCATAGCATTCATGATTTGGTCTGTGGGTTGACCCACCTCAGCCGTTTGCTTTCTTTTGCTGTGAGTGGCAGCATTCTGCTTGCTCACATATGCACATCTACCTAAAAAGTGGTCCACTTAAATGCAGGGCAAGTAGACAAATCCCTGCTTTCATTTCAAGTTTTTTTAATGTCTCATTTCTTACATATTTATTCCACCTTTAGACTGAAGCATTTTTAATTTTAATGCTTAATTCATATTTTTGAAAACAGACCAAACCTTTTGTCTTTGCCAGTGCTTGTTGCATGTGAGGGACTGACACCAGATTGTCATTATTTTCTCTGAAACTGTGGGGGCGTCTTAATTTATAATTATTATTGTTAGATTATGTTAAAGAGCATTTGCTAAGTGCAGGTATACCAATAAAGTCGCCTATTGCTGGGGTAGACGGAGGCTGATGCTGTCAGAGTTATTCATAAACTTGTCGAAACAGCCCCGTTTTTTATGAATCCCTCATAGGACACAGATCTTACTTAAGGTTGGACACACCAACAGCAAGCTTTTACGTGGGTTCTAGTTCTATTCTTTGTAACTGAGTCCCGACGTCATATCTAGGTGATGGTTTTGTTGCACCAAGTGCCTTTCACACCACTGTCACAATGTATCGCCATTCCGTCAACAGTTAAGTCTAACTTTACGGTATACTGTGCTAATACATTGCTATTGTACATCTTGTAGCCCTGAAGAAGTCGTGGATTCATACCTTGACGAAACACGTGTTGGCTGGGCATCTGATCACCGATTAAAACCACAAAGAAAGAACACGCCATTTGACTACTATTATAGTTGTATTTGTTACATGCAATAATCCAAACTGTTGACATTATCACGTGTGCACAGGTCATCTGTAACACAGAAGATCTTACTTCAAGGTGGAATGTGTTCCAAGTGTGGGAAGCCAACAGAGAAAATCTGTCTCAGCTCAGTCTCTTTCTAAATGTGCTGATCTGAGCTGGTGGTTAGGGATATAGCACTGCATTTTGTTCACAAGCATTAAAAATGCAATAGGTCTCTCCTTTCATTAAGTTAAAGCCATTTGCTTTGCTATACAATACAATTAGCAAAGCAAATGGCTTTAATTTAATCAAAGGAGAGACCTATTGCATTTTCAATGTACAGGGACATGTGTTGGGCAGTGGGGACGGTTAAGTGCAGTGTCTGATGAATTACAAAGGATTTATCGACATTGGGAGGCTGATGAGCCGAGCGGCCCCGCACGGATTTGAGCCTGTGATCACGGGGTCTAACATAGATCTTTGCAAGTAGGTACACGCATTAGTTCGCTGAGCCAGCAAACCCACGGGATGCAGAAAGAAGCAAAAAGGGTGACTGGCGAATGGATTGAGAAGGTGGCAGCAGAATATGGGGGGGGGGGCAGCAGAATGTGGAGGGGTGCAGACGGCTGTGCAGTGGAAGGAGAGATGGAAGGGAGGAGAGGTGAGAAAGGTGCTGCATTGGAAGAAAGCACAGAGAGAGATAGTTATTAGCCAGCAAGGGAATGCTGGAGCCAAAAGAAGGCGAAGGGGGAAGTCACAGTAATGAATGAAGGCGAGGAGCGACTGCCCTGGCATGAGAGGATTAGTTTTAACCCCAGTTCACCCCATCCCACCCAGGTTAGCCAGCATTCATTTATTCCCTGCCTCTTGCACAGTGCCGCACGTTAGCTCAAGACAGCTCACAGCACTTTATTTCTATTCGTTTGCTGGGAGTATTTATAGCGCCCAGAGGTACCACTTCTTTAAAGCATAGCAACGCCCGCGGCTTCTAAGCGCTATACAAGATATCAACAAGAGGCTTTCAAAAGAGGAACAGAGGAAGGGAAAACGACAGAGTAATGTTCAGGACTTAACAGCAGCCCCATCCATTTCTGAAAACAAGTGCCTTTGCCTTCTTCCTTTCTCGCATAACGCAGCTTTCCTCGTGCTAGCTAGAACTCCTCTCTGCACTATCCCGGACATTCCCCTCCCCCCCACCCTGTACATTTCACCCTGCTGCCCCTCCCCTCTTCTGTTGCATCTCTCCCTGCAAGGTTGTCTCACAGCCATTCTCACATATATGGCACTCTGCACCATTCCAACAAAAGTGACAAGCGCCTTGAAGCCTTCAGGGAGCATAAGGTACACCAAACAACTCCTCTACCAGAGAAAAGCACATTGAAGCTGCCTGCAGAGGAGCACGCAGAGAAAGCACTAGGCAGGCATACAAGTGGCAGAAAGTGCTATAAACATGCTGATAAGACACGATGAATGACTCAGAAGAGCACACAAGAGCGCCATGAAGCAGTTTCCTCACATGTTGCATTACAGAGAACCGATCTAACTGGGGTCGACACATGTTGGGAAGAGACCATGTTTCCAGCCTTGGTCTTACATTTAACAGCCTCATATGTTAGTAACCTTCATGCATCTTGCTCTTTCCATCGCTACCGAACCTCTAGCGCTTGGGGGTGCCCTTTATCTGGCATAAAGCACTGCACAGATTACCCGCATAACACTACGACAGTCTTGGTTTGCTTCCGTTCTAATTTAAGATATCTTGGGATCAACACTAGTAGAAAGGTAAGTCGATCACAGGCGCAGTCTCAGCATATCAGAACTAGAAGTAGTCTACAGTGGCTGAAGGGAAAAGATTGAGACTGAGGGGTGGGGGTGATGAGAGATAGGGGAGATGGGGCTGGGGGAGTGTGTAAAGAAACCACGTTATTTTGTTAAAATTACCAACATTTTCGTAGACCCAACTAATAAGCAGAAATTATATTTATTAGGGGGTAACACCTTTGTTTTAGAAACCTACCTCGTTATCTCGTCATTTCATCGCCCCAGTAAACAGGACCCTGACTACTAACATACGTGCGTACATATACGTGCATACGTATATGAAATTTAGTGGCATCATCGTTTACGGTTTTGTTTGAAATTTGGCTAATAACCCATTCAGGGGGTGCTTTCATTTAATATTCCATATGTCTGACTGGGGGAAAGACCATGCCCGCTCGTGGGGGAAGCACGAGAAACAAACTTGTTACCTTTATGATTACCTGTTGCTCAACACACGAGTGAGGCAGGCCTCCCGCCCCCCAGAGGGCGCTCTACTGTAATGGATAACGGGAGGATTGTTATACAAGGCTGGCACAAAACCACACTTTAGCATTACAGCTGCCAGGAATGAAAATAGAAGGAGAAAGAAGCCTTTCGGGAGGAAAACAAATCAGGCATGCCTCCCACCCAGCGTGAAGAACACCCTTGCCTCCCCGCTGACCACTCCATGGGGCGACTATGTGAGAAAAAGGCGCGTAAAAAGCTTGCAGGAGAGGCCGTGCAACAGGCCCCCTCCTCTACCCCAGTTACAGGAAAAAATAGGCTACAGTTTGATACTTAAGCACTATTAATTCATGGCAATTGCAGACATATTCCAGATGTAAGTTACGAGTATCCGAATACAAAGTTACCTGGATAATGTAGGCCTGGCATGGCACCGTGTGGGAGGTCTGTGATAGGGTGCGGTGGGGGAGATGCATTGTAACAGTGAAAAAAAGCATGGCGCGGTCCCGAAAGCGAAAGAGGATCTCTTGTCTTTATGGGGCCATGTGTTTGAAACACATGGCCCCATAAAGATAAGAAAACGTTTACGGCGCACGGAAAGCAGGAGAGCCCGTCCAAGTAGGCCGTTGCAAACAGCCAAAGGGAGGCAACCTAAAACCCTCCTTTTCAATGGGAAGCCAGCGTTTAACATAAACGCTGACGCTACCCAATGAAAACGAGGGGCGCGCCTCGAGTCCCCTTCTCCAAACTTAGCTGATTACTATAAGTCTCGAGGCGAGGAGCGCATGCGTGCTCCAACGCCAGCCAAGACCTAAAAAGGAAAGCCGGGCTTTTACCGTGGAGAGATTTGAAGATTGTCTGTAGATGTTTTACATTGCAAGTACCATGCTTTTTAGGTCTCGCCTGACCCAGCGCTTTAGCGCTGCTCTCGCGAGAGCTTTTGTAAAAGGGGGATTTGGAAGTGCAAACCAGTGCTTTCAGGCCGCCAACTACAGTGCATGTGCGCCCGCCAACTACAGTGCATGGGCGCCGGGCGCGCGCACCATTTGGCAGCCTGCGTGATCATTTTGCGGCCGCTTTGATGTTCTCAGTGAGCCGCGCGGCCACTGAGAACATCAAAGCGGCCGCGAAAGTGCACACCATTTGCCACCCCCTCCCTTATCCCATTTCCTGCTTGTTTTTAATGCAGGTTTATACAGCGCAAACTCGTGCCGTAGGTACTGGAGCTCTTTAAATGAGCACAGATTACGTTACACAAAGACACATTCAGGCACGGGGAGATTAAGTCATTATTATGGTGGCCAAATGCTTAACTTCTTTTTGCAGGCAGCACAAATGCTTACGTTTATTTTGCAGGCGGCAAAGAACAAAACAGCGGGACGGTAAAGCACAGTGCTTGCTTCCTTTTATTTTCCTTCATTTCACGGACTCTCCTAGGACCACACCTCTAACTGTAATCGGTACATAGCGGGACGGTAAAGCATAGTGCTTGCTTCCTTTTATTTTCTATTATTTCACGGACTCTCCTGGTCCGTAATTTTTGTTGAATTTGGGGAAACACCAGCCAGCAGCTTTCATGTAACACGGCTGGTTTTTGATGCATGTGCAGTTTTGTTTTGTTTGAGTGTTTTTTTTTTTTTAATGCAGATTTATACAGCTCAAACTCGTGCGGTAGGTATTGGAGTGCTTTAAATGAGCACGGATTACGTTACACAAGAACACATTCAGGCACAGGGAGACTAAGTCATTATTATGGTGGCCAAATGCTTACTTCATTTTGCAGGCGGCACAAATACTTAACTTTATTCTGCAGGCGGCACAGAACAAAACAGCGTGACGGTAAAGCACAGTGCTTGCTTCCTTTTATTTTCTGTTATTTCATGGACTTTCCTGGGTTCCTACTTTTTGTTGTATTTGGGAAACTACACCATCACAGCTGATGTCAGCAGTGAGCGTCACAGACTCTCTTGGGTCCGTGCTTTTCGTTGGATTTGGGAAAACATGAAGTATTCTTTTTTCTCAACTTTAAAAAGGTAATTACATTTAGCATGCATTTAAAAATATGCGAATGCGATGGGGATTTTGTCTTTTTACCCCTTACTTTAGCAGTAACCTATATTTTTTTAGGAGCTTATCATCCTGCTGGTTGTTCAGTTGCATCTCACAGATGCTGCGAGCCAAGAGATTACAATCTTTACTGCAAGGCTCAAAGCACTTAATTAGCTTGTCCTGGTTTCCTTTCCCACCTTGCAAACACATGCCAACAGTTCACACTAAACCAGACTTTCGGTCTGAGTTTTTCCCCTAAACAAATGTCAATAGATTATAATCTATCAGCACAGTTACAAAATGAAGGTGAACTCGAAGTTATTTTAACCAAAATTGAAAACGTATTGACCAAAACCACATTATTTTTAAAAAAAACAATAGTACTTTTTTTTAGTGTGAGTGCGTTTGGGAATTTTATAAATTGGATATAACATGCTTCAGGGTCTATTTACACTTCACACGCACTGGCTACCGGCATGCGCGCAGCTTCTACGGACGCAAGTACAGCACAATGGAGTCCAGGTACACTGGCAAAGTGGTTTTTGAAGTGAACGTTGTTTCTAATTTAATTAGTGCTACAAGCATTGAATAAAATGATGGAACACATTTTGGAGTCGGTCCCTGAGGAGTAGATTGTGTGTAATCGGTACATAGCGGGACGGTAAAACACAGTGCTTGCTTCCTTTCATTTTCCGTAATTTCACAGACTCTTCTGGGTCCGTACTTTTCTTTAGATTTGGGAAACTATACCATCACAGCTGATGTCAGCAGGGAGCGTGAAACTTGCTGATGTATTTTGGCAGTGAGATATCCGATGGAACACATTTTGGAGTCGGTCCCTGAGGAGTAGGTTGTGTGTCATGCAATAGGTCTCGCATTTATTTGAGTTTGAACTATTGGCATTGTAAATGACAATGCCTTATATTTATGTTTTGGTTTTAAAATATATAAATAAAAGGGATTGTTATTTACAATGCCAATAGCTTAAACTCGCGTAAATGCGAGACCTATTGCATTGCAAATGCTTGTTAAGAACATGGTTTGCTGCACTGCAAATCTATTTTACTTGTAGAAAATAAAGTATGAATCGCGATTCGATAATCTACCTTTAACTTTCATAAAAAAATAATTTTATTAAACATGTTTTCAATCAAAATAAAATCCTCACCTTTGGATAAAGTTGAGATTAATAAAATGAAGCGTCCAATAAAATCTATGCTTTTGAAGGGGCTAATGCACTGGTTGTTACAGAGTCCCTGCGCGAAACCCCCTTATTATTCAGTGCATGGAAGTGACGACACTTGTTGTTAGACGTTTTATCATTTGAAAAGTCTTTTATATTGAATACTGATAGAGAACATCTTTTAGTGTAGCAAGCTTCAGCCATTTTGTATGGCCGCCTCGTGCTGGAGTGTGTTCCCGATACAGTAGAACTAGGCCTTCAGCATTTTGTACAGAACAAAGGCATCAGAGGGAAGCAAGGAATGCGGCCCGTGTGACTGTGCAGTCCTGGAATATCCAGCACTGGTTCTTAGTATGCAGAGTTTTACACACTGAAGGGTGGGCTTCCAGCTGCAGGTCCCGCTGGAGCCTAGCTCTTTTCTGTCCGGGCACTCTGCTTGGCTGGGGGTCTGAGTGTCTGAAACAGACACCCCTCCTCTTTCGCAGGCCGTTCCTCTTTGAACCAGGGGTACATGTATCCGTTGTAGAAATCGGTAGCAGAGAGTCTCTTCTTTAATTTGATCGTTTTGACCCCAACCCAGCCATCCTAGGAAGGAAAATGAGAGGGTTTGCCATGATCAATTGAAAGCAATTTGCAAGTTCAAAAACAACAATTTCATTGCAATTCGCATAACAGGATCATTTTCAAGAAATAATTGGGCAAACGTTTATTTTTATCGAGTCATGCGCACTGCAGGCAGTGATGCTATGATGTTTCTTTTATTATTCCTTTTTATGTCTGTTCCAACTGAGAGTCACTCAAAATAATTCATGGTTTGTACGGTTCTACTCTTTTTTATGGACTTTTTCTACCCTTATTGTTTACTAAACTGAGACAAAGCTTTGTGTCCAAAAATTCTTATTGTGCCACAAAAAAGAGGAAAAATTGAAAGAAAGAACAGTAATGAACATACAATGTTAATTTTCCTGAACAAATTTCATCATAGACAATATCAGAACTTTTTCATTTTGAATCACACTTACCCAGTCAGGGTTATCTTTGTTCTAATTTCAATAATGTAAAGTCCTTTATTGGAAAGCACTCGGTTTACATGTGTCGAAGGCTTGGTAAGGGACTGCAGAAGAATTATGTTACTTACCCTGTAAGCATTGGTTCTTGGCATGTAGAGCTGTAGATTCACATGACTTGCATCATCCAGCTTTCTAGTATTGGGTTCGGATGTTTGCAAATTGTTTTTCTTCAAATCAGTCTTTCCCAGTCACAAGTTGAGATTACTCCTCCTTTCGGTGATAATGTGCATGGGCATCGACTCCATTGTTAAATTGTTTTACCACAAAAGGATGAGAATAGAGTAAATTAGTGTAAAGAAAGATGTGCATGCATTGGAAATATGAATAAATGTATTACTAACTGCAACAACCATAAATGTCCAGGGAGGAGGGAGGGCGCATGTGAATCTACAGCTCTACATACCAAGAACAGATGCTTACAGGGTAAGTAACAATCTGTTTGAGGCATGTGTGCTGTATATATACATGCTTTGCAAAGACCAGCAGTTCCCAATGTGTGCGCTGCGGCACCCCGGTGCGCCATCTGAACTAGCCTGGGACGCTTCAAACAGATGTGCAAAAATTATATAATTCCATTATATTTAGGTCATGTTTTACCATAGCAGCCTATTCTCCCAACAACCACACGGGGGTGCTGGTGACCGCACTATCATCTCCTGATGGTCACATCCTCGGATTCCTCCTGCCTTGTTTTATTAAGTTTTCTTTTAAGTTCACCGCTGTAACTAACCCTGTAGGTAGGGACCACCCTCCATACCTGCTGTGACATTTCTCACACTGATCCAACAGGCCCTGTCTTCCTGGCAGCCTTTGAAGTGAAAATAAATTAAACTTAATTGTACCGCGGGACAATGACCTAACAGTGAATGTGTCCCCAGCCCTCCAGCCAAACATACTTTAAATGATCTACACAGATAACCTTGTGCAAAAGACTTGGGCAAAGTGGGGCCAACATTGTGACAATTAATATAGTCTGACATTTACCTGTGCCCAAATCGTTTCAAATAACAGAAAGACTGCTATTATCGATTTTCTGTGAGTGTTTGCTCTTTATTCAAATGTATGTTTGAAGGTTTCACTTTGCATTGCAAGTTATTTTGTGTCCATTCTCAGCTCTCCCTATTTTCTTTCTAATGATGTCACTACTTTGCAAAAGATGTTATATGACACACAGATTCCGCAGGTTCCTTACTTTTTACCATCCTCATTACCAGGGCTGTGGAGGGACACCAAAGTAGAGCGAGAAAGGATTCAGGCGTCCGGCTGGGATCTGAAATCAAGAGACTCCTCTTTTTGTTACATCGCTCTCAGCCCATGTCATGATGTTATGAGGTTTCGGATAAAATCAGGAGTTACAGGGGATCAGCTTTTCTTTGCATGCTTGTTACTTTACTTCTTTCTACCTCTTGTCTGGCCTAAAACAAGTATTGGGGACTTTAAAGGGACATGGGTGGCGGGGGGTGGGGGGGGAGGGGGGTGTCACTGTCACATCCAAGAGGGACCATGAAGCGCCTAGCACTTCTGCACCCTTGTAGAAGCTTCTGTGAATTGCTGTGTGCAACTTTATTGTGATGTGAATCTATACAAAGTGCACCCACCTTCTTTAACCTCAAAGATATATTGACATTTTAGGCCAATTTCAAATGGTCGTTATACGACAAAACTGTTATAGGAGGTGGTGACATCAGAGTTGCAATCATTTGTGCAATCCGTCAATTAGGTGAATGATCCTCAGGCTGGCTTCAGGCTCAACAAGAGCTCTATTCGGCATCATATGTATTTTGTGTGATCTGCATCTGTAGAATGACCAGGACAGTATTCTTACCATGGTTATCCTGCATTGGTTGACCTCTTTGACTGCATCTCACCCCCCATGCTAGGTCACCGCCTGGCACTGCCAAGGCTAACTTAGAACACACTGGCAGTATTTTGTAATGATTGCTTAGTTGGCATCTATCTGTCCTTCATTCATATCATCATTCACTAGCCTGCAGTGTGGAGTCCCCCAGAGTTCTGCTCTTCTCCCCCATACTCCTTAATACTATCCTCACACACCCATAACTCTTCTTAAACCATTGCGACTATTTACCCATAACTGTGGTGGTGACACTTCACTCTCTATCCACTGCCAACTGTCTGTGGTGCTTCTCCAGACTCCATGCTATCACCAGTGGTGCTTGACTCCTGTATGACTCCTCACACTCCACTGGTTTATGGTATCATATGTATGCTGCTGACTCCCAGGCACATCTCAAGGTTCATGAGAATCCTGGCCACTCACTGAAAGTTTCACACTGTCCATCCCAGGTTAGTCGTTGGGGCAGAGAGAGTGGTTATGCCTGAGTAGTGAGAAACCACAAGTCCTGCTCCTGGGGTTGGTATCTCTGACCTACAGATCTGTCTTCTGGCCTGAGTCCCTAACCACCAACGCCCCTCAGCCAGTGATAGAAGTCTGCAATTTGTATATAATGTTCAATGGTGAATCTCTCCTTTGTATCTGAAATCAAAGCGGTCTCCATTAGCATCTAATAAAAAAGGTATACTTTGATTCTGACACCTCTCCCTGAGTTTTCTAATCACCCTCGCAGTGGTGATCTCCTAAAAGCACCAACATATGTGAATGCGCACACTGCTGGCACTGTGGGGCCTGCTGGCAACAGGGAAGCCGTATGATTTTATTACCTTCATTGGCTTCATCTCAGTCATTTTCATGGAGAAAAATTGAAGTACTCCATAGGCCGAGCTTACATCCCCACCTGCTGAAAAAAAGTAACATAATGGGGAGCCACTGCCAATTGTCAATAGGTCAAGGGAGCCGTGGGTCGACAAAGTTTGGGAACCACTGGCATATACTATACAGCGGTACTCCCCAAAGCAGTGGCTAACCAGTGGATGTTGCAGTTATCTGAATTAGTGTCTTTAGCACTGCTTGCCCAACATTAGCTTGTTGACTTGCTAAGACATTCACACAATAATGCTTGGAAATGTGTGTGGTTTGGACCGTGTAGCTGCTTTACATATGTCAGCTATGGGACTGTTACCTAAGAATGCCACAGATGCTCCTATTTTGTGAGTAGAGTATGCTCTAGGAGGAATAGTTAAAGTTCATTTAGCATTAACACAACAAGTTTGAATACATTTGACTATCCACCTAGAAATGTAAGATTTCGAAATAGGATTTCCTTTATGAGGTGGAGCAAATGCAACAAAAAATAGTTTTGTTTTACGACAACTTTGTCCGGTTAATGTAGTATAGTAGTGCTCTTCTAACATCAAGCGTGTGTAGAGCACTTTCTGCTACTGAATCATATTGAGGATAGAACACGTGTAACTAAACTGACGGATTAATATGAAAAGCAGAAATTACTTTTGGGAGGAATTTAGGATTTGTACGAAGAACCACTCTATCTTTCTGTAATTGAAAGAAGGCTTCTTCAAAGGTTAATACCTGTAACTCACAATGCGCCTGAGTGAAGTGATGGCGATTAGGAAGGCAACTTTCCAGGAAAGAAATTATAACTGACAATAATGTAAAGGTTCAAAGGGTGGACCCATAAGCATTGTAAGAACAATGTTAAGGTACCATGCAGGTGCAGGCGGCTCTCTTGGTGGTATTATTCTCTTAAGTCCTTGCATAAAGGCTTTAATTACTGGGACCTTGAATGGAGATAAATGTTGTCTGTTTCGCAAATATGCCGCCACTGCTGCAATAAGTAACCCTATTGGTGTGTAGGCTAATCCTACTTGTTGTAGATGCAATAGATAAATTATATTTGGGATGGATGCATCAAGCGGATCAATTTTGTTATTTTGACAGTATGTGACAAACCGTTTCCACTTTGCTGCATAGCATTCTCTAGTGGTAGGTCTCCTTGCCTATTTCAGTATTGTCATACAATTTGGTGGTAAATTTAAATATCCAAACTCTATGACTTGAGGAGCCAGATCACTAAGTTGAGCTTCTTGGGGTTTGGATGTCTGATTTCTCCATAGTTCTGTGTGAGAAGGTTGTGAGATGCAATTTTTGATGTGGTACCACTGACAGTTCCAGTAATGTGGTAAACCATGGTTGACAAGCCCATGTGAGAGCTACTAGAGTCAGTGTGAGCGAAGTCTGGTGAGTTTCCGAAACAGCAGTGGAAGAAGAGGGAGAGGTGGAAAAGCGTAATCAAATATCCCTGACCAGTTCATCCATAGGGCATTGCCTATGGACAGATGGTGTGGGAATCTGTAGGCGAAGTTTGGGCATTATGAGTTCTCTGCAGTGGCAAAGAGATCTACGTGTGGGAATTTCCATTTCTAGAAATAGGGGAGGAGCATTCTGCTGATGAGATCTGCAATCTGGTTGTGTTTTCCTGAAAGGTGTTCTGCTAAATGAATTCTGTGATATATAGCTCAACGCCAAATGGTCAGAGGGGCGTGATAACTGTAAGGAATATGCTACTTACCAGTATGCATCTGTTCTTGGCATGTAGAGCTGCAGAGTTGTACACTTAGCATAGATCGCCATCTGGTGTTGGGCCCGGATGTTTGCAGTTTGTTTTTGTTCTTTGGACAGTCTTTGGAAGTCACGAGTTCGGTGACTCCTCCTTCGGTCCGTACTGCGCATGGGCTTCGGCTCCATCCTCAGATTGTTTTTCGCCAACAGGGAAATGATGGAGCGTAGTAATAACAGTGAGAAACCCATGTGTGTTGTATCTAAATAAGATGGACTGGAACGGATACAGGTAGCCGGGGAGGCGGGTGGGCGTGTACAACTCTGCAGCTCTACATGCCAAGAACAGATGCATACTGGTAAGTAGCATATTCCGTTCGAGGCATATGAGCTGCAGATTGTACACTTAGCATAGATTATATACCAGTACCCAACCTTAGCGGCGACCACCGGTATCCGTTGCAGTGGTTTGAAAAAGTGTCTTTAGTACAGCCTGGCCCACACTAGCTTGCTGCTTGGAATGCACATCTACACAGTAATGTTTTGTGAAGGTGTGCGGTGTTGACCATGTGGCTGCCTTGCAGATGTCATCTAAGGGTATGTTCCCTAGAAAGGCCATAGAAGCCCCTAACTTTCTAGTAGAGTGGGCTTTAGGTGGAACAGATAATGTTCTTTTTGCCTTTTGATAGCAAATTTGTATGCACTTTACAATCCACCTAGCTATCCCTGATTTAGAGATGGGGTTGCCTTTATGTGGTGGAGAGAAGGAGACGAACAATTGTTTAGTCTTTCTGAAAGGTTGCGTTCTTTGTATGTAGTACAGCAAAGCCCTTTTAACATCAAGTGTGTGTAAGGCCCTTTCTGCAACAGATTGAGGTTGCGAGAAAAAGACAGGTAATTCCACCGATTGATTGAGATGGAAGGGGGAAATGAGCTTGGGCAGAAACTTCGGATTTGTACGAAGTATGACCTTGCTGTGATGTATTTGTAGGAAGGGTTCCTGTATAGTGAACGCTTGTATTTCACCAACCGTTCTAAGGGAAGTGATAGCTACGAGGAAAGCTGTTTTCCAGGTGAGGAACTGTAGCTCACATTTATGCATTGGTTCGAAGGGTGGACCCATTAGCCGTGTGAGAACTACATTTAGATTCCACACAGGGGAAGGTGGTGCCCTGGGAGGAATTACTCGTTTAAGGCCTTCCATAAAGGCTTTAATAGCAGGTACTCTGAACAATGATAAATGCTGTCTGTTTTGTAGATAAGCAGCAATCGCTGCTAGGTGTAGACGTATGGATGAATATGCTAGGTTACACCTGTGAAGATGGAGCAGATAGCATATGATGTGCTGTATGGATGCATCTAAGGGGTTGATTGTATTGTTACGGCAGTAAATTACAAATCTTTTCCACTTTGCGGCATAGCATGCTCTAGTGGTAGGACGTCTGGCTTCCATGATGATGTTCATGCAATCACGGGGAAGGTTAAGGTATCCAAATTCTAAGATTTCAGGAGCCAGATCGCCAGGTTGAGCTGAGCTGGGTCCGGGTGCCTGATTTCTCCATGGTTCTGGGTTAGGAGGCATGGGGACAGGTGCAGTTTTTGATGTGGCACCACCGATAGCTGTAGTAGAGTGGTGTACCACGGCTGCCTGGCCCATGTTGGGGCTACCAGAATGAGTGTGAGGGAGTGCTGTTGTAGTTTCCTTACCACTAACGGAATTAGTGGGAGAGGTGGAAAGGCGTATGCAAATTTGCCTGACCAGTTCATCCATATCGCATTGCCTTTGGACAATGGGTGTGGGTATCTGGCGGCGAAGCTTGGGCATTTTTTGTTTTCGTGGGTGGCGAAGAGGTCTATCTGAGGATGCCCCCACTGGTGGAAGAATGGGTGAAGAACTTGTGGATGCAGTTCCCATTCGTGTAGTTGTTGCGTTTGTCTGCTGAGCAGATCTGCCATGGTGTTTTGTACGCCTGGAACGTGCTGTGCCAGGAGAAAGATGTTTTGGGGAATTGCCCATCTCCATATGCTCTGGGCTACGCGGGAGAGCTGGGGAGAGTGTGTCCCCCCCTGTTTTTGGATATAATACATTGCAGTCATGTCTGTGCGAATGAGGACTGCTTTGCCCGAAATCTGTTTTTGAAAAGATTTTAGGGCTAGAAAGATCGCCAAGAGCTCCAGATGGTTGATGTGGAGCGATTTTTGCTGTGGCGTCCATAGACCTTGCATGGTGAGGTGTAAGAGGTGCGCTCCCCAGCCGGAGAGCGATGCTTCCGCTGTTAGAATCACCTGAGGAACCGGGTCCAGGAACGGCCGCCCTTTGGAAAGGTTTGTGGTGTTCCACCACTGCAGAGAGTGATGGGTGCGGCCGTCCACCAACACCAGATCCGTCAGCTGACCCTGGGCCTGGTTCCACTGTTGTGCTAGGCACTCTTGAAGTGGACGCATGTGAAGTCTTGCATGGGGCACTATGAAAATGCAAGACGCCATCATTCCTATGAGCTTCATAAACACTCTTGCTGGAAGAGAGTGTTGAGGAAGGAATGTTTTGCGCAAGGCTTGTATGCTTGCGATTCTGGCTGAGTTTGGATAGGCAATACCCTTGGAGGGGTCTATAGTGGCCCCGAGATATTGCTTTGTGTGAGATGGTATGAGGTGGGACTTTTGGTAGTTCACCGTGAAGCCTAGCTGGTGGAGCAGTTGGATGGTGCTGTTTGTATGTTGCACACATTGGTGGTAGGACGCGGCTTTTATCAGCCAGTCGTCTAAGTAGGGGAAGACGTGAATCTGTTGACGTCTGAGGTGTGCTGCTACTACCGCTAGGCATTTGGTAAACACCCGTGGTGCGGTGGTGACCCCGAAGGGGAGAACCGTGAATTGGTAATGCTGACCGTCTACCACGAACCTGAGGTACTTCCTGTGAGAAGGGTGTATTGGAATGTGAAAGTATGCGTCTTTTAGATCCAAGGTAGTGAGAAAGTCTCCCTGACAGAGGAGCGGGAGGACTTGTTGCAGGGTGACCATGTGGAAATGGTCTGAATGTATGTATGCATTGAGAGGCCGGAGGTCCAGAATGGGCCTCAGGGTCCCGTCTTTCTTTGGTATCAGGAAATACAGAGAGTAGACCCCTAGATTTTGCTGATTGACGGGGACCTGCTCTATAGCGTGTTTTTGAAGGAGGGAGAGCACCTCCTGTTTGAGTAGTGTGGAATGTTCTTGAGACATTGGACGGTGTCTTGGTGGGATATTGGGTGGGGTAGATGTTAGCTCGAGGCAGTACCCTGACCGAATAATTTGGGTCACCCATTTGTCCGATGTTATGGACTCCCATGCGTGTATAAAGTTTTGTAGTCTGCCCCCGACTGGAGTGGAATGGTCTGGGGGGAGCGAAGGGAAGTCATTGTGCGGGCGGGGTGGCAGAACGGGTGGTGTTAGTTTTGCCCCTGCCCTTATTGTTGTTGCCTCTGTAACCACCCCTTTGGTTGCCCTTTGAAAAGGTATTTTGAGGAGGGGACTTGTAGGAGGTAGAGGCGCTATCGGTGGAGTAGCCTCTGCCTGTGCTACGAAAGGATGAGCGTCGAAAGGAGCGCTTGGGGGCTTGTGATTGTAGTGCCCCCATAGACTTTGCTGTGTCTGTGTCCTTTTTCATATTTTCTAATGCTTCGTCCACCTTTGGCCCAAAGAGAGTTTGTTGGTCAAAGGGGTGATTTAGTATGGACGCCTAGACTTCAGGCTTGAACCCTGAGATCCTGAGCCAGGCATGACGACGAAGCAGGACACTAGTGTTTATGGCTCTTGAAGCCGTGTCAGCTGCATCGAGGGCACACTTAATAGAGGTGTTAGTAATTAGTTTACCCTCCTGTATTAGGTCATGAGCCTTGGGTTTGTGTTTTTCGGGGAGGTGCTGCATAAGAGCCTCAAGCTCGTCGTAGTGTGCTCTGTCATAGCGCGCAAGAAGCGCTTGTGCATTTGCAATGCGCCACATGTTTGCAGCTTGGGAGGCGGTGCGTTTGCCAGACGCGTCTAGAAGTTTGGATTCTTTATCTGGCGGTGGGGCTTCCCCTGAGGACTGGGAGTTAGCCCGCTATCTAGCTGTGGACACAACTAGGGAATCTAAGGGAGCAGGGCCCTTGATGTATGCAGGGTCTGTGGGTGCCGCCTTGTACTTTTTTTCTATTCTAGGGTTCAATACCCTGGCCCTGACAGGGTCTTTGAACACCTCTGCAGCATGCTTGGTGACACCTTTAAGCATGGGCAAGATAGACGTGGACTTGTCCTGAATGTCAAATGTGTCCAGTAGGAAGTCGTCTTCCACTGGTTCACTATGCATTTGCACCCCATGGTAGTGTGCTGCTCTCTGCAGTAAGTGGTGAAAACCTAAGGAGTCCTCTGGAGGAGACGGCCTGGATGGGTATAGGTCGTCCTGAGGCATAGCAGGTATGTCAGGGTTATGGTAGTCTTCCCATGGGTCTGGGGTGCCCGGTGGAGTGGGGTCCATTGGGGCGTCTGCTGGGTCATAATGTGGATCCCCGAAATACGGATCTGGGGACGGGGTCGGGGAGTGATAAGGTAAGGGTGGCGGAGATCTGGGAGGGGGAGGGGGCGGAGGAGGTGGTGGAGGCGGAGGAGGAGGTAATGGGGAGGGTACTCTGAGAGGAGAAGTAGCAGAGTCCTTCCGCTTGGGTGGTGGAGGAGGAGCCGGTGTATCAAGACGTCTTTTTTTGACAATTAAAGTCAGTAGCCCAGTCTTTGGATCTTTAGATAGAGTCTTTTGCAAAGGGTCTGGTGTAAAGAGGTCCAGTGGCGCCGAATCGTCCGCTGGCGCCGATGGTTTCGGGGCCGAGGGCTTCGATGGTTTCTGTGCGCCATGCTTTTTGGGAGCCTCCGGTTTTTTCGGCGTCGAAGGAGTTTTCGGCGCCGGAGCGTCGGTGCCGACAGATTTGTGTTTGTGTTTGGTCGGCACCGAGAGTCCAGGCTTCGGCACCGGTGGCTTCGGAGTCGAGCTGGGTATCACTTTCTTCGGTGCCGGATGGTGTTTTTCGGCACCAGGCGTCAGCTGGCTCGAGCCCGAGCTGCCGTGAGACTTTTGAGGCTTCGACACCGGGCCCGAAGGTGGGGTGATAGAAGCTGTGTGCTTGGTTTTGCCCAGGCCTGCAGGCGAGGGTGTAACCGGAGTCTCTTTGGTTTTGGGCGCGGGGGTGGGAGGGGGTACCTTACTCACGACCCGCTGCGCCGGTGTGATGTCCTCCACGTCGGAGTCGTCGGCCTCGGAAGCGCTGACTACGTCGTCCTCCTGCTCGGTGTGTAGTTGCCCCGAAGCTTCGGCGTCGTCTCCGAAGATGTCCGGTGGAGCTGCGGACGATGAGTGCGCCATGGTGCGTCGAGCTCTTCGATCCCGGATGATCTTTTTTGATCGAAAAGACTTACAGGCGGGGCAGTCTCTAGCCTCGTGTTCTGGAGAGAGGCAAAGGTTACACACCTGATGGAGGTCGGTGTGGGGAAATTTAGACCCACATTTTGGGCACTTTTTGAACGGAGTCCTTTCCATCGGCTGGGACCGGAGTCGAGGAGGGCCCGAAGGCCGGTGCCGATGTACGGGATGGAGAAAAGTGCCGCTTCGAGGGATGAAGATGATGATGAAGAAACTCGAAGAAACGAGGATTTTCCGTCGAGGCTGGAACCGTAGAAGTTCGAAGCCGGAGCACGAAGTATCACATCCGAGCCCGATGGCGGAAAAAAACAATCTGAGAATGGAGCCGAAGCCCATGCGCAGTACGGACCGAAGGAGGAGTCACCGAACTCGTGACTTCCAAAGACTGTCCAAAGAACAAAAACAAACTGCAAACATCCGGGCCCAACACCAGATGGCGATCTATGCTAAGTGTACAATCTGCAGCTCATATGCTTTGAACAGTATGTGTCCCCCTTGCTTTTGTACATAGTACATCGCTGTCATATTGTCTGTCCGAACTAAGACAACTTTCCCTACTACATGAAGTTGAAATGCTAGTTGGACTGCTAGTAGCTCCAAGTTATTTATGTGGTGACTTTTTGTTTGGTGTCCCATAAGCCCTGAATTGTCAGGTGTTAGAGATGCGCACCCCAAACTGTTAAAGTTAAAATTGTAAGTTCTACCACTGCAGAGAACGATGAGTGCTGCTGTCTACCAGCACTAGCTCTGTTAATTGACCGTGTGCCTGATTCTACTGTTGAAATAGGCATTCCTGAAGGGGGCACATGTGTAACCTCGCATGAGGCACTATGTGAAAGCATGATGCCATCATTCCTAACAACTGCATGAAAGTTTTCACTGACGGGTGCTGGTTTAACTGAAACTGCAGTAAGATCCTCTGAAAATTTTGAATTCTGGCTACATTGGGAGAAATTAAAGCTGTATGAGTGTTGAGCTTTGCTCATAAATATGTCTGCAGTTGTGAGGGTTGAAGTTGGGGTTTTTGCGCATTTACTGTGAACCCCAATTGATGAAGAAGGTTTATTGTAGACAGAGTATGTTGTAACCACCTTTTCTGTGTTTTGGCTTGGATGAGACAATGGTCGAGGAATGGGAAGACAAGGATTTTCTGTCTTCGCAGATGAGCTGCTACTACTGCCAAACGACCAAGTTACTTACCTTCGGTAACGATATATCTGTAAGAGACATATTAATTATAGATTCCTTACCTTATAATTACCCCCAGGCGTCAGACTGGATCCGGAAAATTATTTCGCCAGCAGTACCCCTGCGTGTCAAAAGGTGGCGTCGGTCAGGTACGTGTTTGTCGTGGTCGCCGGGATGACCTCACGGCAGCTACTTAGAAGCCGCCCTCGCACACGGACGTCAGTTCTGTACACGACTTTTCACGCCAGAAGCGCAGAGCCATGCAAGACAGTGACCACTGGTGCACAAAAACTAGGGCCCTGAAAGTAAATCCTTAACCCTAGAAGTCAGTTCGCAGAACGGGAGGGATGGATAGGGCGGTAAGGAATCTATAACTAATCTAGGTCTCTTACAGATATACCGTTACCGAAGGTAAGTAACTTGTTCACCTGAAAGAGACAATTAGTTATAAATTCCTTACCTTAGAATAGATACCCCAGCAATACCAACCCCGGAGGTGGGTCTGCAAACCAAGTTCACACCAGAAAGTCCTGGTGAACAGAACAGCCAAAGAAGCTGTCTCTCCGGACTTACCTGTACAGGCAGTAGTGTCTTGTGAACGTGTGCAGAGATGCCCACGTAGCTGCCTGACAGATGTCAATGAGGGGGACTCCCCGTCCCAAAGCAGTGGTAGCTGCCGTCACCCTGGTAGAAGGGGCGCGCAGTCCCACTTTGCCAAAAAGAAGCAAGCTTTGATGCAAAAAATGACCCACCTGGAGATGGGCCGTTTGTGCACGGCCTGACCTTTTTTGGAGCCAACGTAGCCAACAAAGAGCTGGTCATCCACCCGGATTTGCTTGGTGTGATCCAAATAAAAGAAAAAGCGCATGTTTTGGATCCAGACGGTGAAGCCTCTCTTCCTCCTTAGAAAGATGCGGAGGCGGAAAGAAGGTGGGCAAAGTGATGGTTTGACCAATGTGGAAAGAAGTAACCACCTTGGGAAGAAAGGAAGGTCTGGTTCTGAGGCCGACCTTGTCTGGATGAACAGCCAGAAAAGGAGGTTTTGAATAAAGAGCTTGTAGCTCACTCACCCTGCGAGCAGAGGTGATGGCAACCAGAAAGGCAGTCTTTAGAGTAAGATGTCTGAGAGCACAGTTATGAAGCGGCTCAAAGGGAGCGCACATAATATAGGTCAAAACTAGGTTCAACTCCCACTGGGGCATTACAAAGGGAACAGGAGAAAAAAGAGGAGCAATGCCCTTGAGAAAGCGAATTACAACAGGGGACTTGAAAAGAGAAGGCTGATTAGGAAGCCTAAGAAAGGCTGAAATGGCAGAGAGGTAGCTCTTAAGAGTGCCCAGAGCAGAGCCCTGCTGGGCCAAAGAAAGAAGGCACAAGAGAACCACAGAAAGAGGGGCAGAAAGGGGATCCACAGCCTTTGCTGTGCACCATGCCACAAATTGGTTCCATCTACAGGCGTATACCGTCTTAGTGGAGGGACGCCTGGCTGCCAAGATAACATCACAGACTTCCGGAGGGAGGTCAAACGCCGTCAACAGCCGCCGCTCAATCTTCACGCAAGAAGGTGGAGGCTGGACAGGTTCGGGTGTAGGACCGGCCCCTTCTGCTGCGTCAGAAGATCCTCCCGAAGTGGCAGTCTGATCGGAGGTTCGATGGCCATGTGTAGCAGCTCGGGATACCAGACTCTTCATGCCCAATCCTGAGCCACACGAATGACTTGGGCCCAGTGGCGCTTGATCTTTGTCAGCACTCTGGGCAGAAATGGTATAGGCAGAAAGGCGTATAGAAGACCACAACTCCACATGCGACGAAAAGCATCACCTAGCGAGTGCCGCCTTGGAAATTCCAACACGCAGAATGGTTGATATTGCACGTTCTCTTCAGTGGCTCTCCCCACTGCTGAAATAGACCTTGCACAGTGGAGACGCCATTCGTGATCCATCATGCACCTGCGGCTGGGTTCGTCTGCCCTGGCATTAAGTGACCCTGCCAGGTGTTGAACCACCAGGGATATGCCCTGATGTTCTAGCCATGTCCAGAGACGGAGAGCCTCTTGACATAGGGTCCACGACCCCACCCGCCCTGTTTGTTGCAGTACCACATGGCGGTGGTGTTGTCCGTGAAGACCTGCACTACTCTTACCCGGACAGAGGGAAACAATGCTTTTAGTGCAAGACGGATCGCCCGAGGCACCAGAATGTTGATGTGGATTCCGGACTCCGCCGGAGACTGGAGGCCTCTGATCTACGCCTCTCCCAAGTGGCCGCCCCACCCCAGAAAGGGATGCATCCGTCACCACTGTGAACTCTGGTTGGGGAATGGAGAGGGATCTGCCGTAGACACAATCCTGGTTCGTTAGCCACCACTGCAATTGTCGTGCAGTGCCCTCCGAGATCTGAACGCAATTGGATAGATTCCCCTGATGCTGTGCCCACTGGAACTTCCGGTCCCACTGCAGAGCCTGCATATGCCACCTGGCATGATCTACAGGCAGGATGCAGGAGGCCATGAGGCCCAGTAGCCTCTGGGTCATTCTGCCCAAAACCCAGGATAGAGGCTGAAAATCAGAATCATAGCCCAAATTTGTCGGGCTTACTGCTCAGGGAGGAAAAGCCCGAAACTGCTTGTGTCTGGATCCGCACCGATGAAAAGGAGCTTCCGAGATGGAACCAGGTGTGACTTCGGCACGTTTATAAAGAACCCCAGCGAGTGCAGGAGATCTGCTGTAGTCTGGAGGTGGGAGACGACTGCCTGGGACAAGCCGGCCTTCAACAGCCAGTCGTCGATATAGGGGAAGACTGGAACCCCTGATCTGCACAGATGAGCTGCGACCTTCGCCATCACTTTCGTGAACATCCGAGGGGCGCTGGTAAGGCCAAAGGGGAGCACGGTAAACAAAGTGCTCGTGGCCTACAGTGAACCGCTGGTAATGCCGGTGGGCCGGTAGGATGGGGATGTGAAAGTAAGCGTCCTGCAAGTCCAACACTACCATCCAGTCTCTAGGGTCGAGGGCAGACAGGACCTGAGCCAGTGTCAACATTTTGAACTTCTCCTTCCCGAGGAAGCAGTTGATGTTCCTGAGATCCAAGATAGGACGCAGGCCTTTGTCCTTCCTGGGCACCAGAAAGTAGGAGTAGCAACCGCAACCTACTTCTGGGGCAGGAACACGCTCAATGAGTCCCTTGGCCAAGAAAGCCGTAACTTCCTGTTGGGCCAGATGATTCTTCGACATGCGATGGTACTGAGGTGGCATGGCAGGGGGGGTAGTCTCGAAGGGGAGGGAGTAGCGCCTTCGGACTATTTGCAAAACCCACCTGTCTGACACGATGGTGCACCAGTGGTGGAGGTGATGGCGAATCCTGCCGACCACTGGCAATCGATGGCCCTGAAAGGTCAGACTAGGAGGGTTTGGAGGCTGCTGCAGAGAGGGCTGTGGTGGGCTGGCCCGCGCGCTGGCCCCCAGACTAACAACGGTGGTCCCACATTCTCGGCTGCCCAGAGGTTGAACAGCTTGCGCCAGCCTGTGGCCGTGGGCGGGACGTGGTGGGGCACCCCTTCAGTAGCCACGGAAGGGGCGAAAGGCAGACTGCGCAGGGCAGGTGGTGGAGAGGCCCAAGGACTTGGCCGTAGCTCGAGAGTCCTTAAAGCGCTCTAGCGTGTTGTCTGCCTTGTCGCCGAACAGGCAACGGCAATCAAAGGGCATGTCCATAAGGGTAGCTTGGACATCCCCTGAAAAACCAGTCGATCTCAGCCAGGCGTAGCGTCAAAGGGCTACCGATGTGCAAATCGTCCTGCCTAGTGATTCGGCGGTGTCCAGTCCAGAGCGAATGGTAAACTTTGCTGCGTCTTTCCCCTCAGCAACTGCACGGGAGAGTACGGCCCGGGCCTCCTCTGGGCACTTGGGCAGCACCTGCGCCACCGTATCCCACACGGAGTGGGTGTAACGGCCCAACAGACAAGCGGTGTTTACTGACCGAAGTCCCAAGCTGGAGGAAGAAAACATCTTCTTCCCAAGGTGGTTCAGTTTTTTGGATTCCTTATCAGGTGGTTCGTTAGGAAATGCGCCTTTTGGCGTGGAGGCTTGGACCACCAAGCTCTCAGGGGTGCGCTGTTGGGAGAGGAAACAGGGTCGCCCGGGCTAGGCAGTGGCGTTGGGCAATCATCCTATCCACAGGAGTCCCTGTGTTGGGCCTGGACCTGGTGCCCAAAGGGATGTCGGTTAGGGCTCATTAAACGGAGGCAGGGGCTCCGAAGAGCTTGATGCTGGTTAAAGCACCTCTGTCAGGAGGTTAGTCCTGACGGCCACCGTAGGAACCTCGAGGTTGAGAGCCTCGGCTGTCCTATGCAACACCACTGCATAAGACGCTCACTCCTCCGTAGCCACGGTAGGAGGAGACAACATGCCAAGGTCTGGTGAGGTATCCAGACCACTGGCTTCCCACTGTTCATCTCTCCAGACCGGTTCGTAACCCAACTGGTCCGTCAAAGGGTCTCCAGACCCCTTCCAGTCCACCTCACCCTCCTCTGGTTGCCAATCCGGCCTCTAAGGATCAGGGGAGAACAGGGGCACAAAAGTACTCATCACCGTCGGTTCAGGCGTCGGACGATGCTAGTCTGGCTCCGTGTCTACAATGGGGTGAAGGCCGGGGTCCACGCCGGCGAGTGACACAACCAGCGCCAGCTGCGTATGTGGTGCTGGTGGAGTCGGCACCGGGGGAGGTGTTGTCAGGTCGTTTGGCGCCGATCCGGATCCAAGGGGATACTGCAGTGCCGGCCCGAAGCCGCCGGCGTCGAAGGCCCAGGGCCCCCAGTCGTGCCGGCGGAGTCGGGCTGCCAAAAGATGGCATGCATCGCTTCGCAAAAGCTTTGAAGCTGGGCAGCGGTCACACCGGGTCCCAGGAAAGGAGGGAAACCCGGAGTGGACCCAGTGGGCTTCGCATGCGGAGCCGCAGGAGGGGCACCGCAAGCATCCCTCGTCGCGTCAGCCAACAGACGGGAAGAAGTCGAAGAGCGACAATGCTTCTTCGACTTCTTCTTGTGCTTTGCCTTACCGGAGGAGTGTGAAGACTTGGAAGACGATTGGTGGTGGTGGCTTCGCGACCGGTCCCTCGACCTCCTACGCGACCGTGACCTTGAGCGTCGCGGAGCAGACTGCCGGGCCTTCGAGAAGCTTTCGGGACCACTCCCGCAAAGACTTAGGATTCATGGTCCGGCAGTCGGAACAAGACTTGGAGTCGTGGTCGGGTTCCAAACAGAACAGGCACATGCGCTGTGGATCCGTCTCTGACATCAACCGTCGGCAGGAACCGCAAGCCTTGAAACAGGGCATCCCTGACATGCACCAGGAGTCGAAGACTGAAAAATTACGTAGACGAAAGGCAGCAAAAAGTCAGTCAAAAAGTGGCTGGAGGTACCGCTCTCTCCAAATCTGCGCTGGCTGGTGCGGAAAAAGAAAGAACTGACGTCAGCGCGCGAGGGCAGCATCTAAATAGCTGTCGCGACGTCATCCCAGCAACCACGACGCCAACGACGAACGCGGAGCCGACCGATGCCACCTTTCGATGCTCAGGGGTACTTTTGACCAAAAAAATTCTCCAGATCCAGTCTGATGCCTGGGGGTAATTCTAAGGTAAGGAATCTATAACTAATTATCTCCTTCAGATATTTTGTGAATACTCTGGGTGCAGTAGTCACTCTGAATAGAAGTACCTTGAATTGGAAATGCTTTCCTGCTATCACAAATCTGAGGTATTTGTGATGCGCTGGATAGGGATATGAAAGTATGCGTCCGTTAGGTGTAGACATGAAGTCGCCTCGCTGTATTAGTGAGAGCACTTGTTGGAGGGTGACCATGTGAAAGTGCTCTGATAGTATGTACAGATTTAGGGGTCTTAGATCTAATATTGGTCGTAGAGACCTGTCCTTTTTAGGAATTAGGAAATACAGTGAATATGCTCCTAAATCTTGATATTGTATTGGAACATGTTCTATAGCCCCTTTTGCTAATAGAGCTTGTACCTCCTGTTTGAGTATATGTAAGTGTTGTAACAACAGCTGATGATGATTGCGAGGTGGAATATTGGGAGGATCAGTGGTGAGTTCCAGGCAATAACCATGTTGGATAATGTCTAATACCCGTTTGTCCATGGTTATTGCTTGCCCAATGGGAAGAAAGTTCTGTATTCTTAGACCGACAGGTGTAAGATGATCGGGGAAATGGTAGGCAAGTTACTGCTTATTGGGAGATGGAGTGGTACGTGATGGTGCACCTCTTCCTCTGCCTTTGAAGTTGTTCCCTCCGTAGCCCCCCTATAGAACCCCTGGATGAAGTGGGTTGCGTGTTTGTTTAATAGAAGGAATTATTGGGATCTGAGGTATTACTTTTGGATCCTCCCCTATTTAAATAACGGACAAAAGGAACCTCTGCTGGATGGTGACTGCAAGGCTCCCATAGATTTTGCCACTTCTGTGTCTTTTTTCATGTGACACATCTACTTTAGGCCCAAAAAGGTAATCCCTATCAAAAGGGATAATTGAGATAGACTGTTGAACCTCAGGCTTAAAACCAGAAATCCTAAGCCATGCATGCCTACGGAGGAGAATGCTGGTATTAATCCCTCTTGCTGCAGTGTCAGCAGCATCTAGTGCACATTGAATAGAAGAATTTGATATTAATTTCCCTTCCTGCACTAGCTCCTGACCCTTTTTTTCTATGGTCTTCTGGAAGGTATTATTGAATCTCTTCTACTTCATTCCAGTGGGCTCTATCATATCTTGCTAAAAGAGCCTGTGTATTAGCTATGCGCCACTGGTTGGCAGATTGCACCGCTATTCTCTTGCCTGATGCGTCAATAAATCTAGACTCCTTGTCAGCAGGAGGTGCATCTGCCGTTGTTTGTGAATTAGATCTATTACAAGCATTTGACACTACAAAAGAATCTAAAGGTAAATTGCCCTTTGATATAAATTGGGTCACATGGAGAAGGTTTTTACTTTATCGACCCGAGGTGTTAAAATACGGGTGCGTACTAGATCCTTAAAAATGTCATCTGTATGTTTCAACATACCCTTCAGCATAGGTAAGCTTTGTATGGTTCTACGTGTGGAACCTAATGCCTCAAATAAGAAATCTTTCACTAGAGATTTTTTATATAGAGCAACTCCATGACAAGATGCTGCTCTTGAAATCAACTCCTGGTAAGCTATATTATCATCAGGAGGTGAAGGCCTGGTAGGGTATAGATCAGAATCATTATCTATTAGTTTTTAACATTCATCCATGGATCTGTGGGTGGAGGACTATTATCATCTCCTTCATCAATGTCAGGATCTGTGTGTGGAGAACCTTGTTGTGTAATCTGAAGGGGATTTGACCCTGGTGATGGTAGAAGTGGAGAAGGGGACTGAGGGAGAGGATCGATGGGGCTTGTAGCCACGTCCTACTTTTTCTTCAATGGAATTGTAGGACTTGTATCATCGGTAGTAGTTCTTTTCTTGGATGGTGTATCATACTTGGCTACAATGTGTGCACTATCTGGATTAATGTAGAGTTGTTTCTGTATAGGATCCAATTTCTCTTTCATAATCTCCAAAATCAGTTCCGGAGGTTTCAGGAGGGGATCTTTATCTTTCGGCACCAAAGGTTTCGGTGCCGAACCGGACCGATGTTTTTTGTCTTTCGTAGTCAAAGGTTTTGGCTCCGAAGGTGGTTTGTCTTCGACCCAAGCCAAAAGGCTTGATCTGTTGTTTCGGTGCTGGGTCTGAAGGGAGGGCGTTCGAAACAGTCTCTCAGTGCGGACCATGGCCCAAAGCCTTGGGTTTAATAAGAACAGGTTTGGTGGGCAAAGGGGCTTTTTTAATCACGGCCCTCTGACCCGCTGGAAGTTCTTCAGACTGTAGGTCTATCTCGAGCTTGGAGTCCGATTCATGAATGGAGAGGGCTTCTTCCTCCTCCATTGCCGATGCTTCCCTCTCCTCTTGATCAGTGCCTTTTCTGAAGATATCCAGGATGCTCTCGATGTTCTGTCTCTGAATGTCCCTTCATTGAGCTCGACGATACAGACAAAGTCTTTTTCAACCAAAATGATCGACAAGCGTCCCAGTCTTCCTCCTTGTGCTCCGGTGAAAGGCACACTTGGAGTGGCACCGGGGACAGAATTGAAACTACGTCAGTTCCATCAGCGGTAGACTTGACGAGTACGACGGAGTAGAAGTCGAAAGAAACGGCCAGGTCCAAAGGCTGCCCACGACATCTTCGGATCGAAGATGACGTTTTCTCGCCTTTTTTTTTAACACACTGGAATAAAGGAACATACAGACAAGCGTACAGTGGGTGGCATGCCAAGGGGATCCTGAAAAACGGTCTCGAACCGCAGCGCCATGAACCACGTCTGAACCCGATGGCGGAAAGAAAACAATCTAACAATGAAGTTGATACCCATGCGCATTATCAGCGAAAGGAGGAGTCACCTTACTTTGTGACTGGGAAAGACTTCTTCGAAGAAAACAACTTGCAAACATCCGGACCCAACAATAGATGGCAGGAGTATGCAAAGCATGTGTATCTACAGCACACATGCCTCGAACATATATTTTCGATCCGAAGAATTTAGGGAACGAGAACGTTAGGATTACTTACTGGTAATCTTCATTTCTCCCAGTCCAAGTCTTCCGCATCCCAGTCTTTGCACACTTGAGGCACTAAGCCTTTCGGAGACAGATTTCCCTTACACAACTGATTGGGAAGAAAGGCTACGATATTAATGAAAGTGTCTTTTTCCAATCTATCTTCCACACCCTTTTAATTCCACCCACTTTCGTTACAAGACATCTTTTCCCAAGCCAAGAAAGATAGAATGCTGGAAGACATCCTGACGAGAGAAAGAGTATCCAACCCCCCCCTCCCCCCAGGCCTCCTGAGACCAGACCTCTGTTCAAAAGTGGGGAAGAAGCTTTGTCTCTATGGACACAAACAGATTCAACAAAGGATTCTTCAGTTATTAAACAAACAATGCATATGTTTTCTAAGACAGGTGAAATGACTACGAAGAAAGAAAAATCCTGTTTAGATGATCTGCAGACTGGTTTATCTCCCCTGGAAGATATTCAGCACTATGCATTTGAACATGTTTTCTTTGTCACCTAGGCCAGAGCTGGACTTTTGGTGTCCATTGACGATTCATGTAAGTTTTATCTACTTCATTATTCATTCCTACTAGAACTGACTTCCCCTGAAGCATCCGAGAAAACTCAAGAGCATAAATATGGCAGACCTTTTTCTGGCTCAATGATTTTCACTTCAGAAGGGGACCACTGACCTTGAACTACCTGTCCTTTAAAAACTGCCCTCATTCCATTTTGCTGCCATCTGTTCTGACGATTATAGGTATTTGAGGAGTTAAAGAAACACCTTTATTAAGAGGATCTAGATTCAGTCACAAGCAAAGGGTGGGGGAAAATTCCTGATCTATTGGAATCTGCCTCTCATAATCTTGGGTCCTTAGAGACTAGTAATTCAGGAGATGTAGAAGAAGTGATTTAAGAAAAAACAGAGATAAGGAACTACAGCTGGGCAGTGCTTAATTTGTAAAGTATGAATTCCAAGTGCTCCCATTTTTGTAGTAGGCCACACCCACTTCCTTCACTGGCTCCGTGCACTTTCTTCACTGGCTCCCCCCACCTACTCTATTGGATTCACCCACATCCTAAACTGGCATGGCTGAAAACCACATGTAATACCATAACTGGGTTCCTACCCTGGTAATATGATAGTTGAAGATACATGTTGGTTTTCAAGCTCCTTGGAAAGGATATCTTAATAAATCAAGGCCAAGCCACAAAAGAGACTGGATGTCATGAATGACTGAAGATAAAAAAAAAATATGACCATTAAAGGTCTGACTCCAAACTAATGCTGATGCGACTATCTACTTCTGTTGTATTTTGTGTCTCCCCAGGCTTGACCCTAAACTGCCCCGGACCAGTCTATTACTAAAAGACAGTAGGATATATGACATTGTAGAGCTAAGAGGATGCCCTATGAAGGCATCCATCACATGAGGAATATATTGGACTCTGCTAGAGGTAGAATATGGACATCCCTTGCATATGCACATCTTATAACTGATTTATGCACAATATTGTAATTGTATTTGTATAGCGCTTTTCACCCCAGACGAGGCGTCAAAGCACTTTTCCGTGAGTAGCACGCTACTCCGGAACCCAAAAAGGATTAGTGGTGGGTTAATATAGGGAAATGTATGTTAATTTGAGCAATGACATGTGAGTCTGTTAGTTTCATTGAATGGGATAATGGAGGGATAGAAGAGGGAAGCGTCTAGAAAGTGTTATTTAGGAGAATACAGTAGTAAAACGATGTTGGGATGGGTTGGGGGAGGGATAGAAGAGGGAAGAGTCTAGAAAGGGTTATTAGGGAGATAATAGTAGTAAGATGAGGCTTGGGAAGAATAAAAGGAGAGATGGACGAGGGACAAGTCTCTAGAAAGGGATTTAATCTCACAAGTGCATTGTAAATGGGCATAAACCTAACATTTCTTACCCCAATTCGCACCCCTTAGACCTTAAAATAATATTCCCAACATACAACAGTGCCCTTTGCTCCCTAACATGAAGGTAATACACTATGATGTAGCTATCAAACCCCAATAAGCACAGAATACTATTTACAACAGACTATAAAGAGGTCTATGTTTGACAAAGAAGAGGAGACAATGGACGAAAATAATTTGAATGTTGATACCTTCCTGTTTTGTTGTCATGTATAGCAAACGCGACATTGGAAGGTTAATAAACACAACTCTACAAAATGCACTACATGCTATATTACAAATGCAAAGGACACTTGAAACAACCAAATACGCTCTGCTGGATCTTAGAACACGTTTTGCATTCTGCCTTTTTTAACACTTAAAAAATTTAATGAAACAATACATTTTGTAACAATCAAACCATAACCTTGCAACTGAAAAACAAAGGAAATCACATTAAGCCTATATATATTGGTATTTGTCTTTTTAAAATCGAATTAAAAAACACACAAATGTGTCTTACACTTAAGAACATAAATGAACCTACAACCCATGTGGCCAAAGTGCATTCTGCTGCGTTGTTCTTCAGAATAGAACAGAACCGTGATGTGTCAAAGTTGAGTTCTAAAACGTCTTTGTAGCAAAATCAACTTACATGTATTGGGGGGCGAGGGAAGAATGCTGCAGCGCCCTAAGTGCTATTAGTAAAATAAAATGCAGCATTTAGTACTATTCCAACTATTAAGATTTGTGTAAAGTAAAAGGGCGGCAAGGTGTCTGGATTTGAACTGTTACATTTTCTACGAAGTTAAAAACACTATTCTGTATTATCTCACCAAACAAGGTTATAATGAGCACTGCAATCAGGGCTGGTTGAGGGGGGAGGGGTGGCGTTTCTAGGTGTGGCCTTAGGGCATGTCGTTGCTGATTTGAGGTAAATACACAGGCAGCAAAGCTGCTGTCCCTTGCATGTACACAGTCACAGACAGGCTCATCAGTGAAAATCCAGCGTGACGAGAAAATACCCTGCAGTTATATTGGTCGCAAATAAAGGCTTCTCCACTAGTTTACAGCTACCGAGTAAGTGACTCTGTCCTCAGTTTCCAATGCACTGTAGGGAATGGGGGCAGTGAAGAACCCCCCATGACTCGCCTCGGCCTGGAGTGCAGCTTGTGTGAAAGAAGGAATTCATTTGGGCTATAGGATAACCCCTTGGAGGGAAAATGTTTTCGATTAGAGAGTCATTTTCGCCAGAAGCATTCTGCTGAGCAACTCCCTAGACCTTCAGTAACCAATAGGCAGCTCCTGAAGGCTTACATGACAGGTAACAGACATGAAGAGTCCAGCCTTCTTCTGCTTCTCAAGTGGGTCTCTAACTTGCTCTGAGGGAGGGGGAAGGGCAGGGCATGTTAACCGCAGGAATGAAGCCGGCTCTTGGAGAGCCCGTTTGCTTTATATTTTTATAAGTGAAAGCTTGAAAGTTAAAATTCAGTCACTAGCCAGCCAGGAGTGCATGCGTTGACAAATGGGTGATAGCGAGAGGGTGAGCAGCACAGACGACATGGGAAAAGTAAAGCTGTCTCACTGAAAATAATTGTTAGCCTCGGCCCTGACAAAGTGCTGGTGCTGAGCACCGGGAACCACCAGCACAAATCAAACACTGCAGCTGGGGTGGGGTAGTTACCAATATCTTTCTCCTCTGGTAAAAAACATAGCTCAGTTTGGTATTAAAAAGGGCGCTGATGAATTGTCACTCCTAAAATGGATAGAGGTGAGACTTCTTGCAAATGAATAGTAATCCAAATTGTTGTAGTTGAGAGCGAACCCTCAGAACATTGTTTCCATCTTTGAAAAAAGAAGAATGTTTGCTGGTAATCAAGGTAAGGATAGATCTGCATACCTTCTAATTGCAAGGATGCCACTATTGGTTCTACTCCCTTTGTAAAAAATAATTGGAACTGAAGACACACTTAGGATAGGACCCTGAATTGTGAGTGTTTTTACCTTACTTAAAATCTTAAGAACTGCAGACATATTGGATGAATTAGAATGTGAAAGTAAGCTAAAAGATCCAGATTTACTAGGACGTCTCCTTGACATATTGTCTGGATTACAGTCTGAAGAGATAATAGAACACATTTGTTATATGCTGAATACATATGTTTTGACTTTTCAGATCCCATCCCACTTAGGTCTCAGGAACAAAACCAAATAGACCTCTTTCATCTTGCAGAACTGTAATGCTAGCTTGATTAGTTAGGAGAGTCTCTATCACTTATCAAAGTTCTTGATGTTTTTCCTGGATTCCAAAGTAACCATGTACCCCTGACCTGGGTTTTTTTTTCTCCAAGGAGACAAGATGTCTGTACAATATCAATTATTTACAACTTCCAGTACCCTCTTATCTTGTATCAGAGGAAGCCAACTTTTATATAATGGAGTTGAAATCCAACCCCCAGTAATGTAGTGTCAGTCATGACTTTGGGTTTTGCTTCTGTTGTTTAAGTTCAGGCCCGGGGTATTCTCCACGCGTAGAGACCCAACCTCAGCTACAGGCCCGGCATTTAAATAAACGCCCTTTGAGAACTTCCTCTAGAAAAAAGATAAATGAGTAGGATAGTCCCTGAAAAGGCGAATTATTTATAATGGTTTGTTGGCTTCCTTCTATCTTCAAAGGTGTTAGCCACAACTGTTGTCTTGCTGCATGAGAATCACTGCCTGATGTTGCAGAACACCATAACAAGTCAATGGTTATATCCAAGATGAGTGAGCTAGCAACTCCATTTTACCCAGAAAAGACGCTGAATCTTCACAATTTTGGTTAGTTTCAGATAGCAATTGGAGTCCTCTAACACAGTCTGGACTGCATAGATCCAGCCGTGTTAGCGAAGTTTGAGGACGCATAAAACCTTTTAATTGCCCCTACTACCTTTCTTTTGATTGCATCAAGCACCCAGCCTTCTCTGAGGCCAGAGAAGAGGAGAAGACACACTGGCTGGAAGAGGGGTACTGTAGAAATTCTTTCTCAAATGCAGCGAGTGTATCAGTCTTTGATAGGAATCTTGGAAACTAGGTTTTGTCCATATCTTTCCATTCTTTCTGAAGAATTCCCTTTATGATGCAATGCAGAGTGAGATAGTCAACTAGTAAGACTTCATACTGGGTATAAAAATTATCATTTCTATCTGTGGCTCTTGTAGGAACCTCTGGACGTTGTACATATCCGACATCACCTCCTGCAGTTCAACACTGTGCACACATTTTCCCTTTTGGTAAGGGGTCTTGATTATTATCATAACCATCAGCCACACCAGGTAAGGCATCTTTTTGACAATTCTGCAGATTCACACCTACTCATGGGGGCCAAACTCCTTACACAAATAAATAGAAGATTAATGAAGTATATGTACATAAAAATTAAAATGTAAAATAAAAAATATGAAAACATTCTGTAAATGTGAGGGATTTTGAAAGTGGAGGCTAAAAATAAATTTGGTATCCTAATTGTGGGAGCAGGTTAGTAAATTTATTATGTGCAATTGGTCGCCTCAAATGAAGCACTGGTAAATGTGGACAAAAAGAGAACAAGCATTAAACGCAAAAAAGATAAATGATATATTATGAGTTGAGTATGCGGTTTCATCTTATAGAAATAAAAGCATATTTTGAAAAGAGCTTAACTTTCCATTAAAATTTAGATTTGTGCATTTTTGTGTTTGTGAATTAAATAATTTATTTCAAAATGTGTATATTTGTTCGATCTATACTTCCTTCTTTAGTTTTTGTGAATTGTTGTGAAGTACAAATTGTACAAATTACTTAGGGCAGTAGTGATTCAGTGGGGATCCCCGGATGTCAAGAGGTTAGAATCCGCTGCCATAGACTATAAACCAGGCGGATAAGAGAAAATAATTCATTTCACAAGTCAATCTTTATATGCTGTCCCTCCTCAGCACACTTTCTACCCTCAATGATGTTAAATGGAAAAGACAGAAAAGAGTATAGAATTGCCTCCTTAAATATACAGTTGCTTAGCAACCAGATGAAATCTCAGAGATATGGAAATAAAGCCAAACTCCTACAGTTATAGTAACGTGACCTCAACAAAATATCCTTCCTAGGCTAAGAACCCCTTCAGGATCTCAAGTAAGTGATGCCCATCATAGCAATGGTGCAAGTGGAACCCTTTTACTTTTTTTTTTTAAGTTTCAGCTGAATAGATAACCATATCACCTGCAGGATTTCCCAAACCTGCTCAATTATGCCAGCAGCAGAGAAGGTGGTTAATTTCCAGTATCTCTTCCCCTTCATAGCATTGGTGGTTGCAGTGGGAAATGTGTTTGTATAAGTAGTCTCTTTAACCCTTGCTCAGAGAGCACAGCCTTCCCCTACCGCTGCTCTGTTTACATCGGGGAGCTATGATGTTCCCTTCTTGAACCACCATTCCAGCTACAATAGGAGCACAGTGCTTCTGTGTTGAAATGCTGTTCTTGCTATAGTAGTGAGCGTGGATAGCCCTATGAGGGTAGCATAGAGTGCAGGCTTCCTTTTTTAACCAGAAGTCTCATTGCCGGCTTCCTTTGTTAACCACCAGTCTTGTTACACATGAGAGCTTGTTCTTCCTTTGTTAACTGCTGCTCTCAGAGTGGAGAGCACATCTTGCATTGTAGGAAGACTGCTCTTGGTAGAGGAAGGAGCACGGTTCATCAAATATTCTCAATTAATTGTTCCAGCTTAAACAGGCTGCATGGTTCATATAATCACGTGAACTTTTTTATATTTTGTAAGAAAATAACTTTAACTTACGTGAAAGGAAAGTCAATTTCCAAACGACTTCCTAAATATTTACAGCATTGGTGGCTGCTTGTCCAGTACTCTACTGCTAGGCTTCTCCTTCCTCTTCCTAGTCATCTCTTTCACTGGCTCGCCATTGAGAAGCAGTGTATGTTTAAGGCAATTTTTTTCAGTCACAGTGGCATTTACGTAAAGGAAATTCATTGCTTATCTGCCTCCCGCTTCCCTATGCTCTTCCTCTACGTCCCTAAAATGTAAAAGGCCCATAATGGTGGCATCGTTGAAGACGACAAAGCAAGAGGTCTGGTAAAGGAAGTCAGTGGATTTAACTGGGAGAGGGAGGAGCGACATGGAAAAAGACTAGTATACTAATTAAAGAGTCTTTGTTTACAATCACTTATGTAAGGGAAATAGATCTCTGGGGAGTTTGTTGCCTCATGTATGTACGGACTGGAAAACAGAAGTGGAAGTAATGATGGCTTTATAATTAAATAATACTGGGCATGTAATAAATAGGTGTGTGTTATATTGGGTTGTTGTAGGAAGCCGGCTTTTTATGTAGTATTTCAAACCGAGATATACTATGCAAAGAATCAGGGTATTCCCTTATGAGTGGACAGGGCCTTGCTTTAGCAATCCCAAGGTGCTCTTTTAGGAGGTAATGTGGTCGAGCAGCCTTAGGCATATCAGAGATTATTGTTAGACATCCACAAATACACACAGTAGTCAATAAATAATACACACGAATCAATAAGGAGATCCACACCAATTTCTAAAAAGAACACGTATCTTTTTATGTTTAGGCACCAGAATCAATATGATCAGGTAAGTTTTCAAGAGAGAGACTTTTCCATTTAAAAAGTGCACTTTTCAGAGGCTGCAATGTTATCCTATGGAAGGAAAAACAAATACGGCATACACGGTTTTTGCAGCAACTTAAGAGCCCAACCTCCGGTACTTGAGATGAGTATGGGGCAAGGTCCAAGGCAGCTGCAGCACATCACCTCCAGCGGCATGAGGGCAGCCGGGTGCAGTGGTGCAAAACCGTGCCAGGTGCCCAATGCAAGCCAACAGGAATCGATCTTTGTGAACAGATGCTGCAGTGTGGGACAGTCGGGCGAACTAACAGGAGAGGGGGGGGGGGGGGAGAAATCAGACCTCACGATGCTCAGGGACGGTGGTAGACCTTTGGTCCTCTTCTTCATGGGGTATGGGACGGCAGGTACAGAGGTATCCTTAGGCGTCTGGTTTTCATCACTGGGAGTAGTCATGGTAGGTGGGGCCTGCAAACCAATGTTGCAGCAGCGTCGAGAAGTCTACAGTGGGGAGACCCAAGGTGAGCTTTGAGTCTGGAGAGTCTGGGGACCACATTGGCACCATTGGTCCACTTTAGCTTAGGCTAGGCAGCTCGGGTGCAGTGGTTCTTTCCAGTGTCGGATTTCGTGGTCCTGGAGCCTCGCAGCTCAGTCTGTGGTACCTGCAAGAATCAGGGGAACAGCTCTGCTGTTTCACGTGAGTTCCTGTGTCTTTGGAGAAGTGCTGGCAGTCCTCCCAGGCTTTGCAGGATCAGCAGCTTTCAGAGCGAGACAACTTTAGCACAACTGTCGAGAGTAGAACAGGCCGGCATAGCTGGTGCCAATTCAGTTGCTTCTTCTGCAATTCTCGCGTTCGCTGCTCTTTGGCCCTTCTTCTTTTGATCAGCAGGATCTGTGTTTCTGGTGCCAGGGGCTTCTCCAAATAATTAATTTAATGGTGTTAGGGAGTGTAGAATAGTAGCCAATTTCTACCTACCAATGGGGACTCTACTGACCCTATATTACCACTTCCTGGGTGTGGTGGTCATAACCCTGTCCCAGAATTCCAGATTTTGCCATCACTTTGAAAAGTCGCCTCCACTTCAGGTAGCCCACCTTAGGGTGGCATTAGCCTGAGGGTGGACACATTTGCCTGACTAGCTAATTTTCCCACCGGTCCAGGTGCCAAATGGCTCTGGACAAAGGGGGTTGGCTTCTTATTCTGTGAGAGAAACCAGATTCGCATACCAAAGGTGGTAGGTCCTTTGAAACTCCCCAGCCTTGGAATGCTAATCTGCAGGTCATCCTGTGGGAGGAGGTGAAAACAGCCTCTGCCCGAGCAGGCTCGGTTTCTGGCTCCCTGAGAGCAAAGGCCCGCACCCTTGTGGGTCAGAAACTACTCTCTGGTGACAGGCTAGCGAAAACAAGTCAGTCAGCACACCAGCAGCTGGTAGGTTTTATGGGGTACCTCTAAGGTGCCCTCTGGGTGCATGTATTTCTAAAGCCGACATGGGCATCAGTGCAGGTTTAATAATAAGAGATGTTTAATACCAAACATCCCTATTTTCAGTGAAGCAATCCCGTAGCTGGCGGAACTCATTTTCACCAGTGTCCAGCACAGATCACTTGTACTGATAGTAATGGAGCTGACCAGCACGGGGGCATATCCGCTCATGCAGTTATGCCCTCACATGAAGTATAGTGCACCCTGCCTTAGAGCGGTTAGCTTGCCGTAGGGGTGACTTACATATACCACATGCAGTGTCAACAGGCATGGCGCACAGGTGGTGTGCCATGTCATGTTTTCACTTTTGTCTACACCAAGACAGCCAGCCTGCCGTGGCAGCTTGCATGAGCTTGGTGAGGGGTCCCTCAGGGTGGCACGATTCGTGCAGCAGCCCTTGGGGATCCCCTTTAGTACCTCAAGCCCTAGGTACCAGCGGTACCATTTACTAGGGACTTTCAGAGAGTACTAAAGGTATGGCCAATTTGGTAAGCAACTGCACAGTTTTGGGAAAGAGGTCTGGCACTGCGGGTCTGGTTAGCAGGAAGCCAGTGCACTTCCAGTCGAAATCACATCAAATAACAGGCAAAATGTGGGGGTGATCATGTTGAAAAAGTCACTTTCCTACAATGCCAATAGATTATGTGCAATATAGGGGAAAAGATCCTTTGAGGTCTCAATTTCTAAGCATAGACACTGCTGGGACAAAGCGCCTGGAAGGGCTATCAGCAGATTAGTTTGCTTACAATATAAAACACAGTTCCGTGTACTCCCAATGTACAGTGGTGGTTTACTATGAATACAGTATCGCACAGTGTATTTGTACCAAATGTTTAACCCATGTATATGTGTAAAGACTAAAAGGCAGCTGTATTGGAATAGTGCAGCGTGATGTGAACATAATACCAATGGATTTTGTTTTTAGAGGACTTGTTCAGGTGCAGCAAAGGGTATTTAAGAGCTGTGCGTAAAACACAGACGTCTATTTGTCACATTTGTGACTTTTCAAAACTGATTGATTATCTAACAGAAAGCTCACATAAGGGAAGTGGCATAATTGGACTGTCTGTACTACAAAAGACAACAAATAGATGATGTAAAAAGGAGCTTGCATGTGAGCATTCACAGCTGCATGAACCTCAAAGAAGCACCAACTATTCATTTTTTGGTAACTGGGACAGAGAGACAGACAGCCACACACACACTTTAATTGCGTTCCAGTGCCAAGGACGCACGTTTCTCAAACTTTAGTTCATCATAGTTCACAGACACGAAAAGCTACACATATATATGGGAATCTGTTTGCATGCACTAGATGAAAAATATACTTTTACTTTGTTTCTGTAACTGTTTTGTGAATGGTGGCAGTGAAGTAAATACTGAGCTTGGGTTCGACCCATCATCACCTAGCCGCTAACGGCATCTGATGATCTGTCTCTACAGTCATTAATAATCAGATGGCATCCGATTCTGGACAGTGGAATAAGGATTGGTGCAAATAACCAATGTGATTGACTCTACTCAATGTCTGCCTTTTGGCGTTTTGTTTACATTTCCTTCCTTCCGAACACACCCCTCTTGCTGATCTCGGTTATACATTAAGGCACCAGAGAATTCTACATTCTCCTGCTCCCTCGGATATTGCAAATGTTAAGTGAGTGGTGAGCTCAGAAAACAAGGGTCCCTACTCGCCTATAATGAGGGACTTAAAATGTGTCTTTATGGATTCTCTACATGGCCTCCTGACCCCAAGAATATTATGACATGGGTTACCAATTTTCAATTGCTTTCAGAGGATGGTGGACATAAATGTGTACAATTAGGTACATACCTCTTGGAATCACCCAATTCCTTGGGTTTCTATAAATGGCTGCATCTCCTTTATGTAAGAGCACATGAAATTAACATAAAGTGGAGCTGCTCACCACAGGGAATTTACAGGCAGATGGTACCTAAGAATCAAGCTATGGAAAATGTGCAAGATTTTGTGATGGACTGGCCAATAAGGATAGAGATGGGATTTGTGAAATCAAACCTCTATATCAACCAAACCTGCAGTTATCACTTGGTATCTGACCTTTCTAATTGACTTTAACGTACTGTAGTGTCATCTACCTGGAACTCCCTGAACAAAAAACACACGAACAAACTGACATTTTACAAGGAAGACAAAATTGTTAATATGAGTCACAGTGACAAAACATGGCAGAAGTAAAATAACACCCTTTGGTTTTCTTGTACGGAGGCACAGCAATAATGGCAAGGACAAATGGTGCATTATCACTGGACAGCCATGGGCTGCCAGCTCAATCAGTGCAAATGTTTCCTAAGCATATCATAACTCTCTTGGAGAGCATTGTAATAGAAGCACCAACAGGTCTTGCATTTGAGAGTTTCGTAAATGCGAGACCTATTGCATTGCAAATGCTTGTTTAGAGTGCGAGGGATGCCACGTAAGGGATTTCTCTAGAAAGGATGGAAAGACAGGAAGCGAGATAAAGGAATGCTTGTGTATTTAAATAAGCACCCAAAATGCCATCACAAATTTAATTATCTGCTGCCAATTTTCGATATTTATGCTGCAAAATGAGGTATTAAAGTAAGGGATGTGTCAACAGAGGTCAATGGTATAAAATCTTTGCTGTGGAGAAATGGAATAACTGTTTTCCCACACAGGTTTAATCAACATCTTCAAAAACTGGCTTGAAAACATACGAAAATAACATCTCACATCCTTAACAAAAGTGAAGTTCATTCTATACCTTACAGCGAATCAACAATATCTGTGACTTCTTGTGATATCTCACGGTGCCAGGTCTAGCCTCATGCTCTGCATATAAAACAAACAAAAGCAAGTTTTGTTGCATAGCTCAAAAAAATTTCCCCATACTATACTTATATAGACATATTGATTTGTGTGTGCAATAGTCTGACACTCAACATATATTGTTTGGGATCAAGGACAAGTTTTCATGTTTATTCTATCCATTAGGCAAGTCGGTAGAGGCCTCTGCAGCACAAACATTTTGTCAGCTTCTTTACAGTATCCCAGTATGGTTGGGGGAAAGAGGACTGTCTGTTGCCAAAGCAGATATGCATCCTTATGTATACAACGTTTAAAGTTGCATCTAAGGTTCAATAATGTAAAGCCTTTACTTTTAGGGCAATTGGGCTAAGGAAATATGTTGAGCTGTAAGCTCAGCTTTTGCTTTGCTGACCGTAGTTCCAAATAAAAAAAGTACACATTTGTAAAAATGTAACACTGTGTGGCTAGTTATAGGGCTCCTCAATTATAGGTAAATACATGCAGAAAAAGGGAAGTAAAATTAGCGATCGCTTATTTGCAAAATAAAATGTACTCAAATGTAAATTGCACTTCAAAAACAAAAGTTTGAAGGTTACAGGCGTTATTAAAGACAACTTTAAAAAACATTTATCTAAGGCGATTTTAAAAAGTGGAGAGGTGTGGCTCACTAGTTAGAGGCGGCAGACCCGTAAGCAGAGAATCCGCCAGGGACCAGGGTTCAATTCCCGACGCGGCAGGGTCGTGGACCAGGGTCAAAATGGACTCGATAATTCTCGCCTCGGTACCTACTCTAACCAGGAACACACTCGGCAACTCTGGGCATTAAGCTTGCCTCATCTCTACAACGGCCCCCCACAGACGCCGGGGATGCCTGGTTTCACCTTGGAGATACCCAGAAAGGGACCATCTCACAGGGATAGCCAGGACGGGTTCCCCAGCGGTCTACAGCGCCGGGACACCCCGTTGCTGGGGTAGCTGTGCGCTTTACAAGTCTACAACATTTACATTTTACATTTAACTGCTTTCCCGTAGCTTAAATGCGTGGGCTTATATTTAATTTCCACAGAAAGGAAATATCGGAGGGGGAAAGGAGGCGCAGGACAGCAAACCTACAGTGCCCCTTCTAATGGGGTTTTTGTGTTTGAAGAAGCATCTGAACAAAATGGCGGATGCCATGCCAGTTTCTCCCAGAGGTAGACTGGGGCATTTCCTTTTATATGTTTTCAAATATCAAACATGCCAATTTGAATACAATACACTTGGCTACTGGTAGACAATGAATGGAACACAGACTAGGCCTAATGTCATCAAACTTCATCAATCTTAGCACTAATGTAGCTACCGTATTATGAACAAATTAGAATTGTTCGTTCTGTGTTTTAGGTAGACCTCCCAGAATGGCATTTGCATAGCCCAATTTGGAGTTTATAAGTGATGCTAGAATTGATTTATGATGTTCAGTGCGTCAACATTTAAACGAGCATGCCTGTAGATTCCTTGCTGTCTGCAAGAAGAACAAATAGTTCAAGAGGTTGGGAGTACTGATTGTAACACATATGCTGTGACTGGAACCCATGAGAACAGCCTCAGTTCCAGCTTCATTAAGTTTCATCCTCCAGCCCTTCTCTCTATGTAGCAAGTCATCTTCTTGGCCACTGAAACACGGATAAATATTTGTATAATCTGCATAGTTGTGGTAATGCAATCCAATAGCGCTAAGGATTGAAACATACATATAAAAGAAATGGAGACTATGAAACCCCCAGGGCAACCCACACTCCCTTCAGATGACTGAAATGGACAAATTTGATCCCCTATATTTGGCCAAACAAGAATCATTTAAACAACCTAATTGCCTCATCTGACATGGTAGCCTCAGACCTAAGCCAGGAGGTAGCAGATTAAAGCCCACTTTCTCCTTCCCAAGCACTTCAGGACTCCATTAATAATTTTTTCCATTGAAAAGATCACACTGATTCACAAATCAATTAAATGTGAAAAGGATGTGAAGCTTGGAGCATCATATTAAATACATTTGTAATACAAAACCAGCTTGGTCTCATTCAACTTGTTTCCTAAAGAAAGTGTTCTTAAGGTGAAAATGAAAGGTCCTGCATGGTATTCATAGGACCTCTGTCTTGGAAGATTGCTTAAAACGGATGGTGGCTATAGTCGCTGATATTTCAGCAACTGCTCTCAAAAGTGGCTTGGGGCAAAAAACTAAAAAAACTAAATAAATAAAAACTCCTGTTTTGGATGGGCCTCTGCTTAGCAAGAATCCAGTGGAGAATACGTATCCAACAGCAGTTTTAAAGTTTTCTTCAATAAGGGAAATCTGTGATGACTTTATTTTGGTTATTTATTTATTTTTTTGCAGGCTGTAATGTAGTTTTAGCGTTACGCCACTTATTGATCCATTGCTGAAACATAAGGGCCACTATAGCAGACAGTCATGATAAGCTGGCCAAGAGTAGTGACGGTCCTGCTTTTATTGCTAACAAGTTTGAAGGATATACTCCCCCTTCAACAGCTATGTTCGGCGTATTGAAGCCTGCTAACAAAATGCTTCTGCAGCAGTCTCCTAGGTGGACGAGACTTCTTGGTCCAGCCTGTCTGCCTTCGAAATTCCATGACACCTTTTTGACAAGAGCCAATAAAGTCAATGCAACTTTGGGAAACCGCCCATGGCTTGGCTCTTTCTATTGTAAGGGGATTTGTAAGTTACTAATATTTTACCTTATCTAACTAACCTCAATTACAGGAGCCCTTATGAAATGTAAGTTCTATTTAATAGAAGTAATAATCTTAATTAACCCTGCTGCCTAAATTTGAACATTTATTAGCAATGAGCATTCCAGGTAGACTTCTGTAATATGTGTTAGTCCAGCTGTGCAAGAATCATTGATTTAGTTAGATGTACTTTGTGGTCTGGTTTCAGAACTGGTAAAATCTTGCGGACCAGGGAAAGTTCTAAGTTGGCTTCTTACAGCATAGTGATTAGTTCTTGCTTTTCCACATTTGTATTGCCTGCTGGAGGGCACAAAAATACAATCATGCAATTTTGTGTTCTTACAGATGGACTTAATGGTCCATTTGTGTATGCATCTCTTGTTAGCAAAGAGCTCTGTTAATTCCCCTTTTCACTTTGCAGCACACCTTGGGACGATAACCTTGTATCCCAGTTCATTCCCACTTCTTTTAATGTTCTGGGTCATGCTTGTCCAGATGTCTCATTTTGGAAGTAGTCCATTAATAGTTTCCAAATAGTGTTAAATCTTTTCCTATTATCTCTACATTTGCCTTTTAACATCCCCATTGCCATAGGAGACCATCATCTTCTGGACCATGTTATGCTAGCGGTTGTTGCCATATTTTTCAAGTTCACTGCAATGTCTTGTTTGGCTCCTAGTAATATCCGTGAAATCACTGTCCAGTACATGAGTGTTAGATCTTAACGGTTTGATGGCCTTTTGCCCAAGATCACTGCAAGGGGTCATTGGGAACACTTCTACCTTTTTATGTGGCTTGACAATTCTTTCCAGTATATGGATTGTTGTTCATTCTACGTCTCACCCCCTCAACATTCCCTTCTATGTTAGAGTACATTTGTTTGAGCTTATACATAATTATATACCAAGTTTCCCTTCTTTGAACACTGCAGGTTGTTTTCAGTAAATCTCTCCATAGCCTTTCCTCGTTTTATCTCTTTACCAGCTATCTGTTTCAACTGATGCATAAATAGACACCCTCGGATGTTTGACAAGGATTTTAGTGTTGCAAGTAGTTTCTAAATAATTTTCAAAGGGCATTGGATCTCGTATCCCTGCATCTTTATTCACTGGTGGTAGTGCCCAGTGTCCTACTTGAAAGTATGTGTCTCTCTTTTTCTTCTATCTTGTTATATTATCCACCTTTGCCACTGCTGGTCTCAGGTGTTTATGAGTCACACTCAGCATTGCCATTTCCAAAAAGAGCCAATAATTATTCTTTTCACAGAGCGACCATTCAAAAGCGGTTACCAATGGGGCATACATATTTTATTTTTCTGTATCAGAAAGGCCAAACCACCTTTTCTCCCAGTTATCCATGGTATTGTTGACAGCCTTGATTTGCGCTTTTGCCAGATAAAGTTACTATATACTGCTTTTGATCATGTTGTGTCATGTTTTTTGTATCATTACTGGTAGGTCCTGAATGAAGAGCAACATACTTGGAACTATGATAATTTGTATAGCAGCTGTTCTTTAACCAGGCACAAAATAAACTATGAGTCCCATCTTTGCAGGTCATACTTACTTTATCTTACAAGAGAGGAATTGTTTGTACTGTACAGGCATTGTAATGTTGGGTAATTTGCACCCCAGGATGTGTAATATTTTCCCTGGACAATTTATATGGTGAGGGTGTTTCCACATTACCCCTGTTGGATTTATTTATTTATATCTCCATAATCTAAGACTTACTGTATTCACCATGAAACCAGATACTTCGCCCAAGCTTTGCAGAACGTTGGCATATGCCATTTATTTTGAGTGACTGTTTGATCAGTTAAGCTAATGGTTCAATTGACAGCACAAAGAGGAGTGGTAGTAATGTGCATTCATGCTTTGTACAACGTCTGAGGCAAAATCATCCATTTTTGTCACCATTTATTATTGCTGTAGAGGCTACATAAATTGACCAAATCAGTCAGACCAAATCTGATTTTCACTAACACTTGTTGAAAAAGCCACTTCACTCTATTGAGTGTTTTTTTCTGCATCAATCACCAATATCACCATCACGATAAATCTCCTGTCAGACGTTTTGAATAGGTGTAGTACCCTTCCTATAATATTGAATGTTTGCATAAACCCAAAATGTTTTAGGTTACTTGAAAGGGCAAGCAGTTTTCCAATCAATTGGCTAGAACTTTTATGTATATTTTAAAATCTGAATTTAGCAGCTTGTATTGTGAAAACTGTTCTTTTGACTTCCCTAGTTTGTATATGTGCATTATATCTGCTTCCCATAGTTTCTGTCACTTCGCCTGTTACCCAGAAGGTGTTATACAGTTAAGGTAAATGTGAAGCTTTTAGGGACCAACATTTTTAATACAAGAGGTTTCTTAGGCAATCTGGTCCAGGTAATTTATTCTGTATTTCTTTTAACATGTTGTGTGGTTTAGTTTATGAAAAAGGTGCCTTGAACAGTTTAACTTACCACAGACATCCCAGTGCATATCATTTAAATGAGATAATGAAAACACTCTTTGAAGGTAATAGAGCTGTAAATGTCCTGTGTTGATATGATGCTTGCATTGAGATTCACTCACAAGTTTGTCAAATAAGTGACTGAAGCTACAGGAGGAGAATGGCGTCCTTGGAACACAATCTGTGGTTAACTGCAGCAGTAGTAATTAAGAACCAGGTCATTCTACTTGTCTGTTGCAGAGCGTTCCTTTTATTTAGACTTTGAGCCTAAGTATTACATTTTGAGCATGAGTGAACCTTGCTAAATGTACAAATGCATTTATGACAACATTAAGGACAAGCATTTCATATGAAATACCCTGAAATCCTGGGTCAGCAGGGGCTTCCACGAAGTCTAATAGTTTCACAGTGCGCCCCCTCCAAAGGGTCTGCAATGGGATCTGAAAAACATTTACAAAGAAAATTACAGTTAGTTCCAGAGTTCAGACAGGAGTTCATTATGGAGACAGTGTTAACAGAAGTTATGTTTAGATGTATTAGAAGACAAAGATTGATTAAATTATCTTCCTTTTTTTTTTTAATTAGGAGGGATGGAAGGGCGACACCACTCACAATTGTGTATGTAATTAAATGACTAAAACAAAACATGATGGAAGAGCATTGCAAACTGGTAGGCAGGTAGGTTGTTCTACTTAAAGGCTTACATTCAAGGCAAGTGGGTCAAAGAAAATGAAGGTTTTTGATACCTGGCTCTTACCAGAGATACATTTGCTAAATAAGTGTAAATGTTGGCAATTTAAAAGACACTACATATTGTGGAGGAGAGGAATCGAATGGAATTATTAACAGAAAAGTTATTGATCAAAGCTCCCAATAAGTATTTCACTAATGATGCATTATTAAAAAGATAGGTTGTATATTAAACCAACCTGAAACTTCAGTCATATTTCCTTATGTTACTTGCATCCACCCACGAGTGGAGAGAGGAAATTCAAGTGTTGTGGTAACGGCAATATTATAGGTAGAGCTATTGGTATTGCTCATTATTTTTTAATCATTTTTGTATCCCTAAATAAATGGCATTGTCATTTCTATTGGCATTAACTTTTTTTTTGCATATGTGATACCTATTGCATTAGCAGAGAGAGAGTGAGGTAGTGAGATAGAGAGAGAGAGTGAGGTATTGAAATAGAGAGTGAGGTAGTGAGAGAGAGTGAGGTAGATAGAGAGTGAGGTAGTGAGATAGAGAGTGAGGTAGATAGAGAGTGAGGTAGTGAGATAGAGAGAGTGAGGTAGTGAAAGAGTGAGGTAGAGGGATGTTGTGAGGTAGTGATATATAAGCATAGAGTGATGTTGTGATGTAGTGAGATAGAGACCTACAAAAAAGCCACCCACACACACAGAGCCACCCACACACACACAGACCCTCCCCCACACACAGAGCCACCCACACACACACACAGAGCCACCCACACACAGACACGGAGCCACACACACACACACACACAGATCCACACAGTAACCTCAAAATTTGACACATTTACTTTTTGCTACTTCAAATGTCACCGCTACCATAGATCCAGTTGTAGAGTGCATGGATTAAACTATGAATACTGTGTTGAAGATGGAAGGACGCAGGCAATACCGCAGTTAGTTATTTATAGCAGCGGCGTTCACCCGGTGAAGCCGTATGCTTGAGGTACCCAGAGTCCAAACCAAGCAGCGGCGAATTCAGCAGCCAGCAAATTAACCCAACCATATGGCTGCTGGCTACTCTATGGGTTATGCAATATTTAAAAACCCACGGCAGTGTGTACAGTATATCGAACCATACTGCATTCTACTGTCGTGTTAATTCCTCTTTTAGACTAATTTTAATCACTTTGTGCATAGGTGCACATGCATTAACAGAAATAAACGCAATGTTTTAGATGCATGCTTTTACGATAGAAAGGTCGAAGCAATTTTTAGTAGAAGGGTTATATAAAAAACCGCATTTGAAGGGTTTTGCAAGTGTGTGGTGGTGTTTTGTAGGCTCGTCCAACGCTTGTGAGACTCGAGCGGCGCAGCCAGCAAGGGGAGGAGAACGGTTCGCCTTGTAAACCTTCATTTCACCGGAGCTCTGCATTTGTAATTCATGACGGGCAATAAAGAGTGTGTGGTGCGTTTCAGGGATGGGGGAGCGAATAAGAAACAAGGCTAGACTAGACAGAGGGTGACAGAGACGGGAAAACAACGAACGAGAACTGTAAAAGACACGGAGTGCTGAGGGTTAGAATGGAGTGTTAGAAGGGCAATGGGACAGTGTGGGGAAGCGGAGGGACAGTTGCGGGAGGGAGTGCAGTGCTGGTCGCAGCACTGAGCACACAGCACGCAGAGGAACTCCTCAAAAGAGGAGAAGGGACAGACGGACACCACACTCAGCTGTCCCGGGAGGGGTGTACTCCTGAAGGTGGGACATATGCCTACCGGAGGTCCCGGGGGAAAGGCTAAAGCGCAGCCTGGCCCGTTTACCAAGGAGAGCATGTCAGCAGTGCGGGAATACATCCAGCTGAACTTGGAGTGTGCTGGGGGGGTACTAGGCACCTATGGGAGTCGGAACAAAGAGCCCGCAAAAACCTACCACAAGATCGGGTGCAAATATCACCACACGAGGAGCCAGGCCCGCCCCAAATCTGAAGCCAGTCCTTGGGCCCCAGTTCTAGGCCATGTTTGCTAGCGTCTCCACACGCTGCAGCCTGTAACATGACCCGCGCACCGCACATCCAATAGGCCCTTCTGGAACTTCCGTCCGAGGGGGGTAAAAGAAAAGTAAACTAAACAGAAAGCGTGGTGTCTCTGAATCAGGCACCGCGTTTATCTCTAAAGTAAAACAAGCCTTTCAGACCCACTGTTAAAAGCCAACGCAAACCCACTTACAGTGCAATTAGCGTTAGCGCCAGAGCTGGAGATTTTGGAATAGGAGAATCGGGTTCGAGTCCCGGCGCACGTTCAACATCCTGTGATTCTGAGCAAGTCACGTATTCATCCCGTGCTTAACTTAGACATAAACAAGGGAGAAACAAGTTTTTTTGGTAGTAGCCAGTGCTGTATAAGAACATGCGATCGTGAAACCGAAAGCGATCGCCAAGCCCTGCACTGAGAACATTGTAAACATTGCGTCTTGTCCGCAGGCACACACAAAAGGGCGTGATGCCACCATTACTCATACTGAGCCGCAGAAACATACCAGAGCGGGTACATTTCCAGTCAGATAATATTTCCCCCCTGATCATACCGCATGCGGGTCCTCTTCCTGGCCCACACTCTTTATGGTATATTGGTTTCACGCTTGTTTCACCGACTTGCTACGGTAACATGTGTACGTGTCATAGCCATTTCAAATTATCAAAACGAACAAGAAAAACACGCTAGTTACATTTCTACAAAGTGGCGTTGTTACTGGCACTGTTCTAGTGGAATAGTCCTAATACTATATTTAATCCAACCTTCCCCGTTCACTCACCTTGATTCCTGACTCCATGCTGAAAAGCAAGCACACCACTGCCTTTCTCCGAGGCGAAGCAGAAATGCCTCGGAGAAAGGCAGCGGCATTTTCGGATTCAGGGGCATGTTTTCGGATTCGTGGGCGTGTTTCTTTTTCTCTCCTCTTGCCATTGGCTGGAGGAGAGAAAAACATGCCCAGCGAAATGCAACGAAAAAACACGCCCCCGAATCCGAAAAGGACGGGGCCTGTTTTGCAAGACAAGCCTCTTCTCCAATGGCTGGCCAGCATTCAAGAGGCCAGCCAATGGAGAAGAGGAGAGAAGAGGGGCGGGTTCAAGCCCCTCTTCTCCAAATCATTAAATCTCGCGAGCGAGACTGCGCAAGCGCAGCCTTCACTAGCCGAGACCTAAAAAAGGGGTTAAAACGCTGCTCTGACATTTGAGTAAGAGCAAGGTCACGTTCATGGACTAGTGCTTTAAGTAGAAGAAACCTTCTGGGTCTCAGACCCGGTAGTAATTAAAAACAGGCATTGAAAAGGGTCCTTATTGGGCCTTATTGTTACTTATTCTTGTCCTTTATTTTATAGGCAAAACAGTGATCAGTTTCTGAAAATGTAATAGAAAAAACACTAAAGTAGTCCGTGGCAGCAATTACGTTTCTGAGGTTTTACTTAATGTTGCATTCCTTAAGTGTAGCTATTTCCAAGAGGTTGTATTTCTGTCTTCTTTTTTCATGTAGCATATTACTCTTGTATAGTGCATACTTTCAACTGAGTCGCCTCCAGGTATTTATAACGGGCCACGATTGAGAGCTCTGAATTGAGGATGAAGGTAGTGCAAGTTTCTCACAGAGCCAGTCAGCAGGTCAATCAATCAATCAATCATGGAATTTATAGCGCGCACTACTCACCCGGAAGGGTCTCAAGGCGCTTGGGGGAGGGGGTCTGCTACTGCTCGAACAGCCAGGTCTTGAGCTGTTTCCTGAAGGCGAAGTGGTCCTGGGTCAGCCGCAGGTGGACGGGCAGGGAGTTCCATGTCTTGGCCGCTAGGTAGGAGAAGGATCTTCCTCCGGCGGTGGCTCTCTGGATGCGAGGGACGACGGCGAGGGCGAGGTTTGCGGATCGTAGCTGTCGGGTGGGCGTGTAGAAAGTCAGGCGGTCGTTGAGGTACCTTGGGCCCAGGTCGTGGAGGGATTTGTGTGCGTGGGTGAGGAGTCTGAACGTGATCCTCTTGTTGACAGGGAGCCAGTGCAGGTCTCTCAGGTGGCTCGAGATGTGGCTGCGTCGGGGGGCGTCCAGGATGAGACGGGCGGAGGCGTTCTGGATACGCTGAAGTCTTTTCAGAAGCTTGGCTGTTGTGCCGGCGTAGAGGGTGTTTCCGTAGTCTAGTCTGCTGGTGACGAGGGCCTGGGTGACAGTCTTCCTGGTCTCGGTCGGGATCCATCTGAAGATCTTGCGGAGCATGCGGAGGTTGTGGAAGCAAGATGAGGAGACAGCGTTGACTTGTCTGGTCATCGATAGGGAGGAGTCCAGGATGACGCCCAGGTTGCGTGCGTGGTCCGTTGGCTTGGGTGCGGTGCCCAGGGCCGGGGGCCACCAGGAGTCGTCCCATGCGGAGGGCGACGGTCCCAGGATGAGGACTTCTGTCTTGTCCGTGTTCAACTTCAGGCGGCTGATGTTCATCCATTCGGCGACATCTTTCATCCCTTCGTGTAGGTCGGCTTTGGCGGTGTCGGGGTCTCTGGTGAGGGAGAGAATCAGCTGGGTGTCATCGGCGTAGGAAATGATGTTGAGGTTGTGTTGGCGTGCGATGGCAGCGAGGGGTTTCATGTAGATGTTGAAGAGAGTGGGGCTGAGCGACGATCCTTGCGGGACGCCGCAGATGACTTCGGTGGCCTCAGAGCGGAACGGAGGGAGGCGTACTCTCTGTGTTCTGCCGGAGAGGAATGAGATGATCCATTCCAGAGCAGTCCCCTGGATGCCGGTGTCATTGAGGCGTTGGACTAGGGTGCGGTAGCAGACAGTGTCAAATGCTGCGGAGAGGTCAAGGAGGATGAGTGCCGCTGTTTCACCTTTGTCGAGCAGGGCTCGGATGTCTTCGGTGGCTGCGATGAGGGCGGTCTCGGTACTGTGGTTGGCTCTGAATCCGGATTGCGATGGGTCGAGGGATCCGTTCGTCTCGAGGAAGGCGGCCAGCTGCTTGTTGACTACCTTCTCGATGACTTTGGCAGGGAATGGAAGGAGCGAGATTGGGCGGAAGTTCTTGAGGTCGGTCGGGTCCGCTGTTGGTTTTTTCAGTAGTGCGCTGAGCTCGGCGTGCTTCCAGCTCTCCGGGAAGGTGGCTGTGTCGAAGGAGGCGTTGAGGATGTCTCGGAGGTGAGGTGCGATGGTAGAGGCGGCCTTGTTGAAGACATGGTGGGGGCATGGGTCGGTCGGAGATCCGGAGTGGATGGTGTTCATCATGCGTGTCGTGTCTTCGGTGGCCACTTTGGTCCATGTCTGGAGGATAGCGGCGGGGTGTGTAGGTTCGGTCGATGGGTGCGGGGGTGGAGCGCCGAAACTGTTGTGGATGTCGGCCAGAAAGGTGTTCAGAATTAGACCTGGGCATAAAATCCACTCTGCTTGCGGAGTTTTCTAGACTCCACGTAGAGAACGGAGTTCTGAAAAATCTGCGTAGCGGCATGGAGCAGTTTTTTTCCTCTCACGCAGCTTGCTAACGTTAAGTTTGTGAGCGAGCAAAATTATATGCTAGACCAACACCCGGCAAAATTTCTCAAAGTGGGCAGTCGCAGCAGGGAGCGCGCTGAGAGTATTCTTCACGCATAGTACTCTCAGTTCGCTCCCGCTTTGGAAAGAATAGGGCCTACAAGGACCTATCTCAGTACTAGCAAAGAAATAATTACAGTTGCGTAGCTGCCACGGGAGTCTGGTTGTACACTTACTGGTTTTAATACTGGAACAACCTTACATTGATGCCTCCACGGTTGAACATTGTGTGTCTCTATAAACATAATAGGGTGGACCAGTGGTTTCTCATGGTAGCACCGCTCTGCTATTATTTTGACTTTATAAAAAAAGAAAATAAGCCCTGATGAAGTCGATGTTATCGACGAAACACGTGTTGGCTACTGTGAAGAACTAGCTTTGTAAACAAGCAAAATTAATGACTTGTGGAGTCCTAGATTTGAAACAACAAATTGACGTGTGGAGTCCATAATCTGAAGGAATACAGTAATTGAAGAATCTAGTATTGTGACTGCAACTATACATACTCAGTAATCAGTGTGTGCCAATTGGGTTTATATGAAAATCATTTTTGTTATTCATTTATCTTAAATAGCTAACAACCATAGACAAAACCAATCACCCTGGCTGGTTTTCGGTCTGGGACAGCTATTGTGGTATAATAAGGAAGCACAGAAAGCTCAAGCAGGCACCAACATACTGTTCAGGTGATACACTATGAAATTCACAGAAATTTTATTTGTGTGTTTAAGCCACTGTTAAGTAGAAGCAAACCATGCAATGTGATAAGAAGTTTAAAAACAATAAGATTTTCTTTCTCGTAAGTTCAATAAAAAAAAAGCCAGTAACCCATCCTGCTCTGTGTCAGCACTCACAAACAGCTAACCACTTGCTCAGCTCGAGACCAGAACCAGTCAGCAATTAAAAGTACACAAAACATGGCTCGTGCCCTCCGCAGAGCATGCCTCTAAAGAACGAGTTACTTACCTTGGGTAACGATGTATTTGGTAGAGACACAGCCTAGCCGCAGATTCCTTAACTTAGAATATCCTCAGGGGTCAGACTGTATCTGGAAAACTTTTTACCTGTGCACACCGGGGGCCTCATTGTTCGGCTCCGTCCCAACGTCGTCCACGGAAGTGACGTAAATGGAGCCATATAAGATCCCCTCCCCCCCCGGCATGCTGACGTCAGTTTTCTACAGTGAAACTTTTCCACGCCACAATGCGGAGCGACGACAAAAACTGCGAGAGTATAGGAACAGTGTGTCAAAAAAGATCAAAAACCTTTGAAACTACAATGATCAGAAATCATAGAATGAGAAACAACACCATGTTGAAAGAGTACCCAACACTGGAAGAGACTGAAGGGAGCGAACAGAGCACCCGCCCCAGCAAAAGTCCCATCAAAGCGAAGAGCCGTGCCCCCCCTAAGAGGTAACGGCAGTGGAAATGAATGGCAATCACCGGATGGAACTGTATGAAAAAACAGTCTGTAACCCCAGAATGGAACCATAAAGGACCACAAGACGGGAACAACCTGATTCACGATAAGCGACCAGAAGCGATCAATCATATAGAATGTTCACCACACCCCCCACAGTGAACTATGAACTGTAGCACAGTCAAATAGAAGCTCAACCCATCGACTGCAGCATATACAAGGCAAGCCCAAAGAAATGGGGAGAAACCAACGAGGGTGGAGGGAGGGTAGGAAAATATGAGAATCTCCACTCTAGAGGAACCCAGGAGGAGCAGCATTGAAAAGTATAGAACCTAGCCACCAAAAAACGAGAATGGGTGGAGGGCCAATGTGCCTGAAATAGAATGACACTCCCCGCCTCAGGGGTAGGTGACGAGAACACCCCTCAGGAAGACCAAGGCCACCTGTAAGGAGGCGAGGAGATAGAACCCCACCTGTAAAGGTCCTCGCAGAGCGGAGAGGATGGGTGGGTGTTAAGGAATCTGCAGCTAGACTATGTCTCTACCAGATACATCGTTACCAAAGGTAAGTAACTCGTTCATCTGATAGAGACATCTAGCAGCAGATTCCTTAACTTAGAATAGATATCAAAGCCATAACCCATTGGAGGAGGGTCTGCGACTGAAACCCACCAAGTTCCAAGAGAACTTATCCGTCAATAACATTGACTAATCATGGTGGGAACAGCAGTGTCAGTGCGGCTAACACCAGACCTATGAAGCCCTGTATGGGAGCATGAACAAGGAAAAGGCACCACAGTCCGTCAAAGAATGTTACAGTACCTCCCTAGACCAGACATGAGAACAAGAAAGGGCAGTGCAGAATGGAAGAAAGTTTAGAAACTTCTGCAAAAAGACACTAAACTGAGCACCGGATCCCATGGATCCGCCAGAGACAGAGTCCCAGAAAAAGGGACTAGATAGTATGCCATCATCAGAGCATACCCACTGAACATACACCACAGAGGATGTCAAAAAGTGAAATGTTAGGGGACAGATGTCACCATGCAGAGATATACAGAGTCATGACTACCAGGAGATACAGTGATGTGGATGATAGGATACACAGAAGGAAGCAGAGTGTACCGTAAGAACCACACCCCAGCTAAACAAAAGCCCAAGGAATGGGATTACCAACGGCCCCAAGGAGAGGCGCGACGAAGGAAACCTGCAAAGCCGGGAACACACAGATTGCTCTTTTTCATATGAGAGAGAGAAAGAGTCCGGGGTTAAAACCCCCGATACTAGGGCAAGGATACCTAGTATGCATACTCTCTCACTGTGTGTATAAATCATGATATATATACCAAGACAAAGATAGATATATATATATAGCAAATGAAGGAAAAATGAAAAACAAGGGGAACTCGAAGAGCATGCCCTAGATAAAGGGAATTCGCACAATAGGTACCAACGGCACCGGTGTGAAGCATAGCAGGACACAACAGTGTTAAAAACATTCCTCCTTGACGGGGACAAAACCGTACCCCCCCTCTTCCGCGAGACAACGGAAGACAACACGTGTAAGGCCCGGTTACTCCGCCGATACGGAAGTGAATTTCAGCAACAAGCGAGAGGCGCTTGTAAGATTTAGCCCCTCAAGCTGCGTGTACGGGAGTAGTTGTGATCTGAGACACACTACGATTTTCTGCTGTTTTTAATTAAAGGTCAAGCACAATGCCAAGGGTCTACAACGTTTTAAAATTATATGGAATAGAAAGAAAATCACGGAAGGCAGCCGTGAGCGCTGATTTAATATAGAGGCCAATTGAATAAAAAGGAAACAGTGCAGACATAAGAAGGGCTGATATATGGCCCTAACTCGTGCTAAATAGCAGCAGGGGCCCGGTACTTGCAATGATCAGGATGCTTACAGCGACTGTATACTGAGACACACAGAGAGACTTGAATTTATTATGGTCTTGAAAAAGATGGACTATTAACAAGAAACGATCGAAACGCGTCAACGCAATTAATAGCATAATCTATGGGAACTCTTGGTCTTGTAAATGGTGTAAGATTAAGTGCATCAAGGCCTAGTTTTTAAACTTGTCCCAAACGATATGCTCTTTGAATGACAACTTGTGCTGTCAATATTCTCTTTCTGTCTGCATATGAAGTGCTGTTCTGCATATGAAATGTTTTGTATGATGTTTTAATCGTATTGTACTTTATGTAATATTGTGCTTTTAGTTTAAAAAAAATTGTGTCACACATAGTTTGTGAAATTTTTAACGTCATTACAATTGTATACAACATGTTTTTAATAAAGTAGTCCTTTGTGACCAAACTGGGAGTTGAAAATTAGATATCACTTTAGAAACAAGTGGGGGTGCTTTATAGATGATACAATTATTGTATGACTGAATAAAATGATGGGATTATTGCATGTGTCCTAATTATACTCCAAGGGATAGTCGACTTCAAAACAGAACAAGCATTGGACCAAAACAGGTCAGAGGAACCGCTAAACTCCGGATCCGCGATGGGACGTGGAAAAGAAGAAAACTGATGTCAGCACGCCGGGGGGTCTTATATGGCTCCATTGACGTCACTTCCGTGGACAACGTCAGGACGGAGCCGGGCGACGCGGCCCCTTCAGCATGCAGAGATACTACTGGGGAAAAAGTTTTTTCGGATCCAGTCTGGCGCCTGGGGATATTCTAAGTTAAGGAATCTGCGGCTAGATGTCTCTATCAGATACAAACTACAATCTTACTTACATTGCCTTACCAACACACATGAACATACAGAAAGTGTACAAGTACAAACAGTGCAAACATAACTTAATAGCCACCCCCTTAAATACATAAGCCGCACCTCTTTTAGAGATGCCCCTCCCTTTCCTTCATCCCACTTAAAGCTCTGGGGACAACCTTCACTGGCCTGCTGACCAGTAAAATAGCTTACTACGACAACAGAAAGTAATGACAAGTCAATTGTGATTGTATACGAGAATATAGCTCCCTAAAATCTATAACCTTTATAAGCTGATGCATTTGAGCAAAATGGATTTCTCTTAAAAGTCTAAAGTTTGAAAGACAAACTGCGATATAAAGTATGTGAGGTTCACTGGATGAAAATGCATTAAGAAAATGTACAATTCATCACTGGTATGGCTATTGGCATAATGCAACAAAATATATGTATTAGCCTGTACTGAACATAGGTAAAACAGATTCAGACATTGACTGGAAGTACCAACTGGCAAAAGGTACATCTGAATGTTTCTGTAATGTAGCAGGGAATCTCAACGGTGATGGAGGGGGAGGGGGTGAAGGATCCACTTAATAACATGGTGAGAGGTTACAACTACTCCCAAAACCATATTAAACAATTTCTCTGAATAATCTCACACAGTTTGGCACGGCACGACGACAGTAGAAAACAGGCTGATCGCCACGATTTGGGGTTCTTGTAGATTATGAGCATTATATCCTCTCCCCAATTTGTTTGGTTCTGACTATGTGTGTTGTAGCCTGATTAAATAGCCTCATCAAGTGCAGGTGCTGGGACATCTCCCAGTGGAATATATATTAGACAAGTCAAAGATGTGTAGTAGTTCTTGCTGATGGAGTGAAAGAGGAGGGGGCAAAAAGAGGAAGAGGCAGAGGAGTAGGAGCAGTACTGCAAGAGAGGGACAGGAGTAAGGCCAGTAGAAGGGAATGATAATCAGACTCGCTTCGGAGAAGGTCAAGAGTGATTTTTGTCAAATTCAGATAGGAGGGAAAGTCAGGCAGAGATTGGGGTCTTGAAGAGGAGGAGCTGGTGTTTGTGATGAAAAGAGGGACAGGTGGTAAAGATGAGTGGGATAGGTCATGAAGTGAATGGAGACTGGGAAATATAGTCAAGTTGAAGATCTGATAGAGGAAGAAGGGCTGTTTACAGGTGGCAGGACATGGGAAACAAAGGAGAGTTCTGGGGGGAAGAGAACGACAATGAGACGGAGAGTTGGGATCATGATAGCACCAGAAGTGAATTTTGTATGCAGATGGAGGAGATGAGGGTGTGAGACATAGACCTGTAGATAGATGGAGCAAGTGGAGCGTGGCTGGCTGGAATGGAGGGGAGTCTGGGTGCTAGGATGAGCTCAAACATGACATTGTCCCTTGAGTAGGAAAGTTATTGGATATGATGCACGGCAGGAGGAGTGAAAGGTCAGAGCAAGGAACTCATTTGGGAAATATGTATACCCACATTCCTGTTGCGCTTGAGCTCTGGACTTCTAGGGGCAGAAACACAACAGTATGGTTATTCTGGGAGGATGAATATTGGCCAAAGGATTGTTTGATTGGTACTCTGAGCAATTAACCTTCAGTACTTGGCGAATAGGAGGTTATTTGTTTTAATATAGCACAAACTCTACCTGAAGGTATTAGAGCACTTTACATGAGCACTAGTTGTGTTACATTCCTTTTGGTAGGCACGGGGAATTAGGTGATTCACAGGATGTTGAGCCTCCCTGCCGAGACTCGAACCCGGTTCCCAAGCATTGAGATCGACCGATCTATCCATTAGGCCACATCCCTTCCGATTGGAGTATAATTTATGTGTAAATGCTTTTACTTTTAGTTTTTAGCATGGTTATGTAATGTTCTATATTTTATTCAATTTTTGCAACAATCAACATTTTCTTATAAAGTATTCTGTCATGCACTTGCGGCCCAAATTCATACGAAACAAAAACTAAAATAAAGAAAAAGAGATCCACCCAAGAGCAAAAGTGACTGACGCACAAGATAAGAAAATGGCATTGTTGCACTAAAAGACCCTCAAGAGTTAGTCAGTAAAGGGCCCATCAAGAAGACCTCAAGATGAAAGGCCTTAAATTGGATAACAGATGGCTGAATAGTCAGCACACTTTCAAATGACAAACTAAGCACGGACCCCTCTCCATCCACTGATTTCATGCAATCTTCCACTTCTTGTCCCCTTTTTAGGTCGAAGCCTACATCTTGGAGGACTTCGAGGACTGAAGACACCTTGAGGACATTCATAAAGCTGATTTAGGAATGCATTCCACCTGTTGCTCACCATTGGCTTTGTGGTTTGTAACTCACATTTCCTGGCTTTCTCATTTTCTGGCTTTATTAGCATTAGGCTGTCCAGCTTGAGTTTGTCCTTCCCGTTGCCCAAACATTGTTTACTGTATTCCTCCACGAACTCCTTTTCTGTAAACAGGCCTTTAAATCTTTTTCTTATTTAGTCACATTTGCTGTGCATTCAAAGACAGAGGTCAAATGTCAAGCTCTCTCTTCCGAGGGAGCTTGGTGTTTACTTTTCTTTTGCCGATTTTAAAGTGAGATAATTTATGTGACAATCCTGCTGAGTATCCGTGTAAGAGGAGTGGGTGTAGGATTTTATTTTCCTAGCACACAACAACAACAAAAAAGAATTAGAAATTCTAATAGGTCTTACCTATGCAAGATCTTTTGGCTTTACCAATATGTTTTAGCCATGTATACCAGATTGGCAGCTGTTCAGCATGGCTAAAGGTTAGCGGTGTAAAGAAGAGTGGCGTGGAGTGGAGTGTTGTAAAGTAGAGTGTCATGGAGTGGGGTGTTATGAAGTGGCGTAGAGAGTCGTGGAGTGATGTAGAGTTGAGGAGCGTAAAGTGGAGTGTCACAGAGTGGGAGTGGCATAATGTTGTGGAGTGTCGTGGAGGGAGTAGAGTGGAGGGAGTAGAGTGTCGTAGAGTGGAAGGTCGCAGAGTAGAGTATTGTTGAGTGGTGTGGAGTAGAGTGTCTGAGCAGAGTTGAGTATCGTAGAAAGAAGTGGCATAGAGCGTTATGGAGTGGTATAGAGCAGATTAGAGTGGCGTAGAGAGTTATTTAGAGTGGAGTAGAATGTTGTAGAGCACAGTAGATTGTCAGAGTGGAGCGGCAAAGAGTGTATTAGTGTAGTGGAGTGGAATGTCACAGAGTGGAGCAGAGTCAAGTGGCATAGAGCAGCTTGGAGTGGGGTGGCGTAGAGTGGAGTAGTGTGTGAAAGAATAGAGTGGATAAAGTGGTATGGAGGTGCGTAGACGGAGTTGAATGGAGTGGAGTAGAGTTTAATGGAATAAAGCGTCAGAGTGGAGTAGAGTGGCCTAGAGTGAAGTGGTGTAAAGTACAGTGCAGATTGGCATAGAATGCAGTGGTTTAGAGTGCATTGGTTTTGAATTAAGTGGTGTAGAGTGCGCTGGAGTAGACTAGAGTGGTGTAGAGTAGTGCAGAGTAGAGTGTAGTGGGGCAGCATAGATAGCAGTGGCGTAGAGTGCAATGGCGTGGAGTGGCACAGGCTTGAGTAGAGTGGTGTAGAGTAGTGTTTCAAGTAGAATGAAGTGGTGTGGGGTAAAGTGGATTGGTGCAGGACAGAGTTCAGAGGAGTACAGTAGAGTGGAGTAGAGTCGCATAAGAGTGCAGTGACAAGAGTGCAGTGTAGATTAGAGTGGCATGGAGTGTAATGGAGTAGAGAGCATAGGCATAGAGATGACTGGTGCAGAGTATAGTACAGTGCCACAGAGTGTAGGGGTACAGAGTAGCGTAGAGTTCAGTGGTGGAGACTGCAGTCTCGCAGAGTAGAGTGTCTTATAGTGCAGTGGTGCAGAGTGCATTGGTATAGACTGCAGTGGCATAGAATGGAGTGGCAGACAATGGCGCTGGTGACTTTAAAAAGTGATGGGGTGTAAAAATTGGTTCAGAGGTTCCCGCAGCGAGATGTGAGCAAACCCAATGGTCATCAAAATGGTTTGGAGGGGACAGCCCCCCCCCAAAAAAATTGAAAAATAGAGGACATACTGGTGCATTTCAGAGCAAGTGGGGGAAATAGATGAGGCCCGGGGCAGGGGTAAAAGTTTCACTCATTTTCTGCTCCCTCCTTTGAGCCGGTCAAGTCAGACTGGATTCAAAACCCCACAGCATGAACTATTGCTGGGTCCTGACACCTAGGGCTAGTAGAGGGCATCATGATTACCTATGCTTGAGTCGTGCACATAGAGAATGCAATGTGAAGAAATACTGCACCTTTTATAGATCACAAGGCAGACTATGGACACTCAAATCATGGGGTGTACTGTTTGAATATTGTAGAAGCACTTTATGTCCATGGCTGGAACGATGAGCCTCTGAAGGGAACAGTATAATATACTGATGACAACCAATTTCTACAAGTGTGTGGTTTCAGTCCACTTTTAAATGTCACCAACCGCCGCTGTGTATTGCCATTAGTACGGCTTTGCAGCTGTTGTCTTTGAGGACCTTCACTTGAAACTCCAGTACTAATTAATTTAAAACTAGCTTTATCTAAAAGAACATTTCCCAACCAGGGCCATAAAAAGAAGACGGGCTGATACATATATGTCACTTACACTGCCCAAAATGCACAGATACAGTTATGTGGTGCCTGCTTTTTTACTGCACAGTAGTCAGCAGTCATTATTCATAACAGTGAAACCACAAAATTATTAACCTGATGTTATAGGTCCAACCACAAATTGAAGGCTTGTGTATCAGTCATGTTACACCCTGAGCAGCAGGCAAGGACGAAGAACAACCGTGAATACAAATCTGGCCATAACCATGGCTATTCCCTCACAGTTAATATATTTTAAGCATACAACTCACTACACCCCCAAGCTCACTGACCTTTGCTTTGCTAAATACTGTTTAATATTATTTCCCCACCGTAAAAATTATTTGCTGTGGAAATTGAGGGTGTTTATGGTTGTCGATAGTTTTCGGTGATGAGGAGTACCAGGTTCTAGAAATTGTCAGACGGGGTCCTTATGCCTAAAAAAGTTTGACAAGGGGGTCTCAGCATCAAAAAGTTTGAAGACCTCTGTTCTGGATCTATTTCGCTGCGAGCCTCGGGAATAATCAGACTCCAGCAGCGGCGAAGAATGAGGCTTCAGGTGAGTCTGTTCATCTGTCCAAGCGAAAACAGCCTCTGGTATGTCAAAGAAATGGGACTTGGAATTGTAGAGAACGCGTAGCCTAGTGGGATATGGGATCATATATTGAATGGTGAGGTCTAGCAGCCATCGCTTTGCCACCATAAAGGATTGGCATTGTTGTTGCACTAAACGGGCGTAGTCCGGGAATATCATTATTTACCGGAAATCAAAGATAAGTTTGTTTTTGTGTGATCTGGTGAATTGTAATACGGCATCCCCGTCGGCATAGTAGAGCTAATTAGCGATAACTGCCCGTGAACTTTCCCCAGGGGGCGGTTTCTTCATCAACACCCGATGGGCTCTCTCTACCACGAAGCACGTGGAGAGCATATCCTCCGCTAGGAGATTTCTGAGCTACTGGGTGAGGAAACGGTTCATGGAGGTGCCTTCACAGCCATCCGGGAAGCCCACAAAACCAAGGTTGTTGCGTCTGGCGCGGCCCTCCGCATCTTCCACCCGAGATGCCAGCTCCTGGGAAATCACAGTCAGCTTGTTGACTTTCTTCTGGAGGGTGGTCATGGTATCCTCAATGGATGAGACCTGCGTCTCTGCATTATTCGGTACAACTCCACTCTTGGCCCCCCCCACCTGAGGTAGTGGTGTACTGATCGAGGGTACCTTATTTTGCTCCTGCCCCACCTGGCTTACCTGGCATCCCCATTGCGTCGTGGGATGACCGACTCGGTACCGAGGAGTCCGCTGCCAGGGACTTTGCTGGTTCTGTAGGTAGAGTCGCCACAGGCTGTAGGGCACCGCGGATCTATCACACCAGGGGACCCACGGGGGAGGCGCCATGGGCCGGTCCTCACAGAATCTCGCCCGTCTCAAGCCACACCGAGCCTTGCTCAGCCGCCTCCGCAGCCAACGACGGCCAGCCAAATAGGCCCCTCTACTGGGACCAGACTCACCGGACCACCAGCCCGCCACATGCCCCACCCTGCTGTCCAGTGTCTGGGCCATTCCGTTATTTCACTTGTGGTATGTGTCAGTCCCGCCACCCGCAGCACAGTCCAGGCCCAATGGTGATGTCCCACGCACCTTGTTCAACAGCCTGCAAATGCTGTTCTGGTAATTACTTCAGTCCCTCCAACGTTCGATGTGCTGCACTGAGTGAGGTTACGGCGGATTTAGTAGGATTATTTAGCGTGGACGCGCGGAGCTCGATGAAGCAGTGTCCGCCATGTTGGCTGTCCAAGCCACGCCCCCCGATTTTCTAACATTTTGTATTTTTTTCCCCCCAAACAAAATGGCAATAAGGGGGAAAATAAATTTGAACGACAAAAACAGTGGAAACACTATAGTAAATTATTTAAAAAAATTAGCAGGTGTGCTGCCTTGATGTCTCCAAAAGGACGTAGACAGACTGCTCATCAGCTGTCAGGGTTGTGTTGCAGTCAAGGCAATAGGTCTCAATGCGCCTTAACTCAGGAGAAATATCTGGGCATTATCTCTCCACTTCTGGTGGACCTCTCTCTCTCCGGGAGCAGATGGTCCAGCACTGGAGGTGGATAGTCCTTCTCCAGCTCTCTCATTTTGTGCCCTCTTCAGGTTCGTCTTGTGGTACATTTTAAGGTGGTACAGCAGGATTGTTGTACCACAAGAATACTTTTTGGCAGTGCCCCTTGAAATGGGCTTATTGCACAAATTGCATTTGATGAACCTTACAACAGTTTTGGATTTCCCAGATGAAATTTTAAAGAAATCCCAGGTAATGCTTTGCCTTTTAGAGGCTGGTTCTTCATCACTATAGTCTTTCTGATGTTCCACCTGCTCCTCTTGTTGCTGTAGCACCTCCTGCTGGTCACTGCCTCCTATTGCCATTTTGGGTGGAAATAAATGACAAAACAAATATCTTAAGGGGCTATCTTGGCCTACCTTAGGGGTGCCTTACATGTAGTAAGAAGGAAGGTTAGGGCCTGGCAAGTGGGTGTACTTCCCAGGACGACATGACAGTAAAAACTGCACACAGACACTGAAGTGGCAGGTCTGAGATACCTTTGAAAAGCTACTTGTGTGGGTGGCAAACCCAGTGCTGCAGGCCCACTAGTAGCATTTGATTTACAGGCAAGTGGTCTGACAGGCATCTTTCCACATCACTTTCCTTGGCTTCTTCCTGGAAGTCAGCTCAGTCAAGGGGTGCAACAACGGTGCCATACCCCTTAAAAAATATTCTATAGTAACCAGTGAGAGCTAAAAAGGCTCTCACCTCTGGCTGGTTCGGGGGGAGTGCTTCCAAGCCAGAATGGTGTCAATCTTAGGTTGTAGAGGTCTACCTTGTGCCCAAATCGTGGAGCCTTCTGCAGAGCCTTCAACACTTCCCAGAGGTGGTACAAGTGAACACTGCGGTGTCATCCAGTTAGGCAGCACTGAAATCTGCCAGCCTGGTCAACACCTGGTTGACCAATCTCTGAAAGGTTGCAAGGGCATTCTTCAACCTAAATGGTATCACCCGGAACTGGTTCTGCCCCTCGCGTTGAGAATGCAGACCTCTCCTTGGCTCAATCAGTCACAGAAACCTTCCACTACCCAGACGTTAAATCAAACATACTGAGGAACTTGGCAGCTTCCAACCGATCCATAGGCTCATCAGCTCTGGTGATGGGGTGCAAATCTGTCCTGGTGACAGCACTGAGTCCACAGTAGTCCACACAAAACTGGCGTTCAGGAGTGGCACAGATGCAGCAGCCTTTGGGACCAAGACCACTGGGCTGGGCCAAAAACTGTTGAAGGGCTCTATCACCCCTAACCCCAGCATCTCAGAAACCTCTTCTTGTCCACATCATGGGTACACAAGTGGGTGACACCTGGGATCAGGGAGAACAGCGTGGAAAACTGCTCCAACAGCTGGCGACAGTTACTCTGCTGTTCTGGGGTCAGTATAGGGGAGAGGTTCACAACTTCCACAGACACATCATGCTCCTTGGCAGTCAGGAGGTACGGGAGAGGTTCACTTTATTCTTCCACCCCATCATCTGTCGCCAAGACCATGCTTATTTCAGATATCTCAAAGTGAGGTTTGAGGCGGTTCACATGTAGGACCGTCAAAGGGTTTCTGGGAGTCTGCAAGTTCACTAGGTAAGTGATGTCACTCTTGCGCTCCACCACCTCAAAAGGACCAGTCCACTTGTCCAGAAGAGCGCAATGCTCTACTGGGGCCATGACCCACACTTTCTGGCCAGGCTGAAACTCGACCAGAATGGAATTCTGGTCATACCAACGTTTCGTCTCTTCCTGGCTGGCTTCTAGGTTCGCACGAGTGAGTTTCCTGAAGGGCGCAATCTGGTTTCTAAAGGCCAGAAGGTAGCTAAATACATCCTAGGGAGTCTTCCTGGGAGCTGTCTCCGAGCCTTCTTTCACCAGACCGAGAGGTCCTCTCACAGGGTGCCCATACAGTAACTTAAAGGGACTGAACCTTGATGACTTCTGCGGTACCTCCCTGTAAACAAAGAGAAGACACAGTAAGAGGACGTCCCACTGATTCCTCATGGGTTCAGTAAGACCCTTGATTGCGCCCTTCAGGGTTTGGTTGAATCACTCCACCAAACCATTACCTTGGGGGTGGTAAGGAGTGGTAAGTAAACTCCGGCTCACAGCTGACCGGAAAATGCGTTTCAGCACGCACAATGAAGTCCGTTTTATTTATTTACATTACTCCGGTCGCATGAGCCGGAGTTTACTGCACCCCACCATGCCACTCCCCTGCCCCACCGCCCCGTGGCACACCTTTCACGAGCCGCTACTGGGATATCATCTCCCTTCTTGTACTCTTTTCCTACATTCTTGGGAATATGTACTATTCTGAGTGCACAGAGGAATTGCTGCCACCATATGAGCTGGAACTACTACTCTGATCCAGCTCCTTTACTCCAAGCTCATGGTCTAACATGATCCTTTTCTATTACATTGCCAGCTTGAGCCTTTCCAGGTCCACTGCATTTCTCCTTGCTTCCCCCGCCTGTCCTCCAGCTCCTTTCGGTACAGGCCACTACTGTCTGGAGGGTCACTGCCCTCCAAAAAGCACATCCATCCTAGAATTAGTCTCCTTAGCCTCTACACTGAGATCTCCAAACTGCCCACTGGCATTTCTGGCTGCTACACAGGCCCTCATATATCCAGACGTCACTCCGGTTCCCCTTTACTGGCCCCCCCAAATGTGACAGCGGACAGCGTGTCGCTACAAACCAAGATCCCTAATCTACTATAGACGAATACTACTTCATTTGGGAGCAATCAGTTATATTTGAAGTCTTTTCCTATATCAATAGTATACAGACTCCTAACTATAATATTTACCTAATATATTCAGTAAGCTGAGTGGAACCTTACGCTGACCAGTCTTGAGGTATTGGAACCCATTCAAATTGGACAACACCCGTGGGATTGACATCGTTATATCTTACCGATAGATTCCCCTTTCCTTTGATTCCGATACTTCTTTAAGGTTAAATGAAAAACATTTACATGGCGTCCTGATGAAGGCTTCAAGCCGAAACGCGCGTAGGATTCAACACCGACAGAGCCATGCCCACATGAATGTATTGTTCTTTTTAAACCTAACATTGACATATATTTGAATTTGTTTGTTTTTCATGTTTAGAACCATTACCCAAGTGTGTTTTCTGATGAAGCAGAAACTATGGGTGTAAACATTCAATAACCATTTAAGATATATGTCCTTCTTTTGTGTTACCCTGGATACATGAAGAAACATGAATATGACATGTAATCCTTGTATATTTTACGTATAATGTTATAAAATAAAGAAAATTCTATTTTTGTATCCATTAGTACCTTCTTGTTTGCTTTGTAGGTCCATGCCATTTTAATCATTGTTCCTAAATTGTTCTGTTAGCAATTGTTATAAGCACCCTGATTTAGGAATAGTTTCAGGGGTTACCCTTATTTTTTCAAATGCTACTCAGGCCCTCCACACCTTCTGTAGCCCCTCTTTCCTTTTGTGGCCTCAGATTTGGACTTTCAGGATTTCGCAAATAGTCTTCAACTCCTTCATGTTGTAGGATTCCAACCTTTCCTCCTCAAAAGCCATTTCTAGGGATGCAACTAATGATGCTCTTGACTCGAGCATGATGCAGTAGAAAGTTCGAGCTCAAAACAAATGGAAAGATCAAAAATAGACGAAAAGGAAAACAGAATGAGGTGGTCTATGATAGTGTACTCCAATCACTATAGGTCAAGTGCAAACGCAAGTCATAGCCTCACCGCTGACAACCAATGTTAGAAATTGAGTCTCTAGTTGGTAGAGGTATGCACCATGCCCAAGCAGGGACCCTTCCTTCTAGTCAGGGTAAGGGAATTACACTTCTAAAATAACTCCTGTTCACCCCTTGGTAGCTTGGCATGAGCAGTTAGGCTTATCTCAGAGGCAATGTGTAAAGCATTTGCATAAAACACACAGTAATACAGTGGAAGCACTACAAAAGGACACCACATCAGTTTTACAAAAACAGTCACTATTTATCTGTGTAAAACAAGACCAAAATGATAAAAATCCAACATACAGTAATCAAAATATGAATATTGCAAAAATAACATTGAAATACAGTTCCTTGAAGTCGATAGCTCCATCAGGGTCTATCACGGCGTCGTGAACAAACAAATCCAACAGTTCAGGCCGGCCGAGGCATCGCGGGCAATCTACGGTGTCAGGAAGACCCGCAAACAGTACCTTGGAAAAGCAGGGTGTCGGGGATCTTGCAATGAGCTCCGGAGAAGCGTTGTCGTCTGCGTCTATTCCGGAGGTCAGTGCAGGAGTCGTCGGGCCCTCAGTAACAGGTTTTGCAGATCAATCTCTGGGGGCTGAAGTCAAGAGCGCCGGCATCGGCAGGCATCAGGGCTGCGGTGCAAAGCGGAGTGGTGCGGCGTGCGGTGCCCTCAGGTCGTGGTGCAGTCAGCGGCTCGGTGACGGCTCCAGCGGTGTCTGTGAGACCAGGGCACGGTGCGAAGTGGGGAAGTGCTCATCGCGGTGCAAGCAGCGGCGGCGTCACTGCTGAAGTGCCATTATCGGTAGACGATCTGGAGTCGATGGCGCTGGCATCGGTGGGCCAAGGCTGCAGTGTGAGACAGGCGTTGCATTAAGAAACTTACGAGCGGTGCCCCCAGGCCGCGGTGAAGCAGCGGCGTCGATGTTGGCGTGGAGCGATGTCGTCGAAGATACAAGGGTGGCGATGTGAAGCGAGCCGGTGCAAAGTGCAGTGCCATCAGGTCGTGGTGCAAGCAGCAGCTCAGTAGCAGCGTCTGTGGTGAGACCAGGGTTGCCTTGTGAAGCGGGTGGTGCTCTCTGTGGTGCCAACAGGTCACAGAGCCAGCAGTAGCGGTGTTGGTGGCGTTGGGCTGCCGGTGTTGGTGGCGTTGGGCTGCTTTTGTTTCTGTTGCAGCACAAAAACCAGTTGCAAGTGCTGGTAGTAGATGATCTTGAAGTCTTCGCTGTTACTGAGACTTCTTGAACAGGGGGCAAGTTCTACCTCAAGCCCTTGGAGAAACTCTGCAAAATAAGTAGCAGAAAGTCCAGTCCTTTCACTGCACAAGACAGAAGCAGTCACTGCATGCCAACACAGCAAAGAACACAGCAAAGTTGTAGTTCCTACTAACAGCTTCTTCTAGGCAGTTTCCTTAGTCCAAAAGAGTTCTAAAGTTCTGGTATCAGGGCCCAAATATTTATACTACTTTTCCCTTTGATGTTTAAGGAAGAAAGTCTACGAGTTCAGTAAAAACAAGTTCTGTCTTCCCTGGTACTGCTTCAACACAGGAAGTAAAGACAGCATTGTGCAGAGCAGACACAGTCTATTCAGGTGCTAGTGAAAACTCATCCCACCACTCTAAATGCAGAAAAGGTCTATTCAGCCTGGCTAGGAGTCACCCAGGAAAGGCAGGACACACCTTAACCCCCTTGTGAGAGTCTAGTGTGAATGCACATACCCAGCTCCTATCACTCCAAAACCAGACAGTGAATAAACAAATAGGCAGAGGCACACAAGATGGTTAAGTAGGAAAATGCCCACTTTCTAAAAGTGGCATTTTCAACCACCCAATTTAAAATCCGCCTTCACTAAAAGATATGTTATTAAATTCTGAGTTCAGAGAGCCTACACTCCATTTCTCTATCTAGTCCCAATGGAAAGTTACACTTGTAAGATATTACAAGGCAACTTCCAGTGCTCATCTATGGAATAGACAGCATGTCAATAGTGAAAAACAAGATACACAGTAATTCTCTATCAGGACATGTAAATTACACTACTACATGCCCTACCTTTCACATACCCTGGCCATGGGGCTACCTTGTGCCTACCTTAGGGGTGCCTTACATGGAGGCAGAGGGAGAGTTGGGGCCTGGCAAGTGGGTGCACTTTGCCGGGTCAACATGGCAGGAAAAACTGTGCGCAGACACTGCAGTGGCTGTGTCTGAGATACCTTTGAAAGGCTATTTGTGTGGGTGGCACAACCAGTGCTGCTGGCACACTAGTAGCATTTGATTTACAGGCCCACGGCACACACAGTGCACTGTACTAGGGACTTACCAGTAAATCAAATATGCCAATCATGGAAAACCAATCATAACACAATTTACAGTAGGAACTGAATACTTTAGCACTGAATAGCAGTGAAAATGTGCGCAGAGACACTAAACCAGCAAAAACGAAGTCCAGCAAACCAGGAGGTCAGAAAGCAAAAAAAAAAAGGGAAACAGCCCAAAAATGCCAGGTCTAACAGTGTATATATGTGTTTTATGCATCTTTGCGACTTTTACACGAAACAGGAACATACGTTTTGCAATCATTTGCGACAAATTAGTGACAAATATAATTTTTGGGGGAAAAACACAGTTAATAATGCACTCAAACAAATGGCATGGGGAGACACAGAGAAATACGTAAATAGGTGGTCCATTATGCAACTGTAGCGTACAATATACACTATGCATTTATACAATGTGAAAGCATTTACTAATTTTCCAGTAGAGAGTACCGCAGTTGGGTAGACATCTTCTAGGTAAAAATGTACACTTCGTGAGATAAATGAGGTTCCATTGTGGCCCTGATGCTCATTTTAGATCAATTAAACCTCAAAGAGAAAAACTTACACATAAAAACATAACAGGTGTACCAGGTGAAGCTCCACTTGAGTAAAATGGAAACGATCCTATCTTCTTCGGCTTGACGAAAGCAAAGCAAATATGTTTCCTCTAATATTCTATGTTGAAAAATGATCTCAAATTCTAAATAGAAGTGAATGAATCGTTAATGTATTGGAATGCAATCTGAACTTGATGACTGTAATGTGTGGTTTCTTTATTGACGTATTTTTGTAAGAACAGAGTGCATGGTTCTCCCTTTTAAATATCCTAAGTATGTAAACACCTCAAATACATTCCACCACTCAAACACAAGGGCTCACAGACCCATAAAGCCAATTACACACCCACCTACAGACCCATAGCAGCACTCACTTAACCACTCACAGACATACACAGGCACTGACACAACAACTCACAGACGCACACCCCACCTCACAAACCCTTGAGACACTCACCCACTCGCTCACACACCCACTCAGACTCATGCACTCACATACTCTCAAAGGTTACAGGTTACATTTAGGAAATAAAAAATACAGCCACTAACACACCCATTCACTTACCCATACAGCCTCTTACAACAGCAGCTCACTCACCCATGCAAGCACTCACACACTCACTCACACAACCACTTACACATATCTATACAAGCACGCCTCACCCATACAGCCATTCACACAGAGAAACACTCTCCAATACAGCCACTCCTACACCAACTCACTTAACCAAGCACCCACTTAAACAGCCACTGACTCACCCATAAAGCCACTGACACACCTGCTCACTTACCCAGACTCATGCACTCACTCACACAGCCACTCACACAACCACTCACTCAGCCATACAGCTACTCATACATGTAGTCACTCACCCACAACCACTCACTCAGCCACACAGCTACTCATACATGTAGTCACTCACCCATACAGCCACTCACTCACCCACACAGCTTATACACACACTTTTACACCCATACAGACACTCAGACACCCATTCTCGCACAGATACAGTCACACAGCCACTCATACAATATGTTAGAAGTAGTATCACTCATTCTTAGTACACTAGTGTACTCATTTAACTTTTATAGTACGTTAGTATATATGTTTAACAATCATAAACGTTTAGAAAATATTTACTCTCACTGGATGATGTCAAAAGTCATGTCGCTAACCAGGTCATCAGTTATGTAATATGTGTGCATTTTTTTTTTTAATAGGGTTGTTCATTGCACATAATTTCTTTTTCTTTTTTTAAACAATTTTTATTAGAAACAATGAGCAGCAATTATGACATTACATTGACATCTTAAGCAAAAATGTTCATAAATACAGCATTAACATTTTAGCTGATGATCCAGTAGGAGCCCAGAGGAACACCCTTCAACAACATCGCAACAGTCAGTAGGTGGGCCACTTTATGTCCCCGGGTCGGGAAACTTCATCCATCCATACCTATTCCCGATTGCTCCCATTATGTGCCACAATCTCGTCGTCTCCCTCATCTAACTCCAAGAGTCTCTCCCTCCTCAAATCCACCGTCGGAGAAACACATATATCTCCCCTATATTTATTCCAGCGCCCCCACTTATGATCCCATTTGCGAGGACATCCCCTCCCCTTATAGACTGTTTTTTCTGCAATAATGGCATGGTCCATATCTTTTGCCCAATCTCTCAGCTGTGGTGTGGTGTCTACGCCCCACTTCTGAGCAATATTCAGTTTCGCTGTACTCCACCCCATCGTGGCCCAGGATTGTTCAGCTTGTGTGAGGTCAGTTGCCTCCCAGATATTTAGGAGACATAGTGTGGGAGTCATGTGGATATGTTTGTCACAAGTCCTAGTCAATTGTCTGGTGACGTCCGTCCAGAACTGTTGTATGTGAGGGCAGTCCCATAGAATATGTAAGAATGTACCCGTCCGATTGCAGTGTCGGAGGCAGAGTGGATCAAGTCTCCTTCCAAGTCGGTAAAGCAGTGTAGCATCAAAATATACCCGGTGAAGAATTTTAAGTTGGACCAGGCGGAGTTGCATCGGGATTGCTACTTCTCGGGGTGAGGACAACGCCTCCGTCCAGTCTTCATCAGCTAATTCTCCCACATCAGCTTCCCTGATCTGGAGATACCGAAAACCCTCCGATGGTGCTAGCTGATACTTAGAGTGGAGTTCAATGAACGACGCCTTCTTGCTCTTAATCCACATATCGCCCACCGTGGAGATCCCTATCGTATCCCAATTATCAAACCCTGCATAGGCACTAAGTCTGCCCAGAATGTCCGGTTCCCATAGAGGAGTAGCCTTTGTAAATCGCCCCTGCCACCCCATCCGTCGTTGCGCCCCATGCCACACCTCCACCATACGCGCCGTGGGACCAGTCAGGCGCAATTTCCTGTGGTTTGTATAGAGCGCTCTGTTGTAGCCCCCCTTCACCATCAACCAGTGATCGGTGCGAAAGCTGGGACCATCGTGCCGTCCGAACACCCAACAGTTGATAGCCGTGAGCTGTGCAGCCTGATAATAGAGACGCATATCCGGCAGTCCAATACCCCCATCATACCATCCCATAGTAAGCTGCGACATGGCTATTCGGGGCGGTTTACTGTCCCACAATAAATCCCTCACTGCTGCCTCAATCTGCAAAACATAATTGTTAGGCACCGGAATGGGAGTGTTTTGTAGGGCGTAAAGAAAGCGTGGTAGAGTGAGCATTTTGAACAAAGACGCACGTCCTAACAGAGTAAGGGGGAGCGTCTTCCAATGCGCGACGTCCAAGCGAAACCTCTGTAAAGGCCCCATCAGGTTTCGTTCAAAAAATAGTGTGGCATTAGTGGTTATGAAAATTCCTAAGTAACGAAAGCCCAGGGACGCCACGGGAATATCATATCCCCGAGGACTTTGCGGCGGCTCTCCCCAAAGGGAGTACATCTGGGATTTAGACCAGTTTATCTGATACCCAGAGTGTGCCCCAAAAAATATGGAGTACACGGCGAAGTGAGCGTGCCGGTGAGGCCAGATACAGCAGAATGTCATCCGCATACAGCGATATGCGGTCTTCGTGATCAGTCATCCATCTAATACCCCTAATTCCTGGGTCCCCCCTGATCCAAACCGCCAGAGGCTCAAGAACCATGGCAAAGAGGAGTGGCGACAACGGGCATCCCTGTCTTGTGCTCCGACACAGGGTGAAAGGAGCGGAGCGATGGTTGTTTACCGAAACATAGGCCATAGGTTGTGTGTATAACAGTTTGACCCACCAAATATACTTGGGTCCAAACCCAATGCGGGCAAGAACTGCAAACAAATGCTCCCACGCTATTGTATCAAATGCCATTTTGACGTCAAGAGCAAGTAGTATCGCCTCTTCCTCTAGTGTGTCTACACGGCCCAGCGCCCCATGTACTCGACGCATATTGCGCGCTGTGTTCCGTCCTGGCATGAATCCCGATTGATCTGGGTGGATCAAGTCAGTGAGATAGGGGAGCAGACGAGTCGTCAACAGTTTGGCGAAAATTTTGGCCTCTACTGTAATCAAAGGCGCACTCCTCAACCGGCTTTTCTGGTTTATTGAGGACCACAATAGTGGCCGCTCGGATATCATCTGGGAGGAGGGAATTTTCATAGCTTTCGTTATATAAATTGATCAAGTGGGGTGCTAATTTGAAAGCCATAGGTTTGAATAGTTCAATGGGGAGCCCATTCGGGCCCATTGCTTTACCCGCACTAATCTCCTGAATTGCCTTGTGGATTTCCTCAACCGATAGGTCAGCGTCCAACACCTCCCTTCCCTGTTCAGAGAGACACGTCATTCTAACAGTGGCAAGGAGTTCGGCCGCCATTGAAGCTTGTGAGTTCTGTGGAACACCATATACTTTTTTATAATGATTTGCAAAGGTCTCAGCGATGCCCTGCGGGTCCGTAATCAGGTCACTATCAGGCCCCCTTATTGCATGTACCCATCTCGCTGATTGTTCTTTGCGCTCCAGCCACGCCAGCAACTTGCCAGTTTGTTCTCCCTGTTCGTATATCTGATGCTGGGTGGCCAGAGTGCGCCTATTGGCGTCCTCTAGCAGTAACTGTCTGTAATCTTGTCTTTTAACATTAAGCAGGTGTTGAGTGTTGGGGTCTGGATCCCGGGAAACGGTGACTTCAAGGCGCAGGACCTCGGTTTCCAGCTCCAGCACCCTCCGACGGCGCTCAGCCCTGTGGCCCGCCATCACAGAAAGTGCCCTCCCTTTGATCACTGCACCGTATGCCCCCCAGAGCGTAATTGCTGACTGAACCGAACCTATTTTCTCCTCAAAGTAATAGTCAGTGTCTTTCCGCAAGGTGTCTCTAATATGTGGAATCTTTATTGCCCAGGGCTGAATCATTATCGGACCAGGTTGTGGCGGGCGCTGCACACCAAGAACCGTCGACACAGGTAATGATCTGATATCCCCCGTGCCAAACACGCAGAATCAGAAAATGTGTGTATGTTTTGTTTATGTGTAAAGAAGTAGGCGATTCGTGATTGACTGCCGTGCACACCAGACTGGAACATAAAGTGTGTGTCGTGGGGGTGCGCCCATCTCCAGATATCCACTATCCCTAATGCGTCGATAAACTCTCGTAGCTGGGAGCCGTGTGCAGAGTCACGTCTAGGCGGGGATCTATCCAGTAGACCATCCATAGTCAGGTTAAAGTCACCTCCCATAATCAACGTCCCAACCGGTAAGTTTAGTAAAAGTGTCCCTACATCCGTCAATGTCAATCGCTGCAGACCCAGTGGGGCATACACGGAAATGCAACACAAAAAGATGATGGACGGAATGTTGAACATTGTCAAACATTCACCCCCAGTCACAGATCTAGGTTTAATCCATCGTTATTTTGCTCACCACGCCACACCAGTTCAGACATAGCCATATGCAAATCCGTCTTGACCCTGTGCTCCGCTTTTCCCCATAAAAGCCTTTAATGGTATGGGCCACGGAGTCTCAATGTGGGACTCAATAGTGGAATGCACTTCCTGGATTGAGCATGACATCGTTTCTTGGGGCTCATGGTGAGCTTTGTACCCAGCATTCATTCAAGGGGCATCCATTGGAGGATAAATGGCGGACTACATCTCCCAGAAACACTACATACAGACTCATTCAGAGCAGCTGCATGACAGCGTAGGATATTGTTTAAAAGGGAGGCGTGACCCGCAATGCTTCTTTCGTCCTCCCAGTCTCTGATGAAGTGAAGCCACGAAACGCGTAAGGCTGTGGTCGTATGCTTAAATAAGGACTGAGATTGGATTACATGCATAGCATTAAAGGCTTTTACGGGGAAAAGCGGAGCTGAGTTCGAGTGCTGCTTACTTTGTTGGACACCCCACTGAGCCTTGATTATTAAGCGGCCGTCCTGCCGCTAAGCAAGCACCACCCCAGGTCTAAAGGGGGCCACGGAGTCTCAATGTGGGACTCAATAGTGGAATGCACTTCCTGGATTGAGCATGACATCGTTTCTTGGGGCTCATGGTGAGCTTTGTACCCAGCATTCATTCAAGGGGCATCCATTTGAGGATAAATGGCGGACTACATCTCCCAGAAACACTACATACAGACTCATTTAGAGCAGCTGCATGACAGCGTAGGATATTGTTTAAAAGGGAGGCGTGACCCGCAATGCCTCTTTCGACCTCCCAGTCTCTGATGAAGTGAAGCCACGAAACGCGTAAGGCTGTGGTCGTATGCTTAAATAAGGACTGAGATTGGATGACATGCATACCATTAAAGGCTTTTACGGGGAAAAGTGTGTGTGTGTATATATATATATATATATATATATATATATATATATATAAAGTCGATTGTTATGTTTTTAGTAGGTCTGACTTTTGAGAGGCAAAGGCCTATCTATGGTATTTGACTGGCTGGATAACTCGGTCAAGAATACAGTGGGTAAATAGGAAATCTTTGTCACTCACCCCTAAATGTTCCTGGTTATTGTCAGAGCACTGAAGAGCAACAACCATCCACTGCAGGTGAATGGGGACACTTACAGTTAAAAAGGGTCTTCTAAACATTTCATAGGTTCTAGTTAACTAAACTTTAACATTGACTTGTTATAATAAACAGCCTGTTACAAGCATTAAAATTCCAGAACAATCGGGACACTTATGTTTCCAAGGATTCTCCTGTCAATTGTTGGTGGACATAGAGGGATAGTTGTTGTTCAACCTGAAGGCAGCTAAATGTTAAAAGTGACAAATCTTAGCCTTATACATTAGTATGTGTTATTACTTGTTGAATGAGAGTACCTCGAAAAATTATTTTTTTCCACAGTCAATATACGCTAAATGAAAACCGAGTAAACATTTAAATCCACACATTGTAAATCACAACAGACTAGCAGTTACCCTAATTCATAACATTTCACATTAATAATTTCATTCACTGCTAACCATATGGAAGGCAATCCCACTATGGAATCTAATAATATGCAGTTTGTTCGCTGTAGTCTACTCAGGTGCAGCCTAATACAACAATCCAATCTCGGGGACCTTACTTTACTTAGGGCTACAGATGTTTGCTGTATTTTACCATTCTTAGAAGTATAAGGTTTTCCCAACAGGTAAATGTGAGTGGGTCCTATCACCACTGGATACATTTAGCTTCGAACCTTGGATATTTTCCCATCTCTATAATTCACCATAGTCAGGCAGAAACAAACCTTGTTAAATTAGGTTAATTATGTTTAATATATTCTGTTGTGAGTTTCCTGCTTCAGCAGCCATGCTAGCATCTCACCCACTTTAACCTTTTCTCCATGCAGATGCTTCCTATACGAGGTATAAACAGATTTGTCCAATGAATCATACGCTTCACTTAACCTACATTTTTCCGCTGTGACATCCTTTCCCCATCTGGAAGCAATGAAACCTCCCTTTCCAGTTTAGTTATGTTGGCCTCAATTTATCTCTTTTTTCAATTGCATGGGATGCCTGGTATGTTTGCTCTTAACAACAACAAAAACATGGCACGAGGGAATGTCTATGAGTGAGCATTCTGAGGGAGCACAGAGAAAGGAGCACTATAACGACCAGTCAATTCAAAAAGGTATGGATCAAGAGACAGCATCTGTGCTTCCAGATATAGGAGTGACCGCAAATATTATTAATTCTGCAGCAGCACAAACAAGCCTGCAAGAGGTGACTACTACATCAGATGCAACAGCCGATCTGGGCCTCAAAGGTGCCTATAGGAAGAGTGATTCAGGGGAAGGCAATTTTTTTTCTCTGTCGGATCATTCATCTGACGATGGTGATGAGGACGAGGAATCAGGGCTGAAAAACTTTTTTTTTTTTAAAGATCTGGGATTAGCTCTGGTAGTGAGCTTAATACTTCAAATCCGGATGAAGACAATCTCGAAACTAATATGGTACAAAAGCAAAGGGTTTGTAAGGAGGTTAAAGCTGCTGGTCAGGCTGCAATTGAACCACCCCTAGCAATGGCAAAGGGGGGTGAAGGGGATGAAGAATCTCAACCATCAAATCAGCGAGGGGAGATTTCACTAGAATCAATTTACCAATGTATTACAGAATACAGGGCTGAGACTCGCATGGAAAGCACTAAAACACATGTTGCCTGTCGAAAATTACAGAATGCTGTTAGGCGGATAGCGAAGTCCTGTACAGAGTTCACAGAATGGTTGACTGAGGCAGAGGCAAGAATTTCTACACTAGAAGACGATATGGCGAGACAAAAGACAGTGGTGGATAATTCGCAAACCAAACTTGTAGATCTGGAAAATAGTATTCGGAGGAACAATCTGCGGATTTTAGGAATTCCTGAGGGTATCAAATTTGTTGTGGAATTATTCACTGAAGCCGTCCCAAAATTAAAAGACTGGAACTGGTCCAATGAAGTGCAGAGGGCGCACATGTTCCCATTCAAACAGAGGCCTATAAAAACCGGAGATAAGGACATCAGACCGAGAGCAATCTTGATTTGTTTGAGTAATTTTCTGGTATGCCCGGCGATATACGACCTGGCTCGGTCAGATAAAAAGTGGGCTGTGAAGGGAACTTAATTTTTTGTGCGACCGGACTTCTGCCACCAAACTGTGGAGCAAAGGTGGCAGTTACGTCAGTTAATAACTCCCTTTCAGGGTAAAGGAGCGCAAGTGTTTTTGCTAAATCCTGCCACCCTTAAAGTGATGGTGAAAGGTCCAACACGGTTCTTTACCACAGAATTAACAGCAAAGGAATATTTGGTCTCATTATAAATGTTTGATTTTGTATTTTTGTCTTATACTGCCTTTATTTGCTGTCTATAATGGTTTAGAATTTTATAGTTGGTATTATATGGCAGTGTCAGTATTTGGCTTGGGTTATGTGCATTGTTTTTCGATTTAGAAAAGTGGTAATGTACGGGAAACCCAAGCAATGTATTTAATTTAGTCTTGTGTCAGCTAGACAGACATGGGGAGGATGGGGGAGCACACAGGGGGGAGAACTCACTCTACAGCAACATGGCCATGGGTCCGTTTGCCTGCAAATTGAGAAGAGGGGAGGGTTGAGGTCGGGGGCACTGGGGGGGGGGGGGGGGGGATGGGGGGTCGAGGGTGTGGTGTAAAGGGATGGTGGGGGGGTGTATTTTATAAAAATCAATCCATGCGCAAATTTTTAGGATGGCCAAGAAGTATCAGAATAAGATTAGGATTAAGATTTAGAATGAGTCAGTTATCATTGGTTTATTTTACGAGATATAGGATATATGGCGGCTAATGGAATTTATACATGTTCTTTTAACATCTGTGGTTTAAATAATTGTAAGAAAATGCGTAGGATAGCTACAGAATTACGTATTATAAAACCAGACATTTTGTGTATCCAGGAAACACACTTTCCGTGGGTCAAAAGCAGAATGTTGGAAGAATTAGGATACACACTTCTGGCGGCAACTAGGCAGACCTCCACCAATAGGGGAGTTGCTATTTTGGTATACGGTGGGATCACTGGGACAGGGAGGGTAAAGACGGATAATTATGGGAGATGGGCGATTGTTGAATGTTTAATAGGAACAACTAAGTCTACTATTTGTTCTGTTTATGGGTCAAATGTTGATGAACCTGGTATATTGGAAGATCTAAATGTTGAACTGGGATCTTGGCCCACTCCGCTAATTTTATGTGGGGACTTTAATATCCATTTAGAAGGGCAAATTTTAAGTCCCAAATATAAGTATATGGGCCGTAAGCCTAATGTTTTTAAGTCCCTAGTTCAAGTATTGAGGGACCACGGGCTAGAGGGCACATGGAGGACATATCAGGCAGATCCGGGATTTACGTTTTACTCGCATCCACATCAAAAATTGGTAAGACTAGACTATATTTTTATGTCTAGGGCACTCTTAGCTGGGGCAAAAATGCAGGTCTGGCCTCGAATCACTGCGGATCATGGTCCTCTTTTGCTGGATTTATATATGATTAGGCAGAGGAAGGGTGGAAGGACATTCTCTTTTAACAGGAAATTATTTAATGATAAGGCATTTAGAGATCATCTGATTAGTTGGACAAGGGATTGATTTTCTTGATGTAAATAGGGGATCTGCCTCGGTTCCCATTGTATGGGACACTCTTAAAGCTGGAATATGGGGCGAGGCACTTATCTTTGGGCTAGCTAAACTTAGACAAGGGCAAACAATAACTCATCAGCTTGCTGGACGAGCTTCGGGAAGCGGAACGGGAACCGATAAAGATCCTTAGAGCGGGGTTAGATGTTAAAGCCATAAATAGTAAGCTAGCGTCTGTCAAAGCAAAAATTAACGCGACTTGGTGCAAGGAAATTGCCATTCAATATAATACCTATAAACAAAGTAGATATGAATATGGAGAGTCGACTGGGCGGCATCTTGCACGGAGACTCAGAGCTAGACAATCTTCTCAAAGAATTTTAGCCATGATTGATGCGGTAGGCAACACGGTTGAAACAGAGGAGGGTATTATGGGTTTTTTTTCATTAGTTTTATCAGGAGTTATATAAACAACACGATCTTGAGGAATTCGATATGGAACACTTTTGTCAAAAATTAGTATTAAATCGGTTAAGTGTTGAAGAGCAAGCAAGATTGGAAGAATCAATAACAATTGAGGAAATGGAGGCAGCGGTAGGACAGCTATCACAGGGTAAAGCTGCTGGTCCGGATAAACTGCCATTGGAAATCTAACAGCTGCTTTTTCCTGTTGTGAAAATTGACATGCTGGGCGTTTTTCATGAAGCACAGCTGGGGAATGCACCTCCGTCCTGGGATGAGGCCAATATTGTTGTTTTTTAAAAAAAGGATAAACCCCCAATACACCAGGATCATACAGACCGATATCGTTGCAAAACGCAGATGGGAACATTTATGCCAAGATTTTAGCTAATAGGTTAATACGGGTTATTACGCCCTTGGTTTCAATGTCCCAACATGGATTTATTCCTGGTAGAAGCACCATTAATCATATCCATAGTGATTACTCTTATCGATTTTGCTAACGTGTATCATAAAAAGCTGGGCTTAATATTCCTCGACGCCGAGAAGACGTTTGACCATGTATCTAGGGTTTTCCTGTGGGGTATTATGCGTGGGATGGGGTTTGGGCCAGATTTTATTAAGTCGATTAAAAGTATGTACAAATCTCAGAGAGCTAGAATTTGTGTCATGGGGAGGGAATCCCAGCAAGTTTGTATTAACAGGGGATCAAGACAGGGATGTCCCTGTTCCCCATTACTCTTTGCGTTGTACATTGCTCCATTCATGCAGATGCTAGAACAAAGCAGCAGGATAATGTCAATGGAATGCGGGCTTTACCAGATACGAGTTCTAGCATATACGAACGATATCGTTGTTGCCTTGGCTGATCCAGCACAGGCCATAAGGGAAATTGAAAAGTTGGCTGAAAAATTTGGGGCGGTGTCGGGATACAAACTCAATGCGGCCAAAACTCAGATAGTATGCACACATAAGGCAAAGGGGAAGAGTCGGGTAACTCATGAAGCTCGATACCTTGGTATAAAAATCGGAATGTCCATACAAGAACTTATTGAGGTTAATTGGGGTGCTATTACTTTAGCGGTTAAGCAGCAGCTAGATCGTCTGGAGTGTCTGCATCTGACGTTGGTTGGGAGACAGAGTACTTTAGGAAGAACAGTCATTTTTAAAACGTTCCATTACTTTAGAGCAGTGCCATTAGAGTTAACAAATAAACAGTTGCAAGGGCTCCAAGCTATATGTGATAGATTCATTTGGGGCCAACGTAAAGCTAGGAGAGCTTTTAAATACATGATGCTACCGTTAGACAGGGGAGGGTGTCTCTCCCCTTGTCTGTTCCGAATTTTTGCTTCTAGTATTATGTCTGTATATTGGAAAATATACGTTTATTATTGACAGGGGAAGACGCGATAGTGGCAGAAGCTCCTTCAATACATCAATTAATGTTGGAGGAAGAAGCTGGAAACATGCTATTAAAATGTTCCGAGCCAAGTTACTATAAAACTAGGTTTAAGATTATGATTTCTGTTTACAAGGCTTGGGTATGTAAGTGGCTGAATATTTCACAAATTAATTACTACACTCCACTCGACTCGGCTGTCAGGTTCCCGGAAATATTTTGGGGATTTTAAGATGCTGTATTGGAAGACGCAGGGGACTCGATATTTGGGTGATTTATACAATGGTGGGGTGATATGCTCATTTGCGGAATTAGTTGAAAGCTATCAACTTCAACATCATGACTTTTTTAAGCACTTGCAATTGCGTGATTATCTTGTCAGACATCACCTGTATGAGGGAATTACGATATTACCAATGGTAGAGGCTATTAGAAGGAAGGCCAAGATAGGTGTATTATATGATATGCTAATCGAATCTCAAAAGGACGATTTAGCTGCTTATGACCTGAAGCGGACTACACGCTTAGGGATTGAGGGAGAGGTGATGCAGACTTCCATAGATATAGCAGGAAAAATATTGTTATCATCGAATTTACAAACGCAGCATTTTAAGACCATCTTTTATTTATATCATACAGCTGAACGCATGATGAAATGGGGTGGGAACAACGATGGTAAATGTTTTAGATGTCAGTGCAGATAGCGTGCACGTTTTTTTTTAATGTACTGCACTGTCGCAATTTAAGCAACAAATAGCATTATTTCTGCAAGAAGTCACAGGTATTTCTATATCAATATCAACGGTAATGATGTTCTTGGGGACATGGGGGAACGGCTCAGGTGAGCAACCAATGTACAAATTTGAATATTTATTATTTATTGCTGTTGCAGTTGCTCGTCTGTGTATTGCCTCATGCTGGTTGCAGAGAGAGGCTCCCACATTTGAGATGTGGCGGGCAAAGTTTTATCATGTCTTTAATATGGAATATAGTCTATATGCGGTAAAATCAGTTAAACGGCAAAAACGTGGTATTCAGATATGGGAGTCTATGATACAGTATATGAAATAGATCATTGATTTAGGTTGCTTAATGATAATATGATTATAATTTGTTTAGTTGCTCCTTCCCTTTCGAACGTACTTTACGATTGTTAACTGTATGTATTGACAAGTTTGTTAGTTCTGATTATAACTGTTATGCTATATGTTTGTGACATGGATTGAATCAATAAAAAATAAATTCAAAAAAACATGGCACAAAATAACAGACTTAGTTTACTCATACTCCATTCTAAAATATCATCTTGAGCGAAGGAGTTACTTCACCTGAAAACAAGAAACCCAGGATTGATTTCAAGACAGATTCATTCAGCTTAGGCATGGGAATTACTGCTGTGCCGTCTCTTACCACAGGTCGCAGTGCACGCTCCATTCGCAAGATCTGGACCGAAGTCTGCTCCTCCCACTGTATATAGCCCACGGCAACAGTCAGTTTAGGAGCTGAGAGGGAAATACAGACATTTAGCATCATTACCTTACACAATTAAATGTGCTTCTTAGACCTCCAACTATGAAAGAAGAGACAGGGAAGTTTGCTTTTGAGACACTTCTTTCAAATGTACCAGCACACACAAACCCACAAGCTTCCCCTAATGTGCCTGCACTTGATTCTGGCACATTAATATGGGACCTATCAACACGTGCTCTCTGAGCAGTTGGGGAGCCCTCTACTATTGTAAATCTCTTACAAAGATCTGAGTGAATGCTGCAGGCCCCAGTAGGGTAGGATTAGCATTTGGGTCTACTGATGACAACATTTGCTATTTAGCATCCAGAGACAGTATTGAATGATAGATGCAGTGTATTATCATTCCCTATAAATTAATCCTGGATATATTTAAAGGTATATTTAAGATCTTCAGCCTGGCACTTAGTCCTTGGCTTCGTAGTTAACTCGGATACAAGAAATCTCAAATTTTATTTGCAAGTCAATTTTACCATAACTGATTTGAAGTAGCCCCTACGGTCCTGGACTAGAAGAATCCCACAAGCAACTTGAGAAAATACAGGAGCAAAACTTCAAGCCTTCAAATTTCCTTCTATTCCTACACATTGGTCTAAGCGGGACCTTAAAAAACATTTATTGTTCCAAGGATTAATTTAATATGTGTAAATATTAGACAATGAAGGAAAAAAAAGCTGGAATTTTTTATGAACTATATGCAAAACTTGTCATTTTGAAAAGAGATTATTTGAATATGAAACAGAATACAAAAAGAAGAATGAAAATAACGTAAGTGTTTCACAGGATGAAAACCCTCAGAAAGGACACACAGGGTAGGGTTGCCACATTAGAATATTAGGGGTATATTGAAGTCATGATAGAACTTTAGGCAACATAACGCGTGCATTGACTGAGATGGTACAATAAAAGTAAGTCTCCCTTCAATTCTACACTTCGAGTAACTACACAAAAAGTTAAAAGTGAAGTCATGAAACCCTTGAGATGCATTAAAGATAAATCCATTCAACCACCAAAAAAACAAGCCCTTTTCAACTCTACCGATATCTGCCGCCCCACTGACTATTTGCCTAACTGTCGGAGGTTCAAGAATGGGATATATATACCTAAAGTTGCTACAAACTTAGTCCTGTCAGCAAAACACCTGTGCGGGTCTCAAGGGGCTGGAGTTGCTAACTGCTTTGTGGTGATCTGTTCGTTCGAACAGCTAGGCCTCGAGTCCTTTCCTGAATTGCCAAAGCGATGGGGTAGTCCTGAGGTGCAGGGGAAGGTCGTTCCAAGCTATGACCACCAGGTGTGAGAAGGAGCGTCCTCCGCTATTGCCTTGGAGGATCTGTGGGGTGTCAGCGAGGAAGTGGGAGGTGGATTGTAGGTGTCGGCTGGTGGAAGGTCATGTGTTTGTTGATGTATGCTTGTCCTTCATTGCACAGGCTTTGTATGCTTGGGTCAGCATCTTGAACTGGCATCTCTTCTGGATCGGGAGCCAGTGTAGCTTCTTTGGGTGGGGTGTGATGAGGACCATCTGGGGAGGTCGAGGACGAGTCTTGCCACTGAGTTTGTATTGTATGTAGTCTTTTCAGGAGGCGTGCAGTGACTCCTACGTAGTGTGTGTTACCGTAGTCCAGCATGCTGGTGACAAGGGCCTGGTGCCGAATGGGAGCCACCTAAAGATCTTGTGGAGCATGCTTAGGGTGTGGAAGTAGGCAGATAAGTCTACGTTTACCTGTTTCTTCATAGATAGCTTGCTGTCCAAGATGATGCAGAGGTTGCAGGCATGGTCTGTCAGGGTGGGGGATGGGCCAAGTTCAGCAGGCTGAAATGCATCGTTCCATGGCAAGGTGTTGTTCCAGAAGATAAGGACGTCTGTGTTGAGCTTCAGACAGTTGTTCATCCAGTCTGTAACATTCATCATACATATGTGGAAGTTGGCTCTGGTTGTGGAGGCGTCTTCTACCATTAAGAGGATGAGCTGCGTGTCATTGGCGTAGGAGATGATGTTGAGTCTGTGTGATCTGACGGTTTTGGCTTGGGCGGGGGGGGGGGGGGAGTCATGTAAGTGTGGAAGAGGGTAGGGCAGAGGGCTGAACCTTGCAGGATGCCGAGGATAATCTTCTTTGGTTCCGAGGTAAATGGTGGGAGACAGATTCTTTGGGTTCTTCCTGTGAGGTGATCCATTTGCGAGCCTCTCCCTGGATTCCGATGTGGTGGAGTCTGTGATCAAGGTGTTTTGGGAGATGGTGTCGAAGGCATCTGACAGGGCCAGGACGATGAGGGCTGCCATTTTGCCCCAGTCCAGGAGGGCCCTGATGTCGGTGGCTACGATCAGGGCTGTCTCAGTGCTGTGGTTGGCTCGGAATCCGGAATGAGTAGTCCAGAAGGTTCTTGTGTTCCAGGTGTTCGGGAAGTTGCTGGTTGATTGCTTTCTCGAGAACCTTTGCTGGAAAGGGGAGCAGGCAGATGGGCCGGTAGTTCTTCGGATCTGCTGGGTCAATGGATGATTTCTTCAGCAGGGGCCTCACTTGAGCATGTTTCCAGTTCTCAGAGAAGGAGGCGGAGGTGGTGGAGATGTTCAGGATTTTTTTGAGCTTGTCACCAATTGTCTGGCTCCCAAGGTTGAAGATGTGGCTGTGCATGGAGTTCAAGATGGAGGTGTGAGAGGCTCCCAATGGGTGAGCAGTTGTTTGGGGTTTGTGTTCGTGGGTGTGAGTAGGCTGATGCTGTCGGAGGTGGAGGGGTTGGGGTTTGCAGTTTTCATAGATGACTGAGATCTTTTCCTGTCACCAACTTCACTACTTTGAGCCCACATTTTTATCCTGAATTAAATAAGCTGGGATAAAAGAAATCATATGAAAATGCCAAAGACAAGCAAGCTGGGAAAGGGTGTGTTATGCTGCTCTTTAGGTCTCACCTACACAGAGCATGTTTATGTTTATGTTTAGTGGATTTATAGAGCGCATGACTGCCCAAGGGCTTCCCAGCACTAGCAGAGCAGTCCAGACTGAGACCAAGGGAGGTTAATGGTATTGATTAAAGAGCCAAGTCTTGACCTTTTTTCGGAAAATTGATTCAGCTTCCACAATTCTACACTCCCTTGGCATAGAGTCCCATAGCTTGGGTGGCAAGTGTGCAAAAGATCTGCCGCCCCATCTGGCTCTTTTGATTCCGATTGTTTTTAGTAACCATTTGGTGCCAAAGCAAAGGCTTCTGTTTGGGGCATATTGGCTTACCAGATCTCTGATTTTGTCGGGCCCTTGTCGTGAATGGCCTGATGTGTCAGGCAGAGTGCCTTGAATTTGATTCTCGCCTCGATTGGCAACCAGTGTAGTACTTTTAAGTGCTTCCCCATGGATTCCTGTATGGGGGCTTTACACAGCAGTCTAACTGTGGCATTCTGTACAACCAGTAGTTTTTTTGTGACACATTTTGGTGCTCCCAGAAAGAGGGTGTTCCCATAGTCCAAGCGTGATGTAATCAGCGCATGGATTACTGTCTTCCTGAGCTGCGAGGGAATGCGTTCTAGGATTTTGAGGAGCATTCTAAGTAGCCCAAAACAGGTTACTGCTAGCTTTTTCACTTGGTTTTCCATAGTTAGCTCATTATCGAGCCAGAAGCCGAGGTTTTTGATAGTCGAATTGGGGATAGGTGGACTGCCTACACATGTAGGCCAGCTTATCTTAGCCCTGGGGACCGTCTTATTTCTGAGCATCATAAGCTCAATTTTGTCCCCGTTCAGCTTCAGGCAGCTATTGACATTCATTCCACCACTCTTTCCAAACAAGCATGCACTATATTGCGAGATGTATGGTTTCACTGGGTTTACAACCCACCGACGGTATACTATTAGTTGTGTTCATTATCACTCATTTTCAATATTTCAGTTGCTTAGCTCCCGTCAGCTTCACTTCCTTTCTTGTGTTAATTCCTCCCTTGAGCACGGACCAAGCACGTGTGCTTCCTCATCTTTGTTCTCCCTCGATCTTTTGTGACGCAATATTTTTTTTTATTTGATAAGCGTTTTGGTATTATTCCTGGACGTGCAATGTACTTTTCTACTTTTAACACAGGCATATGGCTTTTATTTATTTTGTTTTCATCTGATCTGCCATCTATATTGACGCTTTAGTTACATACACTGAGAAATGTACTTCTCTACACTACTCCACAGTACTCTACTATAATCCACTCTACGCCACTCAACTCTATGCCACTCAACGGCACTAGATGCCACTTCACACAATGCCACTCTATTCTATGTTGCTCTGCACCACTTTACACCACCCCACTCTATGTTACTCTAATCTGTCACTCTTCTGTATTCCACTCTACCTTACGGCATTTTACCCTATGCCACTCCACTCCCCTCCCCTCAAAGCCACTCTGCTCTACGCAACACCACTAACTCTTAGCCATGCTGAACAGCAGCCATGCGGATGTAAAACATGGCAAAAAGACACTCGCTTTGCCAGTAGCTCAAACATAGGCGAGGCCAATTGGCTTTACCAATGCTTGTTATTTTATAAATGTGCTTCTTCAAAGCAAGAACGTTTATTCCAATGCACATTCTGGGCTAAAATGGAGTTAGCTGGTTTGTGAAAGTAAATGTCAGAACCCATTCGGGGACCAGTGAGCAAGAAGTGACTGCTGGGCAACAACCCTGGGGAGTTGGGCATTTTTCTACTGATGTCCCACGCCAGGCCTACAATGGCACTGCAAACAAGGGCACCCAGTGCACCCTTCTGTACTTTATTTTCAGGGTAGGGAGGGCAAGTAGACAGGTTCTATTGGATTCTAAGCACAAAGATATATTTAGGTGTAATCTGGCACACTGTATTATGGTGCAAGCGGTGCCCTGGTTCTGCGGCCTTTAGGCCACTCCGTATATGTCTCATTACTAGGGTTCTTTAGGGCGATTCAGTCCCACTGGGTAAAATAATCTGCTGGAGTTTTAGCAGCTGGGGAGACAGTCAATGTTCAATTTTACACGTCACAAGTTAACTAGTGAATTGGTTTCTGGAACAAACAAGCACACACCAGCTGGTAAGCGGTGCAAGTGGTCCTGTTCGTAGCTCACATTGGTGTGGGCTGGAGGCCCTCCCATTTTGACTTTTGGCATTTCTGTTAAGAGCATGGCGGCTCCAGGTGGGAGCAGTGCAGGTCCGGAAACACAACAAGGTACCTCGCCAACTGAAATACTCCCACCAAGCAGTCTCAGGTCTTCTAGCGCAAGGCTCAATTTCATAGTCTGCACCAGTTCTCCAGTCTCTGGCACATTACAGGCATGTTGTAGTTACAATGGTTGACAGGTTCATGGGACATAGGATGATTTGTCACACGTAGCTTGTTGTGGAAACTTAAGGTCCCTCTTCAGACCTGGTTTGAAACAGTTTACTGTCTCCAGTTCAGTCTGTTTCTCCTGGGGCTCAACACACTCCGGGCATATCGGCTAGGCTTCCCCTGGAGCAGTCTCTGGTGCTCCTTTCCCTCTCTAAGCAAGCCAGGCCACATGCACACCCACAGCTCTCCAGCAGAATATGCAGACTTCTGATGTTCCCTCACCTCTTGGAACTTTGGACCCGAGCGGTCCTTCAAGTACTATGTAGAACACTCTCTCCCTTGGTCAGTGAAGAAGATGGAAATGGAACCAGGCGGGATTCTTTGGTCTCACTTTTATACACATTTTTCCACTTTTATACACATTTTCCAGGGGAAGTTAATCCCACTGTCACTGCTCAGGTACCAGTTTGTAGTTGTTCCATTTCATAGTTCATTTTTACTTCTGTAGAGCGGACACATTCTTTGTCAACTGCGATGGCTTTCAGAGGTAAGTAAGTCAAGGAAGTGACGAGACTAGCTCCAACTGAAGCATCCAAAACATAGAAATATTGACATGTGAAGAACCTGTGTCTGGCTTTTTAAACCTTCTGAAGTAGCACTCGGAGGAGAGATAAAGGGGGCTGGCCCTGTCTGGAAGATTCCTTCTTCATAACACCAGTCTCTACTGATTCACCTGCTCTTTCCCAGTTTCAACCCACATGGCAGGGTTCAGGACTAATACCCATCAGACCCGTGCTAACATGTCATAATTAAATAACAAAGGAAGCCCTCGCTCCATTCTCTCATACTTCATTGTTTGTGGCTACATCCTCTAGCTCTGGAATGCAAGCAATACACTCCCACTGTCTGGGAAGACTGTACCTCAATCTCAATTTTGCGCTATGTTTTATTAGGGGTAGCCAAAACAGATACAACTGGTCTCTGCAACTACCTATTCACAAACAATAAGGAGTACTCCAAAGAATCATGAATCACACACAGGGGTGTTGGTGAACGGTCTGGGCATAACATTAAAGGGGATCTTTGTACCTTTGAGGCCTATAGGCACCATAGTTATCCCGGCACTATCAAATAGAAATGGTATCCTCCCTCCACCACTTAATGTGACCCAGAAAATGGACAGTAGTTCCATGTTGACTAGAGGGTGCGGTTGGTGTGCCCCTCCAGACCACACAGCTGGACTCCGGGTCTCAGAACCATAATGAAAAGCCTACACCTAATTATGTACTCTAACTGTTGTGTGTGCTTGGACACAAAATATCAGGAAGCCATATAACCTGGTTAACCCTGGGGACTTTAAAACGGGACACTGCGCGAGCGCGCTCAAACCAGTCGTAGTGCAGTCAGCTGCACCTCTTCGCTGCTGCTCTTGCTGACAATTTGTTTTTGCTCATTTTGCACAGAATTTATGTGCTGCTATTATTTTAACTTTTGCCTTGCTTTTAAAATTGTATTTTTAAAATTTGTTGCATTTGATGTGTGGAGGGAATCGAACCTTGAGAGGGAGGAATCAGGTCGGAAATTGGCGAACCCGTACCCTTTTGCTTTGACGGCACTGTCTAGTTGTTAACCCTGGGGACTTTAAAAAGGGACGCTGCGCGAGCGCCAGCGGATGTGCGCAGTTGGTGCGCCGAAGGCAAACCTGTCTGCGCCCGTCAGCGTCCTGGAGGCATCCGGTGTTGGAAACGCTGCCGCTCCCACATCAGGGAATCTGTACCCAAAGGATTATCGATTGTGTTACAGCAGAGAAAGTCTGATTGCAATAGGTAAGCGTGCGAGCTGCCGCTCCCACTTCTCTCTTGCTGCTGACATGAATTGCCTCACATGCAAAGACTGGACGTAGGATGTGTAGTGGGGTCGGAGACTTCGGCCAATCACGCCCCCCCCCCCCTCCAGAATTTTGCCTATTGTTGCGAAATACAAGCAATGCCTGGTACTTGGGGATTTTAACATCCACATGGACCAACCTACTGACCCAGAGCCCCTGAAATTGTATGAATCCCTAAGTATCCTCAATTTGACCCCCTATGTTCTATTCCCAACACACGAAAGGGGCCACATTCTAGGCCAGATTTTCTCGACGGATAGGATTGAAATAGATCCACCCTTCCCTATTATCTGGTCAGACCACTTCCTACCTACTTTTAGAGTACGCAAAGAATCAGTTCACCCTCAATCCCAATGTAAACCGCGTGCCACGAGTTTCAGGCCTTTCAACCAGCTGACTTCGGAGGCCTTAGCTTGAGCACTCAAGAAACACCCTATCTCTTTTAGTGGTCACTTAGAGAGCGACGTACTCTCACTAGAAAATTTGCTCCAGATACGTGCGACTGAACTCGCCCCCCCTGAGATCCGAGCGGCAAACGTCTGCAGAGCCTTGGCCCCATGGTTTACTGAGGCACTCAGGAAAAGCAGAAGTACCTGCAAACGTCTTGAGAGAGTTTGGAGGAAGAATTTCAACCCCTCGGATAAAATGGCGTATAAATTGGCACTAAAAGCACATAACGCCAAAGTTCGCTAGGAAAAAAAGAGTTTCCTGTCCTCGAAAATCGACAAGCAGAGAATAGCAGTACGAAACTGTTCAAAATTGTTAAAGATTTCTTCTCCCGCTGCGGCATTAATAGCCTTTTTACCCCTACAAATGAATGGGCGAATCTCATCGCACAATATTTTTATAAACAATTACAACCATTCAAGCTTCGCTTGGGGAATCCCCCCTTGCTATGGATGGCAACACAGGCTGGTCCCCCCCCTGTCTTATTCAACGCCGGAGGGACCCTCCTGCAATTCCTCTCCATCCCGTTGGCCAACTCCCTGAAGATAATTAAAGCGCTGAAATCAGGCTCCCCCTCAGACCCCAGCCCCGCAAAAATACTGGCATCTATTGCAGAGATGATCAACCCAGCAGTCAACCGGGTCCATTAACCTCTCCCTGTTGGAGGGTTTAATGCCTGACAGCTGGAAACACGGGAAAATCCTCCCGCTTTTAAAGAAATCTTCAGCAGACCTTTCTGTAGCCAGAAATTACAGGCTAATTTCGTTGTTGCCTTTCTTCTCCAAGGTTCTGGAGAAATACGTAAACACTGTCATTTCTGATTTTGTTGAGGCCAATCACGTACTTCATCCTAGCCAGTAAGGGTTTAGAGCCTATTTCAGTACGGAAACAGCCCTACTGGAAGTCTCGGAATCGATTAAAGCTACACTTGACAGAGGAGGCAAGGCCGTATTGATATTGCTGGACCTCTCCGCAGCATTCGATACCATGCCCCACGCTCTTCTCTTGCACAGACTCCAGGGCTGTGGCATTGGTGGCACGGTCCTCCGGTGGTTTACCTCCTATCTGGAAAGCCGCTAGCAAACAGTTTGGTCTCCCTCTTTTTCGGCCCCTATCTCCCCGTTGAAAATAGGTGTTCCGCAGGGATCTATCTTAAGCCCCACTTTGTTTAATGTGTTTATGGCCCCCCTGGCACTCCTGACAGAACAATACGGCGCTAAAGTAATATCTTACGCCGATGACACGCAGTTACTGTTCACCTGCGAAAAGGACATGGCCCTGAATGGAAGTGAGATAAATATCTGCCTGTCAAAGGTGTTCGCCTGGTTTAAACAGAATGATGTGCTCCTCTGAAAGTCAGAAATTATTTTCTTTGGACACAACCCTGGTGAGGAATGGCGCAAATGGTGGCCACAGAATATGTCTTCCCCTGCAAGTTCAGCTACCACCATTGAAAACCTCTGGGTGAAAATGGGCGCGGACATGCCCATGAAGTCTCAGGTCCAAGCAGTGGCCGGCACATGCTTTAGCCTACTGAAAATATTGAGGAATTTCCTGCCACTACTCCCAGCCCCCCAAAGGAAAACAGTAGGTCAAGCATTGATTATATCCTGGATCGATTATGTTAATGTTCTGTACTTAGGCCTCCCTGACTATCTTCTTGGCTGACTACAGGTGGTACAAAACGCTGCGGCAAGAACCATACTCATGGTAGGCCTCAGAACACATATGAACCCTCACTTGAAGTCCTTGCACTGGCTTCCGGTGCACAAGAGGACAAATTTCAAAGCCCTGGTACTGGCTTATAAGGCCTTCCACAACATAGGGGCCACATACTTGAGGAACAGAATCCAGCACTATGCTCCACCTAGAACTTTGAGGTCTTCCACCCAGCAGCTTTCAACTATCCCAAGGTTCTCTCGTTCCCGCCTGGGTGGTCGTTCCTTTCAAGAGGTACCTTCTCAGCTATGGAACATTCTGCCGCCATCCTTACGTCAGGCTCAGGATCTCCTCAGCTTTAGGCGAGATTTAAAAACCTGTCTCTTCTTAAAGTAGAGCAGCTGTCATGTGCGTGGATGTACTGCTCTGTCACTGGTTCACTTTCCCAGCACCGGGACACTCCATGGAGTAGCCGTGTGCTTTACAAGTGCCCAGTAACATAACATAACATGCAGGGCAGAGGTTAAAGTCTGTAATAACATAGAGCGAACATACCCGTCTGAGTACTAATGCACTAAAGAAAGCTTAATTTGATCAATGTTAATATTAAAAACTCCTATCATGCGAACAATTTCTCTACTTTTGATTTTTGTGAGTGTGCCTCCTTTTCGCAGACCCGTGAATTCAACTTAAGACCTTTAATCTTGCTTAGTAAAAAATATTGGCAATCTCAAACATTGAGACTGTAGAAAAAAGGTCTTCAAACTGTGAGGCGCACCCCCCGAAGGTCCGAGGCTGCATTCCCAGAGGACACAAAGGGCTTTCATGGTACATGTAAATGAAGATGGCCTGGAAGCGCGACCTTGTGTATTTAGCATGTTTCCAGACTTTTCTTATTTACATGCAGGGGTTGAACTGTGGGAGCTGTAATCCTGAGTTCCCTGGGGCACGGTCAAAGAGTGGGGTGGCAGGGTCAAACATGTGGTGAAAAGAACAAAATATTCAGGAACTATTGGACTATTTTTTCAACTTTAAAATAATCTGTCAGAAATGTTATGGATTAGAGTCCAGCCTTCAAAACATTTTGCTTTGGGGAGGTTAAAAGAAAAAGTTTGAAGACTTATGCCATAGAGCGACACAAACCGTAGTACTGAAACAGAAACATTCTTCCAAAGCCCACAATTAGGAAAACAAACATATAACTTTTGATATTGATTGCACACAGCCTTCAATCAACCAGCTTGACTTTTGGTTAAGTGGAGTCGTTTAACCAAAAGGCTTGTACTGCAAACAAACTACCCTTAAATGAGGCCAGTTCCAAAAGCAAGAAGTAAAATGGAAATGATGCCCTTAGTTACTCTAGCACTGCATTTGCAGGTTCAAAACATTATTACAGCCTTGGTGGTCAAATAAAGCATCAGAAGGACCCACAGCTAAGTTGGTCTTGTCTGGATCATCAAGCACTGGCCCTGGAAAACAAAGATGTACAAAGTTCAGGAGCTGAACTGCAGGTCAGCTGTCGACCATGACTTCTCAGTCCCCACCCCCTCTCCCACAAAAAACAAGTTTAGTGCTCTTAGCCCATGGTAAACCGAGAATTAGAGCTATGGAATAAAAAACTGAGGACAATCTTTTTTTCATTGATTAAAACTTGTTTAACGTAAAAGTAAAGCAATTACCAACTGTAGCTCCTTCCTTTGGCTGCTCTTGTTTGTTTTCTAAAGTCTGAGGTAGGCTCTTCAGCACTGAGATCAGCTGCAAGAGGAAAAGAACAAAGATCGATCATTAAAACATTCAAAACCTGAGCACCCGATTCTTAAAGTTCTGTGGAGCTCCGCCCCATCACAGGACTCCGCATGTTTAACTTCATCTGATCAACATAGCCAATCTACAAGAAACACACATTTATTGGCTAGGACTATCCAGAAATCGACTCTTTTTTTAAACTGCAAGGGTTTGAAAGAAATGAAATCATATCCGAGTTACTATGTTTTTACGATGCTAATTTACTTATGCCCTTTCCCAAGTCATTCAAATGATCAATTCTCTAAACACTGGGTTTCTTTGCAATCCATTTATTATGCAGCGAAACGATTAAGATGTAGGTAAATTTAACAGTTTGCAGCTAATGTCATTGCGCACATTTCCTGTTTACTTTACCATTGCAGAGCCCAATTTCGAGAGCAAGATCTCCAAATCCTTTGCGGTGGACTGTGGTGGAATGACAATCTTTTCTTGCAGAAGAATAGGACCCACATCAAATCTTAAAAAAACAAAAAGAAGATCGAGAAAACAAGCTCAAGCATTTAAAACCATAAGCTTGGCTATTGTACTCTGCTATGGATAATGAATACTGGGAAGAGAAGGCACGATGGAAGACAATGGCATGCCCGTTTTCATATGAGATTAACCTGAAAGTTATTGAGTATCCTAACATGGTTGCCCTCAACCACAATGATGACATTAGGGAACCAAGCAAAAGCATACCTTTTTGGTCTAATCTGCATGATGGTAACTCCTGTGACTGTGTCTCCATTCAGTATTGTATGATAAATGGGAGCAGAGCCTCGCCAGCGGGGAAGACAGCTGGGGTGCACATTCAGGATTCCGCTGGAAAGGCATAGTAAGATAAAGTAAATAATGGGCAAATATGGGAAACGTTATCTTGATGATCCAAACCCTGAGGTCTACTAAGAAGGGTGTCAGTCACATCCAGATCACACCAGAATTTGTTTATTTTTTTTAAGAGTTAAAGCAGCATATAACATCATAAAAGACCTCAAACACATTAGACTAGAGCAGACAAATATTGAGATGCATTGCGGCCTGAGGAGACCTCTGACTTACGTTCACTGCACTTCTTTTTGCCTTGCACCCGTGTGATGGTAACAACTATGAATACATATTGGGCCTAATCATGATGTTGGTGGGTCCGACCCACCGATATCTCACACAGCGGTCCACCTGCCGCATTATGATGCGACAGGCGGAGGGACCGTCCTCGTCGCTTCCGATTGGCTCAGGGAGCCCACCTGTGCCTCAGAAGCCATCCATAATCCACAATGATTCAGAGCTAGCCTCAGCTCCACAGTCGGGATTCTGATGGCACTTTCCAACAGCAGTTCCATGTCGGCCTTTCCGACATGGAACTGCTATTGGAAAGTGTCTTTGGGGCCCCTAGCAGGGACCCCATCCCTCCGCGGCCTCCGCTCTTGGGCCTGGGTGGCAGGCACCGCATGGTGCCTGGCACACGGTGCAAGGATGTTTCAAAACATTCATTCAATCAATCAATCAATCATTCGCATTTGTAAAGCGCGCTACTCACCCTTAAAGGGTCTCAAGGTGCTGGGGGGGGGGGGGGGGGGGCAGAGCTCAAAGAGCCAGGTCTTGAGCTGCCTTCTGAAGGAGAGGTGATCGGGTATGCTGCGAAGGTGGCTGGGTAGAGAGTTCCAGGTCTTCGCTGCCAGGAAAGAGAAGGATCTTCCTCCGGCGGTGGCTCTGCGGATGCGGGGTACGGCTGCCAGGGCTTGTCCGGTTGAGCGTAGAGTGCGCGGAGGAGCGTAGAAGGAGACGCGGCTGTTGATGAGTTTAGGTCCGAGGTTGTGCAGGGCTTTGTGTGCGTGAGTGAGGAGTCTAAAGGTGATCCTCTTGTTGACTGGGAGCCAATGAAGTTTCCTCAGGTGTCGTGGTGGCGGGGTATGTCCAGGATGAGTCGTGTGGCAGCGGTCTGGATCCGTTGCAGTTTCCTCTGCAGCTTGGTGGTGATGCCAGCGTACAGGGTGTTCCCGTAGTCCAAGCGACTGATGACGAGGGCGTGAGTGACGGTCTTCCTGGTGTCGGTGGGGATCCAGCGGAAGATCTTGCGGAGGGTGTTGAAGCATGCTGAGGTCACCGAGTTAACCTGTCTGGTCATGGAGAGGGATGAGTCCAGGATGAAGCCGTGGTTGCATGCGTGGTCGGGGGGTTGGGGAGTGCTGCCTAGGGCGGGGGGCCACCAGGAGTCGTCCCATGCATTGGGAGTGGGGCAGAGGATGAGGACCTCCGTTTTATCTGTGTTCAGTTTCAGCCGGCTGTCTGTCGTCCAGTTCGCTACTTCCTTCATGCCTTCGTGTAGTCTGGTCCTTGCTGAGGTGGGGTTGTTGTCAATGGAAGCTTGTGCTGCGGGCATTTTCTGCCTGCCGCACAAGCTTCCATTGACAAATGGAGGCTTGCAATAGTGCGGTCGGAACCACCGATCTAAGGTCGGGCAGTTCTTTTTCTACAACGGTGTAGTCTCTATGGGTAATGAACTTTTTTCTTAAGGATGCTTTGGTAAAAGTAATAAAGACACCCCCCTCTGTCATAGAAACAAAGCACAAAATTGTATCTGTTTAAGACACAAACATCTGCCCACAACTAGGTTACACATATATGGCTCGTTTAAAGGTCCCTAATCATAGTTGAATAAAACACATATTTTGCACCTGCTCCCTATTCCATTCTATAAAACACAGTGGTACTACACAAATAACCTCTCAATCGAAGTGCACATCTTTGACCCTTGTAGCCTACCATATCATGTTTTTCCAAGTGCATTCATGTTCATAAGAATGTCCAAAATAGTGTAATCAAATACTTAAACCCTCATATTCCCAGTACACATTGACACAACATTGCCCGCAGCATGCCTTGCCTTCTAGTCCATTTTCTCAGGGCTCTCTGAATCACAAGAAAAGGAACATAATGCATGTGATAAGTACCCCCAACCATCCATTATAAAAAAATACTGCAAGTTACCAAGGAGCAATGTGCCCAAATAGGGGAACATAATTAAAGACATATTTCCTTAATAAGGCAACAGAACTCTGAGGAGACTTACCCCAACACCATCATCCATCTCGAAAACTTCCTATCAAAGCCTGGTTCTTGCCACTTCTAATAAACAAGATATTCTGTGGCTCAACAAGCAGCTTGTAATTTCTTGTAAACATTCAGATGCTCTTAATTTTAATGTAAATCTGTATTAAAGCTTTGTGTTTTAGTATGTGTGGCTACAATAGCAGATTCCTGTTCTAGGTATTGATCCTAATGACTTGATTTTCATGGTGGATGTTATTACAGTGGCCAGAATTCATGACTAGAAGGTAATAAAAAAATTAGAGACATGTAATGGTACAGGGACATCAGGCTTCCATGTATTATATTATTCTTTAAAACACTAGAAAACAGAATAATGTGATTGTACTGTTGACCGAGGAATTATCAGGTTGCAGCAACTTCAGAAGTGACTTACTATGGGAATTTTAGAATAAGATCCTCAGGCAGGAGGCGGCCAAATGAAGTCACTATGCCAACATCAAACTGATCACAAGGTCCTACATCAGGCCATTCGTAGTATGGAAGGCAATATTTCACTGCATAATTTTTTACAGGTAGCCCTCTTGGCAACAGAGGCGGCAGCGTAACAACTTCTAATTTTTCAATCAGCGGATCTTTATTCTCACCTCTATTAAAAGACAAGGCAAAGAAGAAAGGTTCAGAAATTAGAATGATCACATCATATACAATAAAATAACAAATACTAACAGTGGTGTCTTGTAAACTCTCCAATAGTTTGAGACTAAACAGCTATTGACACGTGCCTCCCCACACACACATAGGGTTATAAAAGGCCTCCAGTATGACCTGGGTATGAAAGTTAGTTAATTCTGTCAACCAGTCACCTCCATTCACCAAAGCACAGACACGAGGCACATGTTTAAGTCTATGGAGTTGTTAACTGAGTGTGAAGGCAGTCAGGGAGTAGTAGTGCATACTACAAGGAGCTTTAGACTAAACCAATGTTGAGCTAGCTGATTTGAGGCGCACTGAGGAAGCCATCATTGGTGGCTTTAAAGTGGAGGTTAAATTCCACTGATGTATTGAGGACATTTCAAGCAGGAACAGTGTGGGATTAAATGAAGGGGTGAATGCGATAGCAGTGTTTCTGTTTATGAAAGAATAGTGATCTGCACACATCATAGTGCGCCTGGTGTGGAGCACAGGTCAGCGGGCGGTGAATATGGGGTAGTGAGAAGGGCTATGTCGTGGGATAGTGACTGGCTCTGCAGTGCAAAGGACAATGGTGATAGTGCATGCCTGGGGTCTCAATTTGTGGACTGACATGCCAATCCAGAAAGGCAAACTGTAAAAGCACAGTTTTAGGAGTGATAGTTGAAGTGATGTTCAGTTGAAAGAGGAAGCACATTTCATGAGAGACAGTGGTGACACACTACACAGGTTGTTAATGGGAGTACAGAGAACAACAAGAAGCATGGTACTGAGCGGCAATAGTGATTAGGAAGTTCAATAGGTGATGATGGGGCATGGCCAGGGGAGAATAATCGATATTATTCAGTGGCTGGATAGGGGAGTACAGGCATGTGGAGATGACCATGGAGTTCACAGGAGTGATTATGTTTTAACAATTCAAGCTATTACTGTTAAGAGCACCCGCGAACTCACTAAAAGCCCATCTGAAACCCATCTTTGAGACCCAGGGCAATCCCTGGCACTAGTACCTGCACAATGCCATTATGTCCCTCCAAATAGAACAATCGGCATTAAAGAAAGGGGAACTTTCTTACATAGCCTGAAAAAAGGCTACAAACAGGCAGGTGAAAACAACATTAAGAGTTCAGGATTTAACTTCAATAAAGAACTCTACTATCCTTCTCCCACTGAATAAGTTCCACTTGGAGGGTAAACCTCAACCATATCTTCTGGAAACGATAAATGACAGTGCCTGCACAACGATTCTTTATGAGACTATTATTTCTACCAGTTACAGAATTTAATCCAGCTTGGGCCCATCAGGGTGGGGGCAAAGCCTGCATACTCTGCGATTACAAACACAGATCATGGTTGCACATCCTGTGCTGCTGCCCCAAGTTAGATCAATCCATGAAGAGACTGCTTAAACCAATCCTTTATAGCGCAAGGCATTTGCACCTGCCTAGAAGCATCGGCGTTCTGCTTTTCTCAAGCCAGACCGTGTGTCCTAGTTAGGTGTTGAAAGTCTATAGCTGAACTCAGAGCCTTGTTGTGCTTCCAATTGATCAATGCACAAGCTCACAGGATGGTACAACAATTAATAATATATATATATATATATATATATATATATATATATATATATATATATATATATATATATATATATATATATTCATATACACACACACACACACACACAGACACATCCCCACTTTGAACGAAAATATTCCCACGAGCATGCAATAGAGCAGTTACAACAGCAGAAAATGTGTTAAATAAAATAGACACAAGTGCAACATACTCACGTTGCGCTCGCATACCTAGCGTTAAAGAGACAGCATCAAATGAAAAAGACACGAGCCTAACACACTATGTCACACTCATGCATCGTAACACATGTAACAAGTGCCATTGGTGATTATAACTAACTGCTAGCGGAGTGTGAGGAGTACGGCCAACTTCTCCGTTATCCCACGGAGTTAACATTCCCTCAATAGCTCCCATAACCAAGCCACACCTATCACAAAATATATCCAAAAAAGATTCCTGCTAATGCACCTTGAAAGTTTGAGATGTTCAGTTATGTTTGAATATGATCTACTTTAGGTTACGTGCACTAATCACTTTACTCAACAATGATTATGCTCTCTTAAGTCAGAGGTTGGGTTAAATCTTGCCTCAGGGATATTTGCACAAAGCATGACCGCACCTTCCTCCATTGCCCTCTCTTAAACCACAAAACAACCTTTTGTGCTCTCTCTGGAGTTAGAGTCTGGTGCGAGGTAGGAGGAGAGATAGGAGCAGTTGGTACCTCCTTAATGTAGGGAACTTGAGCATATATAAGACAAAGGGTAGCAGGTACTTTATGATTGGCATGCACCCGAGACTGTAGTTTGTACACACATAAATTGGAACCGGTTTGTGTGTTAAAAAATGTAAACTTTATTCCACGACTCCCCTGACTAGATTGACCTCCCTGCTCAGCTGAAACTCCACTTCTCCCTCGAAACATAACATTGCCAGTGTTCTGCATTCCACATTCCTTTACAGAACACTGGCTCCACTCACATTACTACAAGAGCCAGTCTTGTAATGGTTTAAAAACATAACATATGTCCTCAGTTATAATAACTTTTTCAAAGGAGAAAATATTACCAACTCATAAATAGAAATTATAAAACGACTGTACAAAATATTATACTTACAAAATTAAGATAAAATATACAGATGCTTAACCTGAACACACAAATTCTTTGTACTTCTTCGGAAATATAATTTTTCGTTTCTTTCTGCCACCATCTTGCTCCTCCATGTCAGCCGAACTTTCATTTTTTCTTATATCACTCTCGAGATTTTTGCTCACAATCACTCCAGCATCCTTTCCTTCCCAACCATTGTCTTCACACATATCACTTACTTCTACCAATCTGCTCTTATTCCATCTTGATCCATTCTGCAATTCCACATAACTCCTCTCTACTCTCTTGACCACCTTGGGTTCCGAAAATACCGATCGTCCTTTTCTTATGCATCCTGGCAATTTAATTCTGACCTTTCGACCACACACCACATCAACCTCCTTAGCTCTGGTCCTCTCATCAAAATACTTTTTATACAATATTTGCTTTTCACTAACCTTCTTCTGCAATGCCTTCACATCAACCTCAATACTTCTTGCCTTGTAACCAAAAGCAACAGGCAGTTTTGTTTTCCTTTTTCTCAGTAGTTCAAACAGAGATAAACCTGTGGTACAGTGTATACTAGTTCTGTATGCCCATAACATTTTGTTTACATGATTGATAACATTTCTCCGATTTGCCACTGCCAATTAAATGCTTTCCTTCACAATCCTTTTGAACCTTTCAACAAGGCCATTGGCCCTGGGATTGTGTACTTCTATTTTGCAATGACGAATGTTCCTGTCACATACATAAGTTTCCACATCCTGGGAACAGAATTGTGGATCATTGTCTGATGTCATTTTTTCCGAGTAACCTTCTCTAATGAAAAATGTCTCCATTAATTGTATTACATTTTTACTTGTTGCTTCACTTATGAATTGAATCTCAAACCACTTTGAATAATATTCTACCATGACTACCACAAACCTGTTGCGATGTCCCAAAATGTTAAAAGGACCCACTATATCTAAGGCAACCTTCAACCATGGACCAGCAGGATAACTATCAGGTTGAAGCGGTTGAGTGTTAGTTTTCACAATGCTGTCACTCTTTCCACATAGAGTACATTCTTTAATTACTTCCTCCACATCCTTTTCTATCCTTGGCCACCGGAACAATTCTCTCAACCTGCTCTTTGTCTTGTTCCTTCCCAGATGACCCTGGTGGCCACCATTTACAACTCTTTTCCTCAATGCCATGGGAGGAATTAGTTTGCCGCCTCTCCTGACACCCCATTCATCCACTCAATTCATCTTTAACTTGAGCATACCCTTTCATGTCTGTATCAGAACAGCCTTACTTAACACACGTGGCCATCATTGCCAATTCTGCATCTTGCTTAACCGCAACCAACCAATTGTGATCAATTCTTCATTAAAACATTCTAAATCTGCAACCCAACCAAATTCTTAAAAGTCGTCCCCAAAAAAATTGGGTGCATCCACCACAACTTTGTTCCCTAGATATAGCATCAGCTTAAACATTTTATGATCCCGGAACAAATTGCATCACAAAATGTAATTCTTCCAGATTGGCCAATCATCTTGCAATTCTAGGTGACAATATGCCCGACCGCTTTGTTGAAAAAACATTAATCACCAGCTTATGGTTCGATTTGATCACAAAAGGTATGCCCCATAAATAAGTTCTAAAGTGTCTGGCTGCCCAAAATACAGCTAATGCTTCTCTTTTGATCACTGAATAGCGTTGTTCCATTTTACATAATGTGCAAGAAGCAAAAGCTATTACAATCGCCAGTGTTCTATATTCCACATTCCCTTACAGAACACTGGCTCCACTCACATTAATACATGAGCCAGTCTGGTAATGGCTTAAAACATAACAATTACCATTGGGAAGTAATACAGCCTTATTAATGCATTTGTTCTTTTTTCTTACAATTCGTTTTAATGTGTATTCTGTGCCTGTTTTATTTTGTATTTTAATATATGCTCACATTTATTGTGTTATGGTTTTTATTGACTAATAACAAACTATACTTATACTGTTAATAAGGCGGAGCGGGAGCAAAATTTACACCGATTAGACCACAGCAGGAAAGAACGCGTCTCGGATCCAGAGTTGATAGCAGGACTCAAAGCAGTGTGAGACAGCAGGTATTAACCCACTCCCCTCTTCCTGCTGTTACCTGGTCTCGTGTAGACTTCTAAGAATCTCCATAGCGAACAGGTCAGTACCAAAGAAGAGCACTCGCCAAGGAGGGCACAGCCGCGGGGCTCCTATGCCACTCATGTGCCGAGGAAGGATCCTCCTTAGTCCGCAAATGTGCTGGGAAGAGCCCGCAGACGTGGACATAAAGCCACGAAGAAGAACCTCCCACCATCCTCCTGTTGCGCACGGTAGCACGGTCGCAACCCACGGCACTCGCCATAGCCCCCGTCTTGTGGTACCCATTGTACGGGGTCATAGAGCAAATCCTAAGAAGTCGCGCCAGGGCGCCGCCATCTTGCTTTTCCTCTGTGTATTCGTCCAGTGTTTTATAATGCCTGCTAACCCAAATGAATAAAGTGTGAGCCTTGCTTCTTCGGTCTCCTTGTTTAGTGCCCAAAGTGGCTATGGCCCTTCAGTACTCCCACCTCACAGAGAGTTCTTAGCCCTGCTGAATCTCGGATCGCATTCGCAGTGCCTTTGGCTCGGCAGTCCCTCAGCATGAAAAGGCAGAAGTAGTTGAGAATCGAGCTGCTCTGAAGTAATACAGCTGCCCCGCGATCACCCCTCCTGTCAGTATGAAATAAGGAAGTGATTCGTTACTATAACGATTACTGTACGGTATGGGGAAAAAAATCGAGTGGCCAAGGGATTCTCCTCATCGTTGTATGTGAAGAAACATTTCTTCGAAGATCAATACGTTTTCAAATTAGGTTCAGCGCATCGATTGCCAGGGGTAGTAAGCCAACACATTTACAGGGAGAGCCGAACCAAGTGTCTGCCTTGATCTGAGCCATGACAATTTTATTTATTTATTTATGTAATGCATTTTTATATAGCGCAGACTTTACCCGAAGGTGTCAGAGCCACTTACGTTACATGACAGAAATGTTACAAAATAGAACGTTACAAAACATAAACAGGACTAGAAGAGGTAGGATAAAACCATAGAAGGCAAGAACACAATATCAAACACATCAAGCAAGGGTAAGGAATGCCGCTGCCCGCGTCCCGCGCAGGGGGACATCAGCAGGGCAGCCTTCTAGTGGCCGCCCGTCGGAGCCTCCCCCCTTGCGTGAGGCCGCACCTCGGGGAGGGGAGGCCCCCAATGGGATTGTCCGGGGGAGGCGTGCCACTAGGGTGGGCGAGGCTAGCTCCCCCTTTTTAGGCGCCTCACCCCCTCTGATCTTCCTCTGCTTCCGGCGCGCTCCTCCTGCCACGCGCAGTTCTTCTGCCTGGACGCCGTTTACTTGGTGGTCTGATGGGTCCATTGTCTGGCGTCGGTTCTTCCGCTGTCGGGTCCTAGCGTCAGCATTTTCCGGTGAGTGCAGGGGATTGTTAACCCCCCCTCCCACTTAGTCTTGCACCGGCAGTATAGGGCTGTGCGGGGGACAGTCGGGCGCCGTGGCAGTTGTCCCCAGCCCCCCAGGAGGAGTAGGGGTCGGGTTTTGGCTGTGAGTGCTTCCCTGGTTGCCCATGCGGGATCCTTGTCTGCGAGGGCACATCTGAACCCTGACCATATGTTAAGCAAGCAGCCGATGCGCCGCCTACGACCTGTGAATCGTATTAGTGTCTCGATTCGGAAAGTTCCTTAGGTCGTGCCAGAGTTTCTTATATGATTAATTGTTAAGCCCTTACCTGAATTATCGACCGCGCTGCCCTGACGCCGTTGCTAGCAGAGGCGGTATATGCGCAAACATGACTATGATTAACCGCGTGAGCCGGGAGTTTACCGAGATGGCGCCAGAAGGGCTTTGTGCCTTGCACAACCCCTCCCACCCCGTGGGGGGGGCGCAAGTGGGCTCCTGCGCGGGAAGATAGAACGGGGCAGGTTTGTAAGAAAGGCGCGATTTACAGCGCTGGTAGGACGCAGAGCCGTGCGTATATGGCGGAAATGGGGGATGTTGGTGTAATGGGGTCATCGCCCGGCAGCGCCTGCCGCGTGGGCTCTGACGGAGTCGATCGTTTGAATTGCAAGGAATCGCGCGCATGGTGATGATCTTCGATGTTGGTAGCCCCTCTCTTGCCAGCCATGAGTTAAGGAATGTCCTCCGGTTACAATCGTTACAAGCAGAGGGCCGTTGCGGTGTGATTTAGTGAGTTTGAGCCCCGGCACCGGTGCCTTCGGGTTACGGACTATGAGTGCTAGCATCGCAGACCGTCCAAAGCCCCAAGTCTCTGCCCATAGTCGACATGATAATACCCTTCTGTGAGAGTTGTAGCCCTGGGTGGTTTCCCCCCCTGGAGAGAGCACAGTAGGGCATACTTACTGGGAGTCCCGCCTCGGAGCGAGCGCAGCGATGGGGCGAGGAGAGCCGTCAGGCTCGTGCGTGGGAACGCCCCCCCCTACCCCTCCAGTACTACATTGACCGTTTGTGTTGCCGTGGGGGGGGGGGGTGTGCGTTGCGAGCGGCTTCGTGCTGTGAGCGGGACGCGGTTGGGGGGAGGTTGGTTCGGGCTAATGGTTCGCGCCCGGTTTGTGTGTGAGCGGAGGCTCGATGGTGGGTCTCGGGCCTGGATTATTGGTGGACCTCACGGAGGCGCTGTCTTGGGGGCAATTATTTGGGCTCCTGCGACGTTGGGGTTGGTCCAAAGGCGGCGATCACGTGGGGCGCGAGGTCATTGTATGAAGGTGACAGAGGCTGTCACTGTTGTTTGATAGGCACCAGGGCCAGATGACATTTAAGTGCATTGTGTGCTGGAAACTAAGGAGCGGGTCCATTTAGTAAGCACAAGGAGCACGGGGGGCGTTCCTAGCTCTAAAAGGAACGTTGAGACAACCAAGTTAAGTTTCAGTGCAAGGCTACGTTTGGTGGGGCAATTCCGGGCGTAAAGCATTAAGCCAGACGCCCTGGGAATTAGGCAGGCGTACGATTAGCTAAGATTTTGTTCAAACTGAGGGAGAGCATATCGACCACAAACAATTGTGGAACCAGAAAAAGCTTTACAAAGCAATGCTGTAGATTTCCGGTAGAATGCTGTATGGATAGGCTTCAGGGATAAGGCCATGACCTTTCTGGAAGGGGCATTCTTCTTCGACCTGTGTCGAACTGGGAAAGGAAGTAAGGCGGGCTGGTTACTCTTTATTCTACCTGCGTTGGCACATCTTGCCAGGAGTGATTGTCAAAGGTTTTGCCTTCAGCCAGCCTAGGTTAACACCCATCCACTCCAAGCTAATTGTTCATGGTGGTATTGGGCCGCATTTACACAGCCCAGTATTTGCCCCCTGGGGTTGTCAGTGTCGTGAATTGCTAAATTTCACTGAACTGGAGGTGTGGCCGGGTTTTACACTAGCAGAAGTTTGGGAGTGCAAGCCTCCACCTAGGGGGTGGCTGGCTGAATCTGATGAACTACTTCAAACGGTTCACAGCACTGCACGTGGGAGAGTGTCAATGACCTGTGCATACTTCAACCAGACACCCCAGAATGAGTGTCAATTACCTGTGCATACTTCAACCAGACACCAGTTAATGCCATGCCCTCATCTACATGGTAATAATTGAGAGAGCAGAGAGCGACCATACCTCTTGAATTTTGCACTTAAACTTTCTAGTAATGGAAAGGGCTTTACTCCTTCTGAAATGAGCATGACCAGAGATGTGCTGTTCTCCACAGACATTTGACAGGTTAATGGGCAAGGGTCTAGGAAAAGCCAGATGTATTGTCGTCATTTAAGGCGGACGTGACCCAGGTATTGGCAAGATAGAGACACTGCCAACTATGAAGATATGAACGAAATCATCACTGGGGCTCACAACATATTATTTGATAAAATAAGAAGTTTCATTTTCAAGCCACGATGTCGGTGCAACGAATTACCTATAGCACAGCAACACCGGGATAACAAGGACTGTAGGCAAACCTATTAACTCCTTTCAGCAGCAATAAAGTCCAAAAGCTAGCTTCTATTCAAAAAGCAAGGAAATTGGTTACGCTGTCCCAGTGGAGAGTAAGGAAAGATTGGGATAAACAGCGGGACTAGTATAAGACTCTATCGTCGAATTTAATGTAACTTAATTTGCAAGTAGAAAGGCTAAAACGAGGAGATGTTGCTAAGATATGGGCAGTTTGTAGTAAACAATAGGATAATACGATGTGAAAGGAAGAAAATTGAGATACCCGTGATGTCAGCTTGTGTTTATATACGTAGGTAAAGTGGTTAACCCACATGTTACCTTCACCCTGCTTATTGTGCTGTAGCTGTTGGGAACACAATTCCAAGCCAGGAAGGCACCTAATTTGGCCAATTGAAAAATCTTAATAGGATTGCAGGTCCATAAGCGCCTATTTCACCAATGCCTTGTTACCCATGCCATATTTTCCAGCCTGAGAAACAGATTTAGGTGTTGCTCTTCTCGCTCAGCCTCTCCTTGGAGCCAGGGAGGTGGGAAACGTTCACAAAGTTGGTCCTCGAGCTGAGAGATGTATTCTTCGGCAGCTCAGTCAGTCATATTGGCTCTATCCGGAGTCATGATAAAAGCCGTCCATTTAGCAGTTACGTTAAAATGTTTTGTCCTGCTGAGAAATCATGCACCCCTCGCAGCAGCAGCAGCAATTCAGGAACCATGACGCTATCTATACATCACCTTTGTAGACAAAGTGGAAATTAAAACCTTCTTCGTGCAAGGATATGAAGGGAATCGATGGATTGACGAATTCAGCTATGGTTCAGTTCTGGCTCCATATGTAGGTGCTAGATCTTCCCATAATTACGTTAGGAAGATCTGCAGTGGCATCGCTAAGAAAGTTAGGAACACCAGTAACGTCTAAGCTGAACGGCAGTGGGGCCAAAAGACATCCTTTGTTAGTCTGCCCTGGGCTTCTGAGTAATGTTGCAAATTAATGCCGTCATTTACAGGACCAATAATTTAGCCCACTAAAAGCTGGCTCGCAGGGGCAGGGCACCTATAACAGCGAAGGGAGGAAGGGGGGCTCTGGCAGCGACGAAAGCCTCCCCAGAGCTGTGGCGGAGTTACAGGGCGATCTGGAGGCAGAAGGGTACAGTAAGGGTACCTCTGCGACAGGCGGTACAGTAAGGGTGCCCCTGTCCGGCACAGTAAGGGTGCCCGAGCCAAGGTCCGGGAGCCAAAGGAGGTTCTGCGAAGACCGCAACGGCGCCCCGTTAGTCCTTCGGGCGGTTGGGGGGCCTGACCAACCGGGGGTGTGCCACAACACGCTCCGCCCCCGTCAAAAGGGGCGGGAGTATGCGACAGATCACGTGATCCAAAGGATGATCTGAAAATATGTGCCGCACTGCAGGGCAGCGACCCACCGTGCATGCTGGCTCGACAGGCGGGCGGAGCAGCGAGGGGCTGCTTGCCCTGGATCGCCCGTAAGATAACCCACTTATCGTCATACTTATGTTGTATGAAATAAACCTGTAGCAGTTCTTCACCCACAATGAAAGTGTCAGTGTAATCTATGGGTGACGTCTGTGCATGCGTGTTGAGTGGAGCGGATGACGGTGTGGTCACTATGCCGCTGCCCGCGTCCCGCGCAGGGGGACATCAGCAGGGCAGCCTTCTAGTGGCCGCCCGTCGGAGCCTCCCCCCTTGCTCCGCCTTGCGTGAGGCCGCACCTCGGGGAGGGGAGGCCCCCAATGGAATTGTCCGGGGGAGGCGTGCCACTAGGGTGGGCGAGGCTAGCCCCCCCTTTTTAGGCGCCTCACCCCCTCTGATCTTCCTCTGCTTCCGGCGCGCTCCTCCTGGCCACGCGCATTCCCACCCTTTCCGCTTACCCTGCGCAGCGGAGGTAGCGCGCTATTGGAATGTTTTAATGTTTTTTCTTGCGTTGCAGGCGGAGTTACAGGGCGATCTGGAGGCAGAAGGGTACAGTAAGGGTACCTCTGCGACAGGCGGTACAGTAAGGGTGCCCCTGTCCGGCACAGTAAGGGTGCCCGAGCCAAGGTCCGGGAGCCAAAGGAGGTTCTGCGAAGACCGCGACGGCGCCCCGTTAGTCCTTCGGGCGGTTGGGGGGCCTGACCAACCGGAGGTGTGCCACAACACGCTCCGCCCCCGTCAAAAGGGGCGGGAGTATGCGACAGATCACGTGATCCAAAGGATGATCTGAAAATATGTGCCGCACTGCAGGGCAGCGACCCACCGTGCGTGCTGGCTCGACAGGCGGGCGGAGCAGCGAGGGGCTGCTTGCCCTGGATCGCCCATAAGATAACCCACTTATCGTCATACTTATGTTGTATGAAATAAACCTGCAGCAGTTCTTCACCCACAATGAAAGTGTCAGTGTAATCTATGGGTGACGTCTGTGCATGCGTGTTGAGTGGAGCGGATGACGGTGTGGTCACTATGTACAAGAAAACATTGCAAATTTACAATGATGATCCAACTTTCTAGAAGGGTCAGAGAATGAAGGTATTAGTTCTGAAAATGTCTTTGGAAGAGAAGAGATTTGAGGTCAGCTTTGAAGATCTGGATAGAGGTGGTGGCACGGAGCAATGGAGGAAGCGAGTTCCAGATTCTCACCGCATTACCTGAGAACAATTGAGCCATTGATCTTTCCCTTTTGAAGGAGGGGGGCTCAAGCAGAAACTTTTCCACGTTCTGAGAAGGTCTCGAGCCTCCAGACATATTCAGTTTATTTGCCAGGTAACAAGGGGAGGAAGTGTGCAAGGCTTTGTGGGTGATGCAGGCAGTTTTGTAAATAGATCTTGCCTTGATGGGAAGTCATCGAAGAGAAGACAGGATAGGGGTGATGTGGTCACTACGTTTGGACCCTGAAATAAAGCGAGCTGCTGAATGGGGGACGGATTTGAGGGGGGAGAGGTGAGATTTGGAAAGGCCAGTCAGAAGAGAATGAAAAATTTCCTAGCTATCGTAACGGAAAGTTTCAATTCTATTAAGGACTCGGAGGCGAGGATTATGCCTTTTTTCTTCACTTTATTCATACAGCAGCGTTGAAAGAAACAAACAAAGACTACGTTTCCCATGAACCATAGGGAAAAAAAGGTAGTCATTCACAATGTGTTAACAACAAATCACAAGAAAGAGACAACGTCCAATCAGGGCCTCACAGGAACCATATAGTCCTTTGTTGGTGTCCTGTCCTCCTCTTTCGGAGCGCGAAGACAGCCAAAGTATCGTCTTCAGGAATCCTGTTTGTGGATATCCGAACCTGCAACAAACAAGGACGCATTACCAGAGGAAACTACCACCCTAGGTGTCATTATTTCAGGAAAGAATACAAGTATAGACAATCATTTGCATCAGTTCATGAGAACATCAAACCATAACATCTTCCGACATATGAATGAAGAGAAGAGAAACATACCTACTTCCATACGGGGAGGGATCTCTTCCAAGGACGGGATAATCCTCGCCTCCGAGTCCTTAATAGAATTGAAACTTTCCGTTACGATAGCTAGGAAATTTTTCATTCTATGTCAGGACTGGAGGTGAGGATTATGCTTGTTTAAAGCTTGCCCACAACAAGATGAGCCATATTTAGAATTGGCTTGAAGTAAAAACGCTTGAAGGTGGAATCTGAGGACCAGTCCGCCGCATTGAGGATATCCTCCAAGCGAACACCCAGACCAAACGCCTTAGATGCCATGGCTCCTCTTGCAGAATGCACACCAAAGTGTGTCTTGCATCACCCAACGAACCCATATGGCAATGGTGGGTGAGGAAACCGCCCTAAAGGGTTTCCGGAGCGCAATGAGAAGCTGACGTTCTCCCGGAGGACGGTACTCGTCTGTCATTTCCTCATATGCCTTGAGACAGCGAACCACGCAAAGCTTCGGAGAATCCGAAAATTCTGGATAAGAGATGACTCTCGTGTGACACTTGGTAAGGCGTAAAAGGGTAAACGTCACCCCATCCGGAGTGAACATGCGACCAGAGATATCTAGTGCCCGCACATCAGAGACCCGCCGGCAAGACACCAGGCACAGGAGCATTGCGAGTTTAGCTGACAACTCCTTACGGGACAGAAACCTATTAGGTTGCCATGAAAGGAAAAGATTCAAGACCTGATTAACATCCCATAAAGCCGAATACCGCGGCTCCGGCGGTAAAGAGAGACGAATACCTCTTAAGAGTCTGCAAACCAAAGGGTGTTCCCCCACAGGGGAGCCACCCACTGGGACATGGCCAGAGGAAATGGCCGACCTGAAAGTGTTAATAGACCGATAGGCCATTCTGTCCGACGCAAGTCGCGCCAAGAAATTCACGACGTGGACCACATCCGCGACCAAGGGATCGAGACCCCTTCGCAAACACCAACGGGACCATCTGCCCCACGCGGACTTGTATCTTTTAACCGTACTGTCCGCCCAGGCTTTGGAGCTGAGCTCCTCAGCCGCTCGCGAAAGACCCGGGGTTTGCCATCTACCCCTGAAATCCTCCACTCCATGAGCCACAGCGAGTTCGTTGATATTAGAGGATGAGGAGTGCCGTACGGATCTTTGAGAAGATCCGGAAACCGGGGGAGTAGGATTGGAAAATCCCATGAAAGTTCCAAAAGAACTGGAAACCACACTTGAGACCTCCAAAGCGGGGTGACTAGGACTAATTCCGCTTGCTGCCTGCGGACTTGAGCTGTTGACCGGGTGATCATCGCGAAAGGAGGGAACGCATAGCCCCGTTCTTTGCTCCAATCTTGGAGAAACGCATCCGTGGCTGCTGCCCGGGGATCGGGCCTCCAACTGAAAAACCTCGGGAGTTGATGGTCTAGTCGGGACGCAAACAGCTCCACCGTAAACGGACCCCAAAGGTCGTTGAGGGACGCAAAGACCGAGTCGTCCAGCTTCCAAAGGCTGGAATCCCGGAAGTGGCGTGAGTGGAAATCTGCCTCCACATTGTCGCTGCCCAGCAGGTACTCTGCCGTGACCGACACGTGACTGTCCAGGCAATATTACCAGAAACTTGTTGCTAGGTCCGAGAGAGCCTTCGACTTGGTGCCCCCTAGATGGTTGATGTAACGGACTGCCGAAACGTTGTCCATTTTGAGGAGTACACACGACTGCACCGAATCTCTCATCCAGCATCTCACGGCAAATGAGCCCGCCAGAAGCTCGAGACAATTTATATGTAATCTCTGTTCTTCGGGAGACCACAAGCCCCCCGTGGAAAGGTCTCCGCAACGCGCGCCCCAACCGAGTCTGCTGGCGTCCGATTCGATAACTAAATCTGGAACGGAACCGAAGATCGCTCTTCCGTTCCATGCCTCCATGTGTGTTAACCACCATTGGATCTCGTCCCGAGCTTCGCCGGTCAAGTTGACCTTGTCCTTCACTTGATCTTCTTCACAAGCACTTTTTCAATCACTTTCCTACTCACCTTGGAGCAACTTATTTTAAACGCCTGTAAAAAGAAAATATATTTATAATGAAACATACAATAAAAATGTAAATATTGTGATGCAGAAATATTGTTGACAAGAATATCTGTGTTTTTAATATTGCTATCAATAATATTGTTCATATAATATCGCTTTTTAATGACCTTTATGTGTTTTAGTTCATATGTTAATTTTATATGTTACTTATTGTTTGTTGACAATATTTTTAAATATAGTTTGTAATTTTAAGTTATTTAGAATTTTTAATTTAATAGTTATTTATAGTGTTGTAGAGAGTTGTGAGGTTTGTAGGGCTGAGAAGTTAATTAAGTATAATTAATTACTAATACATTTTTAATGTAGTAATAATTATTCAATTGATAATTAACTATGTACATTTTGGCATTATATTTTTTACATCATATTTTAGATGTGGGTTGTTGGGTTTGTATGGGGTAAAGAGTGGGAAGTTAAGTAATAATTGATTAATAATTAATTCCTAAATTATTAATAATTATTTAATTATTTAGATTGTATAAACATTATATTTTCAAAGTTATATTTTAGGTGGGGTGTGTTGGGTTTGTAGGAAGATAAGTAATAATTAATTAATAATGAATTGTTTATTTATTAATTATTGAATTCATTGTTAATTATGTAGATTGTACATATTATTATATTTTTGAAGTTTTTTTCCACTGCAGGTTGTTTGGTTTGTAGGGTGGGAAGGTAATTAATTATTAATTAATTATTAATTTGTTATTAATTATTACATTTATTATTAATTATGTAAATTGTTTACTAATTATATATTTTTTACATTGCATATTAGGTGCGGGCTGTTTTTTTAGGGGCATAAGGTGGGAAGTTATTTAGGCTCTAATTAATCAATAATTAATTATTAATGTATTAATAAATATTTAATTGCTCATTAGGGGCCTAATTACGATTTAGGTTGGAAAGTCTCCGACCGCTTGTCGGAGGCTTTCCGACCTACATGGTAGGTTTACATTCCGACTGCTGAATCATAATGTCGGCAGTCGGAGTGTAAACCAGCCGGGGAAAACGACTGGGTTCCGACGGTTTCAAGGAGCCCATCGGCCAGTCGGAAAGGCCACATAATCCCTTTACCAGAATCATCGCATACCAAGTCGAACATAATGAGTTCTGCTCATGAGTGCAATCTACTTGTGAGAGACCCCCACCCCATCTTCAACGTGTGTGTGATAAACTACTATCTTCTAAGATACTAAGGAGCGATTACAATGTCAGTCGGAAAGGTTCTGAATGGATTTTGGTTTGTCTGAATCCGATTCGGAACCCGCCTTTCCGACCGACTGATTACGATGTTCGAAAGTTTTGGGATTTCCCAACTCGGTTTCAGCTCTGCTCCGAACGGCATTCGAAGGAACTGACTCAGTCGGAGCTGACTCGTACAGGTCTAGGGACCGCGTTTCTAACCGACGTATTACGATGTCAGATTCGGAAAGCCTTTCTGAATCGGTTTATCGGACACGGATCGGCTGTCGGTATCCGACTTTGGGGGCACGTAGCAGGACTCTTTTCACCTGGGGCCCCCTGGTTGGGGCCCGTGGTGGCACCCAGAGGTCCCCTCTTTCAAACCATGCACAGTGTGGCAGGCACCATGGGGTGCCCGCCACAGGGGGCACTATTTTCACCACCCACCCCTTTCTTCAATGGGAGCTTGTGTTGTTGGTCGGAACACAGGCTTCCATTGAAGTCAATGGGAGTCCGATCAAATGGTGTTTGGAAACATCGTAATCGGTTGGTCGGACTCCCCGAATCCGATTCAGTTGGAAACCATTTCGAAACGCAGTCTGTCAGAATGCTTTCTGACTGACATTGTAATGAGGCCCAAAGTGCTCTCTCACATGTCCTGATGATGATCTCGACTGAATGAGATCGAAACACAGTCGACCTACCTAACTCCTTATTTTATTATATAAAATTTACAAGAGAAGTTTAGTATTTTGTCCCTTTTTTAAAAAAAAGATGCATATTTTAATGTTTTTCACCCACTAGAGCACTTTTATATCACCTTTTCTGTGAGCACTGGATCGTTATAACTTACCAAAAAAATGAAAAAACAAGTTGATATGTTGCAATGTAAAAATGTAATTGTATCAAAATCATTATATATTGTCCTGCGCCATACTTGCCTTTCTAACTAAATTTTTTCTTTTGGTTCTAAATGTAATTCTACAAAATATAGAAGTTGTAATAATAACTTATACAGGACTCACTGTCCTCAGTGAACCATTGTTTCTCGAATAATATTTAAAAGAAGTTAGAACTAGAATGCATAGTCCTTGCCTCAGTGTCCATAAAAGAATTGAAAATTCTTGTTAACTAATGCTAGAAATGTTTCTATTATATCTCTGTATTGAGAGGCATTTGTCAAAAGTGATAGTTTTTAGATCTCTCCTACTAGACATTACACGTGCTATCTAGTGACATATTGTTTGCTAATAGTGGGCATAGACCCTGCCAATTGATTACCTTTGGTTGGCAGTTGGCTTTATGGTCACTCTCATTTCCTTGCTTCTTATTCATTAGCTTGTGCATTCACTGCTCATTTTTCAGGCACTACATTTTTCTTTTTGTTTAAGCACTCCACAAGAGTGCATGTGGTCTCCAGCTGTCTCCTTAGTTTGCTTCTGTTCCCCCCACCACTTTGTGTTGCACTCTCTCACTCTCCATGTGCTTCTCCCTGCCTGTTCCACCTTGCTCTCTCATCCTTTTGCTTTCCTCCCTGCGCCCTCCATGTTGTTTCTTCCCGCTGCACCCCGCTCTATCTACAGCCCCGCCCCCACCCTTGCTTGTCCCCTTGTTGTAAATTGAAACCATGATGTAATTAAGCATTTACTAAAGACATGAATTCTCCTGCCTTACACATGTCTCTTTCGTTATGTTGACTGAAGTTTGGACTCCATTTTGTATTGTTATGTCTCCACGTGCTCAACACGAGAAGAGTCCTATCTTCGTGTTAGTTGCTCTTGTAATCTGCCTAGTAACAGTCTATAAATAGTTCCTTTGTCCGCCTGGCGCATGCCCAGGCTTGACCACATCTGTTATCAGTTAGTCCTTGCTTGACCATGTTTTCGCGGGCTCAAGGAGTATGTCAGCTCCGCCCACATATTGATCTTGTATCAAAAATGTCCATAAAAGGTAACATTCCTTGCCTCATGTTGTATCCTCCCACTTATGAGCCCCTCTGTTGTGTATAAAAGGGGACTGTGTACGCAAGTTCTTTGTGCTACTCTATGCAATACTGAAGGGTATTGTATGGATTGTAGGACCACCCTTAAGGGTTAATAAACCTTGTCTTTGTACTTTGCAGTTTCCGTGCCAACTTCCTTATAGATTCCATTGCAGGAGAGCGAACCCTTGTGTCCTGCGGGCCTAGCTGGGGCCTGTATTCATCAATTGGCGCCCGTCACGTGGGGCTCATCGGCGACTTGGATGCTCGAAGGATTGGTCGCGACGAAGGTGAGGAATTTGGCCGGGGATGTGATCACTGCCAGAGGCACTTTAGTCCTGGCATCCCGAGGTTTTTCTTCCTTCCCTTCCGACCTGACCATCTGGGTGGCGCCGGTCCTCGACTGAGACCTCTTCTGTCGGTCCTGCCGTGACAGCCGTTTGGGCGAATTTTGGAGCTTGGCAGTTGGAATCTGGACTCTTGATTGGTAAGAACCGTTGTACGGTACTTGCTCCGAGTTTTTGAAGCCTGGTTTGGCTATTTGAGTTTGATTTGTGATGACCGGTCATATCTTGTATTGATTATTGTGAGAATATATGCGTTGCAACACATATAGGCAGGTAATGTGGAGATTTCTCCGGAACTGTGTAACTTTGAACGGCACAACGTTTAAGTGCCATTTTTTTTGATAATACTGCATATTCTGCATTATTTTTGAGCATGCCTGCTTTTAGCGCACTCCGTAAGTGGTGCTGCTGCTTTGGAAACCGGTTAAACCTCGAGGAATCTGCTCCAGCTCCCCCAGAGGGGACTCCTAATAGGGATATGTATGTGAAGCATGGTCTTTCTTCCATAATGTACAGCACAGTATGGAGGAAATATACCAGAAAGGATCCTGAGTTACGGTGGCTGTTGTATGGGTCGTTTGATATGCGTAAGATTGAGTATGTGGAACAGTGTATGTGTAAACGGCGTGCTCGTCAAGACATGTTTGAATGTGTGCGATTATGGGTGAAGGAAGTGCGTGAGCGAGAGAAACGTGAGAAGGCGCTGTTTGATAAAGAGCAACGAAAGAATGATCATGTGAGAGCGCAGGAAGCAAAGCGTCGGGAGGAAAGAGAACAGACGGAGAGGCAAGAGAAAGAGCGTAGGTTACAAGTCTCGGGTCAATATGCTGTTCGTCAGTCACTCTATCCTGTCCTTAATAATCATGACGATGATTTTTATTTATTAGATCGTTCTCCGCCTCCTTATGTCGGCGCGTCTGCCCCGAGGCCACAAGATTCTGGATCGGGTTCGGGTAAGGTAGACACGCGGTCCATGTTATCGGCTGAGCGAATGGGTGAGCTTCGGCAAGTTTCCTATCGTGCACTTAAGGGCAAGTTATCCCTTGCTGAGTTGTTGGATTCTTGGGAGTTGTGGCAGGATAGAGAAAGGTTGTATTTTTTGGGCCACTTTTCTGAGGAAGTGATTGCTGCTTTCCGGAAATATTCCAGTGTCTTTGAACCTGACGATGTGGTATTAGATGCTAAAGCATTGCGTAATGGTGTTTTCTCTCCCTCTAAGGCGCCTGATGCGGTTCGGCGACTGTTTGCGTTGCGGGATGCGGCGAGGGACCTTAAAGAGAAAGCACGCCAACAAGTTGAGGAGGAGAAGCGGTCGGATTCGCGTACCGGAGATGGCCATTCATCCACCTCTCAGTCAGATAAGAGCGACCTAGTGCATGCTAAACCAATGCGAGAGGCGACGCCTTTGTATGTTCCTCCTAAAGGAGCGGGGACTAGCTCGGATACTACTTCCGCCGATGCTAAGGGATATTTTGTGTATAATTGGGTTTATACTCCCTGGCACAGGGCTGACGTCATGGCATTAAAGAATGCGTTGCCTGATCCCGGCAAGAATCCAGCGCCCTTTTACGAAGAAGTCGAGGGGGCCTTGAATTCTTGTACTATGACCTTAGCAGATATAGATTTGTTCTTTGGGCTTATTTTACCACCAGATATGTGGCGATCTGTGCGGAAGGTGGACGATGTTGCCGCTTTTAAGGCTCGGTGGTCTGAGCTTGAGGATGAGGATAGGGAGAGAAAGCCCGCGCAGAAACCACCTCAGATTATCTTAGATCTCCCTGCTGCTATTCTGGCTAAGTTGAAGACAATCATTCCCCCTAAAAAGATTGACTGGAATATGCTAGCCTCGTGCAAGCAGAAAGTCGATGAATCAGTTGCAGATTTCTTTACGCGCTTTGAGGAGACGTTTCATGATTTTAGTGGTCAGTCACTTACGGATGACACGGGTCGACACCTTTTTGCTGATAAATATGTGGCGAATTTATTACCGGCGATCGCAGCCCGCCTAAAAGCGAGTGAAAGTTCTTGGTCCACTGCGACCCCGACAGCCCTCCTGACTATAGCTCAGTACTATGAGCGCCAGGAGCAAGAAGCGAAGGGGCAGGAGGAGAAGAAATCGAAGGATTTAAAAACGAAGGTGATGTTAGCACAAGTATATGGTCCGCCCCGACGGGGTGTAAATAGAGGTAGGGGAGGATTTTATGGTCCTCCCTCGGGCCGATCTGATTTGAACCGGAATCAATGTGCGTATTGTAAGCAATCGGGACACTGGGCCAGAGATTTCCCGGCGTTGCATGTTTCGCGTCAGGGACACAATCAGGGTGGTCCGAGAGGTAGAGGGGGTTTCTCGAATTTTAGAGGGAATTCTAACGATCACGCTCGTTTTGACCCTGCCGGGCAGCAACGAGATAGGCCTAATGTTTTCGATCGACAACACCAGTATCAAGTGTCGGGGATTGACCGTTCTGGGTACCATGATTCTCAGCATGCATAGGAATGCGTTGGATGGGGGTTAGAATCAGTTGAGGTGCCGGTTGATCAGAAGGGTCCTTACGTATCAGCTGAGGTTTTGGGTTCTACTGATCAGTTCCTAGTGGATACAGGAGCGACTCGTAGTGCGCTGTCTAAACAATTGGTTCCGAGGGCTCCCCCATCTGGATTAATGGTTACATCGGTAGGGTTTGATGGTACACTCTCCCGAAGCCCTCTTTCACGGCCCCTCACATTTCAGGTTGATTCTTTTTCTGCACCCTGTCCGTTTTTGCTTGCCCCGAACACGCCGGACAATATTATGGGCCTTGATATGCTGAAGCACTTCAGAGCTACGATCCGCTGTTCCCCTGCTGGAGTGCGGGTGATATTAAATGACAATTACCCCCTGTCTGAACGGATGTGTGTGGTTGCAGAAGATGCTGTGTTAGCTACCCTCCCTTGTGCTCTGTGGGCCACCTCGGATACTGATGTGGGACAGATGGTGATTCCGCCTGTTCACATTAGTGTCCAGGAGGGGGCGGTGTTACCACGCCTTCCACAGTATCGTATTTCGCAGGAGGGGGAAGAGGCTCTTATACAGATAGTGCAGGATTTGATTAAGGTGGGAGTAGTGGAAGAAGTTCCCTATAACGTCTGTAATAGCCCGATTTTACCCATTTTGAAAAAGGATACGGATGCCAAAGTCTATCGGTTTATAATTGACTTGAGAGAAGTGAACAAGATCGTGATACCTCAGTACCCAGTGGTTTCTGATATCACGACGTTGCTTACTTTGGTCCCGCCTACGGCGACCACGTTTTCAGTTATTGATTTGAAAAATGCCTTCTTTTCAATTCCTATTCATCCCGATAGTCGATACCTCTTTGGTTTCACTCTAAATAATAGGTCTTACCGATTTTGTAGAATCCCTCAGGGTTACACGGAAAGCCCTAGCATTTACAGTCAAGCTTTGAAAAGACAATTGGACTCCTTTGTTCTGCCCGAGGGTGTCGCCCTCATTCAATATGTCGATGACATCTTGCTGGCGGCTGACACTCCGGAGTTGTGTGAAACGAGTACGTTGTCTTTGCTTTCCTTTTTGGCATCCCACAATCACAAAGTATCTCGGAAAAAGTTGCAATTCTGTAGACCAAAGGTGACTTATCTGGGTCACCTTTTGTCTAAGGAGGGGCGTGCACTCACACCAGATCGTGTCCAAGTAATTCTGGACACGCCGACGCCGTCCACGCAGAAGGACGTGCGTGCATTTTTGGGTCTCGTTTCGTTTTGTAGGCAATGGATACTAGGGTTTTCATACATAGCTAAGCCATTGTTAGCCCTTTTGACAAAAGACACACCTATTCCGCTTCCTTGGACGAATGAGTGTGACACTGCCTTTCAGAAATTGCGACAGGCTCTCTGTTCAGCACCAGTGTTAGGGACTCCTGATTATACCAAACCTTTTTCGCTGTATGTGCATGAGAAAGATGGATGTGCATTATCAGTTTTAGTGCAGATGCACGGCGACAAGCAGCGCCCTTGTGCATATTTTTCGGCTGTACTTGATCCTGTTGCCCGAGCATTGCCTGGTTGTTTTCGCTCGGTTGCGGCGACAGCTGTGTCAATACGCCAAAGCGAGGGAATTGTGTTATCTCATAAGCTGTTGGTATTAGTCCCCCATGCTGTTGATGCCCTGCTTAATCAGACAAAGACGCAGCATTTGACCAGTGCCCGTTTAACGGGATATGAGCTGACGCTTTTGGCTCCTCATATTACGTTAAAGAGGTGCGTGACGTTAAATCCGGCCACATTGTTGCCATACCTCGAGACTCAGTCTGAAGCACGGAAAGCACATGATTGTATTCTTGTGACTGAGGAACAAACAAAGGGTCGTATTGATCTCCAGGATACGCCCTTTCCAGATGTAGATGGAGAACTGTGTGTGGACGGGTCCTGCCTGAAGCTACCAGATGGTACGACTTCAGCAGCGTATGCAATTACCACATTGCAAACAATAGTGGAGGCAGCACGCATACCACAGAAATCAGCTCAAGCAGCGGAACTGATAGCATTAACACGAGCATGTGAGCTCAGTACAGGATTGTGTGTGAATATTTATACAGATAGCCGGTATGCCTTCGGAGTAGCGCACGATTTCGGCCTGCTCTGGAAGGAGAGAGGGTTTTTAACGTCACATGGAGTACAAATAATGCATGGGGAGTTAGTTCATAATCTTTTAACTGCATTGACATATCCGAAGAAAATTGCCATCATTAAATGTAGCGCCCATAGGAAAGTAGTCGATAAAGTTGGAGAAGGGAATGCGTTAGCAGACCGGGTGGCACGGGAGACTGCGATGCAGCCTGGTGCTACTGCCATGTATGTGGTGAAGTCGCAAGTAGAAAGATGGCATGATGCGAAGGAAGAAGTGCGAGAAATACAGAGGACCGCTTCTGATAAAGAACGGGAGCAATGGTCCAGTGAGGGAGAATTGGATGATGAGGGTTGCTGGAGAAATAAGCAGATGGATAGATGGAAATTACCCACGGCTTTTGTACAACCTATGGTTCAGATGGCACATGGGCTAGCACATGTTGGAGCTTCCGCAATTGTAAAATTGCTTACCCAAGTCTGGGAGCATCCAGAGATTGCTAGCACGGCAAAGAGGGTGGTGCAGACCTGTATGATCTGCCTGAGGTACAACCCAGGAAAGGGTACTCGAACCCCAGCAGGAGGATTTGTAACACCTACTGCACCCTTTGAGGTTCTGCAGATGGATTACATCCAGCTTGAGCGCTGTAACAATTTGAAGTATGTTCTAGTAGTGGTTTGTGCCTTTAGCAAATGGGTTGAGGCATACCCTACGAAAGACAATACTGCAATGACTACCGCCAAGATGCTGTTGAAGGAGTTCTTCCCTCGATATGGCGTTTGTAGACTTCTGTGGAGTGATAACGGACCCCACTTTATAGCGGATGTTATAAAGTATGTTTTGAAGGGTCTGGGCATCACCCAGAAGTTCCACGCAGTATTTCACCCTCAATCTGCAGGACTAGTCGAGAAGTATAATGGTACACTGAAGCTCAAGATCGCTAAAATCCAAGCTTCGACGTCTTTGACTTGGCCAGATGCTTTACCACTGGCGTTATTGTCAATTAGGTCGGTACCGCACTCTCGAACCAGTCTTACACCGTACGAGATTGTCTTTGGACGCCCAATGAATATTTGGGGTCCACCAAAACCTAAGACTGTGTATGATGTACCTTGTGTAATGATGAATGATTATCTGGCGCAGTTAACGGATAACTTGGTTTCTATTCATCAACAGGTCCGGGAGGCGCTCCCTGATCGGTCCACCGGTGAAGGACATAGTCTCCGGCCTGGCGACCATGTCATGATAAAAATCTTTGACAGGACGAACAGCCTGGAGCCGAGATGGGTTGGTCCTGAGCAAGTCTTACTTGCAACGAGGACGGCTGTGCGAGTTTCCAACAGAAAGAATTGGATCCATTCCCTGCACTGCCGCAAAGTACCGCCCGGATTGGTGGAGCCTGCTGTATTGACCGATCAACAAGAGATTCTGACCACAGAGAAAGGCCGTGCTGTGGAATCGAACGACGCTGAGGAGCTCTTTCTGGACCACGCGACTCCTGGAGGAAAGCGATATCATCTGAGGCCAAGAAAGTGAATCCTTCAGTATCGGGACATGTTGTCAGAACGGCCCTTGGGTTAGTGAAACGGAGAGCCAATGAGGCAAGGGGGGGGATCAGCCCTGCATCAGTGTAGCGACACCCGTCTTGGCCCGTTGGTGAAGAAATCGACCGCTGCCTAAGGGGAAGAGTTCTGACAAACCTTTTTAGTTTCAGGAAGATATTGATTCTTTATCTTGACATGGAGAAAAAGAAGATCCTTTGTGCAACAGGTTTTATGCTCACAGTAGCTATTGTTGGGATAACCACATGGTTTGTGGAGGATGTGACTCCTGCTCGAGAGTTACTTGTGTTGACCACTCCAGTGCCTGAGGAGCACTACTTCTATACCCTTCCGTATCAAGAATTGAAGCATCGTCAGTCTTATTTGAATAACACTTTCATCCAGATGTTGCATCATACCCACGTTGCCACGAATGCTACGAACTGTTGGATATGTGGTATGATGCCAGCTCATCAGAAGAAAGGAGGAACGCCATTCATACCTCTTCCTTTCTCTCATAATGGCTCTTGTAGAGCATGGTACACTTTGCTTTTTGCCACCCGGAAACCCACAGTGGGACGATTACTCTTCAGACTCAATAAAGAATGTCATCAGGATAAAGATGGATATCCGCAAGCGAATGGGACAATTTGGGAATGGGAAGAGTATCGACCAGACAATGAATCGATTCCTTATGTTTTCACCAGAGACACTGTGGGAAAAGACAGATTTGTGATTCAAGTGGCACAAGCTCAAGCGGACCTGTGTGTCCCGAGTGTGGGTTATATTCCTGTTGGTGTTAGTGATTGTATTACCATATTAAACATCGACGGGTTGAATAACAGTACCTTCTTAGCATCCCATAATACATACTTCGTATGCGGAAATAAAGGTTATTACCGTTTGCCAGCCGGTTGGTCCGGAGTATGTTATGTAGCATTTCTATTGCCTCCTGTATTTTTGGCACCTGCATCCTATCATAAGGATTTGAAGTTGTTAAATAATGTGACTGTAAATAGGTATAAACGTACTCTATCAATTGATGATGTGGATCAGACTGACACCAGTCTGCAGCAGTACATTGATTTTAATTTAGGATTGTTTTTCTTCGTTGGAGCTGCCCTAAATAGTAGGAAAGTTCGAAGATTAACAAGAGTGGTAGAGGCTGTGACAAACCAAACCGCTGCTGCTCTTGGGAATCTTACGGAAGAATTGCAAATTACCCGAATTGTTGCATTGCAGAATCGTATGGTGTTAGATGTTATGTTAGCTGATCGAGGTGGAGCTTGTAAAATTATCGGGAGTAGTTGCTGTGTGTTTATCCCTGACCACACACCGTCAGTCTATAATGCAATCAACAGGTTGCATAAAATTGCAGCTGAAATCCATACAGAAAATGGCACTTGGTCCTTTTCTGGATGGTTTTGGGCATTGATCACTGCTTGGGGTTGGAAGGTTTTAACTGGTCTCTGTATAATTATAGCAGTTCTGTTTTCTTGCTGCATCTGTGTCCAATGTGGTCCTTTGCTCTGTTCCTTATGTGTATCATTCTGTATTCCCGATAAGAAAGCTATTGCCAATGTCACTTACCAGAAACATTTAGCTAAAGAAGTAGAAGAAATGATGACAATTGACATATACGATGATTATCCTAACAAACCGGATGTCTTCAGTAAAGGGTCGTCTGTTGTAAATTGAAACCATGATGTAATTAAGCATTTACTAAAGACATGAATTCTCCTGCCTTACACATGTCTCTTTCGTTATGTTGACTGAAGTTTGGACTCCATTTTGTATTGTTATGTCTCCACGTGCTCAACACGAGAAGAGTCCTATCTTCGTGTTAGTTGCTCTTGTAATCTGCCTAGTAACAGTCTATAAATAGTTCCTTTGTCCGCCTGGCGCATGCCCAGGCTTGACCACATCTGTTATCAGTTAGTCCTTGCTTGACCATGTTTTCGCGGGCTCAAGGAGTATGTCAGCTCCGCCCACATATTGATCTTGTATCGAAAATGTCCATAAAAGGTAACATTCCTTGCCTCATGTTGTATCCTCCCACTTATGAGCCCCTCTGTTGTGTATAAAAGGGGACTGTGTACGCAAGTTCTTTGTGCTACTCTATGCAATACTGAAGGGTATTGTATGGATTGTAGGACCACCCTTAAGGGTTAATAAACCTTGTCTTTGTACTTTGCAGTTTCCGTGCCAACTTCCTTATAGATTCCATTGCAGGAGAGCGAACCCTTGTGTCCTGCGGGCCTAGCTGGGGCCTGTTCATCACCCTGTTATCCTGTTGTCCCCTCCATCCTCCGTGATTCCGACCCTGGATTGCTTGCCCTCTCCATCGTGATTCAGAGCCACAGCCCTCCATATTGCTTCCACCCACACTCCACATTGCTGTCTCTCACCCATGTTTGTCTCTTCAGGGCTCGAAAAATCCGAAAAATGGTACTAGTTCTGCAGGTCTAGTACCTTGAAAAATCTCCTCGACCTAACTGCAACCTACTTGACCTCCGTCTCTGTAAGCAGAGCAAATGTGACAAGTTAACAAGATTTAAAGGCATCTTTATTGCTCATTCGCTTTGTGAGCAATAAAAATGCCTTTAAATCTTGTTATCTTGTCACATTTGCTCCGTTTTTAAAGACTGAGGGCAAAAGTTAGTTTGTTTTCCTACTCGCTAGAAAGGGCGAGTAGGACCTAAAAATACCTCGTACTCATGAATTCTACCTCGCAAATGCGAGCGGGCGAGTGGATTTGTCAAGCCTTGCTCTTGCCCCTTGCTCACTCCCTCCTGATGCTTCTGACCCCTGCCCACTCCCTTGCTTTAACTCCACAACTGACAGCGAATTATTCCTAGCCCAGGAACCACAGAAACTTGTTAAAAAAGAGCACACTCCTTTCAAATTCTGTGAAATTCATACATTATTTTTTTAATTTAAGGATGTCCTTTGATAGAGTGAACTTAGTACATACTGTAGTGTTCATGCTATCTGTGGTCACGCTCTAGCTTAGAGTGTTATTGCCCTACTAGGGTTCTAGGTTCCATGATGGGTGGTAGCTCATTGGCGGTTGGGGACTGTCTTGTGTGGTTGTATAAGCTGTCTTCTCTGATGGAAATAAATCTACCTGAAATCCACCGGATGTGTTCCCTGTGTTTACTTCACACTGGCGACGGCTGGGAGTCAGAAGAGGACAGCGTTCACTTGTGAAGACAACACCGTCTAGAGACGATTTAAGGTATTTCGTGTTCATGCGTGTATGCACCTGCGGCTGATTGGGGATGATGTGCTCATGATTGCACCAGCGGCTGAATTAAACATCTGATTACCCTGTGTTTGTGCCTAATGGCCTTAAGGGTGTTGAGTTACTTCAAAAGTATTGAAGAAAGCCCTAATTGAGGTTTGCACTTTGATTGTGCCGGCGGCTGCGTGGCTTGAAACTATTTATGCGCTTTGATTGCGCCTGCGGCAGATCTTGGCGGCAGATACGTTTTTTTTTCCTTTCATAGTACTCTACAAGGGCTGTTGATATTTCGGCTTTAACGGGGGAAAAAAATAAATGTGAAAACACACACTCACCAACACCCGCTCGAGCCTTACGCGTTCTACATTCTTCGAAGAGAATCATCCAGAGTGCTCAGCAAGCTACGCGCTCCACCTTCGGGGAAAATCGTAGGAGGGGCAAAGCATGCTGGGAGCGTGATGATGTCACGCTTTTGGCGGCCATTTTAGATAGGTATAACTACATGGGAACGCTTTGATTTGTACTCTCAGCTTTGAATTTAAAGACTCGTGTGTCAAACAGCTATACTTAACAGAGACATCTTCGTTTACTTATCAAAGACATCTTCGTTTGGGATCGTTTTCCAACAAATTTTGTTTTTTTTATCAATTCATGTGAATTTTACATGGAAGAGTCTCGAAGTATTAACAAATGAAGCAGAGTGACTTTGGTGACATTTACATCTGCGCTACATCCAGGGCGGAAAGAAAAGTTTAATACATCCATTTCTTTTATTTTTTTAAAAAGATTATTATTGTTAAAATGTCAAACATTTTAGCACCACCACATTTTTTGCCCACGGCTGGGGAACCTAAAATGGAATGGGATTTATGGTATCCCATGTTTTTAGCCTACGTGGAGGTATTGCCCTAAAAGGAAATTAGACCTGTTGAGGCATTGCCTAGGAGGTCAAGGGATTAAAGAATTTGACAACCTGCCTCCTCTCGAAAGTACAGAAGGAGTAAATGTGTTTGAAGTCGCTGTTAAAAAAATGAGTACCAGATTTGGGAAGAAAATAAATATAGTGATGGAGAGATTTAAATTTTATTCTCGTGCTCAAAAAGAGGAGAGAATCTATTGAAAACTAAGGTGCCGATTACGATCCGGTAAAAACCGGGTACGAACCGTCGGTCGGAGCGTTTTCCCCGTCCGACTCCTACCCGGTCGTAAAACTTTACAAACATGGAATTACGATTCGCACGGAAACACCATTTCCGTACGAATCGTAAAAAACATCGACCGACGAAAATATACATACGAATGTGATCCGGGAATGCTGCGACGTGACGTCGGGACGCTTTCAGGCAGCGTTTCACGACCCAGGAATTACGATTCGAACCGACAGCAGTCCGGACGGCAATATTTTCACGGCACCCAAAAAGTGCCGCAAAAGCGAAGTACGGCGCGAATCGACCAGAGTAGGTGGCCCGGTACGCACCGTACCCCCCCCGCCCCCGTAGGTACACGCCGACCCCCCCCCAGCCCCCGTAGGTACGCGCTGAACCTCCCTGTATGTACACCCGTGTACGTGTCGAACCCCCCCGTGTACGTTCGAGTCGAACCCCCCCGTGTACGTTCGAGTCGAACCCCCCCGTGTACGTTCGAGTCGAACCCCCCCGTGTACGTTCGAGTCGAACCCCCCCGTGTACGTTCGAGTCGTACCCCCACCCGTGTATGTACGCGCTGGGGGTACGCACCATACATACGCGGGTGGGGGTACGACTCGAACGTACACGGGGGGGTTCGACACGTACACGGGTGTACATACAGGGGGGTTCAGCGCGTATCTACGGGGGCTTGGTGGGGGGTCGGCGCGTACCTACGGGGGCTGGGGGGGGTCGGCGCGTACCTACGGGGGCTGGGGGGGGTCGGCGCGTACCTACGGGGGCTGGGGGGGGTCGGCGCGTACCTACGGGGGCTGGGGGCACGTATGCGGGCACGTCTCCATGGTTGCTATGGGAGTTCGGTGCGGACGGTGATTTTTCCATCCGGTTGTAACCTCGGACGCACGGGATGGATCGTGATTCCTCGGTCGGACTTCACCTTTCACGTTTGTACGGTAAATCGTCCGAGGACGTGTCGGACACATTTTCCGACCCGAGGACGTGTGGGGAATGATTCCCAATGCGGTTCGTATGGACTTTTTACCATGCGAATCGTGATTGCCAGTTCGTACGGCACTTGTACGATTCGTACGGTAAAAAGACCGGATACGAGTCGCACGGGGATATTTTTTACCGGATCGTGATCGGCACCTATGTGTCTGCCTTACGTTCCCTAGCTGGTTCGTGTGCGTTCGATACTATTAATTACGAACAAGTGCTCAGAGACCAAATAATGATGAGAACCAAAAGTAAAAAGATACAAGAGAGATTATGGTTAGGCACTGAATCTTCTTTGAATGCTGTAGTCAATATTGCTAAAGGCATAGAACAATCTGAAAAGTTTGTAAGTGAGATTAGAGGTCAACCCACAGCTGTCAACGTTAAAGTACAAGATCCAGTAGCGGAAGTTTCGCTTGTAAAAACTCAGTTCACACCAAAGAGAACTTCTTCTTTTATTAAAAGAGATTCAAGTTTCAAAGACAATAAGCTTGGTAACCGTAGAAATCCTGTGATCTGCTATAGGTGTGGTAGTTTTGAACATGTTGGAAACTACAAAGGATGTCCAGCATGTAATAAAATTTGTATTAAATGTAAAAAGCCAGGCCACTTTGGGAAGATGTGCAGATCTCTACAAAAAGTTAATTGTGTTACCTGTGAAGAGGATGAAATTTCAACAGAGTTTAATGAATTTAACTGCATTTCTTGTGTGTCTGAAAACAATTGTAAAGGGTTTCCATCTGGTTCTATATTAGTCGATGGGAAGGAAGTCACTCTGATGATAGATTTGTGTGCTTGGTATTCCATTATTGGTAAAGACCTATTCATGAAACTATGGGAGAATAGAAAATGACTACCTCCTGATATCAGACCTGGTAGTTATTCAGGGCATAAAATTGATTTGGAAGGTTACTTGTGGACAGATTTGACTTTCAAAGGAAAGAAAATTAAAGGTAAATTATATGTAGCCACCAAAGGGGTATCTATACTTGGGTGGCCCCACCAACAAGAATTGGGTATAAAGTTGGATCTGAATGCTTCACCACCTGTATACAGTGTTTTCAGTGAGAATTTTGTGGAAAATATAAAAAAGATGTTTCCTAGTGTATTTAGTGATGAGCTTGGGGAATATGCAAACTTCAAACATAAAATAATACTAAAAGATTCTGCTGTTCCTGTAAGACATAAAGTTTGTAATGTTCCTTTAGCGTATCGCAACAAATTGAAAGACATGCTGAAAGATTTAGTTTCAAGGAACATTATCGAACCAATAGAATCATCTCCATGGGTTTCTCCGGTGGTTCTTTCCCTTAAAGGCAATGGGGATCTTAGGTTGTGTGTTGATCTCCGTAGCTTAAATAAGGAGATCTGGATCGACAGGCATCCGTTACCTAACATACATGAATTGATTTCAACCTTGTCTGGTGCTTGTGTGTTTTCCACTGTTGATTTAGCAAGTGCATACCACCAAATCATGCTACATGAACAATCTAAATGTTTAACAGCTTTTATTACACCGCAGGGTATGTATCAATTTAAGCGGATGCCATTTGGATTAGCTAGTGCTGCCTCTGTCTTTCAGAGAATTATGAAAGACGTATTAGAAGGTTGTCCGGGTGCCATAGCTTTTCAAGATGACATTTTAATTTTTGGGAAGGATTTTGATGACCATGATTGCAATTTAAAAAAGGTGTTGAATAATATACAAAGTAAAGGTTTAACACTTAAATTCTCGAAATGCAAGTTCAGAAAAGATAGTGTGGAATATTTAGGTCACGAAATATCGTGCGAGGGTATTAAACCAAAGATAGACCATGTAGCTAGTATTGCAAAGGCTCCTGCCCCTACTACAAAAGATCAATTATTATCATTCTTAGGTTTGACAGAATTTCATAGTAAGTTTGTAAGAAACTATGCTTCAAGAGTATTCCCTTTACGCAGTCTACTAAAGAAAACCGCTAAATTTGTCTGGGTTGAAGAGCAAAAACTAGCTTTTGAAGCACTTAAAAAAGAAATCAGTGTTGCTCCGTTTTTGAGACCTTTCACTATTGGAGGGGAATGTATTGTAGCAGTAGATGCAAGCAATACGGGTCTAGGTGCTGTGCTTTTGCAAAAAAAATTTGGGGAAGAGTATGTTGTATCGTATGCTTCAAGAACTTTAAGAGGAGCGGAAGTAATTATTCCACTATTGAAAAGGAATTACTTGCGTGCACTTGGGCTGCTCAGCATTTTAGGCAATTTTGATGGGGGACAAAGTTTCAATTAAGGACTGATCATAAACCACTTATTAATATGTTGGCAGCTGGGGGTGGTAGGACTCTGACAGCCCGTTTAGCCAGGTTGGCTGCTAAATTGCAAGAATACCAATGTTCAGTTGTGTATATTCCTGGCCGTATGAATGTCCATGCTGATTGCATGTCTCGCTTGTCATTAGATGAGGGCTCTAATGCCACTAATACTTCAGAGGAGTGCGACATAGCATATACCATGGAAGATGTTCAGAATAGTATAAGTTCGGACGCTATCTCGGAGGAGATATGGACAAAGGAAATGTCTGAGGATGACATTTTACAAGATGTTGTAAAGTATTTACAAGGCAGATGGCCTGAAGAGAGGAAGTTGAGTGGTGAGTTGAGCTCGTTTTGGAAAATCAATGACGAACTTATGTTTTTGCACGGGTTCGTAATCAGAGGTGATAAAATTGTTCCACCTCGGAGTATCAGAGAACAGTTAGTTAATTTGTCACATGAAGGACATTTGGGTATGTCCTCCACTAAACAACGTTTGAGAGAATTTTATTGGTGGCCTAGTATGGATAGTATGGTGGACAGGTGGGTTAGAGATTGTGTTCAATGTTCAAAGAGTGACAAATCTGTTAAACCTCTATCTGTGGGGATTTCGCCCATTGAGTACTCGCAGGGTCCTTGGAGGAAGTTAGGCATTGACATTATTGGGCCTTTGAATCTTCCTTCTGCTAAACATGTTTTTGCTGTGGTGTTAGTGGATTATTTTTCAAAATGGCCAGAAGTCAAAGTGGTGGATAAAATAACTTCCAACCACGTTATAGAATTTTTGAATAACATTTTTAGCCGGGAGGGCATTCCTTCTGAGTTGGTTTCAGACAATGGGCCACAATTCATCAGTAATGAATTTGAAATGTTTCTAAACAAATGTGGTATCACTCATAAAAGAGTCTCTAATTATAATCCTATGGCCAATGGCCAAGTTGAACGCTTTAATAGGGTTCTGAAGGAATCCATACAGCTAGCTATTAAGAGCAATATTGATTGGAGGAAAGCTTTACGGGCCACTTTGCATACATATCGGATGTCTCCTAATTCTGTTACAGGTTGTTCTCCATTTGAAATGTTAAGAGGGAGGAGACCCTGCTCTAAGCTCATGCCATGCTGGTTGAAGAAGAATAATATTCATGATCCTATTTTGGATTTTAAAATAGTTAGAGAGCGTGTTCAAAAATACCAAGATAAAATGCAGAAGGTGAAGAGTAACAACTGTTCTGTGAGCTGCAAAATCAAAGTAGGTGATTTAGTGCGTGTTAAATTGGGTGGTGTAGACAAAAGATGGTCTAGATGGTCTGACCCAGTTAAGGTAATTGAAGTATTCAGCAAAGCTGTTAGGGTACAAGGGGGTAAAACTTGGAATTTCAGACGAATATCTATATTTAGATCCAAGGATATTGGTGGTGATTCACTTGTACCTCCACTAAAGGAATCTCTAGTTACGAATGAGAATGAGGATTTCCAAAATTTTCTGGATACTTTGAGTGGTTCTAATTTTGAATCTGAGGTGGTGTTTCCTTCTTCGAACACTGACATTATGGATAGGGTTGGTAACATTACTAAACCACTTTTAACTCAAGATATTGCTGCGACACCTAATGTTGTCCCTGTTGAGAACCAACATGTTAGTCCTCCAGATGAAGTGTCTATTCCATCTGAAGAAATATCTGCTCAAAGGAAAAGTTCTCGTGTTAGAAAACCACCTGTTAAAATGAATGATTTTGTTAGATTTGAAATGTTAGTATTTTTGCATTTTTTTTGTTTTTTTTGTTTTATTTCAAGGGGGGAAGGTGTGTAGTGTAGTGTTCATGCTATCTGTGGTCACGCTCTAGTTTAGAGTGTTATTGCCCTACTAGGGTTCTAGGTTCCATGATGGGTGGTAGCTCATTGGCGGTTGGGGACTGTCTTGTGTGGTTGTATAAGCTGTCTTCTCTGATGGAAATAAATCTACCTGGAATCCACCGGATGTGTTCCCTGTGTTTACTTCACATACCATAATTCGTAAGACTCACAATTCACTCCTCAGCTTTTCACACATTTTGGCTGCCATTCCTGCCACTTGAAGACTCCAAGAGAAACTGAAGATATTTGGATCTGCTTTGCCAGGGAGCAAATACCGCTGTTCCATTTCTAAAGGGTTGCAATGGCACCAAGAACCCAGGGACCTACGATTATGGCCTGGAGAGTAACATTTGAGAAGTTCAGGCTCTCTGCTTTCTTTAACCGATGTGCATGACTTTTCTCCTGACATGTAACACCAACTGTGCTCCTGCATTCTTAGAGATGCTGCAGAATGAGTGCTGCAAAGTAGTAGAGCACCATAATTTTAGCTCCACTCTTACACGTCACAGAAGTGTAATTTATATGTGCACTTACCACCATATATTCTAGGTGCCTTAACCCTATCAATGTAGAGTGAAACACCAAACATACTGCTTGAGTGTATTCACTGGAGAAAGTAGTCATTCACCTAGGTGTGTGCTCTAATATTTTCAATTCAATGTTACAAATTGTTGTTCTCGTTCACATTTACACTTGTGCATTTCAAGTTATACTGGTTTTACGGAAATTTCATTGTTATATACTCATACTAATTTATTAATGTCTTGCATTTATTCTATAATCGTCAGTGCATATATAATCATGTATTCAAAGTGTACACTGACTGTCTTGCTGAGTTAGCTTAACCAAAGGCCTGGAGCATTAGGTCCCTAATGTTTAACCTTCAAAGTGAACATTTTGCTTGTGCTTCAATCTTCTTTCTTTGCAAGTGCGTTCACATGATCTCATAGTCAGTGAAAGGCATATTGTGTATTAGAGATAGTGAGGTCTGGTTGGAGAACTTTTGGCAAGAATGAAAGGCGCTAACGAACTGAGAGAAGACTCCTTTTCATGTCATATCAGGAGCAGGGAGACATCCAAGGTTGTCCTAATGTTCAAACTGTAGGATGGGAAAATCTAGTGAATTTGCCAATTTCTACTGTGAGAGAGTGGATAACTACTTGACTACTTGACGTGGAATTTTCAAATGTTCTGTAGATTTAATTATTGTTCACATTGTTTTAGGGTAGGTTTTCTTGGACTTTGAGGGGTACAGACCTCTCTGCTTTTATTCTCTCTGTGGTTTTATGCTATGCATTTTTCAATTTACTGCTATCCCTGATTTAGCTTGTTCTCCCCAGTTTTCCCTACTTAAGTTTACGACTAGTTTAGGCGACTCTAGATTTATTCTAGATAAACATAGACAGTAGTATCGAAATCTGTACATGGATCATCAAATCCTATTTCTTATTATCTGTATTGGAGCAACTGCATTTCTTGTATGCTTTGTGTTACTAAGACTTAGGGGCCGTTTATGATTTCAGTCGGACAGACATCAATATGTCGATCCCACCGGCATCTCTGACTGCGGTCAGACCGCCGCATTAGGATGCGGTCGATCCGACCGCATTGGCCCAGGGACCGTCGACAGCTTGCGATGGGTTCAAGAAGCCCGTCTGGTGGTTGGTCCGATCGCATTCCCCACAATGGAGGCGGTGCCTTCTCAGGCACCACTGTGGGGATTATGATCCATTTTTCCGCCAGCCATTTCACGTCGGTTCTTCTGATGTGAAAAGGCTGGTGGAAAGACTTTTATGGGACCCCTAGCAGGCTCATGTCCCCTGTGGCCCTCCGCTATGGGCCCTGGGGGGCATCTGTGGTGCTCCCCAAACATCCCTGCTTTGTGTGGCATGCACCGCATGGTGCCTGCCATGGGGTGCAGGGATGTTTTGAAAACATGCCTTTGCATTGGGGCTTGTACTGTGGGCCTTTTCCGGGCCACAGCACAAGCCTCAATACAAATAGGCATATTTCCGAATGCCTCTACGGCAGTCGAAACCTAATTTAGTGGGCGGGAACACGGCCATCATGATTGGCCCCTTAATTTCATTCAACAATTTGGCATACCAGTGGTGATTTTGTATCTTTACAATATATTTTTGAGATTTATATATATGAGTTTGGCCCTTAATTTGTAATAAAACGTACTTAACCTTACTTATTGATTCCTGGTCCTTAATGTGAGGCCAAATAGGGTACACTGTAAATTGAATTGTTGGATTAATGTTAATTCCCCTTTACCTCTCATGCCACTAACAAAGATTCATCGCAAGATAAATGGTAAGATCAACTCAATGCTTCAGCAGAAGCAAAGCGATCGCTCCTTCTTTCTACTCCACAAATTTTAGATTTGACTACCAGGACACCACAGGTTTGCAACACCACAATGTTAGGTCTCACCCACAAGACAGCTGTTGTCATGTGCACCCCACATGTGGCCTATGTTTTTTTTTTTATACATGGAGCAAGATTATTGTAGATTACATCAAACACAAAAATAGATGTTTTTGTACAGCATGCACCCCAAACTCACAAACCTTAAGGTGCTCTCATATACATCAATGAAGGAAAAGGAGTGACAGTAACATAAAATATTCACCTATGTTCACTGTTGGGACTGAAAAGTCCCTTGCATGGTGACGGACATGTATCTGTGCCCTGTGTGCCCCAGCTGCATGGATATCTGGATACCTGGTACTGATTTCTGGTAATTGGCGACCACACATCATGAGCCTGCGTCATGACCTAGACCTGTCTCATGGTGATGCTGTCTTGTGAGACAGTCAGGGGTCCATCAAGTGCTACCCTCATATTGGTAGAGGGCTACTGCCCTTAATGGAAGTTAAGTGATGGAAGCACTGTGGTGGCAGCATACTCATTTTGTGTTCTGTAGTTATCAGTAATGTGAACAGGGCTTTTTAGCTGTGTCATGGGAGTGGTGCCTAACGGCCTACTCATGTAAGGTTTTGCTTTGTGTACTTAACTGTCTCTCAGCCTACATGATGTTTGTGTGTAGCGCCGGACAGCAAGTGATACTTGGGATGCATATGTGTCTGAGCAGGGTACATAACATGTAGGCCTGTGTATTCCAATTTAGAAGCCCAGGGCCTGAAAAGGCCGGTGGAGTGGAGGACTGCAACCCTGAGATAGGAGATGTGGATTGATGAACTTGGGTGTGAACAGACACACTGGACAAAGGGGAGCAGAGCATCATCTATGCACACCAAAGGTCTCTTTGATTTTAGGAAGAGTTACTAGTCAGCGGGGCCTGGGAGATGATGGAACTGTTAAGGCTGGACCAGGGAATCATGAAATAGGGGAAGGCCTAAGTCTTGCACATTTTTGAGGCATATTTCAATGGAGGCTGACAGTCAGGTGTCACTGTCATCCTCTGTTACTCCTTTGGCCTGTGTTGTTGGTCAATCAGAATTGGATTCACTCCTTATGTAACAGACTATCCCTGTGACAAAGGACAGGAGAGAGGAGAGAGCACTTCAAAGGAGCTGACATTCACTACCTGAACTTCAAAGGAACAAACACTAAATCACATTTGTGCCTGGATTTGGACTATAAAGTTGCGAGTATGAGCTCCACTCGTTGTTCAACAGCACTGTTCACCAGAGGAGAAAATCACAGAGACATGTAGCTGCTAGAACTAGGACTAGGGACCAAGGTCTGCTAGTCTCCTTTCTAGGCGAGGGGCTATCACCCAGTAAGTCAAGACCACTTGCCTTGGGCCTGGAGCATCACACTTTTGTCTGCCTGCCAAGACCAGAAAACCCTGTGTGGATGAGCATAGCACCTGAAGTAAGATAGGGCCAGTGGAGATCCTGCTGAGTGAATCCCGTGAACGAAGAGATGGCCGGTCTGTCCAGAACCACTGCACTAACGAAGTCGGCAACCCTCATGTGCAAGATGGGGGCCACTGTTAAGTAAGGGTCGTCACCCTCATACAGAACCAGTCAGCGACTCCTGTATGCCAGGTGCGGGCCAACGTGAAGTAAGGGCTGTCACCTTTGTGCAGAGCCACTCAGCGCCCCCATATGCCAGGTGGCAGCCACTGTGAAATAAGAGCTGTCAGCCTTGTGCAGAGCCAGTCGGTGACCCCTGTACGCCAGGAGGGGGCCACCATGAAGTAAGGGCTGTCTACCTTTCGCATAAGAAGTCAGCAACCATCGTGGGTCAGGAAGGGGCCACTGCAGAGGCAGGGCCGTTGGCTTGGATCATTGAGCACAGGTTGCTGTAAGGAACACGTACCGTTTGCCAAGAGCAGTGGAGAAGGACGTCTGATGGGCGAAAGACTGAGGAGGCCAGAGGCGTTATCGGGGAAAGAGGTCACAAACCCTCAGCATTGGTAGACCATAGCCTGCAGAAATGGACCCAGCCCTCCTGCACTTGTCGACAGCCGTTGGGTCGGGTAAAATTGTTCGGCGCCAGCTGGACCGTTAGGGACTCACAAAAATGTAGGGGCTATTTACAAACGAATTGTGCCGCCGGCGCATTACTTTTTTTGACACACCAGCGGTGCAGACTGCAGGCTTATATCTACAAGGCCATGCACAGCCACTTTGCATGACTTATCATGGCCTCGTAGATATGGAGTAAGGCAAAGGAGCACAAGTCGCTGCTTTGCTTTATTCTGCGTCAAAGAGGTGTTCCATGGCCATTGAGGTGGGTGTTCCCAAGCAACACCCATGGGTTTTGACGCATTCCCATATTTACAAGGACTTTTTATTATTTATTTATTTTGAAATTTTCATAAAGTTCGAACATGAACTTTGCGGGTATCAGAGCGCTGTACACAAGGCAAAAGCATGAATAAACGCCATACAATAGAGGTTCGCACAGTGAAACAACAAAGAATACACAATCAAGATCAGGGACCTCGTAGCGGGCGACACTAGATTAATTTCTCCTAGGGTGTAAAATATTTCCTGTAACGTCCAGCAAAACAAACAAAAGTGAACTCGACACAACATAATAAAATAAGTGACAAAACTGTAGGGTGAGGGCCCTAGGGTAAAATAACAGTTAACAACCAAACATAAAATAAATGAAGAACAATTTATTGAGATAAATGTCAAGTCTGTCAACATGGGGACATGTAAAAGAGAACATGATGATGCAGTTAATGATCACTCAGGAAGATAAATTTTGCCTGTTTCTTGAAATAGGCAGTGGAAGCATTGGCTCTAATCTCAGTAGGAAGCAGGCGCGCAACACCCATTGGACTCAAAGGGCTTCAGCCCCCCCTGTCGTGTGTGGCAGCCCGGGATGAGACAGCTCCCGGGCACACACACAGCCGCACCTGAGCACTTCATAGGTCTTTAAAAGACCATTTGCATGTTAATGTGGACTTGCTGTTGCTTCACCCCTTCTAAGAGCCCCCGCAGCTCCACTCTGCCTATTGCTCACCCCTTCTAAGAGCCCCTGCAGCTCCACTCTGCCTATTGCTTAAAGATTCATCCCCCCGTAATGTTTTCTTAGCCCCCCCAAAATTTGGCTCTAGTTGCGCCTCTGGTAGGAAGGGCATTCCAAATTCTAGGCGCAAGGCCAGAGAAAGCACGTTTGTATGTACTTTTCTTCTTGAATTTGGGAGGTTTTAAGAGAAGTGTGGATGTAATTCTTAAGTTCCGACCCGAGCCAGAAAGAACAAGCTTGTTCGCCAGATCGGCCGGAGTGTTGTAATGCAAGGCTTTATGCGTGAGGTAAGTTATTTTAAAATTAATCCTCGCTTCAATAGACAGACAGTTAAGCTGCACAAGGTCAGGTGTAATGTGCTCATGTTTCTTGGAGCCTGTGATGAGCCTGGCCTATGTGTTGAGAGTGGCTCTGAAAGGGGCCAAGCTCGCTTTAGGCAGCCCCGCAAGGGTCACCAGACCATAATCAAGACGTGAGATCACCAGAGATTGTACTCCAGGCTGTATATCTTTGGTCGGAAGGAAATGTTGATTTTTTTGAGGGCGTTAAGATAAAAGTTGGCACCCCTAATAGTGGCACTGATGTGAGCTTGCATATTAAGGAATTTGTCCAAGGTAATGCCTAACGATTTAGCGGAATCAACCAGGGGTGTAGTTAAGGGCTGTGAGTTGCTTTAGCCAGTTCAGGGTAGGCTCAGAGTGATTGTTGGGGGCAATCAACAGGAATTCAGTTTTGAGGGTATTCAATAAAAGATGATTCTGGGCTAACCATTGTTGAGTTTGCGAAAGAGCCTCATTTAAAGTTTTAATGTCATCTAGAGAGGAGATCTTCAAGTAAAGTTGTGTGTCATCCACATACATGTGGTAATGAATGTTAGACTGGTTCAGAATGACAGTGAGAGGTTCCATAAAAAGGTTGAAGAGCGTGGGCAACAGTGCGGATCCTTGCGGAACTCCAATCCTGACCTGGGTACTGGAAGCAAGGGACAGGTTGAGTTTAATCCCATGTGTGTGGTTATGTAAGAAAGAGGTAAACCACTTTATGACTGGTTCTGCTAAACCCATCCTACGTTGAAGAAGATTAATCAAGGTTTCATGTTTGATGGTGTCGAATGCAGAAGACAGGTCTATAAGGATCAGAAGACAAGGGACATTATGATCAAGGGATTTCAGGGTTACATCCACAATGTGCGTTAGTGCAGTTTCAGTACTATGCCCTGCTCTGAAACCGGATTGATAGAGGTCCAGAAGTTGAAATTTCTCGATATGGTTGCAGAGCTGCTTGTGCACACATTTCTCGAGCAGTTTGGCTAACGTCATGATGTTAGTGATAGGGCTGAAGTTGTTGGGATCAGATAAATCTGAGTTGGGCTTCTTAGAGATGGGAGTGACTTGCCCAATTTTGAGGCAATCAGGGATGCTCCCCTGCAGGAGAGATTCATGAATAATCCGCGACCAAAGAGGTAGAATGGCCAAGTAGAGATCTTTAAAAAATTTAGCAGGAAGTGGATCATTGAAGTGATTGGCCGGTTTTGGAGTTGCCATATCATGGAGTAATTCTGTGCAATCTGGCAGGATAAAGGAATTCCAAGAGGCATCATTTTTGGGAGAACAAACGAGAAAAGAGGAGACTGCCGAGGGAGCCACAAGCTCCTCTGGAGATGTGGTGAGGATTAGAGACTGCACCATGGGAGTGACAGGTTGTAGCTTCAGTTCAATTTTCCTAGTTTTTTCAGAGAAGTGCGCTGTGAACTCCTCCCCATTAGGAAGCGGAGTCACGGAAGACAGGTTTGGGTTGGAAGTGTGGTTTGCTTGCTGTTTGATGATATCAAATAGCATCTTTTGGTCTGTTTTTAGCTCCATCCAGCTGCACCCTGAAATGGTCAGTTTTAGCAATGCAGATTTTTTTTATTGTAAGCGCTTCTCATTTTCCTTAGCTGATAGAGGCTGGTGGTGGAAGGCTCGCTTCTCCAGGTCCTCTCAAAAAGCCCAAGTTTACCGCATTCGTCATTTAGGGAACCATTAAACCAAGGTTTGGATTGTTTGAAAGGAATCCTTTTAAGTTGTTTCGGCACAATGGTGTCAAAGATATTAGCCCCAGTGGCAATGTAATGATCAGAAAGATCATCCAGATTAGTTATGTTAGGGGAGGCTGAAGTCTCTTCATAGTGATGGAAGTAAGAGCATTGTTGTTGATGTCTCATGTTGCGAGACCATTGTTTCGCTTTAAGAGGTTGTCCCTTTCTACTAGTGTTCTTTTCCAGAATGTGGAAGGCAATTTGATGATGATCCGACCAGTCGCAAGGTAGGATGTCACTCATTTGAATGAGATTGTCTCTAGCAATAATGAGGTCGAGGGTGGCGCCTTTGTTGTGGGTGGGTCCCTTACAGAACTGAGAGAAGTTGAGATCAGAGAGGAAGGTCTTAAAGGCGCTGACTAAAAGATCATTGGTGTCATTCCAATGGAGGTTAAAGTCTCCAAGGAAGATATGGTATAATTGATCCAAACATGAGCTAATCAGCTCCATGATTTGCTCTATGAAGATCAAATTGTCATCCGGAGGATGGTAAATTGTGTGAAGCACACAGACAATCTTGCCCTTATTCCAAATTTCTGTCATTAGTAGCTCACAGGAAGATAGCTGAGCCTTCTGAGAGTGCTTTATGGTTAGGCTGGAGCGATGAATGCAGGCAATGAAACCCTCCAATTTACCCGGCCGATCACATTGGATAATGACATAATCAGGCGGTACTAAAATGTCGAGAACAGGGGAGGAGGCATCGTTGAGCCATGTTTCTGTGAGAATCAATAAGCCCAAATCTTGCGCTAGGATGAGTGTAGAAATGTCAGCAGCATGTTTCACAGCTGATCTGCAACTGAGCAGCATCGAATTAATGTGAGGGGAGGTGTTAATCTCTTCAATATGAGCAGTAGTTATTTGAAGTAGGTTTTCCTTATTAACCGATCTTGAGTTAACCCTGGGTTCCCTCTCAGGGTGAGGGAAAATAGCGGGGATGTTAATAACGGAGTTAGAGGAGGCGTAAGACCCCGTACTACTATACTAGAATACAAGAGTGCGGATGTCTTCCTCCGACAGCTGAGGCTGAAACCTACAAGGTCTGGAGTGATAGTTAGGCCTAGAGATCCACCTGGAACTAATTGGGGATCGGGAAAAGGATTCTTCGTCCCCATTCCCGCAGACTCCAGGTGTATTGCAATGCACATTCACATGTGGAAGGTGTCAATTCCATATCCTCTCCATGATGGAGAACTGTAGAAAGGACTGCATGATCTCTTTGACAATCAGGAGATCCTGCTTGAGGTCAGCGAACTCCAGGTAAAGGCCCATTAAAGCACTCCTCCGCAGCCCCAGTAAGAGACGAAGGGTGGGGACCCGAAGTTAGGAGGGAACTGGAAGGTACAGTAGGACCCTTACCACATTTACAAGGGGGGCTAAAGGTCCGCTTGAGTGTGGATTTTTCGTCAACCAAGGATAGACTATCAGCAAGAAATGATGCAAGAGAGAGCTGCGCTGAACCAGAGTAGGGCTTGGTAGCCAGCACGTTGGTTTCAAAACAGGCAATAGGAGAAGCACAGGAGGCAGAAACAGGTGTCAAAGGGTTACGTGGCGATGGACTGGGGCCAGTAGCTAGGTCCAGCACCCTGGAGGAGGGAGTGCCTGAAACTGGGGGAAGAGAAATAAGGTTATCATGGTTAGAAGTGTAAGGTTTGATGCACAACCCTTATCTTGTTGGAGCTAACAGGTCGACCAATGTGTAGGGCCGGTGACGCAACATTAGACGTCAGGAGGGGGAGAAGAGGAGAATTCCCAAGGTGGAAGACTCTCGGATTGGTGTTACCAGAGCCTAATGTTGGAATAACCGGTATGTCAGTGATAGTAGTGTGCGGGCTAAGAGTGTCTTTTGAGTTGTTGGAGAAATCAGATCGGTACACAGGTAAATGAGCGGGCTCAGCCAAGTAGAGAGGAGAGGCGTAAGGTGCAGACAGTGCCATTATAGAGGGTAACCCCATAGGTAGGGTTTGCGATATGGAATTGAAAGAAGCCGAGGTGTACATTGCAAAGGGTGAAGATATAGTGGTAAAGTTGTTGTGATGTATAGAGACAGAAGTCAAGTTATTAAGAGTGCTTTTAATCCTCATAAAGATATTGTTAAAGCGTTTGAGATTCCTGTCCGTAGCTTGAATAAGGATGTTCTCATTATTGTATAAGGAGATGGTCAACTCAGCCTTATGGGCAGGGGAAGGTAACATGGTTAAGCATAAACTGTGCAGAGTTGTGGCCAGTAGCTTGGTTCTCAGCATAGAAGTTAGAGTCTTTCTCCACTGAGCTCTTCTGTTAGTGTAGAAAATGAGGTCAGTCACCACAGAGCCCTTAGAGGTAGTAAATGTGTCCAATATAAGTGTTTCCGGACAGCGTTTGAGGAGATTGTGTTTAAAGGTCTTTTTCGCTTTCAACGATAAGTTGGGGGGTAGATGATCTTACAAGCATTCAGGCCTAACTGAGCACGGAGGTCAGAGGCGCTAGCGGTGCGTTGAGACATGCTGAGGTTAGGTCATAGATAGCGGTGGAGAGATAGTTCAAGTAGAAGTGCGCACTCTAAATAGAGGGGGTAAAGTAGTAGTAGACAGAAAACACGTACAGAATCCTTGGGTCTATTGTGAAGAAAAAATACAAATTTAATGAGCCACAGACTATAACACACAGACCTAACTGGGGGAAATTCCCTTTTTAGGACGAAATCCCTCACTCACCAAAGATGACATGCTTCATCATATGGGATTCTCCTCTCAAGAGAAAAACCTAGTTCTCTTGAGGGCTACAACCCCCTCTCTGAGAGGGAGGAGCTCAGGGATGTTTTGAATTTTTATTTCTTTAGGATATTCTAAATCCACATGTGATGAGCAAAAATAGTGTGAGCGAGGGCGCAGCGCAAAGGAAATACAAAATGTGCAAGAAGTATATGTTTTATTCAAGAGCACCCTTTGCCAGGAATAAAAAACAGTGCACCAGCGACATGGATTTAAGTAGCAATGGTCTGGTGAACAATAATGGTCAACATGTTTCAGCCTAACAATGCCCCTGAGTCGGGCGAGGCTTTCTTCAGGACCTATATTGATGCTGTTGCTACATTGCTCATGTGAATAAATAAAAAAGGATATAAGAACCAGATATATTCATGGTTCAACTGCTCCGTAAGATGAAAATACCCGCTATTGCTGGGCAAAGAACTTCACCTCAACCTGGCGACAGCTCAGGATAGGGGCACCGCTCTCTCCGTCGATACCCCGAGCTCAAATTGAGCCTGCAACCGGCTGCAGGCTCAATTTGAGCTCGGGGTATCGACGGTGAAGTTCTTCTAGGCTTTTTGTAATCGAGGAGATTTTGGAAGTGGGGTTGAAGCCACGCCCATCATTCTCATTGGCTGGCGTCATCGTTTATGCTAAACGCTGGCCTCCGATTGAAAATGAGGCTACTTTGTTGCCGCCCTGTCTCCTTCTCGGCCGGCCCATCCGGACTGGATCTTTCACTTGTGGCGTTACACTGTCTCCTATATTAGTAGGTAAGCACTCTTTTGTGCTCATTCTGCTTTAGCAAGCCCGAGCGCGTTTTCAGGTGCACACTGCTCAGCAGCATGGCTGCATTCCCCATCTGTGGCCGGACACGCACGCTGGCCAGAGGTACGCTCGTTGATCCGGCTGCACACGGTGCGAAGAGGCATGCTTACTTTAAATTAGGACCCGCTTTGTGGAGCAGACCCTCCCCTGTTTTGTTCACTTTGTGGCTGGCTTGTTTTTTTATTTAATTAAATTATGGCAGCCGCTGTATGTGTGGATGTGCAGTGAGGCGCACGCTCCTTCGGTTAATCTAAACTATTCCCAGAGATCGCATTTTTTTTATTGGGTGTGGCATGCTTGTTCTTTTTGTCTTGGGTACACTTGTTTGCCTGCTGGGACACCCCCGACTCACCTCCCGCGCATTCTCGAACAAGATACGCCCCTGCGCAAGCCTCCCCTTGCATAAGCAAATTTAGCATGTTGTGCTTCAAACAAGAGGCAATTTAATCCTTCCTCAATAAACAACAGTAGAACAGCTTTCAATCAAATCTAAAGAATAAAGTGAGGAGGAGGCGCTGCCTGTGACAGCGCACGGTCGCTCTTTGTTGGTTAAAAAGGACCAGGTGTATCAGTGAACCCCTTAGAAGGTTTTTAGGTCTCGCTGAGGTCTGCTGGCTGGCAACAAGCTTGCGTTCACACGAGCGTGCATGCGCGAACCGCCAGCCTTCAGCAGCACTTTGAGAACTCACCTACTAAAGTCTCTCCGAGCAGCACATGCGCGCTGACTCAGCGAGACCTAAAAATGGCCTGTCTTGTCTGCTCAGCTTCAAAGTCGGCAGCTTTGGCCATAAGGCCACATTCTCCCCCCCCCCCCCCCCCCCCCCCTCGCCCTCTCTGCAGCAACAGAAACAAAAAGTGGTCTTTCACACTGATGTTTTCTTTAGGCTTGTTTGAGCTCTGAAATGTTACGCAAAATCCTTTTGCAGCATGAACCCGCTGTTGATTGATTTGCTTAGCACACGCCTGCCATCTAGTGGATTTATCCAGTTTAGTTTTATATATATATTTTTTTTACGCACCACACCTTCTACAGAGACGGAGGAATTGTTTACAGCCAGACTTGGCAGGAACTTCATCATTAAACAAATTTTCAGAGATTCCCCCAACACTATCGGTGTATATCTAGGCTGCCTGCCTCTACCCGTGTCTCTCTATGTATTGAAATGAACACTACTCCTACAGTGATCAACTTTTGTCCCGGGACGTTGTCTCTCCAACACCTATCGTGGCCAATACTGAGTCCGTCTACAAAAACCTAGAACTGACCCTACTAGAACGAATCCAAGTGATCTACACTGTCGAAATGCAGAGCTGATGCTACCATGTGGTCATAAAGTTAGTTCGAACTGTTGCATGGGTAGCGGCACTGGCTCTACAACTTCTGCTTTGCTATGCCCCGGGCCATCGTTAGAATTGATAAATGTCTTACACTCTCAGGTCCGAACGAACAAGAGCGAAGTATGCCCCCAAATTTGGGCTGGTCCTCGACTCTCCCCATGCCTATCATTCATCTGAATGTGTCCATGCCTCCTCCATTTTTACCTCAGATGCACCTAGACACCTCTTCGTTGATAATCCTTTTATTAAAAAAGTAAAAAAACAACCATTTCACCAACATGACTGTGTTCACCCACACTTTGTCACATTTACAATCGAAATAAGTAATTCACAGCCTCACTTACCCATGGACCTGCCTTTCAAGCAATGGCTAGAAATATCAAACCGTAACCAAACAGAATTGTCGCTTACTATCAAATAATGGTTTACGTTCCCTACTACTACAATATGTCTGGTCAGAATTTGTTATGGGCAGTGTACAAATGTGTAATGATCGTTTTGTAAGCTTTCAACTCATTTGTGTAGAGATTTCCTGGCATTTAGGATGGGAAAACGCCTTCACATGTGCATTTGTAGCACAATATCTCAACTACCAAACAAGGAATGGTTGTATTTTTGCCTAATAGAATCAATAAAGTAGGTGCACGTTCTCTTGTTTACAGCTAGCTAAGCCTATCATTCAAACGAATGTGTCTCTGCCACCTCCATTTTTACCTCAGATGCACCTAGACACCTCTTCGTTGATAATCCTTTTATTAAAAAAGTAAAAAAAACTCCCCATGCCTATCATTACACTAAATGTGTCTCTGCCTCCTCCATTTTTACCTCAGATGCACCTAGACACCTCTTCGTTGATAATCCTTTTATTAAAAAAGTTAAAAAACGACCATTTCACCAACATGACTGTGTTCACCCACACTTTATCAAATTTACAATCGAAATAAGTAATTCACAGCCTCACTTACCCATGGACCTGCCTTTCAAGCAATGGCTAGAAATATCAAACCATAACCAAACAGAATTGTCGCTTACTATCAAATAATGGTTTACGCTCCCTACTACTACAATATGTCTGGTCAGAATTTGTTATGGGCAGTGCACAAATGTGTAATGATCGTTGTGTAAGCTTTCAACTCATTGGTGTAGAGATTTCCTGGCATTTAGGAAGGGAGAACGCCTTCACATGTGCATTTGTAGCACAATATCTCAACTACCAAACAAGGAATGGTTGTATTTTTGCTTAATAGAATCAACTAAGGGTAAGGTACACGTTTCCTTGTTTACAGCTAGCTAACTGGGGAATTTAGTATCTAAAAAACATATCAAATTAATATGAAAACTGTTGCGGGCAGGAAGGGTTGTAGATTGAACTTTTAAATTGCAGTGTTGGTTTTTAAACCTGCACTTATGTCAGAAGATAACACTTCCAAATAGCTTACACAGACTTGTCTGAGATCATGTCTGCAAGTTCCATTGAGGATGAAATGTTGGAATTGAAAGACTAAATTGTGATGTTTTTTTATGGGCGTGGAGAATTTCATACTTCTTTATTGTGGTGTTCAAATTAAATCCATAGAAATAAAGTCAAAACCACGTATCTTTAAAGTGCCACACAAGCATACTACAAATAAAAAAACAGGGTGTTGTTTGCGCATAAAAGCACATAGCAAAGACAAACTTTCAACAATAAACAGATATCGATACTGTTTCCTTAAGATCACTTCACACAAGTGCAGCATGGGTCTATGCTGCTGACCTAGTTAACATTTTATTTTCTCTCCTTGTCCTTACTTTAAAACACACCCTCACACCATAATATCTTTGCTGGCATCAGCTGTTATAATATTGGTAACTGTGTAGCTCATACCGAATACAACTTTTACATAATTACCACAGTTACAGCTAGGATATTTCACAGGATAAAATCACATTAAAGTCCTAGAGTCACCCTAACATGTGGTGATTTGGGGGAATTCACACTGATTAAGGCCCATTTACTGTCCAGACTTCAGGGGACTGTTACAAGATCTCCTCCCAGGGAAAAGGCAGCCAGCGTGTAACACTATTTTGGTAAGGCTTCAGTTTAATTACTTTGTTTTGTAAAGCATACGCTTTAGCCTCCCTCAAAAGACCCACCCGCTCCTCCCATTGACCCGCAATTGACTAGTGACCCACCGTCCTCTAGACATGTCCTGAGTCAGTGTACCACCCCTCCTTTCCCTCAGGGTTACGTATCTGCCCCTCATCACCAGTAACTCTCTGTTGCATGAGCCATTGGATATTCAAAGATCACCCAGGAAAAGAGATATGCATGTTGTATAGACTGGTTTCTGGTGCCCCTTGGCATCTGACCTCACACAAGCCTTCCAAGTGTTGGTTATCATAATGTCACCCAGGAAGAAGCGCACGACAGAGGCAAGCATATATTCCTGAATCAGACCACATGATCCAGTTTGTAGTAATTATATAACTATTCAATCCATAGCAGCACAGCTCTCAGGATAATGTGCTGCATCGCTAAACACTTATAAGGTCCCAAAGGCAAGACCTATTGGCTATGCCAATGCTTGTTATTTCTTCAAATGGTGCCCGAAACGTGGACCTCATCAGAGAAGCGGCTATCCAAGGGAGTGGTCTTGACAGGAGACAGGAATCTACTGAGGAGGACAGGACAGGAATCTACTAAGGAGGTACCCTAGGCACTGAGATTCTCTGTCTCTGCAGCCCAGTATATTTCTGGTCTTCATGATTTGATCCTCCAAATGTTTACCGCTCCTGACTGAGAACCTTTTTGGCGTGATTATTCTAAAAACGACAGTTAGGTCATTCAGAACTTGGCAGTGAGATGTTGTAGATTTGTGCTGGGAAAGGTCGTCGACATGTGATTTGTTTTGGTTTAGGCCAAAGATTTTGGAATTTGGAAATATATGAATTGCAATTTGTGTAGGCAGGTAATGAGGAGATTTTTCTCTAACGTTTGAATAATTCGTAACGGCACATATTGTGTTAAGTGCCACTGCTGTATAATATTGTATATGCTGCAATATTTTTGGCATGCCTGTTTCAAGCGCACATCGAAGAATGTGCTGCTTTCTTGGAGGTACCAATGTGAATCTAGAATGGAATCAGCTGGCTCCCCTAGAGGGGATACCTAAATAGGTTTAGGTATAAAAACGTATTTCTTCCTTGGTGACCAAGTACCCCAAGGAACTAAATATGTACATAAAAAGGATCCTGGTCCATGCACTTAGTAACATTCATAAGTGGTGATATGCAGAGCACTTTTTGAGTGTTCTGCCAGCCAAACTGGAAAATCTGGTGTATTTTGGCTTCTTGAACATGGAACAGTCTTTTGGGCTATTTTTTTGTGCAGTCTTTTGAACTACTTTTGAGAGCTTTTCTTGTAAATATGACTTACAATTAATATTTACAAGGTTTGGTTTAAGTACAATCTGTGGGCTGTCTTTTGGTTCTGTCCTAAATGTTGATTTGTGAATTAATTGTGTGTTTAAATGTCTATGTGGTTTGTCATTGGTGGTACTTGTGTTAGTAAGTAGCGATTGCGCTCTTTGTGTAAGAATGGCAAGCCTTCAGCGCGCTGTATTGTGTGTTCTAAGTGTATGACCCCCTTCTGAGAATGTCTGGAATGAGCTCAAGGTGTTTTTTGTCATCATTCTGTTATGCAAAATGTCATTGAATGCATTAAATTTTTGAACAAAAAATCCAGAAATTAATTATGTAATATATGCTAAATAGCTGCACGCTATCATTAAAATTGAAAGAGTAAGGAACTATACATGTGTGCAAATTGCCACAATGCTAAAGATAAATAAGAATTCACAATCAATAGGAATAAAACAGGCCTCATAGAAAGGAAGTAAAAACGAAATTGTGGGCTTTACAATAATTTGGACTAAGATACAAAATGTCACAGCATTTATCCTTATGTATTAGGTATTAAAAGGCATTCACATCATCTGAGTAAATTGGTTGTTGCTGAACTAAACACTACATTACAGAATGATAGATTTTGTGCTGGCTTGAAATGCCTCAGTTTTAAATAGACTCAACCATGCTCAAATTTCCTACACCACAAAAAGAGTTTTCAAACAGCTGTGTTTAAACTCTCTCATTGAGAAGAAGCTGTCTGTCACAACCAACGGAGATTAAACTTTTTCAGGACATTAAAATGTAGCAAAAGGGTTTTTCTCCTGAGAAAGACGTGTAAAGTGACACCTGCTGGTCAGAGCAACAGCTGCGTCAATAACTTATGGCTATTTCTGGTTCCAAGCCACACAGAAAAACTGCTCGAGTTAACTAGATTTTACTAGATTACAGACTGCTGATTTTAAAAGTTACAAAAGACAGTTTCATTATTTTGGATAACAGAGAAAAGATTAAAAGTAGGGATTTCCTTTCTTAAAGCTTTTTACATAAGTATATCTGTGGTCCTGATGTTAAATAATAACTGTCCTTTAAAAAGTGGCGCAGACTTTTTCATGTTTCAAGTAAGGCTTCTGTGCTTATATTTATAAATGAATACATTTTAAAGCAAAAAGGAATGAGGCTTGCTTTTCATATGTGCAACCATCAAAAGGGTTGTTGTTATTAAAAAAAAAAGGAAATTTTGATTATATGAATTTTTTTAAATTAAAAATAAGCCCACTAAATTCATTTTTTAATCTCTATAATGCCTAATAATCATACTGTGAACTCCTAGCATCAAAGTTGAATTTAAGCAGCGCTTTACAGCAATGGGGGGGAACTGAAATGGAAAATGTCACTCTACCCAGGCATACAAAACTCATTTGTTTAAGGGTGTACCTTATACATTTCTGATTCCCCATTCATGTGATATGTAGGGGACACCCTGGGGGTGACTAATATGCCAAAACATTGTAGGTTATTCATTTTTAAGTGCCCCCAACACCAAAGATGAAATTGGGCAAAATTCACTGTTTAAAAGCAGTTCTGCCACTCAGAACAGTTTTCAAACTGATCTCAGGCTTCAATAAATGCACACATGCAAGTATAGAACAAACAGCTGACCTCTTTACTGCTAGAAAAGCACACTGCACACTGCTTACAATTGAAAATATATATGAAAAACCGAGCAGTAGTTATTGAGCGTACCTCTAAATTACTGGAAAACAGGAAGGGAACAGGACTACCTTTCAGCTGTGATTCTTCATAGTTGCTTTGAATTGGAAAGTCCGCATGGCGTAGCCCTTCTCAGACAGAGGACAACAGGTTTAAGGGTCAAAGGCCAAAGTCTGTTTTTAGAACTAACCAACTGAACGTGCAATTTCCACGTAGGGAGCCACTGTGACAGTATGTGATTTCTTTGTATTACTTTAATATCCTGATCCCCACACTGTAGGGTAAAGCACTATAAGTAATGTTTTAGGTAATATTAGCTGAAGGAAATATTGCCCAGCTGCCACAAATAGGGGTTGATAGTGTCGACAGAAGGTAAACCTATTTCAGGTATTCCTACTGTTGAAATGGGGGAAGGAGGTTAGCTCCTCTACAAATTAAGGGTAGGCAAATTTATGTTTTCTCTCTCTTTTTCTAACTCTCTTTTGAGCCTGTCTAAATTGTCTAGGAAATAGCCATGAGACATTTAATTGGCTATTCAGTAATACTGTTTTAAAATTGTTAGCATTTAATAAAATGAAGAAAAATATATATATATGCTATGTTACTGCCCATCCTGTCTGATGAATTATGAAAGGATAAGTAGCCTAGATTGATGTTCCCTTATTTGACCTTTAAGGGGAACTGTTTGTTATTCTCATGCTACATACGGTTTTACAAGGGCATTGTTAGTCTTTTATTAGTTAATCTGTGTAATTGAGTTGACAGCCCTTATTAGAGCTGGTGAATAGGATTTTTTCCTTTGAAAATGATGTTGCATAGTCCACATCGTGAAAAGTAGAATGCATAAGGTTTATAATGTTAGGGAAGACGCCCATGTGATCCTCAGCAAACATTTTTGAAGGAAAATATTGTTTTATAGGAGTTTGTTTGTTACAACATGTTCTGCTGGAGAAATTTATGTACCCACTACGTTGAGTTTTTTAGTTCTTTATGTAATAAGAATCCCTGTTAAATTAGCAGTTTTAGATTTTCCTGCTGCACCTATAACATGAGAGCATGGTGCTAAGCGTACAATATAGGTGTCTTTATGAAAGAAAAATCATTTTAGAAGTGTCTGCAGTCCTGTACAAGTAATGCAAGGTTTATGAGTAAAAGTGTACAACATTTCCTTTTTTTCTTGAGGGTCTTCAGATGAATAACATAGGAATACACAAATGTAAGGATTTAGAGTATGTCTGTATTGTTTTTTCTCTTTTCCTTAGAATTTAGTAAATGAACACAGACTTCCTTAGCTGCTTCAAATAGTGTAATAGGTCCAGGGTTATGACTCTCAGATAGATAAAGTGGTTCTTGGGTGCCTTGCTAATATATGGGGCGCCCAAGACTAGGAAGTACTCTGAGACTATCCTCTCTGTTGATAGATTATTTGAATGCCTTGTCTAAAGACCTTTTGTTCTGTCCACCAATAGATATTTGCTGCCTTACAACCATTGCCAGAGGGGCTCGGACATCAGATCCAGCCTGAGGAGTCAGCACCAGTCCAGCTTGAAGCCAAGGTGAAGGTAACCAGCACAGGTGTTGCTGGCAACTATGACCTCAGTTAAGGCGGAAGCACTGGGATGTGAAGTGTGTACCCCTGCCACTGTCTTGGGCAAAAGACTGGGTCACAAATCAGAAAGGAGAAGTCGTGGATCCAGTTTTTGATGCCCAACTGAGAGAGTCACAGACCGATCAGAACGGCAAGGAGTTTTTTGCTTGAGGTGACCCCCTTTGAAATAAGGGTTGCTTCAGCATCACGCTCCCGAATACTGGCTGTAAAGTCTGCACCTTTGTTTGTTGATCAAGAAATACCTGGGCACACTGGATACAATCTGTGGCCCCAACGAAAGAGCAGTGTGCCAGAGGAGCAAAACAGGAGTTAGGGAAGGACTTGAGTTTAGGGTCCAGATGCTGTGTCTCTGGTGCCTGTTAGATTGAAGTGAAGAAAACTAGTGCACTACCTGAGACACTGGACAGGATCGCTGAGGGCATTTGCCCCGGAAGATGATTGCCCTATCTTGAAAGAAGAAACTTTTCCCTTGAAACTGAGCCGTGATTCCTGAGTTGCGAGTTGTGCAGCTCCACCGTGGGAACAACAAGAGCCTGCCTGTGGGGCTCAAACAGATACAGGGTGGCTTCAATTTCCCAAGGATTTCTTTTTGTTAGTAATGTACCCCTTTAGTCGTCCCATTTTTGAGGAGGAGCAGCCCTTTGCGGCTCCTTGTCCTAATTCCTATGGCCCTGTGTGGTCCTCCTGGTCCCCTGCAGCCAGGATTATTTTTGTAATAATATGTCTGACTGCTTTAATATTTGCATTAGGAATAATGTTTATTCTGCAAAAGAAAAGTTCATCTGAGCTGTTGCCAAATGTTACTTTGCCCTTTCCTTGACTATAACGATTGATACTCTAGCCCTCATAAAAGGAACAGTGGAAAAGTCTATCGAAAATGTTTTTTACATAGAATTGGACTAGATGGTTCTAGGATTTACTTTCTGCTTAGGGTTGAAAAATATTGGTAGTTCCGTTTGTAATAATAGTCATTACTCTCTCCTGCTATCTGTATGTTAATTATGAGCCAATGCTCTGTTCCCTTTGTCCTCCTGCTTATACCTTATATATACCCGCTTAATGAAATGTTTAGGATGAGAAATGCCCACCTAGCAATGGATTAGGATATTGATGAATTTATGAAAATAAATGTGCAAAATATTTTCTATGTTCCTACTAGATCATAGGGATGTCTTTAGCTCATGCTAAAAGGACTATCTGTTAAAGATTGCAGGAATCTGTTAGCATGAGCTGAAAGCCATTTTGTTCCTGGCAGCCATTTTAGTTAGCCATGTGCTTTCTCCCTCTTCCAGAGCCTTGACCATGCTCAGAGGGACCTGTAGCTGCCAGAATGCACCTGCTCCTAGTATAGAACTGTCAAGCTGTTCTAACTGATATCAGCAACTCATTACTCCTCCGACTTGTTGACTGTGCATTTTCAGTATGACCATCTATGTGTGTAACTCTTCTCCTGTGTACTTGTACCACCTTCTTTTGAGCCCATGTGTGGGTATATAAGCCCCCTGTTCTCTGTACTCCTTAGAATGTCTCCTACAGTGGCCTGAGGGTACTGTGTGACACAATCTCCTTCATCTGAGGTTAATAAATGCATTGTTTTTATATTACAGCTTCTGTGCCAATCTCTTCTTTGTTGGTTAAAAAGGACCAGGTGTATCAGTGAACCCCTTAGAAGGTTTTTATTTCTTCACCACAACCAATATTAATTAATCGCTGCGTTCACTGTCGCAGTGTATTTGAGGAGGATAGTGACACAGCTTTGTCGCCAAGTAGGGCTTCACTAAAGTGTTTACTTTTTTCCACTTGACGCACGGATCCGACTCAGTTAAGGCACTTTCCTTCTTCCTTGTATGAATTAGAGGTACTTATCACCTTCATGTTTATATTACATTAAGTCTGTGCTGCTGTGATAGCTGTGTGGCTTTAAAAAGCGGAGCTACATCTTACGGCATGCACAAAAAACAAAAATCCTTCTCTGATATCTGAATTTTCAAGGGTACATTCTGGAAAGGGTTTTGTTGCCAGTAAAGTACACGTTGGTGTTTTCAAAGTGTATTGCTAGGGCGTTGTGCCATCAAGGTCAGATTCTAAGAAGGTTCCTTTCCAGTAAGGGGTGCGTTAAAAAATTGAGCGATAGTATTAACGTCTTTAGCACGAGTCAACATATATGATAATGGGCATATCTTTCATTACCATGTCACTTTTCTTAATGTCGATGAAACCATCAACTGTGTGTCCCTATATTCAAAAACTAATTTTAGCCCTCCCTCCTTACCAAAAGCAGTCCGGGTAATGTCTTTAAACCATTTCCGCTCCCTTCATCTTCTCCCTTAATCTCATTCTTTACATGCATCCATTATCCCTCTCTCTCTGTCGCTCCATTTGTCCTCAAATGAGCTTTCCCTCCTTTGCATGGACACATCGGGATGGTGGATTCTGGTTCAGACGTTTGGAAAGGGGCCGTTGCACATCGCATTAGCTCTGTTAAACGCCACTGCAAGGAGCATTCCTCTCATGAGTGATGACAATCTTGTACTCCCCGTTCCACACCGGCCACTTATGCCACAATTCAAGGACTCTCCAGAGGAGATCGTCATAAAAGACAAGGAAACTCAGGATGCCACAGATGCTAACAACGATTTCGTAATTCTCAAACATAACAGATTCTTCTGGAATAGTGGACATTTATGGAGAAAAGAGCAGAAATTCTTCCTATAGAATCTTTCCCAGATTTTGTGTTGTATCTACTCCTAGAAAATTAATTGTCCTGCTAGATGAAAAGAACAAGTATTTGCAATACAATAGGTCTCTCATTTGCGATAGTTTAAGCTATTGGCATCGTAAATCACAATGCCTTTCATTTATGTTTTAAAAACTAAAATATAAATAAAAGGCATTGCCATTTACAATGCCAATAGCTCAAACTCGCGTAAATGCGAGACCTATTGCATTCCAAACGTTTGTTTTAATTGGTGGTGGGGAAAGGGTACTGCTGTCCCTTTAAATTGACACTGTGCACTAAACTCTATGACCCAGTAGAAGGCTACGGCCAAAACACGTAGGTCTGCTTTCTGGATTAATATGCACCTTGCACTTTGCTGGTTACTTGCTCCATAACGTATGGAAGCATTTGAAGCCTAATATATCGCTTCGTTAAAAGGAATCCTGTGTGCTGTCCTTCTGTTGGTCCTGGTGATAGAGTGAAAAATCAGGGCTTCCTTCAGAGGCTTTCTGGAAATATATATATATATATATATATACACATATATATATATATATATACATATATATATATATATATGTATATATATATATATATATTATCTACTGGCGGTCGCCAGTAGATAGTTATAGTTAGGACCGTGTTTCCATAGGAAATCCACAACGTTCTATTTGGAATAACTTTTGCGTCGATTGACGAATCCTCGCGAAATTTTCAAAATAGGTGGGGCGCTCCGCTCCGCTCCTTCCCTGAAAGTCTCGGGGGGATTCGTCAAGCGGGGGCTGAGAAAAAGGGGGGGTCCCAAAACGTGTTTTCCCCATGCATTTTCCCATAGGACCTTTAGTCCGCGCTACAGCCCGAACGGCTGAACAGAAAACCTTGAAATTTGGCAGAGAGGTAGTCCTCAGGTCAGGTATGTGCCTTTTGCAGGTCTGGTGTAAATCTGTTCAGTATTTTTTGAGAAAATAGCATTTAAAAGCATATATATATCTATAGGCGCGCACCGTGCGCGTACGGTAAGCGCACCCTGCCGTGCACGAGCGCAATTCTGATTGGTTGTTAGATCTTAGTAAACATTCGAATCGGTCGAAACCAGGAAGTGTTGGCCGCCATTTTGTCTCTCGCAGTCCGAGGGAGGTGAAAAATAAAGGTGGAGAACATGAAAAGGGGGCAGGGTGGACAGTTCCTGACCCCCTAGCCATTGTCAGGGGGTCCCCAAAGGACCCCCAAGGGCCATAAATGTTTTTAATATTTTTCCGAAAAATCGCGGAGTGCGCTTACCGTGCGCGCACGGTAGAAACGTGAAAATTACGCGAACGGCGTCGCGCCCCGCGCGCCCACAGAGCGTGCACGGTGCGCAAAGCGCACCGTGCGCGCACGGTATGCGCACGGTGAAAAACCTTTTAAAAAAAAAAAATTAAAATAATAATTACATAACTTAGCATTTAAAAAAACATACAAATTCACTGAAAAAACCATAGGTTTCACACACGTTATAGTTAGGAATTACCATTTAAAAAACCTTGCAAATTCACTTAAAAAACCATAGGTTTCACACATGTTATAGTTAGCTGGACATTTCCCTCGTAAAAAACCAATGAAATTCCCCCGTTATAGTTAGTAAAGGGAACTATAACTCACGCGACCGCAATCCACTGCTGATGACGTCAGATATTACATCACTGATGACATATGTGTCTTTCTGTAAAATAAATATTTATTAAATATGTATAGCTAAAGGTTAAAGGAAAGAAAAATGGGTAAATAAGTGAATAAATACAGTGATGTAATATCTGACGTCATCAGCAGTGGATTGCGGTCGCATGAGTTATAGTTCCCTTTACTAACTATAACGGGGGAATTTCATTGGTTTTTTACGAGGGAAATGTCCAGCTAACTATAACATGTGTGAAACCTATGGTTTTTTAAGTGAATATATATATATATACATATATATATATATGTATATATATATATATTCACTGAAAAGAACAAAAGTTACAGGGATGTTATAACTAGGAAATCGGATTTAAAAAAAATGAAAATTCCCTAAAAAAACAAAGGGTACAGTGATGTTATAGTTAGGCTCAGGTTTCACTCTTAAAAAAACCTGTGAAATTCAGCAGTTATAGTTTCCTGAGCTAACTATAACTTACGTCCCCGCAATGCACTGCTTATGACCTCACATATTACTTCACTCATGTCATGGTCAGTGACTTCACTGATGGCATCACTGACATCTCAAATGATATCACTGATGATATCATGAAGTGATTGTAAGTGTTTTTAGAAATTTACTGGTGTTAAAAATATATACTTACCTACTGCAAAAGTTAAATTAGTATACTAGGTGCACTACTACTGAATGATACTACTTCTAAAATATATCATGTCAGTAGCTGTGTGACTGTATACTTATGTGTATGGGTGTGTGAGTGGTTATATGGGTATATACGTGGGTCTGTGAGTAAGAGTGTGGGTGAGTGAAATGCTGTGTGAGTAGCTGTATTACTGAGTGAGTGGGCCTGTCAGTGGATGTATGGATGAGTGAGTGGTGGTGTAAGAGGCTCTATAGGTTTATAAGTGGGTGTGTAGTGACTGTACAGGTGAGTGGATGTCTGAATGGCTGTATGAATGAGTGACTGGGTGTGTAAGTGGTTGTATGGATGAGTGAGTGGCTGTTTGAGTGGGTGTTTGGTTAAGTGAGTGTGTATGTGAGGGGCTGTTTTGGAGATTGAGTGTCTGTGTGAATGGCTGCATGGGCAAGTGAGCAGATGTGTGAGTGCCTGTATGGGTATGCGGATGGGTATGTAAGTGATTGAGTGGGTGTATGAATGAGTGTGTGAGTGCTTGTATGGGTGGGTGAGTGAGTGGCTGTGTTAAGAGGCTGTATGGGTGAGTGGGTGGGTGAGAGAGTGACTGTATAGGTGAATCTGGGGCATATTTACAAGCAGGCGATAAAAAATTATCGCCGCTTTTAAGGCCGTTTTCGGTTGAAAAGCGGCGATAATTTCATTGCCTAATTAGCAAGGCCACGCTAACGCGTGAAACCTTGCTTTAGCATGGGGATTCTTTACGCCCAGCTTTGCATCTCTAATGAGATGCAAAGTGGGCGTTCCTGACCTAACATGGCAGGAGAAATGTCGCTAAGCGACATTTCTCCTATCATCAAGCCCCACGCTATGAAGCATAGCGTCAGGAAAAGTAGCGATAACCCCTGTTATCGCTACTTTCCTTACGCCTGCTTCAGGACTGACTTAGCCATGATATCCTATGGAGGGTGGATATCATGGCTAAGTTTGTGAGTCCCTATCAGCAAGCTAACGCCACATTGCGTGAGATTATCGCTGGGTTTCCAGCGATAATCTCACGTTAGGCAGTTAGCGTGAGGATTTTATCGCTGAGGAGATAAACGTTGCTACTAGCACGCTATCTCAGCGATAAAAATCCTCGTTACCCGGCGATAATTATCCTCACGCTAAAAGCGCTGAGCGATAATTATCGCCGGGTGTTGCTGATATGCCCCTAAGTTGGTGTGTGAGTAGCTGTATGGCTGAGTAAGTGGCTGAGTGAGTGGCTGTTTGGGTGAGTGACTGGTTGTATGAGTAGCTGTATGGGTGAATGAATGGTTGTGTGAGTGGCTGTATGAATGAAAGAGTGGGTGTGGGAGTGAGTGTCTCTATGGAGGAGTGAGAGGGTGTGTGAGTAGTCAATTGGGTTTCTGAATGGGTATGTGAGTGAGCATATGGCAGGTAGTATGGGGGTGTGAGTGGGTGTGTGAGTAGTTCTGTGGATGATGTCATCAGTGATGTCATTTGAGATGTCATCAGTGGTGTCACTGACCATGTTATGGGTGATGTAATATGTGAGGTCATAAGCAGTGCATTTTGGGGGCGTAAGTTAATGTTAGCTCAGGTAAATATAACTGCTGAATTTCACTGTTTTTATACAAGTAAAATCTGAGCCTAACTATAACGTCTGTGTAACCTTTATTTTTTCAGCACATTTCTACGCTTTTTAAAATTCTATTACCTAACTATAACGACCCTATAACCTTTGGTTTTTTAGGTCGAGGACCGTCCGGTCGGCCGAAGGCAGAACCGGAAGTCGGAGATTTAATGTTTTGGAGAAGAGGGGCTTGAACCCGCCCCTCTTCTCCCCTCTTCTCCATTGGCTGGCCTCTTGAATACTGGCCAGCCATTGGAGAAGAGGCTTTGTCACTCCGAACAGGCCCCGTCCTTTTCGGATTCGGGGGCGTGTTTTTTCGTTACTTTTCTAATTATCTCCTCCAGCCAATGGCAAGAGGGGAGAACAGAAAACACGCCCCCGAATCCGAAAGCGCAGCTGCCTTTCTCCGAGGCATTTCTGCTTAGCCTCGGAGAAAGGCAGTGGCACAGGGATTCCCTCCCCCTCGCCAGTGATAGCACCACACAAGGCAGCGCATGTGAAGCCAGCCTTCACGCCCCTTGCTGGGAAAGGAACACCGGGGCTAGCAGCTGCTGTATGGTTCAGCCCCCGACCAGCAGACGGCCCTTTCCGAACTGAGATCTGCGTGGGCTCTAAATTGCTTCAATTGTTGGTTACCGATCCAAATTGGATTGGCAAAGAAAAAGAAAAGATCCTTGTCCAGGGCGTTCAATGTATGCCGATGGATCGGTGCGGATGAGACGGTGTGCACATAGAGTTATTGATATTTATTCTGCTGCAGGTGCGAAAAGCTCCTTCTTCGAGCACGACATTGCACTCGGTAATAAGAGCACAGGCGGCAGATGTCCCCCCAGAATCGGGCTGTAAATCGGACTTTTTACATCTATCACTACATCGGCAGAGCTCACACACTGCCCGTTTATTGGTTCTGTTTTTCTAATCCATACATGTGTAGTCAGCAGCATGGGGGAGGGAGGGCAGGGTGGCAAGCGTGGCCAGTGCAGATGGCTGGCTCTGTAAGTGTGTTGGCTCCCCCCTGGCGCCCTATGACAAAAGGATACATTAATTTCTGTTTTTTATGATTACCGACCCGCCCAAGTAACAATTACCATATTTCTTTCTCCAAAAGGCTATCGGTACTAAGCTCCCTTTCTTTCACCATCGCATTCTCAAAGCAAAGTTTTGAAGGTGTGCCCACAAATATATCACGTGATGCACAGTGACAGTGCTCCAATGCCCTCCCTTTACTTACAGATACATCACATGGACCCCTGCAATACCCTGGCACACCTCCTTGTAGTGCCCTTGTGCATTACTCACGGACGTGATTGGCCACCATCTTGACCCTGGTGCATGCATCAGAGGCGCAACTAGAGCCAAATTTCGGGGGGGGGGGGGTAAGAATTTTTCGGGGGGCTGAATCTTTAAGCAAGAGTGGGGCTGCAGGGTCTCGTAGAAGGGGTGAAACAACAGCGAGGCATCATTAACATGCAAATGGTTTTTAAAGACCTGTGAAGTGCTCGGGTGCGGCTGTGTACATGCAAATGGTCTTTTAAAGACCTGTGAAGTGCTCGGGTGCGGCTGTGTGCGTGCCCGGGAAGCTGTCTCATCCTGGGCTGCCACACACGACGGGGGGGCTGAAGCCCTTTGCGTCCAATGGGTGTTGCGCGCTTGGCATACATTGCATTCATGCTCTCTGCTCGTGGTTTGCGTGGTCCCAGATTTTCCTTAAATCCACCAAAGCTACCATATTCCCTGTATGTACAATGCGGGGTATGTGGGTTTACTGTTGCCAGCCTCCTTGGACTTCCTGACGGTTATCACTGCAGGCACCAAGGACATTATAGCTGTGTCCGGCTTTTAAAACTTAAAATCTTAACCTATGGAGACGCTGTCGAGTTTTGCTCGAGGGAATCAACCCGATTAACGGCCCAGTTCATGAAGTTCATGAACGCAGTGGTCAAGGAACTGAACGACGTGTTAACTAACAGCTGCAATAGTCTGAGAAAATCAAAATCCACAACATTATTTTTACATGATCTTCCTTGAAGACAAGCGTATTAAGTGACGTGTGTAGGGTGTTTTTTATATTTTATTGCTGTTTAATTATTTATCTTGCAGTTTGTAGTGGATGAGATGTGTAAAGATTTTAAATGGTACAATAAAACGTTTATCTATTCATGTTAATTGAAGCCTGATTAAACGTGAACACCGATATGAGGCTGCGAGGCAGCAGCAGGGCCTACTACGAGAGGAGACTGGGGGTAATAAAAACATTCATCAGGTTAACCTGAGTTTTGAAAAGGCAGCAGTCGCTTCTGTGCAAGGCAAACGTCATGTCAAACATTAACGTCAAATGCCATAATAAACGTCAATACAGCATACCGTAACTTAATTTTGCCTGATATCGGTGTCAAATAATCTCTAATCCCTTTTACGTAAAACTCATTCTAGACACTGGACTTTTTATTTTATGAAACCATTATTCATACACCGCATGAATTGGTTTTACAACATTTCATAATGTTTGAGGCCATCTGCGGGCCAGTTCGGCCAAGTAGGGAATTCCACCGCCCCTGGACTCCAGTTTGTGGGACAGGCTGCAGGCATCTATGCTGAGCCGCCTCTTTCCAATTCCAATCACAGGGGTGAAACTCCGCCACAAACCCCGCCTAGTGTCTCCCAGGAGAGCATCCGGGCGCACAGACAGAGACACGCCACTGCCGAAACCAGATTTTGTCTTTTACTGCCTCGTTGTGTTGTAGTTAACCCTCTATCAATTATTCTAAATTGCTATTGTACTTCTAGGCACAGCGCCGCAAGACCACATCGACGGCAATACTGCGCTTTACTAACCGGCCCTAGCGTTTATTCCGGAGGGTTGAGATGGTTTCTCCTGTGAGAGTGGACTTTCATCGCTTCTCTGCAATTGTAATTTAATCACAGGAACGTAATTTGGATCATTTAGTTTCGTGCGTTCTGGGAGTTTATCTACTGGCCAGTAGTACCTGTAGCGCCGTGGTATTTGCTAGGGTTGTTTAGATAAGGGTTTGCAACGTTTGTTGGGTTTTTAAAGGAGACCCCCATAACTGAGATCTTTCCGGCTGCTCTGTGTAATTTTTGCTGCCTTTCTATACATACAGTCCAGAGACATTTCGGGTATGTCAATGATAAGTCATGTTTGACTCTAACCCATACTAGCTGTTGCTATTACAAGGTGGCCTCACCGGACACCATGTCTGAATATTTATAGAGCCATGTACGGTAGACATCTTTTTGGCAACTGATGTTCCTAGAGGAGTAAACCCGTCCGGTTTGTGCAATATCTTGAGGATCTGGGCCTTTCTTTAAGAGCTGTGCTCGTTATCTGCGTAGCAGAGAACTTATCCGCCGCAAACCTTGCACGGCAATAGTTACACCTGACCTCATACAACTGAAGGCATTAAGACTAATAGAGCTGAAAAGGTATCTCTGCGGTCTAGCAAGCACTTGTGAAATGCATTTTGAACATGAGCTACAGACACACATGTACTTTTCATCTTTGCAGTGCATTTGATCTGCAGGTGTTCAGGACCATGGTAGGCTTGCACCTATGCCTAAGTGTGGCCTTTATTACCTAGGAGGATCACTAAGTGTATTTTTCTAAAACTGTATACTTATGATTGATGTTTAATGTTCTTCCATAGAGAGAGATCGGAGTGTTGTCTAGTGGAAGTTTTGACTGCTGGAAAGGTAGCACATAGGGTTAATGTGCCTGCAGCAAAGAACATGTACCATGCAGATCACAAAGCGCACATAATGTAAATAGGTTAGTGGGCTACCTCATGTGTGTGTGTAGGTGGCTCTATTTGTGTCTGGGTTGCTCTATGTGAGTGGCTCTGTGGGTGGCTCTTTGTGTGTGGGTGGCTTTGTGTGTGTGGGTGCAAATGCAATAGGTCTCACATTTGAGAGTGATTAAGCTATTGACACTGTAAATAACAATGCCGTTTCTTTAAATGTTTTAAAAACAAAAACATAAACAAAAATAATGTCATGAGCAATGCCAATAGCTCTAACTTTAACCCCTTCAGTGCCACGCCCTTTCCCCCTCCTGTGCCGGGGCGTTGCACTAGTGGGTGGGGTTCATGACGAGTCTCGTCATGGGCACAACGCAACCGTGCTCCATGACGAGACCATCTCATAATGGGCACTGAAGAGGTTAACAATGCCGAGACCGTTGCATTGTAAATGCTTGTTAAGTGAATTTCTAGGTTTTTCAAGTTCTATTTCCTAACTGTAACGTCCCTGTAACCTCTGTTTTTTTAATGCAATTTCTATGATTTTTTAACTAGTAGTCACGTTTGCAGAGTGGTGAAGAAAAGGGGTGGGCCTCTCACCAGCTCTCAGAAATCCTGCTATGTCGGACTTACTGGAGCTAACAGAAGGGCTTCTGGCTACCAAGAACCCTCAGCATCAACATTTGCAGAGTAGGTGAAGAAAGGGAGCATGGCCTCCGAAGACTTCTCAGCAATTCTGTTGTGTGGGACTTACTGGAGGTAACAGGAGAGCTTGTTGGTCCCAAGGACATTATATAGCCAAGGAGACTTCATCCCTCAACCAGCAGTGCACCAGGAGGCTCGTTTGCAGAGTGGTGGAGAAAGGGGGTATGGTCTCCAAAGTCCTCTCAACAATCATGCTCTGTGGAACTTCCTGGAGGTTACAGAAGGGCTTGTTGGCCCCGAGGACCCTCTGCAGCTAAGGGGACTTTATCCCTCAACCAGTTGTGTGCCAGGAGGTGCGTTTGCAGAGTGGTGGAGAAAGGGGACGTCGCCTCAGAAGTCCTCTCAGCAATTGTGCTCTGTGGGACTTACTGGAGGTAACGGGAGGGCATGTTGGCCTCCAAGGACCCTCAGCATCCAAGGGGACTTCATCCCCCAACCAGTAGTGTGCCAGGAGGCGTGTTTGCAGAGTGGTAGTGAAAGGGGGTGGGGCCTCCGGCTACTTACCGGTCTTTTTTAATTTTATTTGGGGAGTAGGGCCTTGTGGCTCACCTTCCCTGGCCCAATTTCGACCCCAGAGATCCCATACCCCTGGGCCTGGCCTTTTATTTTGTTATTACCTAAAAGGGAGGGGGCAGAGTGGCCCCCCTCCCAGGCCTATTTCGGCACTGGGGACCTCAACCCCTGGGGCCCAGCCTCTTTTAAATTAAAAAAAAAGATTAAATAATGGGAGGTGGGCAGTGCGACCCCCCTCCTTGGCCAAATTCGGCCCCGGGGATCCCATCCCCTGTGGCACAGCCTCAATTGTGGGTGCTCTGGTCCATCCAGGGCATCCACTCTGTTGGGCCCCCCGTGGTCCCTGCCAACTTCCGGCCTCCTGGAGGAACCTGCTTTGCTTTTACAGAGAAAGCTCCCTCTCTGTAAAAGCAATTGTGCTCCACTTTCAGCAAGCGAGAACATTTTCAATGCTCTTGCTTGCTGAAAGTGAGCAGTTTTCTTTTGCTTGGCTGGAGCAGAAAAGCTTCCGCCAAGGCATAGCAATGAGTTATGTCCCAGGAGTGGGCACCCCTGGACTTAGCACGTGCCGGCCCTGGGGGCAATGATTGGCTCCAGGAGGGGGGCCCTGCGGCCCACCTCCTTTGATAGAATTTGCCCAGGGGAGGTGGAGTTCTACTGGGCTGCAGGGGGGCACACGTCTCCCTTGCATTCAATTTGGCTTAAGTCCTGGGGAGGTGGCGATCCCAGGGACTGCCGGGGGTCACCGTGCCCCTCGTATTACTTAAAACTAAAGCCCCGGGGAGGTAACCGTCCCTGGGGCCTAGGGGGGTCTAAGAGGCCCCCCATTAATAAATAAATAAGCCCTGGGGAGGAGGTGGTCCTTGGGGCAGTGGGGGAGGTCATATGGGCATCCCCTGCATTTTTTGTAAAAGAAGCCCCAGGGAGGTGGTGGTCCCCGGGGCATCAATAATCCCCAGGAGTGGGAGGGCATGTGCCCCGCTTTATTAAAATGCCCCGGGATCTGGCTGACCCCAGGGCCGATTAGTAAGGAAGCACGGGAACCCGTGCTTCGTTTGTTTTAATTTTGCAACAGGTGCACACTGGAATTCTCAGTAAAATGGAACTGTACAGAATACTTTTAACGCCTGATGGGGTTCCTCTGTGTCCCCCCTACCTTATTTGGGGGAGTCAGGGCATTCCTATCCTGCCCCCTTTTCTTTGTTTGTTACATTTTTGTAGTACACGGCTTCAAGCTAAGTCCCAAGATGGCTGCCAAAACTTCCTGGTTGAAGTACTGGCAGCCAATCAAATTTCAGTAGGATCTGCGAGTCCACTGCAAGGATCCACATCACCAGATATCTATATTTCTAAACTTAAATATCTCTAAAACTACTGAACGGATTTACATCAAATCACAAAATGCATTCTTTCTGGACCAACTTTCTGCCAAATTTGGTGTAATTCCGTTCAGCGGTTCGGGCTGCAGTCATGTTCAAAATCCCTGTGGGAAAAGGCATGGGGAAAACGTGTTTTGAAACCCCCCTTTATTCTTCGTCCTCTCTTTACAGATCACCCCGAAACTGGCAGCACAGCAGCTGAACCGACGGTAGCAAAAGGTCTGAAAATGTTGTGAATATCTTTCAAGCGATGCCAAAGTTATTGGCAAAACAAACAATGCTTATCCTATGGAAACATGTTCCTAACTATAAATACCTACTGGCGACCACCTGTAGGGTATATATATATATATATATATATATATATATATATATACTTTCAGTGGGAAATCACGTTTTGAACTGTGGCATTTGAAAAAGGCTGTCTGCTGAAACAGGTCATGCCCTATTTCGAATAAACGACCTGTGAAACCCCGCTGTTTTCTTTGTTCTACTCTGAAGGGAGGAGAAGTTTGGTGATATTTTGGCGTGCTGCCTGTGGCACGCACAAAGGACCCTCTCACGAAGTGGTCACAGACACATGGGCAACTGGAAACTGCAAATCTGCCGAGTTATCGGATTACCGTGACCCGCCGCCTATACTCCTGGGTGCCGAGAAACTGCTGTTATTTGGCGGGCCAAGACTTCTTGGAGAGATGCTGTCACTGTACTTACATCTCCAGACTCGCTGTCCTGTGAGTTGGGTGGCTGAGAGTAGGGGATACAAGGTCGTTTATCCCCTGCATTTTCATTGTGATTCCCCCCTGCGCCGCATTGGATTTTCAACCTGCTGCATGATAGGAGAAGTAGTCCTGGACATTGGACTACGGAGGTGGATTCAGGATAATGTGGTGCAGGTGAGCCCCCTACCACTGGGGAAGGAGGGGCCCATAAAGAGACTTTCAGTGGGAAATCACGTTTTGAACTGTGGCATTTGAAAAAGGCTGTCTGCCGAAACCGGTCATACCCTATTTCGAATAAACGACCTGTGAAACCCCGCTGTTTTCTTTGTTCTACTCTGAAGGGAGGAGAAGTTTGGTGATATTTTGGCGTGCTGCCTGTGGCACGCACAAAGGACCCTCTCACGAAGTGGTCACAGACACATGGGCAACTGGAAACTGCAAATCTGCCGAAGTATCGGATTACCGTGACCCGCCACCTCTACTCCTGGGTGCCGAGAAACTGCTGTCATTTGGCGGGCAAGACTTCTTGGAGTGATGCTGTCACTGTACTTATGTCTCCCGACTCGCTGTCCTGTGAGTTGGGTGACTGAGAGTAGGGGACACAAGGTCGTTTATCCCCTGCATTTTCATTGTGATTCCCCCCTGCGCCGCATTGGATTTTCAACCTGCTGCATGATGGGAGAAGTGGTCCTGGACATTGGACTACGGAGGTGGATGCAGGATAATGTGGTGCAGGTGAGCCCCCTACCACTGGGGAAGGAGGATCCCATAAAGAGACTTTCAGTGGGAAATCACGTTTTGAACTGTGGCATTTGAAAAGGGCTGTCTGCCGAAATCGGTCATGCCCTATTTCGAATAAATGACCTGTGAAACCCCGCTGTGTCCTTTGTTCTGCGCTGAAGGGAGGAGAAGTTTGGTGATATATATATATACATACACACACACACGCACACGCACACGCACACTCACACATGTATATGTATCCACATATATATACACACACACATATTATCTACTGGCAGTCTCCAGTAGATAGTTATAGTTAGGACCGTGTTTCCATAGGAAATCCGCAACATTCTATTTGGAATAACTTTGGCGCCGGTTGACGAATCCTCGCGAAATTTTCAAAATAGGTGGGGCGCTCCGCTCCGCTCCTACCCTGAAAGTGTCGGGGGGATTCGTCAAGCGGGGGCTGAGAAAAAAGGGGGGTCCCAAAACGCATTTTCCCCATGCAATTTTCCATAGGGACCTTTAGTCCAAGGTACAGCCCTAACGGCTGAACAGAATTACTTGAAATTTGGCAGAGAGGTAGTCCTCAGGCCAGGGAAGGTGTCAATCTGTTCAGTAGTTCCTGAGAAAATCAAAAGTAAAATCATATACATATGTGGGCGGAGCCTAACCACACATCTCATCCTGAGATCTGATTGGCTGTCAGCACTTCATCCAAGAAGTGTTGGCAGCCATCTTGGGACCAATATACATGATAGCACCTCATTAAAAAGCATTGCAGTTAATAGAAGGTTTTAAGACATTAGTTACATTATAAATCATTTGTTGATGGTACCATACTCATTTTAGGAATTGTGGTATGTTCTAAGGTGATTTCACCATGTGAAAAAGCCTTCTGCTGGGATATCATGATTGAGAGAAAAATATTTTCTCATGCTTTTCCCACAGAGGTTTGGAAGGTGATCTATAAGCTAAACTGAGTGCTTATTTTCTGTAAATTCACATTATCTTTCTCAGTCATGTGAGAATGAAGTCTGACATTCTCAGTAAAACATGTAGATCCAACAAGGGCAGAGACTGTCAGTTGATTCCTTTGTGTTCTACTGCAGCTTCCCAGAGTGTTCCAAAGAACAACTAGAGCGCTAACAGTCCTACTTATGATAAATATATGGCACACCTGAAGCCATCTTGCTTGAATTAAAGTGGTAACTCTTAAAACATTTAATTTAAAAAGGAACAAAATGAGGGGGTTCATTTTTCCATAAAAAGTATGATTAGTGCTGCAGAAAGAAAAATTAGGGCACATTTTGAGTGACTTCTCAAATCCTCTTCTATTTGATTAAAAAATTCTGACATGCAGACTGAAACATGCTCTTTCAATACCAGCAGCAGTTTTCCCTGGTGAGCAGTAGCTTTACTACAGTGATCTAATGAGCAAAAAGAGTGCTAACATTCTGAATTTATGGCAAATGTTTGACACATCTGAATGCCTTCTTGATGGAATCAAAGTAAAAAACTGAAAGTATTTCCTACTGAGGAGACTGCAGTAAATGAGAAAATTAGGAAACTTCATAACAAATAAGTCTCCCAAGATGGCCACCAGAGACAAAAGAGCCCAAATGTAGCCCAAATATTACCCAGATGTAGCCCAAGTATAGCCCAATGACAGAATGTCCCAGAGTGTTCTTAAAAACAACTAGAGCGCTTACTGTCTTCATTATGACAAAAGTATGGCACACCTGAAGCCATCTTGATTGGAATAAACTGGTAACACTTAAAACATTTATTTAAAAAGGAACACAATGAGGGGGTTCATTTTGCCATAGAAATTATGATTAATGCTGAAGAAAGAAAATGAGGGCACATTTTGAGTGACTTCTCAAATCCTCTTCTATTTCATTAAAAAATTCTGACATGCAGACTGAAACATACACTTTTAATACCAGGAGCAGACTTCCATGGTGAACAGTAGTTTTACTACAGTGATCTAATGAGCAACTAGAGTGCTAACATTCAGAATTTATGGCAAATGTGTGACATATCTGAATACCTTCATGATGGAATCAAAGTAAAAAACTGAAAGCATTTCCTACTGAGGAGACTGCAGTACATGAGGAAATTAGGAAACTTCATAACAAATAAATCTCCCAAGATGGCCACCGGAGACAAAAGAGCCCAAATGGAGCCCAAAATCACCCAGATGTAGCCCAAATATAGCCCAATGACAGAAGTGTGCAAAACACTTATTATTTTGTGTTTTTGCAGTGTTATATAGTGCAGACTTGTCAGGTATTAGAGTGCTTTACATGAGCATTGGTTACATCACACAAGAACAAATTCATTTTGGTTGTAGACATGGGGAGACTAAGTGATTTGACCAGAATCACAGAATGTCGAGCTGAAGCAGAAACTTCAACCTGGTTCCCCAGTTGCAAAGTCTGCAGTTCTGGAAGTAACACCACTTCCTCTCCCCTAAGTGCAACATTTAATCAAGTGGTCAACTGGATAAAAAAACATAAAGATAACAAATAATTTAAAAGTGCTTTGTCGCTAATTGAAAACTCAGAAAATATGTCCTTATTTTAGTCTTTTAGAGCACTAACCATGATTTTGATGCCAATAAGACCCTCTCATATATGTAATTTCTAAAGGAAATGCTCTAGGTATTACAGTTTTGATTACATCAAGATGACGTCAGGCGTTCCACACTTTTGTAATAAATATAGAATGTTAGCAATCTAGTTGTTCATTAGGATACTGTTGAGAGGCAGAGGCCAGGGGCGCGGACTCTGAAAATTGAAGGCAGGTAGGAGGGTGCAAAGGCAACAATTTAACCACACTGAGCAGGCAGGAAGGGCCGTGGCAGCACAACAGACTATGGAGGGCAGTGGAAAGGGGGGCAGGGGCAACAAACCAACAATACAGGACTTGCAAGAGAGGCTGTGGCAATGTAATAGACCATTGTGGGCAGAAGGAAGAGGCAATGGTAGTACAACCATACATGCCAACAGACCCGATTCAGCCAGGAAAAGTCCAATGTTTTTAAGCTCAAATGGGCTTTATTTGATCTGTCTCCTGTCTACAATCTCCTCTTTTTCAATGTAACTCAAAGGGGAAAATCAATACCCCAGTTTTTTTTCAAAATCTCCCTCTTACCAAGTTCAAAATGTTCGCAAGTATGGTACATTGGATCATGGAAGGAAATGGGGTAGGGACATGGACTTGGATAACAGAGGACAGGAGGGACATGGAGAGGTGCACCAAACTGACCCTGCAGAGCAGGCATCAGGGTTTGCAGCAGCACAATACACCACACAGGGCATGCGGAACGGGAGTGCAGCACAACAATCCATAGAAAGCAAGAGGGAGGGGACAGGACCATGCACATGGACAACAGAGAACAGAGGGGCAAGAGGCAATGGTAGCTAGCTGACCATAATGGACAGACAGGAGAGAAAGCTGCAGCATAACAGACCATAAAGGGCAGGAGGGACAGATCAGGGGCATTACAATGGAACAGACAAGCCAGGAGGGAGGGAGTAGGGGTCTGCACATGCAAACAGAGGGCTGGGGGCAAGGGGGCAGGGCAGGAGCAGCAAGATAGCCATGGAGGTCAGGCAGGATGGGCACTAGAAGCAAGACACACCATGAAGAGCAACACTGAGACTGTGATGGCATACACGCAGACCATGGAGGGAAGGTGGGAGGGGGTCAGGGGCAGCTAACTGACCACACAGGGAAGGTGGGAGGGGCCATAGCAGCACAGAAGACCATGCATGGCAAGTGGGAGGGTTAGTGGCAGCACAATGGCTATGATGGGCAAGAAGGAGGGTGCAGGGGCATGCACAAAGGACGATGGAGGATAGAAGGGAGGGTCAGGACCTGTGCACAGACAAGAAAGTTCAGGGGAAGGGGCCTCACAACAGACCGCACGGGGCAGGCAGGAGGAGCAGTTGCAGCACAACAGACCACAGAGGGCAGAAGGGTGTGGTAGTACAATGGACCATGTAGGACAGGAGGAAGAGGATAGGGGCATGGCATCTGGACAGGCAGGGTGGAGGTGGCAGGGACAGGTTACAGTCATCTGACAATGCTAGGCAGGTGGGAGGGGAGTGGCAGCTCAACAGAACACTCAGAGTAGATAGGAGTGGCATGTCCATGGAACATGGTGGGCAAAAAGGATGGAGCAGGGGCATGCACAAAGACATCGGAGGGCAGGGGGAAGGAGAATAGGGGCAGCAAGCTAAGCACAGAGTTTAAGCAGGAGGTCAATGATGGGGCATAGAATTGGGCAATGGAGGGCAGGAGGAGTGGACTGGTACATCATACTAAATTGAGGGCAGTGGCAGCACATCAGACCATGCATGGCAGGAGGGAGGAGGCTAGTCCATGGATTCACAAAACAGAGGATAGGGAGGAGGGGGATGGGGCAGCAAGCTAACTGTTAAGAGAAGGCGGGTATTAGGAACTTTATTGTTTTTAAAACGTGTGTCTGTGCGAACTACTTAAAATATGAACAAGTATGCAGCATAATCTCACTTTTATTCAGGAAGAAGAGGACGTTTGTGACTGTGACTCCGGGCTCACTTGGCAGAAACACCCCCTGACCCTCCACCCCCTATCGCAAAATGTAATGCCCGTGAAAAGGGTAGGTGAACACAGTGTTATATAGAACATAGTCCTGAGAGCACGATTGAAAATGAAAACTAGATATAGTGTATGGTATAAACTATGCACCAAAAAGTGTGATATAAGATGAACCAGGCGTGAAATATAATATGCAATACATTGTGCGCAATTACAGATTCATTGGAAAGCGCGAGATAGCACAGGCACTAGCGCGTGCTATGCGATATGCGCCTTGGAGTGTAATATGCACAGGGCAGTGTTGTGTAACCTAACTAGTCTCTAAAGTTGTAATATAAAATATGTGCTGGGGAGTGTAACGTTGCATATGCACTGTGACAAAGATATGGATCCCAAATTGTAATATGTATGGCATAGCACTGTGCGTTATAACATAGGCATCGAGGAAGGCACGTTAGATGGGGCAATATAACCCGTGCGAAGACAAGTGTGGCATGACATATTCACGGGGTGGTGTTACAGTGCACATGGGCTAGAGAGTGTCATAGCATATGCACTAGCTAGTGGAATACAACACAGAGGTGTGTGGCACTCAGCAGGCAATGGTGGGTGTAACACAGCATTGGGCTCTGCCAGGAGCGCGCTGTGACTCTCAAGTGATGTTCGTCCCCTTTCCAGAGAGTAAAATAAAAAGTATTACACATCCGGCAGTGGATGTGTGTTTTATTAACCGTGAGGGGGGTTTCTTGCATAGTTTTGGTCGAATTTTTGTCGAATCCCCTTTGAATGGCTTGGTGTGCATGTGTATTAAATGTGCCCGTCAATAGCTACCCATGTTTGTATAAATAAACGACAAGGGTGTCTACCGGGATTAGGCACGGTAGGGCCTCAGACATGTCAGAGCTTCACTAGTGGTGTAAATACATTCCACGTGGATTCATTGTATGCATAGTCGCCTTTTAATGAATATCACGCAAATCGTCATGGTGATAGGTACGTACGGTTTGTCCAGCATGTCCTAGGTGTGTCTATAAATATATATTTTTTAAAAATAATAAAAAACAGTGGCCGGCCCTGGGGATTGGGGTCAAAAAAATATAATTAGGAGACAGGCCCTGGGGGATGGGGTCATCAGGGCCAATAAATTAGAATAAGAAGGCGAACCACACAGCCCCCCTTCTTAAAAAATTAAAATAAATAAAAGACTGGCATCGTGCCGGAGGCCACGCCCCCTCCTTGCAGCACTCTGCAAACGCGCCCCCTGGCGAATTGTAAGTTGGGGAATTAATTCCTCTTCAATACTGAGGGTCCCTGAGGGCCAACTAGCCCAACAGGCATCTCCAGTATGCGCCAGGGAGCTGCGCTGCAGACAGGTGTTCTGAGGCCAAGCCCCTTTTTACACCTCTCTGCAACGCAGCTCTGTGGCGCTTACTGGAGGTACCTAGTGGTCTAGTTTGACCCTAGGGACCCTTAGGATTCAAGGGGACTTAATCTCTCAACTTAGAACAGCCACAGGGCGCGTTTACACAGTGGTGAAGGGAGGGGACGGGGCCTGAGGTGACGTGTACAAACACGCACTATGGCACGTTTTAAATTGGGGATATAATTTCCCTTCAATACTGAGGGCCCCTGGGGGCTAACTAGCCCACCAAGTGCTTCCAGTAAGCGCCACTGAACTGCATTGCAGAGAGGTGGTCCAGGCCGTGCCACTTTTTACACCTCTCTGCAACGCAGCTCTGTGGCACTTACTGGAGGTACCTAGTGGGCTAGTTGGACCCTAGGGACCCTCAGGATTCAAATGAACTTAATCTCCCAACTAAAAACGGACACAGGGCGTGTTTACACAGTGGTGAAGGGAGGGGACGGGGCCTGAGTTAACGTGTGCAAAAACGCCCTGTGGCCTGTTTTAAGAGGTAGTTTTAATCCCCCTGCCCTATTATATACTAGGGGCTTACAGAGGAGGTCATGCTAATCACAGGGGGACCCCAACGCATAATGTTCCCTAGTGTATGTAGGTGTTTTCACTGTATTCTAAGTGTTAACATAGCACTGGCTCTAGGACTGGTTAGTCAGACTCAGTTACCACCAGTATCCGTCTGAAAAAGTTGAGGGTACAGGATGATTTTGCAACAAGGCTTCTTTCTGCTCTTCTTTTTGTTCTTTCTGCACGTTATCCTTCTTCCTGCACTTTTCTTCGTCTTTGAGGACTTCTGTTGCTTCTTTCTGCACTTCTTTTTTTTCTTTCTGTGCATTTTTTCTTCTTTCTTCACATGTCCTATCTCTGTAGGCATAGTTAGAAATTAGCATTTAAAAAACCTTTGAAATTCACAGAAAAAACCATAGGTTTCAGGCACGTTATAGTTAGGAATTAGCATTTAAAAAACCTCAGAAATTCACTGAAAAAACCATAGGTTTCAGGGGTGTTATAGTTAGCTCGACTTTTCACTTGTACAAAACCATTGAAATTCCCCCGTTATAGTTAGTTCAGCTAACTATAACTTGCGCGCCCGCAATGCACTGCTGATGACGTCACATATTACATCACTCATGACATGGTCAGTGACATCACTCATGACATCACTGATGACATCTCAAATGACATCACTGATGACATCACTGATGACATCATCCTTGTGATAGAGTGGCAGACCTCCTCTCACCCTAATATAACCTTTGATACACACATTCAAAAATAGAGACTACAATTTTCAAAACAATGGACATACCAATACCAGTTACAACAACCTCTTCAGTAATTCTAAGATCCACATACACATCCACTCATTCACCAACAGTCCTATACAGTCACTCATACATGTACTCACTCATCATATGTACTCATACACCTATACATCCTGTTACACAATACCACTCATCCATAGAGTTACTCACACACATAGTCACTCATGCTAATAAAGGATCAAACATACATTTACTTGCATATACAGTTATACATACACCACCACACTTACTTCTACGGAAACTTACACATAGTCTTTTAAACAATCACTTATAGAAACACATACGTATTCATACAGGAACTCTTTCAATCTCTCACTCTCACATATACTCACTTATATACACCAATAGTCACATATACTAGTTTAAAACATATGTAGTTACTCATAAAGACACTATTGAGACAGTCATTCACTCACTAACACACCCATACACACACTCATCCACCCATACAGTCCTGCACACATGCTGTCTTCAACACATACAAACAGTGAGTCACTCATTCATGCACCTATGCACTACGTAATACCCCTCACCGAACCATGCAGACACTCAGGCTGATACTCAAAAAACCAACTAATAACCTATATAGACACCCATATAGCTACTCACCAAACCATGCAGCCACTTATACACAAAGTGAGAGACTGATACAGATATTTACATATTTAAACATTACTCACTAAGCCATGCATTCACTATGATACACTTAATCAGTCAGTTACACAATCAATTTTTCAAAAACAAATCATCCATTTAGACACTTATATACCCATTTATTCTTCCATCGACCTTGAGATATACATATATAAAACATATTTAATTTCCAGAAAAACACACATTCACTGGATGATGTCATCAGTGATGTCATTTGAGATGTCATCAGTGATGTCATGAGTGATGTCACTGACCATGTCATGAGTGATGTAATATGTGACATCATCAGCAGTGCATTGCGGGCGCACGAGTTATAGTTAGCTGAACTAACTATAACGGGGGAATTTCAATGGTTTTGTACAAGTGAAAAGTCGAGCTAACTATAACACCCCTGAAACCTATGGTTTTTTCTGTGAATTTCTGAGGTTTTTTAAATGCTAATTCCTAACTATAACGTGCCTGGAACCTATGTTTTTTTCTGTGAATATATATATAACTATATATATATAACTATTTATATATAGTACCTACTGGCGGTCACCAGTAGGTAGTTATAGTTAGAACCTAGTTTCCATAGGAAAAGCATTTTGTGATTGCTAATAACTTTGGCGTCGTTTGACGAATCTTCGTGAAATTCTCAAAAAAAAGTCTATCTAGGTCAGCTCCTATCCTGAAAGTTTGGGGGTGATTCGTCAAGCGGGGGCTGCGAAAAAAGGGGGGACCCAAAATGCAATTTCTCCATGTTAATTTCCGTAGGAAATTTTGAGACGGGCTACAGCCCGAACTGCTGGATGGAATTAAATTTGGCAAAAAGGTAGAGCTTGGTTCAGAAAGCGGCCTTTTTTAAAATGGGGTAAATCCGTTCAGTAGTTTTTGAGAAATTCAAAATATAAAGGTTCGATATCTAGGGCAGCGGTGGAGTCACGAACCGTCCCGACCACGAACTTCATTCTAATTGGCTGTCAACACTCCAAACCAGGAAGTGTTGGCAGCCATCTTGTAGAAGCGAGTCACCAGAAAACAGAGAAACCAAACAAGCGAAGGGGGCAGGGTAGAAACACCTTGACCCCCTAGGCCTGCTCAGGGGATCCCAGAAGGATCCCCAGGGCCCAAAAAAGCATTAAAAAAAAAATCGGTGCAATATGCTGTGGGGTCGCGAATTCTGCCGAAATTGTTTAAAAAACAATGAAGCGCGGGTTCCTGCGGTTTATTTTAATGAGGCCCCTGGGTGGGCTAGGTCCCGGGGGCATTTCTTAAAAAATAATAGCGGGGCCCGCTGGGCCCCCTCAGCCCCAGGGACCACCATCTCCCCGGAGCTTCACTCATGTTAGGAGGGGGGCACGCGGACCTCCTCCTGGAGCCCGTGATGGCCCTGGGGACCGCCACCCCCCGGGACCGGCTCCTGCAGTGTCCTGGGGTGCCCACCTCCGGGACACTGCTGTTTGCTATGACAGGGCAGGAGCCGCGCGGCAAACTTGCTTTGGATTTTGGAAGCGAGAGCAGGGAAACCTGTTCTCGCTTCCAAAATCCAAAGCTGATTGCTTTTCCACACGGGGAGCCGCATCTCAGCAGCTCCCCCGTGTGTAAAAGCAATGCCGGCTCCCGCAGGACGCGGGGACCCGGCGGGACCGTGGGGGCATTGTGGCTCCCCCAACGGTGAGGCCAGACCCCGGGGGATGGGGTCCTCCTGGCCAGAATTGGCCACGGGAGGGGGGCCGACGCAGCCCTCTTCTCATTTGTTTTTTGCGCGGCTCTCAGCGTGGCACTCGAGTACTTCTTAAGTCTTTCAAACACCGAGGGGTATATTCAGAAGGGCACATCGCCGAGTTAACGGCACTTTATCGCTACCAAAATGGTGATAAATTTAACGCACCATTCACAAGCTGGAGCAAACAGCCAATATCACCAGTTTACCAGCGATAGCAGCCTCAAAAAGCATCGTCACGGATGACCTCGGCAAATATTGCGAATGAGATGTAGAGTAGGCACAACCGTGCAAAAAGCAGCGAACACATCACTTCGCAAGTTTTCTCAACCACCAGCAAGATCATCGAAGAGAGTACAAAACAGGCGATAAGGTGTGTTAGTAGCAGGGAGTTTGCACCTGCTCTGAGCTGGTGTAAAGTCAGACTACAACCAGCAACATGAAAGGGAGCCCAGCCCAGAGCCACACCTGAATGACAACAGATGCAATGGAGCCAACACTGCTTCGACAGCCCCCGCCACCAGCACCTTGTCCGCCATCCCCCCTCACCTCCACACCCCACAAACAAATGTGAGAGCAACCTTAGGAAATCTGGAACGTAACAAATTGGCTGATGTCTCACAATTAGAATTAAGAACATGCATGTGAGGTTGGACAAATAAGAATCTCAGTCATCTACTGTGCAAAGGGATCTGCACAAACTTAGGCTAAAAGAGTATAAGGAAGCCATCAATAAAGAAAAGGTATCCTATTATACCAGGATGGTGCAATCCTTTAGATCTTCTCGGGAATTGTTCTCCATGGTCAATTCTCTCCTAGCTCCCTCCACCACGGCTGTTACAGAGGTCTCCCAGGTTCTTTGTGATAAAATCTCAGCCTTTTTTTATGCCAAAATTAGCGACATTTACTCCTCTTTGGAGAAGTTAAACTCAGCTGGACCTTTTATCAGCCTCCCTGCTGAGTACCGGGTAGGCCCTCCGAGGGATTGCTGTCTGCGCTCCTTTCCTTCTATCTCGCAGGAGGAGACTGAGCAGCTGTTAAATGGGGTCAGATCTGGCTCCCCCCTTGAATCCTGTCGTCTTAAGAACTTAAAACTAGGGAGGGAGGCCACTGTACCCCACTTGACTTCTATCATCAATGCTGCTATTTCCTCTGGTCAGGTTCCTGCTCTATGGAAAACGGCGGCGGTTAAACCCTTGCTTAAAAAGGCTTCTCTGGATCCTACTGATCTAAAAAACTTTCGGCCCATTTCTCTCTTGCCGGTTCCAGCTAAGATTTTGGAAAGACATCTTAATCGTCATTTTAGCGCTTATTTGAGGGAACATCAATTATTGGATGGGTCACAGCATGGGTTCAGGAGTGAACACAGCACGGAGACGGCCCTAACCGCTGTCCTGAATAACATCCGACAACAGGTTGATGCTGGCCATTCTACCCTACTGATCCTCCTGGATCTGACGGCAGCCTTTGATACCATCTCGCCTGTCATATTGGTGGCAAGACTGCGGGAAATCGGGATAATGGATGTTGCACTTAGTTTGCTCTCCTCATTTCTTTTGAATCGATCACAAGTAGTTAAGATGGGCCAATATCTTTCTGCCCCGAAACAACTATCCTGTGGAGTTCCCCAGGGATCCTCATTGAGTCCCACTCTTTTCAATATCTATGTGGCACCGCTCGCTGCTGTGGTAAGATCGTTTGGCTTGAAAGTGCTTTCATATGCCGATGACACTCAGATTTTGATTTCCATCACTGAGAGTGTCTCTGCCTCAGCACTTAATTTTAAGAACTGCATGAGAGCGGTGTCTGCGTGGATGGTTGAGAATTATCTGAGACTCAACGGGGATAAAACGGAGGTTCTTATCTTCGGTGGGAATACTGATATTTGGTCAGAGGCCTGGTGGCCGGATTCGCTTGGCTCTTGCCCCATACCCAGTGCAACTGCCAAGAACTTAGGCATTATCATGGACTCCACGCTTTCCCTGGGGTCTCAAATAAATAGGACAGTTGCTACCTGTTTTGGGGTGATACGGATTCTTAAGAAGATTTTCAGTTTTCTCCCCCTGCCTGCCCATAAACAGGTAGTACTGGCCCTTGTGGTGTCCAGGTTGGACTACTGCACTGCTCTTTATTTGGGGGTTAATAAGGGTCTTTTGCATCGTCTCCAAATAGTACAGAATGCCGCCGCTAGGCTGGTGATGGATCTCCCCAAATTTCACTCAGTGGCTGCCACTATTAGGAGCTTGCATTGGCTTCCTCTGAGGATGAGAATTGTGTTTAATGCGTTTAAGGCTGTACATAAAAAGGGGCCAGATGACATCAATAAAATGTTTCATAGATACTGCCCTGGTAGGGCTCTTAGATCTGCAAATAAGAACCAGGTGGTTGATCCCAGGACTAGAAGAGCCAGGTGGGGGGAGGGCCTTCTCCCTGATTGGGGCGAATCTGTGGAATTCCCTTCCTTCCAATGTTTCCTCTTTGGAATCCCATCTGGTTTTCCGGAAGTCCTTGAAAACCTGGCTTTTCACCTGTCCGCCTGCTGGGTTTGATGTGAATTGTTAGCGTCTTCATCGTACGATATCTCCTTCATTGATCCAGTTCCGTAGCGCCTGGGCTAAGTCTGCGCTTTATAAAACTTATATTCATTCATTCATCTATGAATTTACATATAAAACATTTTATTTAAACAAAACAACAAAATAAAAGTAGGTACAGGCATGGCGTGTCATCCCTTGACAATTTGTGAATCACAGCCTGCAAGACAAAAAGAAAGATAAGATTGTGCATCATGCGTCCATCAAAGGAGAGCGAGAGAAAGAGAGAAAGAGTGAGAGAGGAAGGGAGAGTGAGAGAGGAAGGGAGAGAAAGAGAGAAAGAGGGTGAGAGAGAGTAAGAGAGAGAGAGAGTAAGAGTGAGACAGAGAGGAAGAGAGAGAGAGAAAAAGAAAGAATGAGAGAGAGAGGAAGAGACAGAGAAAGTGAAAGAGTGTGAGAGAGAGAAAGGAAGAGATAGAGAGTAAGAGAGAGAAAGAGTGTGAGTGACAGAAAGGAAGAGATGGAGAGGGAAAGTGAGTGTTGACACTGTGGAGAAAATCCTCACAGCTCACCTTTCTGCCACCGGTGTGTCTCCAACCACGTGCTGGGACATAGTGCAGCCCTCAAGTTTAGTAATCTGAATCATAGTATAGAACCAGTAATGGCAGAGTACATATAACTGCACGCACGTAATTCTCTGTTTTGCCCCTGCTCACCCAGGCTGCTGCACCCCATTGACTCCCGCCGCCCAGAGGTGTCAGTCCGCCCTGCGCACTCAGGCTGCTGCACCCCATCGACTCCTGCTGCCCAGAGGTGTCTGCCCGTCTCTGTGCACCCAGGCTGCTGTACCCCATTCACTCCCACTGCCCAGAGGTGTCTTCCCGCTGCTGTGCACCCAGGATGCTGCACCCCATCCACTCCCATTGCCCGGAGGTGACTGCCCATTCATGCGAACTCAGACTGCTGCACCCCATCCACTCACACTGCCTAGAGGTGTCTGCCCACTCCTGTGCACCCAGGCTGTTGCACCCCATCCACTCCCACTGCTCGGAAGTGTCTGCCCGCTCTTGTGCACTCAGGCTGCTGCACATTATCCACTCACACCTCCAAGAGGTGACTGCCCGCTTGCTGCGGAAACAAGCCTCTCTGCTCACCTTCCGCCACCGGCATTTGTGTAAGAGGGTGCTTCACGTGCCGAAACAACCTCCTCAGCTGTTGCATACACGCGGTCAAGCCAAGATCACCATTCAGGGTGGGTGTTGATTGCCAGCATGGCCACGCATCATCGCAGGCCTGCTAGACAAAAAGCAAGATAAGATTGTGCGTCATGCGTCCATCAAAGGAGAGAGAGAGAAAGAGTGAAAGAGAGAGAAAGAAAGAAAGAGTTAGAGGAAGAGAGAGAGAAAGAGAGAAACAGTGTGAGAAAGAGGAAGAGAGAGAGAAAGAGTGTGAGGGAGAGAAAGGAAGAGATGGAGAGGGACAGTGAGTTCCCACACTGCTCACCTTTCCACCACCGGTGTGTCTCCAACCACGTGCCAGGACATAGTGTAGCCCTCAATCTCACTCATCTGAAACATAGTTCAGAATCAGTAATGGCAGAGTACATACGACTGCGCATGCCTAAATCGCTGTCCCGCCTTTGTGCATCCAGGCTGCTGCACCCCATCTACTTCCACTGCCCAGAGGTTTCTGCCCACCGCTGTGCACCCAGGCTGCTGCACCCCATCCACTCCCTCTGCCCAGAGGTGTCTGTCCGCCCCTGCGCACCCAGGCCTCACTGCTAACCTTTCCGCGGACAAGGCACCCTCCACATCATGCAGCCCCGCTCCGCAGGCAACCAGGTCTCACATTTGGTGCTGCGTCTTGATTTTACCATGGCTGAGGACATACCAGTGCACCCGCCATCATCGCAGGTTGCACACCCGCTCAGTCCTTGCGGTGGCACTAACTCTGTAACCAGTGAGGCCATGCCACGTGGCGATAGGCCCCCGCTGGTCGATGGCTCAGGCCTACACTGCGGTCCAGCTGGGCACACAAAACCTGACCTGTCTGGACCTCAGAGACACCAGTGATTTCTTGCTCAAAGTAAAAGACATTCCCTGGCACGAGGACTATTTGCTAATTTCCATGGACATTACATCGCTGTATACCAGCATACGTCACCATGATGGTCTAGCTGCATGCAAATATTTCTTGGGTAATAGACCCATCAATTGTCACAAACACTACAAACTCATTTTGTTTCTAATTGACTGGTGTCTCACACATCATTTTTTCATGTTCAATAGGAAGGTATACCAGCAACTCAGGGGCGTGGCCATGGGAGCCTGCTTCTCGCCCAGCTACGCATGTTTACATGTTGGCTGGTGGGAGGAGCGGGTTCCCATGGTCAAGCACCAGACAGCTTTCAATAACAACATTGTGTCTTGGCTGCGTTACATAGACAACGTCTTTTTGATTTGGCGAGGTGATGTTAACAGTGCTAGAATTTTCATTAGTGAGATCAATGACAATGATCTTAATTTGGAATTCAATGCCAACATTAGTGCCACCTCTACAGAATTCTTGGACGTCAATCTGTACATCGCCAATGGCGCTTTGCATTCCAAGCTTCACCGTAAGCTTACCGAAGGAAACTCCATACTGCACGCCTCCAGCTTTCACCCTAGGCACCTCATAACCAGCATTCCCTATGGGGAGATGTTACGATTGGCCAGAATTTGCAGTACCCATGAAGATCTCCTTGAGTGTCAGGGGGAAGCAGCCAAAAGATTCAAGGCACGCGGTTACTCAGCGGCTGTCATACATAAAGCCATTGTCAGAGCCAATGCCATCCCTAGAGAGGAATTGTTAGTGGTCCCATCCACCACTGAGGTCACCAGTGCGACCAACATACTAAATGAGCCAAATAGCCTAGTCACCCCGAGATTGATTATAACGCACAACACTGAGGAAAGAGCTATCAGAGCAGTAATCAACAAGCATTGAGGTATCATTAAATCAGACCCCGCACTAGGACTTGTAGTAGCCCACAAACCTGACATCACATACAGAAGAGCTTTTTCCATGAGGGATGCACTAGTCAGAAACAGTCCGGAGATCGCCACGACACAGAATTGGCTAGCAGACAAAAAGGGTTTTGTTAAATGCCAGAGTTGCAGGGCATGCAGGTTTGGTAAGAACATCACGAAGGTAGACTCAGCCTTTAGACACGCGCCACTTAACATCAGACATAGACTCACGTGCAGAACGGAATTTACGGTGTACATGCTCGAATGTAACTGCAGGCTGCGTTACATCGGGAGCACTAAATTGCAAGTGCACCTGCGAATTCTCCAGCACCTCAGAGCGATAGTCAACAATGACCCAGCCTACCCCGTAGCCAGGCATTTTAAGGAGATGCATAATAACAATCTAGAGCACCTCCATTATTCAGTCATTGATTGCGTCCCACCACTGAGACGGGGTGGCAACAGGGAGAAGCTTTTGAGGCAATTGGAGAGTAGATATATTCTGCAATTTAACACCAAGGCGCCCGCTGGTCTCAACACCACAGAGGATCTGCACCATTTCCTGTAACATAGCATTGCATTCACACCCTTAGTGATCATACCATTGCATTGTAACTGTATATTAATGTTATCACTTGTATATATTTCACTGTTTATATCAGGCTTTACCTGTGCACTCTCAATATTCACATAGAGTTGGGTTTCCTGTCATCAGGCTATGTGCAACCACGAAGAGAACACCCAGTATTCATACTGTCATTTTGGTTGTCTATAGTTGGTCTTTAAGCATAGGCACTACAGGCTTGTAACCAATGCTGCGGCAGGAATGGCAACACATGTATTTAGACCATGTTTGCGTATGATTATGAATTAGAATGTCACTTTTTCACAATACGCTATGCTATACACCCATTGCTTCATTGCAAGGGATACATTAAACAAGCACTGGCAGACTCTAGAATATTTCCTGCGCTTTCACACATTTTTTATTAGTACACTCTATGCATTTGTATGTCACTCAAATGCTCTTGAGGAGGTACAAACACCACACTTATATATTTTGGCCTATATGCGCACTCACGCCTTCCTCAACATGTATATACACACCTATGTGCACATTTCACCCTCACTCACACTTTCAACTTTTGTTGTATTAAGTGGCAGCTTTGTTTTGCATTTATGCAGTTATTTAGTTTGTTTGCATTTTTACTGTACCGGGGCTAGACGCGCACATCTTATCACTAGCCTTTGCTCACATGCAGCGCTTTCACTTTATGCTTCATGAGACGCGCCGAGAGCAGGGAGTCACGGACACACACACTGTTGTGCTAGGTCTCGCGTTTCTAGTTGTGAACAATCGGTAACACTAACATGATTGCTTACGAGGGACATGCTTTCCGTTTTAATGTGTACTTACACAATCGATTGGCTGCATCTGGGAACGCCATATGCTCTTGTACCAGCTTCCACGATGCATGTGCGAGAGGACTGAGGCAATCACCGGCTTCAGCAGTTAGTTGACAGTTTTATAGTCTGTTTACACTGGTGTTACTAACTGTAGTAAAACATGATGTCACACATGTGCTTTACTGCGTCTTGACCATAGTCACACGCTGCAAAACTACTCAGTCATTGCAATGAACATAGTAAAAACACTGCCACTCACACATATATATAAATACCACTCATTCACCAGTACAGCGCTATGTGATCAAGGCGGCATGTCTGGCGGCCGAAACGCGTCATTTGGACACTTGATTCTTGAATAAATCATCATTTAACTCTCAACTTTGCCTTTGGAGTCTGTTTCCTGGTGTTGCGCCTTTCTTTGGATGGTGGTACCCCTGGATTCCTGCTGTGGAATATATATATATATATATATATATATATATATATATATATATTCACTGAAAAAACCATAGGTTTCACACACAGAAGGACCCCCAAGGGCAAAAATGTATTTAAATTTTTTTACGAAAAATCGCGGAGTGCGCGTAGCGTACGCGCACGGTAGAAACGGAAAAATTCCGCGAACCACGTAACGTGGGAGCGCGGTGCGCGAAGCGCACCGTGCGCCCACGGCGCGCGCACGGTGCGCACGGTGAAAAAACTTCATCCAAGAAGTGTTGGCAGCCATCTTGGGACCAATATACATGATAGCACCTCATTAAAAAGCATTGCAGTTAATAGAAGGTTTTAAGACTTTATTTACATTATAAATCATTTGTTGATGGTACCATACTCATTTTAGGAATTGTGGTATGTTCTAAGGTAATTTCACCATGTGAAAAAGCCTTCTGCTGGGATATCATGATTGAGAGAAAAATATTTTCTCATGCTTTTCCCACAGAAGTTTGGAAGGTGATCTATAAGCTAAACTGAGTGCGTATTTTCTGTAAATTCACATTATCTTTCTCAGTCATGTGAGAATGAAGTCTTACATTCTCAGTAAAACATGTACATCCAACAAGGGCAGAGACTTTTCAGTTGATTCCTTTGTGTTCTACTGCAGCTTCCCAGAGTGTTCTAAAGAATAACTAGAGCGCTAACAGTCCTACTTATGATAAACGTATGGCACACCTGAAGCCATCTGAAAAAGGAACAAAATGAGGGGGTTCATTTTTCCATAAAAATTATGATTAGTGCTGCAGAAAGAAAAATTAGGGCACATTTTGAGTGACTTCTCAAATCCTCTTCTATTTCATTAAAAAATTCTGACATGCAGACTGAAACATGCACTTTCAATACCAGCATCAGTTTTCCCTGGTGAGCTGTAGCTTTACTACAGTGATCTAATGAGCAAAAAGAGTGCTAAAATTCTGAATTTATGGCAAATGTGTGACACATCTGAATGCCTTCTTGATGGAATCAAAGTAAAAAACTGAAAGTATTTCCTACTGAGGAGACTGCAGTAAATGAGGAAATTAGGAAACTTCATAACAAATAAGTCTCCCAGGATGGCCACCAGAGACAAAAGAGCCCAAATGTAGCCCAAATATCACCCAGATGTAGCCCAAGTATACCCAATGACAGAATGTCCCAGAGTGTTCTTAAAAACAACTAGAGCGCTTACTGTCTTCATTATGACAAAAGTATGGCACACCTGAAGCCATCTTGATTGGAATAAACTGGTAACACTTAAAACATTTAATTTAAAAAGGAACACAATTAGGGGGTTCATTTTGCCATAGAAATTATGATTAATGCTGAAGACAGAAAATGAGGGCCCATTTTGAGTGACTTCTCAAATCCTCTTCTATTTCATTAAAAAAATTCTGACATGCAGACTGAAACATGCACTTTTAATATCAGGAGCAGACTTCCATGGTGAACAGTAGTTTTACTACAGTGATCTAATGAGCAACTAGAGTGCTAACATTGAGAATTTATGGCAAATGTGTGAACATTCTGAATACCTTCATGATGGAATCAAAGTAAAAAACTGAAAGCATTTCCTACTGAGGAGACTGCAGTACATGAGGAAATTAGGAAACTTCATAACAAATAAATCTCCCAAGATGGCCACCGGAGACAAAAGAGCCCAAATGTAGCCCAAAATCACCCAGATGTAGCCCAAATATAGCCCAATGACAGAAGTGTGCAAAACACTTATTATTTTGTGTTTTTGCAGTGTTATATAGTGCAGACTTGTCAGGTATTGGAGTGCTTTACATGAGCATTGGTTACATCACACAAGAACAAATTCATTTTGGTTGTAGACATGGGGAGACTAAGTGATTTGACCAGAATACCAGAATGTCGAGCTGAAGCAGAAACTCCAACCTGGTTCCCCAGTTGCAAAGTCTGCAGTTCTGGAAGTAACACCACATCCTCTCCCCTAAGTGCAACATTTAATCAAGTGGTCAACTGGATAAAAAAACATAAAGATAACAAATAATTTAAAAGTGCTTTGTCGCTATTTGAAAACTCAGAAAATATGTCCTTATTTTAGTCTTTTAGAGCACAACCATAATTTTGATGCCAATAAGACCCTCTCATATATGTAATTTCTAAAGGAAATGCTCTAGGTATTACAGTTTTGATTACATCAAGATGACGTCAGACGTTCCACACTTTTGTAATAAATATAGAATGTTAGCAATCTAGTTGTTCATTAGGATACTGTTGAGAGGCAGAGGTCAGGGGCACGGACTCTGAAAATTGAGGGCGGGTAGGAGGGTGCAAAGGCAACAATTTAACCACACTGAGCAGGCAGGAAGGGCCGTGGCAGCACAACAGACTATGGAGGGCAGTGGAAAGAGGGGCAGGGGCAACAAACCAACAATACAGGACTTGCAAGAGAGGCTGTGGCAATGTAATAGACCATTGTGGGCAGAAGGAAGAGGCAATGGTAGTACAACCCTACATGCCAACAGACCCGATTCAGCCAGGAAACGTCCAATGTTTTTAAGCTCAAATGGGCTTTATTTGATCTGTCTCCTGTCTACAATCTCCTCTTTTTCAATGTAACTCAAAGGGGAAAATCAATACCCCAGTTTTTTCTCAAAATCTCCCTCTTACCAAGTTCAAAATGTTCGCAAGTATGGTACATTGGATCATGGAAGGAAATGGGGTAGGGACATGGACTTGGATAACAGAGGACAGGAGGGACATGGAAAGGTGCACCAAACTGACCCTGCAGGGCAGGCATCAGGGTTTGCAGCAGCACAATACACCACACAGGGCATGCGGGATGGGAGTGCAGCACAACAATCCATAGAAAGCAAGAGGGAGGGGACAGGACCATGCACATCGACAACAGAGAACAGAGGGGCAAGAGGCAATGGTAGCTAGCTGACCATAATGGACCGACAGGAGAGAAAGCTGCAGTATAACAGACCATAAAGGGCAGGAGGGACGGATCAGGGGCATTACAATGGAACAGACAAGCCAGGAGGGAGGGAGTAGGGGTCTGCACATGTAAACAGAGGGCTGGGGGCAAGGGGGCAGGGCAGGAGCAGCAAGATAGCCATGGAGGTCAGGCAGGATGGGCACTAAAAGCAAGACACACCATGAAGAGCAACAGTGAGACTGTGATGGCATACACACAGACCATGGAGGGAAGGTGGGAGGGGGCAGGGGCAGCTAACTGACCACACAGGGAAGGTGGGGGGGCCATGGCAGCACAGAAGACCATGCATGGCAAGTGGGAGGGTTAGTGGCAGCACAATGGCTATGATGGGCAAGAAGGAGGGTGCAGGAGCATGCACAAAGGACGATGGAGGATAGAAGGGAGGGTCAGGACCTGTGCACAGACAAGAAAGTTCAGGGGAAGGGGCCTCACAACAGACCGCACGGGGCAGGCAGGAGGAGCAGTTGCAGCACAACAGGCCAGGGAGGGCAGAAGGGTGTGGCAGTACAATGGACCATGTAGGACAGGAGGAAGAGGATAGGGGCATGGCATGTGGACAGGCAGTGTGGAGGTGGCAGGGACAGGTTACAGTCATCTGACAATGCTAGGCAGGTGGGAGGGGAGTGGCAGCTCAACAGAACACTCAGAGTAGATAGGAGTGGCAGGTCCATGGAACATGGTGGGCAAAAAGGATGGAGCAGGGGCATGCACAAAGACATCGGAGGGCAGGGGGAAGGAGAATAGGGGCAGCAAGCTAAGCACAGAGTTTAAGCAGGAGGTCAATGATGGGGCATATAATTGGGCAATGGAGGGCAGGAGGAGTGGACTGGTACATTATACTAAATTGAGGGCAGTGGCAGCACATCAGACCATGCATGGCAGGAGGGAGGAGGCTAGCCCATGGATTCACACAACAAGGGATAGGGAGGAGGGGGATGGGGCAGCAAGCTAACTGTTCAGAGAAGGCGGGCATTAGGAACTTTATTGTTTTTAAAACGTGTGTCTGTGCGAACTACTTAAAATATGAACAAGTATGCAGCATAATCTCACTTTTATTCAGGAAGAAGAGGACGTTTGTGACTGTGACTCCGGGCTCACTTGGCAGAAACACCCCCTGACCCTCCACCCCCTATCGCAAAATGTAATGCCCGTGAAAAGGGTAGGTGAACACAGTGTTATATAGAACATAGTCCTGAGAGCACGATTGAAAATGAAAACTAGATATAGTGTATGGTTTAAACTATGCACCAAAAAGTGTGATATAAGATTAACCGGGCGTGAAATATAATATGCAATACATTGTGCGCAATTACAGATTCATTGGAGAGCGCGAGATAGCACAGGCACTAGCGCGTGCTATGCGATATGCGCCTTGGAGTGTAATATGCACAGGGCAGTGTTGTGTAACCTAACTAGTCTCTAAAGTTGTAATATAAAATATGTGCTGGGGAGTGTAACGTTGCATATGCACTGTGACAAAGATATGGATCCCAGATTGTAATATGTATGGCATAGCACTGTGCGTTATAACATAGGCATCGAGGAAGGCCCGTTAGATGGGGCAATATAACCCGTGTGAAGACAAGTGTGGCATGACATATTCACGGGGTGGTGTTACAGTGCACATGGGCTAGAGAGTGTCATAGCATATGCACTAGCTAGTGGAATACAACACAGAGGTGTGTGGCACTCAGCAAGCAATGGTGGGTGTAACACAGCATTGGGCTCTGCCAGGAGCGCGCTGTGACTCTCAAGTGATGTTCGTCCCCTTTCCAGAGAGTAAAATAAAAAGTATTACACATCCGGCAGTGGATGTGTGTTTTATTAACCGTGAGGGGGGTTTCTTGCATAGTTTTGGTCGAATTTTTGTTGAATCCCCTTTGAATGGCTTGGTGTGCATGTGTATTAAATGTGCCCGTCAATAGCTACCCATGTTTGTATAAATAAACAACAAGGGTGTCTACCGGGATTAGGCACGGTAGGGCCTCAGACATGTCAGAGCTTCACTAGTGGTGTAAATACATTCCACGTGGATTCATTGTATGCATATTCGCCTTTTAATGAATATCACGCAAATCGTCATGGTGATAGGTACGTACGGTTTGTCCAGCATGTCCTAGGTGTGTCTATAAATATATATTTTTTAAAAATAATAAAAAACAGTGGCCGGCCCTGGGGATTGGGGTCAAAAAAATATAATTAGGAGACAGGCCCTGGGGGATGGGGTCATCAGGGCCAATAAATTAGAATAAGAAGGGGAACCACACAGCCCCCCTTCTTAAAAAATTAAAATAAATAAAAGACTGGCATCGTGCCGGAGGCCACGCCCCCTCCTTGCAGCACTCTGCAAACGCGCCCCCTGGCGAATTGTAAGTTGGGGAATTAATTCCTCTTCAATACTGAGGGTCCCTGAGGGCCAACTAGCCCAACAGGCATCTCCAATATGCGCCAGGGAGCTGCGCTGCAGACAGGTGTTCTGAGGCCAAGCCCCTTTTTACACCTCTCTGCAACGCAGCTCTGTGGCGCTTACTGGAGGTACCTAGTGGTCTAGTTTGACCCTAGGGACCCTTAGGATTCAAGGGGACTTAATCTCTCAACTTAGAACAGCCACAGGGCGCGTTTACACAGTGGTGAAGGGAGGGGACGGGGCCTGAGGTGACGTGTGTAAACACGCACTATGGCACGTTTTAAATTGGGGATATAATTTCCCTTCAATACTGAGGGCCCCTGGGGGCTAACTAGCCCACCAAGTGCTTCCAGTAAGCGCCACTGAGCTGCATTGCAGAGAGGTGGTCCAGGCCGTGCCACTTTTTACACCTCTCTGCAACGCAGCTCTGTGGCACTTACTGGAGGTACCTAGTGGGCTAGTTGGACCCTAGGGACCCTCAGGATTCAAATGAACTTAATCTCCCAACTAAAAACGGACACAGGGCGTGTTTACACAGTGGTGAAGGGAGGGGACGGGGCCTGAGTTAAAGTGTGCAAAAAACGCCCTGTGGCCTGTTTTAAGAGGTAGTTTTAATCCCCCTGCCCTATTATATACTAGGGGCTTACAGAGGAGGTCATGCTATAGTTAGGAATTAGCATTCAAAAAACCTCAGAAATTCACTGAAACCATAGGTTTCAGGGGTGTTATAGTTAGCTGGACTTTTCACTTGTACAAAACCATTGAAATTCCCCCGTTATAGTTAGTTCAGCTAACTATAACTCGCGCGCCCGCAATGCACAGCTGATGACGTCACATATTACATCACTCATGACATGGTCAGTGACATCACTCATGACATCACTGATGACATCTCAAATTACATCACTGAAGACATCACTGATGACATCATCCTTGTGATAGAGTGGCAGACCTCCTCTCACCCTAATATAACCTTTGATACACACATTCAAAAATAGAGACTAAAATTTTCAAAACAATGGACATACCAATACCAGTTACAACAACCTCTTCAGTAATTCTATGATCCACATACACATCCACTCATTCACCAACAGTCCTATACAGTCACTCATACATGTACTCACTCATCATATGTACTCATACACCTATACATCCTGTTACACAATACCACTCATCCATAGAGTTACTCACACACATAGTCACTCATGCTAATAAAGGATCAAACATACATTTATTTGCATATGCAGTTATACATACACCACCACACTTACTTCTACGGAAACTTACACATACTTAGTCTTTTAAACAATCACTGATAGAAACACATACGTATTCATACAGGAACTCTTTCAATCTCTCACTCTCACATATACTCACTTATATACACCAATAGTCACATATACTAGTTTAAAACATATGTAGTTACTCATAAAGACACTATTGAGACAGTCATTCACTCACTAACACACCCATACACACACTCATCCACCCATACAGTCCTGCACACATGCTGTCTTCAACACATACAAACAGTGAGTCACTCATTCATGCACCTATGCACTACGTAATACCCCCCACCGAACCATGCAGACACTCAGACTGATACTCAAAAAACCAACTAATAACCTATATAGACACCCATGGAGCTACTCACCAACCCATGCAGCCACTTATACACAAAGTGAGAGACTGATACAGATATTTACATATTTAAACATTACTCACTAAGCCATGTATTCACTATGATACACTTAATCAGTCAGTTACACAATCAGTTTTTCAAAAACAAATCATCCATTTAGACACTTATATACCCATTAATTCTTCCATCGACCTTGAGATATACATATATAAAACATATTTAATTTACAGAAAAACACAAATTCACTGGATGATGTCATCAGTGATGTCATCAGTGATGTCATTTGAGATGTCATCAGTGATGTCATGAGTGATGTCACTGACCATGTCATGAGTGATGTAATATGTGACGTCAACAGCAGTGCATTGCGGGCACGCGAGTTATAGTTAGCTGAACTAACTATAACGGGGGAATTTCAATGGTTTTGTACAAGTGAAAAGTCCAGTTAACTATAACACCCCTGAAACCTATGGTTTTTTCAGTGAATTTCTGAGGTTTTTTAAATGCTAATTCCTAACTATAACGTGCCTGAAACCTATGGTTTTTTCTGTGAATATATATATATATATATATATATTTATATATTACCTACTGGCGGTCGCCAGTAGGTAGTTATAGTTAGGACCCCTTTTCCATAGGAAATCCGCAACATTCTATTTTGAATAACTTTGGCGCCGGTCGATGAATCCTCGCGAATTTCTCAAAATAGGTGGGGCGCTACGCTCCGCTCCTACCCTGAAAGTCTCGGGGGGATTCGTCAAGCGGGGGCTGAGATAATAGGGGGGTCCCAAAACGCGTTTTTCCCATGCATTTTTCCATAGGACCTTTAGACAGAGCTACAGCCCGAACGGCTGAACAGAATTACTAGAAATTTGGCAGAGAGGTAGTCCCTAGGTCAAGGAAGTGCCTTTTGTAGGTTTGGTGTAAATCTGTTCAGTAGATTCTGAGAAAATAGCCTTTAAATCAATATATATATCTGAGCCCGCTTACGGTACGCTTACCGTACGCTTACCGTACGCGTACGGTGGCGTGCGCGAGCGCGATTCTGATTGGCTCTTAGATCTTAGTAAACATTCGAATCGGCCGAAACCAGGAAGCGGCGTCCGCCATTTTGTCTCTCACACTGAGTGTTATTTATCAAACATGATGCCCAAAAACATGTTACGGGGCTGTTTTGACAACTCCCTCCCACACAGTCATGTTGAGGGAGTCCCCAAACATCCCCCAAGAGCAAAAACGGGTTTTTTTTTTTTCGGCAATTTCGGCGAGTACGCTTACCGTACGCTTACCGTACGCGTACGGTTAAAAAAAAAAAAAAAAAAAAAACACTATCCAGACTTACCCCACCCCCTGTGCTTTTGGTGGCTTATTAGACCTGTGAAAAAAAACTAAATTTTGGCAACATGAAATTATAAAATCGAAATAAAAAAAACACTATCCACATTGACCCCACCCCCTGTGCTTTTGGTGGCCGAAGGCCACCAAATGTACAGGGCTTATTAAAGTTGCTAAAAACCGTGCACGGAACGAACTGCGTTAAGTGGGCGCGCACGCCTCGAATGGCGTAAAGTAACTTAGCATTTAAAAAACCGTACAAATTCACTGAAAAAACCATAGGTTTCACACACGTTATAGTTAGGAATTAGCATTTAAAAAACCTTGCAAATTCACTGAAAAAACCATAGGTTTCACACATGTTATAGTTAGCGGAAATTTTACTGATAAAAAACCAATGAAATTGCCCCGTTATAGTTAGTGCTGGCAACTATAACTCACGCGACCGCAATCTTCTGCTGATGACATATGTGTCTTTATAAAAAAAAATATTTGTAATATATGTATAGCTAAAAATGTATGGAAGAAGACATGGGCAAATAAGTGTCTAAATACAGTATTAGCATCAGCAGAGGATTGCGGTCGCGTGAGTTATAGTTGCCAGCACTAACTATAACGGGGCAATTTCATTGGTTTTTTATCAGTAAAATTTCCGCTAACTATAACATGTGTGAAACCTATGGTTTTTTCAGTGAATATATATATATATATATATATATACACATACATATATATAAATGCATATGCATATATATGCACATACATATGTGCATATGTGTGCGTGTAGAGAAAGGTAGAGAGGTAGAGGTGTAGAGGTAGAGAGTTAGAGGTAGAGAGGTAGCGGTAGAGAGGTAGAGGTAGAGAAGTAGAGAGTAGAAGAGAGAGAGATAGAGTGAGGTAGAGAGGTAGAGAGTGGAGAGTGAGTAGTAGAGAGTTGTAGAGAGTAGTAGAGAGAGTAGCAGAGAGTGAGTAGTAGAGAGTAGTAGAGTGAGTAGTAGAGAGGGAGTAGTAGAGAGTGAGTAGTAGAGTGGGTAGTAGAGAGTAGTAGAGAGTAGTAGATACTGAGTAGTAGAGAGTGAGTAGTAGAGAGTAGTAGAGTGTGAGTAGTAGAGAGTGAGGAGATGAGAGAGTAGTAGAGAGTAGTAGAGAGTGAGTAGTAGAGTGAGTAGTAGAGAGCAGTAGAAAGAGTAGTAGAGAGTGAGTAGTAGAGAGTAGTAGAGAGTGAGTAGTAGTTTAATTGAAAGAGAGTAGTAGAGAGTGAGAAGTAGAGAGTGAGTAGTAGAGAGAGAAGTAGAGCAAAAGAGTAGTAGAGTGTGAGTAGTAGAGAGTAGTGGAGTAGTAGAGAGTGAGTAGTAGAGAGTAGTAGAGAATGAGTAGTAGAGTGAGTATTAGAGAGTAGTAGAGTGAGTAGTAGAGGGTAGTAGAGAGCGAGTAGTAGAGAACAAGTAGTAGAGAGTGTGTAGTAGATAGTGAGAAGTAAAGAGTAGAAGAGAGTGAGTAGTAGAGAGAGCAGTAGAGAGTGAGATGTAGAGAGAGTAGTAGAGTAGCAGAGAGTGTGTTGTAGAGAGTAGTAGAGTGAGTTGTAGAGAGTGAGTAGTACAGAGTGAGTACTAGAGAGTAGTAGAGAGTGAATGGTAGAGAGTGAGTAGCAGAGAGAAAGAAGTAGAGAGTAGTAGAGAGTGAGTAGTAGAGTGAGTAGTAGAGAGTAGTAGAAAGAATAGTAGAGAGTGAGTAGTAGAGAGGGAGTAGTAGAAAGTGAGTAGTAGAGTGAGTAGTAGAGTGAGTAGTAGAGAGGGAGTAGTAGAGATTAGTAGAGAGTAACAGTAGAGAGAGTAGTAGAGAGTGAGTTGTAGAGAGTGAGTAGTAGAGAGTGACGAGTAGAGAGGGAGTAGTAGAGAGTGAGTAGTAGAGAGTAGTGGAGTAGTAAAGAGTGAGTAGTAGAGAGTGAGTAGTAGAGAGTAGTAGAGCGTGAGTAGCAGAGTGAGTATTAGAGAGTAGTAGAGTGAGTAGTAGAGAGTAGTAGAGAGTGAGTAGTAGAGAGCAAGTAGTAGAGAGTGTGTAATAGATAGTGAGTAGTAGAGAGTAGTAGAGAGTGAGTAGTAGAGAGAGTAGTAGAGAGTGAGATGTAGAGAGAGTAGTAGAGAGTAGTAGAGAGTGAGTAATAGAGCGAGTAGTAGAGAGTAGTTGAGAGTGAGTACTAGAGAGTGAGTAGTGGAGAGTGAGAAGTAGAGAGTAGTAGAGAGCAAGTAGTAGAGAGTGAGTAGTAGAGAGTGAGTAGTTGAGAGTAAGTAGTAGAGAGTAGTAGAGAGTGAGTAATAGAGTGAATAGTAGAGAGTAGTTGAGAGTGAGTAGTAGAGAGTGAGTAGTGGAGAGTGAGAAGTAGAGTGTAGTAGAGAGCAAGTAGTAGAGAGTGAGTAGTAGAGAGCGAGCAGTAGAGAGTGAATAGTAGAGAGTGAGTAGTAGAGTGAGTAGTAGAGAGTAGTAGAAAGAATAGTAGAGAGTGAGTAGTAGAGAGTAGTAGAGAGGGAGTAGTAGAAAGTGAGTAGTAGAGTGAGTAGTAGAGTGAGTAGTAGAGAGGGAGTAGTAGAGATTAGTAGAGAGTAACAGTAGAGAGAGTAGTAGAGAGTGAGTTGTAGAGAGTGAGTAGTAGAGAGTGACGAGTAGAGAGGGAGTAGTAGAGAGTGAGTAGTAGAGAGTAGTGGAGTAGTAAAGAGTGAGTAGTAGAGAGTGAGTAGTAGAGAGTAGTAGAGCGTGAGTAGCAGAGTGAGTATTAGAGAGTAGTAGAGTGAGTAGTAGAGAGTAGTAGAGAGTGAGTAGTAGAGAGCAAGTAGTAGAGAGTGTGTAATAGATAGTGAGTAGTAGAGAGTAGTAGAGAGTGAGTAGTAGAGAGAGTAGTAGAGAGTGAGATGTAGAGAGAGTAGTAGAGAGTAGTAGAGAGTGAGTAATAGAGCGAGTAGTAGAGAGTAGTTGAGAGTGAGTACTAGAGAGTGAGTAGTGGAGAGTGAGAAGTAGAGAGTAGTAGAGAGCAAGTAGTAGAGAGTGAGTAGTAGAGAGTGAGTAGTAGAGAGTGAGTAGTAGAGAGTAGTAGAGAGTGAGTAATAGAGTGAATAGTAGAGAGTAGTTGAGAGTGAGTAGTAGAGAGTGAGTAGTGGAGAGTGAGAAGTAGAGTGTAGTAGAGAGCAAGTAGTAGAGAGTGAGTAGTAGAGAGCGAGCAGTAGAGAGTGAATAGTAGAGAGTGAGTAGTAGAGAATTAGTAGTAGAGAGTGAGTAGAAGAGAGTAGTAGAGTGAGTAGTAGAGAGTGAGTAGTAAAGAGAGAATAGTAGAGAGTGAGTAGTAGAGAGTGAGTGGTAAAGAGTAATAGAGCGTAGTAGAGTGAGTAGTAGAGAGTAGTAGAGAGTGAGTAGTAGAGAGAGTAGTAGAGTAGTAGATAGTGAGTAGTAGATAGTGAGTAGTAGAGTGTGAGTAGTAGAGAGCAAGTAGTAAAGAGAGAGTAGTACAGAGCAAGTAGTAGAGAGTGAGTAGTAGAGAGTGAGTAGTAGAGAGTAGTAGAGTGAGTAGTAGAGAGTGAGTAGTAGAGAGAGAGTAGTAGAGAGTAGTAGAGAGTGAGTAGTAGAGAGTGAATAGTATAAAGTGAGTAGTAGAGAGTGAGTAGTAGAGAGAGAGTAGTAGAGAGTGAGTAGTAGAATAGTAGAGAGTGAGTGGTAGAGAGTAGTAGAGAACAGTAGAGTGAGTAGTAGAAAGCATTATAGAGTGAGTACTAGAGAGAGAGTAGTAGAGAGTAGTAGTGAGTGGTAGAGAGTAGTAAAGAGTGAGTAGTAGAGAGTGAGTATTAGAGAGTAGTAGCGAATGAGTAGTAGAGAGTGAGTAGTAGAGCGAGATTAGTAGAGAGTAGTAGAGAGTGAGTAGTAGAGAGTGAATAGTAGAGAGTAGTAGAGAGTGAGTAGCAGAGAGTAGTAGAGTAGTAGAGAGTGAGTAGTAGAGAGTGAGTAGTAGAGAGTGAGTAGTAGAGACAGAGTAGTAGAGAGTGAGTAGTAGAGTAGTAGAGAGTAGTCAGTCAGTGTCAGTCAGTGTCAGTCAGTCAGTGTCAGTCAGTCAGTCAGTGTCAATCAGTCAGTCAGTCAGTGCCAGTCAGTGTCAGTCAATCAGTGTCTGTCAGTCAGTGTCAGTCAGTCAGTGTCAGCTAGAGCAGCTCTGCTGACCTGGTTCCCTGGCTCTAAAGCAGCTCTGCTGACCTTGTTCTCTCCCTCTAAAGCAGCGCTGCTGACCTGGTTTCTCAGGCTCTACAGCAGGTCTGCTGACCTGGTTCTCTGGCGCTAGAGCAGCTCTGCTGACCTAGTTCTTAGGCTACAGAGCAGCTCTGCTGATCTGGTTCTCTGGCTCTACAACAGCTCTGCTGACCTGGTTCTCTGACTCTAAAGCAGCTCTGCTGACCCGGTTCTATGGCTCTAAAGCAGTTCTGCTGACATGGTTCTCTGGCTCTAGAGCAGCCCTGCCGACCTGGTTCTCTCCCTCTGGAGCAGCTCTGCTGACCTCGTTCTCTCACCTTGGGTGAAGGAGCGATTTTGTAAATAAAGCGCCTTTGAATTTAAAGCACACGAGTGAGTGCATTCCTATACTACGAAGGGTGCTGTCGACCGGCAGCGCCTTTGTTCTTTATAAATATTTAAACCGACTGTTTCCTGTCGGAAGGACTGCACCGCCCTAAAAGTGAGCGGCGGCGTCAACATTGGGAAACTCTGGAGGGATATATATATATATATATATATATATATATATATATATATATTCACTGAAAAAACCATAGGTTTCACACACGTTATAGTTAGGAATTATCATTTACAAAACCTTGCAAATTCACTTAAAAAACCATAGGTTTCACACATGTTATAGTTAGCTGTACATTTCACTCGTAAAAAACCAATGAAATTCCACGTTATAGTTAGATCAGGTAACTATAACTTGCGCGCCCACAATAAACTGCTGATGACGTCACATAGTACATCACTCATGACATGGTCAGTGACATCACTCATGACATCAATGATGACATCTGAAATTACACATTGTGGATTGCGGTCGCGCAAGTTATAGTTACCTGATCTAACTATAACGTGGAATTTCATTGGTTTTTTACTAGTGAAATGTACAGCTAACTATAACATGTGTGAAACCTATGGTTTTTTAAGTGAATTTGCAAGGTTTTGTAAATGATAATTCCTAACTATAACGTGTGTGAAACCTATGGTTTTTTCAGTGAATATATATATATATATATATATTACCAACAGCCTCGTTGCAATTTCCTCCAAATTTCAATGAAATGAGCGTAGACCCAGTGTTTGTGCAAGATGTTTATTGCCACCAATTCAGTCCACCATGACGAGTTTCGGATGGTGTACAGCCTTAATCACATGACAGGGCTAAGAGGCTTTTTAAAGTGCTAGTGCTAACAGCTTGTCGCATAGACATAGACAACATACTATATCCTTGGTAAAATCCCATTTGGAATAGTCATTATAATTACATAATGTGTTAAAGGATCCAATTTAAGAACAATTTAATATAACATATCAAATCAACGTTTATATTCCATTTATGTTTGCAGTATGTAGTCAACAGTTAAAAGGACCATATGTATTTTCTTCCATTGAATGGACACATATTACAGCTTAAATGCATTTTAAGTGGTCCTAACATAAAACAAGTTGATGGCTTAAAAATTAAAGTGCATGTCCCCATAATAAAAGTGAAAATCATCACCATCTGCTATTATACAATATTCATAGCTAAAGTGACGGTGTGCATTATACAAAAATTATTATTAAAACTCATAATAAAAACGAAAAAATATTAATATTTATATTGCTATGTAAGGTGCATCATGATTTAAAAAATGAATTAAAACATGAATGAAGTGCATAATACGAAGCCTTTCCGCGGCTTGTATGAAATTTATATTGCAATTATAAAAATTTTAAAAATCCGTGACGGATTTTAAAGCGCTGGAGTGGGATGTGTGCAAAAAAAGCTATAAGGGATTTGTTTAACTACTATAGAGGATTTTGTCAGTTCATGAATACATTGCTTCAAGTAGTAGCCGATTCTTCAACCATATATTAATTACATGTCGTACATAAAACATACATACAAAGTTATATGGAATAAATAATTGCCTAGCTAAAATGAATAAATATGTACATAATTTAAAAACCTCCTTGATATTAGCATGTATACTCTCTTGCTCCTTTCTGGACGCATTTTCTATTTAAAGATACATTTTCATAGCTATATTTGTATTCATATTCAATATATAGGGCCTCATGTAGGTAAATAAATTTTACCGTTTCTTAAATACCGAGCCGTACCGAATCGGTAAATTAGAATCGGTAAGTTATATGTAGGTAAAAATTCGGTAACAGTTACCGATTCGGTAACATTCGGTAATCACGATTCGGAATCCACCGAATCGGTAAATACCGAGGTGGTATTTACCGAATCGGAAAATACCGAGGTGGTATTTACCGAATCGGAAAATACCGAGGTGGTATTTACCGAATCGGAAAATACCGAATCGGTATGTACGGATTCGGCAAATAAAATCACATGACTTGACGAAACAGCTAATCCCGTGCAACCACAGCCCACCCAACCAGGAAGTGGCCACACCCAGGCAGGTGTACATAATTAGCCGACCCTGGAGAGTCTTGGAGTGCAGAGGAGAGGCAGGGAGCCGGTGCCTGTGCGAGCGGGAAAACGAACATCATGTCCAGCCAGAGAACACAGAGAGACGGAGGGGAAAGGAGGAGGAAGCTGAAATTTAGCCCCAAGGAACTCCAGGTGCTGGTGGAGGAGGTGGTGAAGCAGCACCAGAAGCTGTTCGGAAGGCAATCCCTGCAAGTGCCTGAGGCGGAAAAGCGCAACATATGGCTGGCCATCCAGGCCCAGGTGAATGCAGTGGGAGTGACCCACAGGGACATAGAGGTCCTAAAGAAGCGCTGGTATGACCTGAGGATTGTAACCAAGAGGAAGATGGGCGACATCCAGAAGGAGGCCAGCCAGACTGGAGGTGGAACCAACAGGGCACCTGCCCTCACCGAACTGGAGGAGCTGGTGGGGGCCACAATCGAGCAAGAGAGCGTCGTGGGTCTTGGGGACGCCGACAGCTCTGCCAGAGCCGCCACACAACAAGGTAAGACGAAAGCACAGCAATGTAGCACCCCCTATCCCTATCCCACATCCCCCATTGTGAAACGAGAATCACACTGCAGTCCACACGTGTCAGTGCAGACAGGCAATGCATTCCGGGAGATGTAGTCAGGGAAACACTAACCATGACGTAAATGTAACAGGGCAACAAGGCATGTCACGCACTCGAGGCACAAGGAGACAGAGGACATTTTGGAATGTGAAATGATTTATTGTGACGCTTTCAATGCAGCCCTTCGGGGACACTGAGCCAATGTTGTATTTCTGTCCACAGATGTGACATCATGCAAGACAGGGCATGCTGCAGGAGAGACGGCACACCGGCCACAAATATCACCTCTAGCCAGCACAAGTACAGACCAGGGAGCAGGCCCACTGGCACCCGCACCACCAACACAGGCAGCCTCGCCGCAGCCAGAGCCAGCATCACCTCGCCCAGAGCCAGCATCACCACACCAAGAGCCAGCATCGCCACTCATGTTTGAGTCACCGGCCACATCTCCGCTTGCAGGTGTGAGAATGATGAGGCGTCCAGCAGCCAGGCTACGAGCCTTAAACACCTCGTCAGACGACAGCATGGGCCCTGACGAACTCACCATGTCCCAGGAAGGGAGCCATGCCACTGTGCCCCACACCTCACAGGCAGCACAGACGGGAGCAAGAGGGCGCCGCAGGTCGCGTGTCCAGAGTCCACCAGCACCCATTGACGGCCATGGTGTCTTCTTGGGTCTCAAGGGCCAAATGTTGAAGCAACAGCGCCTGCAAACAAAGGCAGTCATGACAGTCCAGAGGCACATGCGGGTGATGAAAACCACATTAGTCACCATGGACAATAACATCAGCGGCATGGCTGCGGGCATTCGGGACATGTCCCAGTCAATCCAGCAGTTGTGCAGCAAATTAGATGCTGACATCGAAGCACGGCGCCGGGAACGCCAGAGAAGGGACACTACCAACAGGGCACTCAACCGTCTGGCAACGGCGACTTCTCTACTGTGCCGGCGCTCTGTGACGATGCAGGAGGGCCTAACACAGTGCTGCAGCGACCTGTCTCGGGGGATGGTGCAGGTGACAAGTGCACTAGGGGTGCTATTGACTAGTCAGGCGTCGACAACTGCTGCAGGGGATGCTGCGGAGAGCATCGACACCAGCAGCAGGAGCAGCATCACACCCCCCGTCCCAGAAGCACGCAGGAGCAGCAGGCGGCTTGGGGTTGGCTCTAGTGAGGATGCACAGGCCGTGCCATCCACCACTGCAGCGCGTATGCGCAAACATTGATGTGGCCCTGCTTAGCCACTTCCCATTGGGTGACGTAACCCTGGACTTACTTCTTGTATAGATGGGATATTGCCAGATTGGCTTGTTCATGTGTTCATGGCGTGGTGCCACATTAAACTACGTCATGACTTCTCACAACTGGCTGTGTCCCCTTACTTACTCAGAAATAGTTGCATGTGATCTCTGCCCGTCTCTCTCTCCCATCTATTGCAGTTGGCACTCTAGCTGCGTTGCCCTGTGGCTGTCCTGACTCATCCTCGTTGTCCTCAAAATATGTTAGTTCCACATCTGTCCCTTTTTTCGTGGCAAGGTTGTGCAGCATTGCACAAGTGGCGATAATCTTGCAGCAGGTGATGGGTTTGTACTGGCGTGCGCCTCCGCTCTTGTGGAGGCAGCGGAACCTGCTCTTCAGTAGTCCAAACGTGCGCTCCACCACATTGCGTGTTGTTTTGTGTGCCACGTTGTATCGTCTCTCACTCTGGGTTGCTGGGTGTAGGTAGGGAGTGAGGATGAATGACCGGCATGCATATGCACTGTCGCCTAGATGAGTAAAAGGGTGACATCAGTAACATGCCTCTATACACTATGATTTGCAGGTTGCAAGGGGCGTCACTGTTACTTACCTAGCAGGTATCCCTCTCCGAATTCTCCTGCACTCAGTCGTGTGTAGATCCCACTATTCTGGAAGATGTAAGAGTCGTGGGTGCTTCCAGGAAACTTTGCAACAATATCTGTGATGATGTTCCCTGCATCACAGATCACCTGCACATTGATGGAGTGGGTGGACTTCCTGTTCCTGTAGATGTGCTCTGTGTCAGCTGGTGGACAGATTGGGATGTGTGTACCATCAATACAGCCGATGACATGGGGGAACTGTGCCATGTGATAAAAGTCTGTTTTTGTTTTATGCAGTGCAGCCTGTGTGTTGGGGAAGCTGATGTAGTGGTACATTCTCTGCATCATGGCATCCAGGAACTTCCTGAAGAAACGTGACAGGCAACTCTGGGATACCCCACCCACCGCAGCTATCACCACCTGATAACTGCCGGATGCCAGCAGATGTAGGCTGCAGAGCACCTGCACATGTGGGGGTATGGCGTGCGCCCTTCTTATTGGCTGGTCTAGGAGTGGGTGAAGGTCCCTGATTAAGTCCATGATGGTTTCGGGGTGTAGCCTGTACCTCTCATGTATCTCTGCATCAGTCAGCTGGAATAGTGTGATGCGCTGTCTGTAGATGCGTTCCTCCCGTCGCCAAACCCTCAGTCCTGCTGCCTGTAGACGTAGGCGCCTTGCAATGACATACATAGCGGCCATGTTGTCCACGCTGTTGCATTTTGGGATTGCTAATATGCACTGTTGATGGTTACCACCTGCTTTCAATCCGTGTTAATTACCGACTCTTATTTACCGATTTTCTTGGATTTCTTAATTACCGAGTGCTCCTACATGTCATTTTAATTTTTACCACTTCATATTTACCACTTCATATTTACCGATTCGTTAAGTATGTATTCGGTAAATCTGATTCGGTATTTTAGAATTCGGTAAATATGATTCGGTATTTACCGCCTCATATTTACCGAAAGGTGGTTTTTGGACTCCTACATCTCACTTGTCTGAATACCGGTCGGTAACGGCATATTTACCGAAAATCGGCCGTTACCGACCGGTATTTGGCTACCTACATGAGGCCCATAGTGTGGTATCCTGTATTAAATTTGATAATATTTCTAAGTGATTATAGGAATGTGTGCAGGTGCTCAGTGGTATTCAGGCCCCCCAGCTGTTTGGAGTCAAATTCTAGGATATATTCCGTTTCTAGACGTCTTAACATGGTTTCCATATCTCCCCCTCTTTTTGTGGAAGTATTGTTTCGATTGCATAATATTTGGGTTGTTTTAGGTCACTATTATGATGTTCTTTAAAGTGCCTTGCTACTGGATAGGTAGGGTCATTGTTTGTCATGGCCCTTATATGTTGTAATATTCTTTTATGTATGGCTAGTTTTGTGCTACCTATATAATTCAATTTGCAGCTGCATTCTAAAACATAAACAGCATAGTCTGATTTGCATTTTAAGTGCTGTTTTATGTTTTGCAATCTCGTGTTGAATGCAGTTTGAAATGAAGTCGTGTTTGCACCATAATGACAAGCTTTGCATGTAGGACACTTAAAAAATCACTTTCTGGTTGTCAACCATGTTTCTTTTGCTGCTTCCTCCATGTTGCTTTTAACCAGAGCATTTCCCATACTGACTGGTTTTTTTTAAAGCAATAGCTGGATTTGGAGGTAAAAGTTTGCCAATGATAGGATCATCTCGTACAATGGGCCAGTTACGTCTAAGTATCGCTCTCAATTGTTTCTCCTGTTTGGAGAAAGCCAGGATAAGCCTGGTAGATTCCTGTATAATATTATTAGGGTTTATTTTATTCCTGCTTTTAGCAGAATAATAAATCTTCCCTTGTTCTTTTTTGGGATTTAACTATTGCTGCATCTACTATCTCAGTGGTATAGCCTCTAGTTAGAAAACAGGTGCGGCAGTCAGCATGTTTGTTGTCAGAATCCACTTTATCGCTGCAAATACGCCTGATGTGCAACATTTCCCCATAGGGGATACTGTTTTTAAGATGTATAGAGTGTGCGCTCGTTGCTTGCAATAGGGTGTTACCAGTAGTGGACTTTCTAAACAAGGATGTAGATGGTTTGTTGCCTGACACTTTAACCTGTACATCTAAGAATGTCACTTCTTCCTTACTTATAGTTGAAGTAAATTTTAGATTAATATCATTGTTGTTAATTTGATCTATAAACTCAACCGCACTTTGTTTAGTTCCACACCATATAATGAAAGGTCATCTATAAATCTCAGCCAAGAGATAACATTTGATGTGTACTATTGTTCAAACTTTTGCATTTTGACCAGCTTCTCCCACCAGCCCATGAATAAGCAGGCATAGCTGGGAGAGAAGCTGGCCCCCATGGCCACCCCTTGCGTTTGCTGGTACATTTGGTTATGGAACATGAACAGATTGTTTTCCAGACAAAAGAGCAACATATTCAAAATCATTTTGTTGTGATGTGTATATTTGATTAGTCTATTGGATAAAAAGTATTGAACCGCCCGAATACCATCGGTGTTTCTAATGCAAGTGTACAATGATAATAAATCCAGGGCTATCCATAAATATTCCTGTTTCAATTGAATGTTACCAGTTTTACGTATAAAATCCCCAGTGTCTTGTACATACGATTTAAGGTTTTTAACATGTCCTTGCAGAAATAAATCTATATATCTCGACATGTGTTCGAGGGGCCCATCACAGGCCACTTTTATCGGCCTGCCAGGTGGTCTTTGTTTGTCTTTGTGTATTTTTGGCACAAAGTATATGACAGGGATATGGAAACATGTTCCTATGGTGACCATCTGTAGGGTATTTTTATATATATATATATATATATATATATATATATATATATTCACTGAAAAAACCATAGGTTTCACACATGTTATAGTTAGCTGGAAATTTTACTGATAAAAAACCAATGAAATTCCCCCGTTATAGTTACTGTAAGCAACTATAACTCACGCGACCGCAATCCTCTGCTGATGCTAATACTGTATTTAGACACTTATTTGCCCATGTCTTCTTCCATTAAATTTTAGCTATACATATATTACAATTTTTTTTTTTTCATAAAGACACATATGTCATCAGCAGAGGATTACGGTCGCGTGAGTTATAGTTGCTTACAGTAACTATAACGGGGGAATTTCATTGGTTTTTTATCAGTAAAATTTCCAGCTAACTATAACATGTGTGAAACCTATGGTTTTTTCAGTGAATTAGCAAGGTTTTTTAAATGCTAATTCCTAACTATAACGTGTGTGAAACCTATGGTTTTTTCAGTGAATTTGTACGGTTTTTTAAATGCTAAGTTACTTTACGCCATTCGTGGCGTGCGCGCCCACTTAACGCAGTTCGTTCCGTGCGCGCACGGTGCGCGCGGTGCGCTTCGCGCACCGCGCGCCCACTTTACGCAGTTAGTGCCATACACGCAAGGTGGGCACGCAGTGCGCTACACGCACCGCGTGCCCACGTAACGCACCGTGCGCACATGGAGGACATATTATGCGCTTCCTTGTGATAGGTAATCTGTTAAATTTAATTTGTAAGTGATGACAATAATATGCCATGCACAGAGAGTGCGGTTTTTTTTTTTATATATATATTTTTTAGCGTAAGCGCGCGGTACGCGTACGGTAAGCGTAATCGGCGAAATTTTCAAAAAATAAAAATTTACCGTTTTTGGCCTTGGGGGATCTTTGAGGACTCAACTAACATGGCTATGTGCATGGGCGCTGTCTAAACAGCCCCTTTATATGTTTTTTCCCTTTGTTTACAGCCCCTCCCTCACAGTGCGAGAGAGAAAATGGCGGCCGCCGCTTCCTGGTTTCGACCGATTCGAATGTTTACTTAGATGTAACAGCCAATCAGAATCGCGCTCGCGCACGCCACCGTACGCGTACGGTAAGCGCACCGTAAGCGCACCGTAAGCGCACCGTAAGCTGGCTCAGATATATATATTGATTTAAAGGCTATTTTCTCAGAATCTACTGAACAGATTTACACCAAACCAACAAAAGGCACTTCCTTGACCTGAGGACTACCTCTCTGCCAAATTTCAAGTAATTCTGTTCAGCCGTTCGGGCTGTAGCCCTGTCTAAAGGTCCTATGGAAAAATGCATGGGAAAAACGCGTTTTGGGACCCCCCTTTTATCTCAGCCCCCGCTTGACGAATCCCCCCGAGACTTTCAGGGTAGGAGCGGAGCGTAGCGCCCCACCTATTTTGAAAAATTCGCGAGGATTCGTCAACCGGCGCCAAAGTTATTCAAAATAGAATGTTGAGGATTTCCTATGGAAACGTGGTCCTAACTATAACTACCTACTGGCGACCGCCAGTAGGTAATATATATATACACATACATATATATATGTATCCACATTACCTACTGTCAGTCGTTATAGTTATAGTTGTAGTTATAGTTAGGACCCATTTTCCATAGGAAATCCGCAACATTCTATTTGGAATAACGTTGGCGCCGATTGACGAATCTTCGCGAAATTTTCCAAACTTTTTGCCAGCTCTGGTCCGCTCCTATCCTGAAAATTTCATGGTGATTCGTCAAGCGGGGGCCGAGAAAAAAGGGGCGTCCCAAAACGCGTTTTCCATATGCATTTTCCCATAGGACCTGTTGACGCAGCTACAGCCCGAACTTCTGAACGGAATTACACCAAATTTGGCAAAGAGGTAGTTCTCAGTTCAGACTCGTGCCTTTTGCTTAAATGGTGTAAATCCATTCAGTAGTTCCTGAGAAAATTAGAGTTAAAAAGATAGATATATCTGGGCAGAGCCTAACCACACATCTCATCGTGAGATCTGATTGGCTGTCAGTACTTCATCCAAGAAGTGTTGGCAGCCATCTTGGGACCAATATACATGACAGCACCTCATTAAAAAGCATTGCAGTTAATAGAAGGTTTTAAGACTTTAGTTACATTACAAATGTTTTGTTGATGGTACCATACTCATTTTAGGAATTGTGGTGTGTTCTAAGGTGATTTTACCATGTGAAAAAGCCTTCTGCTGTGATATCATGAATCATGTTTGAGAGAAAACTATTTTCTCATGCTTTTCCCACAGAAGGTTGGAAGGTGATCTATAAGCTAAACTGAGAGCGTATTTTCTGTAAATTCACATTATCTTTCTCAGTCATGTGAGAATGAAGTCTTACATTCTCAGTAAAACATGTACATCCAACAAGGGCAGAGACTTTTCAGTTGATTCCTTTGTGTTCTACTGCAGCTTCCCAGAGTGTTCTAAAGAATAACTAGAGCGCTAACAGTCCTACTTATGACAAACGTATTGCACACCTGAAGCCATCTTGATTGGAATAAAGTGGTAACTCTTAAAACATTTAATTTAAAAAGGAACAAAATGAGGGGGTTCATTTTTCCATGGAAAGTATGATTAGTGCTGCAGAAAGAAAAATTAGGGCACATTTTGAGGGACTTCTCAAATCCTCTTCTATTTCATTAACAAATTCTGACATGCAGACTGAAACATGCACTTTTAATACCAGCAGCAGACTTCCCTGGTGAGCAGTAGCTTTACTACAGTGATCTAATGAGCAACTAGAGTGCTAACATTCTGAATTTATGGCAAATGTGTGAAACATCTGAATGCCTTCTTGATGGAATCAAAGTAAAAAACTGAAAGTATTTCCTACTGAGGAGACTGTAGTAAATGAGGAACTTAGGAAACTTCATAACAAATAAGTCTCCCAAAATGGCCACCAGAGACAAAAGAGCCCAAATGTAGCCCAAATATCACCCAGATGTAGCCCAAATATAGCCCAATGACAGAATGTCCCAGAGTGTTCTAACGAACAACTAGAGCGCTAACAGTCTTACTTATGACAAAAGTATGGCACACCTGAAGCCATCTTGATTGGAATAAAGTGGTAACACTTAAAACATTTAATTTACAACGGAACAAAATGAGGGGGTTCATTTTGCCATAGAAATTATGATTAGTGCTGCAAAAGAAAAATTAGGGCACATTTTGAGTGACTTCTCAAATCCTCTTCTATTTCATAAAAAAATTCTGATATGCAGACTGAAACATGCACTTTTAATACCAGCAGCAGACTTCCGTGGTGAGCAGTAGCTTTACTACAGTGATCTAATGAGCAACTAGAGTGCCCACATTCAGAATTTATGGCAAATGTGTGACATATCTGAATACCTTCTTGATGGAATCAAAGTAAAAAACTGAAAGCATTTCCTACTGAGGAGACTGCAGTAAATGAGGAAATTAGGAAACTTCCTAACAAATAAATCTCCCAAGATGGCCACCAGAGACAAAAGAGCCCAAATGCAGCACAAATATCACCCAGATGTAGCCCACATGTAGCCCAATGACAGAAGTGTGCAAAACACTTATTTTTTGTGTATTTGCAGTTTTATATAGTGCAGACTTGTCAGGTATTGGAGTGCTTTACATGAGCATTGGTAACATCACACAAGATCAAATTCATTTTGGTTGTAGACATGGGGCGATTAAGTGATTTGACCAGAATCACAGAATGTTGAGCTGAAGCAGAAACTCCAACCTGGTTCCCCAGTTGCAAAGTCTGCAGCTCTGGAAGTAACACCACATCCTCTCCCCTAAGTGCAACATTTAATCAAGTGGTCAACTGGATATAAAAACATAAAGAGTACAAATAATTTAAAAGTTCTTTGTCGCTATTTGAAAACTCAGAAAATATGTCCTCATTTTAGTTTTTTAGAGCACTATCCATAATTTTGATGCAAATAAGACCCTCTCATTTATGTAATTTCTAAAGGAAATGCTCTAGGTATTACAGTTTTGATTACATCAAGATGACGTCAGGCGTTCCACACTTTTGTAATAATTATAGAATGTTAGCAATCTAGTTGTTCATTGGGATACTGTTGAGAGGCAGAGGCCAGGAGCACAGACTCTGAAAATTGAAGGCAGGTAGGAGAGTGCAGAGGCAACAATTTGACAACACTGGGCAGGCAGGAAAGGCAGTGGCAGCACAACAGACTATGGAGGGCAGTGGAAAGGGGGGCAGGGGCAACAAACCAACAATACAGGACTGGCAGGAGAGGCTATGGCAATATAATAGACCATTGTGGGCAGAAGGAAGAAGCAGTGGTAGTACAACCATACATGCCAAAAGACCAGTTTCAGCCAGGCAACGTCCAATGTTTTTAAGCTCAAATGGGCTTTATTTGATCTATCTCCTGTCTACAATCTCCTCTTTTTCAATGTAACTCAAAGGGGAAAATCAATACCCCAGTTTGTTTTCAAAATCTCCCTCTTGCCAAGTTGAAAATGTTCGCAAGTATGGTACATTGTATCATGGTATGCAGGAGGAATTGGGGCAGGGACATGGACTCGGAGAACAGAGGACAGGAGGGACATGGAGAGGTGCACCAAACTGACCCTACAGGGCAGGCATCAGGGTTTGCAGCAGCACAATACACCACACAGGGCATGTGGGACGGGAGTGCAGCACAACAATCCATAGAAAGCAATAGGGAGGGGACAGGACCATGCACATGGACAACAGCGAACAGAGGGGAAAGAGGCAATGGTAGCTAGCTGACCATAATGGACAGACAGGAGAGAAAGCTGCAGCATAACAGACCATAAAAGGCAGGAGGGACGGATCAGGGGCATTACAATGGAACAGACAAGCCAGGAGGGAGGGAATAGGGGTCTGCACATGGAAACAGAGGGCTGGGGGCAAGGGGGCAGGGCAGGAGCAGCAAGATGACCATGGAGGTCAGGCAGGATGGGCACTAGAAACAAGACACACCATGGAGAGCAAGAGTGAGACTATGATGGCATACACACAGACCATGGAGGGAAGGTGGGAGGGGGTCAGAGGCAGCTAGCTGACCACACAGGGAAGGTGGGAGGGGCCATGGCAGCACAGAATACCATGCATGGCAAGCGGGAGGGTTAGTGGCAGCACAATAGCTATGATGGGCAAGAAGGAGGGTGCAGGGGCATGCAGAAAGGACCATGGAGGATAGAAGGGAGGGTCAGGACCTGGGCACAGACAAGAGAGTTCAGGGGAAGGGGCCTTACAACAGACCGCGAGGGGCAGGCAGGAGGAGCAGTTGCAGCACAACAGACCAGGGAGGGCAGAAGGGTGTGGCAGTAAAATGGACCATGGAGGACAGGAGGAAGGGGATAGGGGCGTGGCATGTGGACAGACAGGGTGGAGGTGGCAGGGACAGGTTACAGTCATCTGACAATGCTAGGCAGGTGGGAGGGGAGTGGCAGCTCAACAGAACACTCAGAGTAGATAGGAGTGGCAGGTCCATGGAACATGGTGGGCAAAAAGGATGGAGCAGGGGCATGCACAAAGACATCGGAGGGCAGGGGGAAGGAGAATAGGGGCAGGAAGCTAAGCACAGAGGCTAAGCAGGAGGTCAATGATGGGCCAAAGAATTGGGCAATGGAGGGCAGGAGGAGTGGACTGGTACATCATGCTAAATGGAGGGCAGTGGCATCACATCAGACCATGCATGGCAGGAGGGAGGAGGGTAGTCCATGGATTCAGACAACAGATCATAGGGAGGAGGTGGATGGGGCAGCAAGCTAACTGTTCAGAGAAGGTGAGTATTAGGGACTTTATTGTTTTTAAAATGTGTGTCTGTGCGAACTACTTAAAATATGAACAAGTATGCAGCATAATCTCACTTTTATTCAGGAAGAAGAGGATGTTTGTGACTGTGACTGCAGGCTCACTTGGTAGAAACATCCCCTGACCCTCCACCCCACATAGCAAAATGTATTGCCCGTGAAAAGGGTAGGTGGACCTAATGTTATATAGAACATAGTCCTGAGAGCACGATTGAAAATGAAAACTAGATATAGTATATGGTATAAACTATGTACCAAAAAGTGTGATATAAGATGAACCGGGGCGTGAAATATAATATGCAATACATTGTGCGCAATGACAGATTTATTGGAGAGCGCGAGATAGCACAGGCACTAGCGCGTGCTATGCGATATGTGCCTTGGAGTGTAATATGCACAGGGCAGTGTTGTGTAACCTAACTAGTTTCTAAAGTCGTAATACAAAATATGGGCTGGGGAGTGTAACGTTGCATATGCACTGTGACAAAGATATGTATCCCAGATTGTAATATGTATGGCATAGTGCTGTGCGTTATAACATAGGCATCGAGGATGGCACGTTAGATGGGGCAATATAACCCGTGCGAAGGCAAGTGTGGCATGACATATTCACAGGGTGGTGTTACAGTGCACATGGGTTAGAGAGTGTCATAGCATACGCACTAGCTGGTGGAATACAACACAGAGGTGTGTGCACTCGGCCGGCACTGGTGGGTGTAACACAGCATTGTGCTCTGCCAGGAGCACGCTGTGACTCTCAAGTGAGGTTCGTCTCCTTTCCAGAGAGTAAAATAAAAAGTATTACACATTCGGCGGTGGATGTGTGTTTTATTAACCGTGAGGGGGGTTTCTTGCATAGATTGGTCGAATTTTTGTCGAATCCCCTTTGAATGGCTTGGTGTGCATGTTTATGAAATGTGCCCGTCAATAGCTACCCATGTTTGTATAAATAAACAACAGGGGTGTCTACTTGGAGAGTACCCACCAGCGGGGGCGCCGGGATTAGGCACGGTAGCGGTGTAAATACATTCCACGTGGATTCATTGTATGCATAGTCGCCTTTTAATGAATATCACGCAAATCGTCACGGTGATAGGTACATACGGTTTGTCCAGCATGTTCTAGGTGTTTCTATAAATATATCTTTACAAAAATAATAAAAAACAAAGGCCGGCCCTGGGGACTGGGGTCCCCGGGGCCATAAGTGGCCTGAGGAGGGGGGCAAAGCAGCCCCCCTCCTAAAGAATAAAAAAAAAAAAAGGCCATGACCTTGGGTTGGGGCCCCCGGGGCCGATTAAGGCCTTGGGAGGGGGCCACGTGGCCCCCTTCCAAATTTATTTTTTTTAACAAAAAAAATTCGGGTGCAGGCCCTGGGGGATGGGGTCCCCAGGGCCAATAAATTAGAAAAAGAAGGGGGGCCACACAGCCCTCCTTCTTAAAAAAATAAAATAAATAAAAGACTGGCATCGCGCCGGAGGCCACGCCCCCCTCTTGCAGCACTCTGCAAACGCGCCCCCTGGCCAGTTGTAAGTTGGGGAATTAATTCCCCCTCAATACTGAGGGTCCCTGAGGGCCAACTAGCCCAACAGGTATCTCAGTATGCGCCAGGGAGCTGCGTTGCAGACAGGTGTTCTGAGGCCATGTCCCTTTTTACACCTCTATGCAACGCAGCTCTGTGGTGCTTACTGGAGGTACCTAGTGGGCTAGTTTGACCCTAGGGACCCTTAGAATTCAAGGGGACTTAATCTCTCAACTTAGAACGGCCACAGGGCACGTTTACACAGTGGTGAAGGGAGGGGACGGGGCCTGAGGTGACGTGTGCAAACACGCCCTGTGGCGCGTTTTAAGTTGGGGAAATAATTCCCTTTCAATCCTGAGGGACCCTGGGGGCCAACTAGCCCACCAGGTGCTTCCAGTAAGCGCCACTGCTCTGCGTTGCAGAGAGGTGGTGCAGGCCGTGCCACTTTTTACACCTCTCTGCAATGGCGCTTACTGGACGTGCCTAGTAGGCTATTTTGCCCCTAGGGACCCTCAGGATTCAAGGGGACTTAATCTCCCAAGTTAAAACGGCCACAGGGCGTGTTTACACAGTGGGGAAGGGAGGGGACGGTGCCTGGGGTGACGCGTGCAAACACGTCCTATGCGCGTTTTAAGTTGGGGAAATATTTCCCCTTCAATCCTGAGGGCCCCTGGGGGCTAACAAGCCCACCAGGTGCTTCCAGTAAGCGTCACTGAGCTGCGTTGCAGAGAGGTGGTCCAGGCCGTGCCACTTTTTACACCTCTCTGCAACGCAGCTCTGTGGCGCTTACTGAAGGTACCTAGTGGGCTAGTTGGACCCTAGGGACCCTCAGGATTCAAATGAACTTAATCTCCCAACTAAAAACGGCCACAAGGCGTGTTTACACAGTGGTGAAGGGAGGGGATGGGGCTTGAGTTAACGTGTGCAAACACGCCCTGTGGCGCGTTTTAAGTTGGGGAAATAATTCCCCTTCAATCCTGAGGGACCCTGGGGGCCAACTAGCCCACCAGGTGCTTCCAGTAAGCGCCACTGCGCTGTGTTGCAGAGAGGTGGTCTAGGCCGTGCCCCTTTTTACATCTATCTGCAACGCAGCTCTGTGGCGCTTACTGGAGGTACCTAGTGGTCTAGTTGGACCCTAGGGACCCTCAGGATTCAAGGGGATTTAAGCTCCCAACTTAAAACGGCCACAGGGCGTGTTTACACAGTGGGGAAGGGAGTAGACGGGGCCTGAGGTGACGTGTGCAAACATGCCCTGTGGCGCGTTTTAAGTTGGGGAAATAATTCCCTTTCAATCCTGAGGGACCCTGGGGGCCAACTAGTCCACCAGGTGCTTCCAGTAAGCGCCACTGCTCTGCGTTGCAGAGAGGTGGTGCAGGCCGTGCCCCTTTTTACACCTCTCTGCAATGGAGCTTACTGGACGTACCTAGTAGGCTATTTTGCCCCTAGGGACCCTCAGGATTCAAGGGGACTTAATCTCCCAACTTAAAACGGCCACAGGGCGTGTTTACACAGTGGGGAAGGGAGGGGACGGTGCCTGAGGTGACGTGTGCAAACACGTCCTATGCGCGTTTTAAGTTGGGGAAATAATTCCCCTTCAATCCTGAGGGCCCCTGGGGGCTTACTAGCCCACCAGGTGCTTCCAGTAAGCGCCACTGAGATTCGTTGCAGAGAGGTGGTCCAGGCCGTGTCACTTTTTACACCTCTCTGCAACGCAGCTCTGTGGCGCTTACTGGAGGTACCTAGTGGGCTAGTTGGACCCTAGGGACCCTCAGGATTCAAATGAACTTAATCTCCCAACTAAAAATGGCCACAAGGCGTGTTTACACAGTGGTGAAGGGAGGGGACGGGGCCTGAGTTAACGTGTGCAAACACACCCTGTGGTGCGTTTTAAGTTGGGGAAATAATTCCCCTTCAACACTGAGGGACCCTGGGGGCCAACTAGCCCACCAGGTGCTTCCAGTAAGCGCCACTGCGCTGCGTTGCAGAGAGGTGGTCTAGGCCGTGCCCCTTTTTACATCTCTCTGCAACGCAGCTCTGTGGCGCTTACTGGAGGTACCTAGTGGTCTAGTTGGACCCTAGGGACCCTCAGGATTCAAGGGGACTTAAGCTCCCAACTTAAAACGGCCACAGGGCGTGTTTACACAGTGGGGAAGGGAGGGGACGGGGCCTGAGGTGACGTGTGCAAACACGCCCTGTGGCACGTTTTAAGAGGTTGTTTTAATCCCCTGCCCTATTATATACTAGGGGCTTACAGAGGAGGTCATGCTAATCACAGGGGGACTCCAACGCATAGTGTTCCCTAGTGTATGTAGGTGTTTTCATTGTATTCTGAGTGTCTTTTAACATAGCACTGGCTCTAAGACTGGTTAGTCAGACTCAGTTACCACCAGTATTCGTCTGAAAAAGTTGAGGACTTCTGTTGGTTCTTTCTGCATTTCTTTTTTTTCTTTCTGTGCGTTTTTTCTTCTTTCTTCACATGTCCTATCTCTGTAGGCATAGTCAGAAATTAGCATTTAAAAAACCTTTGAAATTCACTGAAAAGACCATAGGTTTCAGGCACGTTCTATAGTTAGGAATTAGCATTTAAAAAACCTTAGAAATTCACTGAAGAAACCATAGGTTTCAGGGGTGTTATAGTTAGCTGGACTTTTCACTCTTACAAAACCATTGAAATTCCCCCGTTATAGTTAGTTCAGCTAACCATAACTCGCGTGCCCGCAATGCACTGCTGATGACGTCACATATTACATCACTCATGACATGGTCAGTGATATCACTCATGACATCACTGATGACATCTCAAATGACATTACTCGGAGGAACTTTTGTTTCGAACATTGTAACTTGTGTATGGTGCTTAGGGGGTGTTATACAAGGAGTGCAAAGGTAAATGTGTGCGTATCAAATCAATACGGTATTTGTACAGCGCAAACTACTCACCCCCTATGGGTCTGAAGGCCCTCGAGGCCGGCGTGGAAATTATGTGAGCTATTAATTGAGCTATTGCCCAGAGTCACATGGTGCTGAGATGAGGTGTCTAAAGGTGTCCTTCATAAGCATTTCCAAACCTACCCCAGTCAATGTGCCTAAGTCATTTCCACCACAGTGCACAATCATGAGGTCAGGGTGTGGTAGATGCAAAGAGGTTTTAACCAAGGGTAGCAATTGGTGCCACTTCAATCCTCTCTGTGCAAACCATTTAATGTCCACATTTTGTAAACCTAGGTCTAAGCCAATACGTCTGTGTTCTGCATACCTCTTGCACCAGAAAATATAGCTATGTCCTACGATCCACACTAGCATTTTGAAGGTATGGCTGGAAGGTATGGAAAGATGTCTGTAGCTCATGCAGTTCCTTGGTAGAATAAGAGATATTTTTAAAGATGGGGAACTACTTTTTTTTGCCATACAAAACGATATGTGATTGGGAGATGAAAAGCATTCTTTTTTAAAAGTAGGGTGCACATTTGTTTTGTGGAAAAGCATCTTTGTGATTAGTTAAGAAAAAGCAGTTTCAATGTGGAGTACATATCATAGGATAAAATTTGCTCAACTCAACGACACCTGCAACTTGCATTTAGAAGGCACTGTTCGAACTTAAAACAATTGTGAACTTTTAACCTGCACGTGCCGTTAAATGTTCGAGAAAATGTTGCAAAGAAATATCGTTAAGTTTAAAAAAATTGATGAACTTTTAACCTGCACGTGTTGTAGAATGTTCTAGGAAGTGTGTTGATAGAATACGTTGCACTTCTGACTTCTATGTGTTGTTGAATATTTAAAAAACTGTTTGGAAAATTAAAAAGAAACCAATAGAGAGGAGTTTTGAAACCTAAAAGAATCAAGGAACTATTCTAATTTGTTCTTTACTTTTATTTATGTGTGGAACAACAAAAGTATAGAGACAACAGCACCAGGAAGGGGAAGAAGCAGGGAGTGTGGGGACGGGGGGGGGGGGGAGATGGGCAGAATGGCACACTTGCACAATTAAGTACAGCAGAAGTATAGACAAACAATGGCCAAAATGAAATACACCAACAAGGAGCACAAGTCACACAACCTGCCAACATCACACCACTGAACGAGCATAGAAGTGAAAACCAGGCTGCATTCATACAGGATGTGTACAAAGGCCAGTCGTTGGTGTTGTGGGATGTCTGCGACCGTGGTCATCATGCATGAGATGCCCAGCACGTGGCAAATGAGTGAGTTCACTGTCTGTGACGTTGCCAAACAGCTGCTCCTCCCTCACACTAGCCCCAAGACTTTTGTACGGTGCGCTGTTGTATCTCGTACACTCGTACGGCACACCATTGTAATGCCTAGTCGCGCATGTCCTGCTGCATTCCAACTACACCATCACAGTGCCGTTTGGAGGTGGTGCATGCCACTTTACAACATCGACTGCTGCGGCCCTTGTGGCAGGCCACACCAGAACACAGAGACACACTTACTGCACTTCCTGTACACAGACATGTCCGAGACACCCCGTTCCCCTTGTCGGATAGGCACACCCCTGCACTGACCTTTGTACCCAGGACCAGCACACGCCGGTTGAGCATGCAGGAAGATGCGTGCGTAGCTACATGTCCAGGCTCACTACCAATGCTGAGGTGACAGCACACTGTGATGTTGCAGGGCTCGTGCCTATCATGCTAACACAATGACCACAGGGACACACTTGCTCAGATGCGGGTTTGGGGGGCGTTGGTGGTCCTTGAGTTGTTGCGATGCGTCTTGTGGCCCTCATGGGTATCCCTGTATCATGCTCATTGACTCTATGGCACCTGTGGGTGTTCTGGTGTGGCTCTTGGCTGTGTTCTCTTTCATGGTACAGGTAGTTGTCCTGCTTAACACCAGCAGAAAGCAGGTGTAAAATCCCAGGTGCTAATGTGGCTTATCGCCATAATTTGTTTCGCATTGCAGTTGGTGTGAAAGTTGTGATGTGATTTTTTTCGTGTGCAGGACAATATACGAACTGGGCAGTGTATCTCGTCAAGATCCAGCACCTGAAGCACTATTCCCAATCAATATAAATACAATGAGATTTCTTAATTGATTTTGTGTGTACACTGTAAGTGCAGCCACTACCTCAGTGCAATTCAATACAGGATTTTAGTATTTATAGAATAAATCGCAAAGGTGCACCTCTTGTCTTTTTGCACGGGAACGGCTAGTCTACATTTCATTATCAGCACTTTAATGGAAGTAAAGTTGAGATAAATCTAACACACTATTCAGAAGTTGGTGCAAACGGCAGACATCACCAGTGTTCCCGTGATAAGTGCCCCAAAATTTAACACCATGGTGAACTCCATCAAATAACAGTAATAAGAACAAGAAAGAGTCACACAGCAGTTAAGAAAACAACAAAAAACGTTATAAATTTTTTTTTTTAAACTTTATTTTTTTAGAAACATATATATGTTAACAATAAACTATTTTCAAACTTTATTTTTTTACTAACATATATATATGAACGATAAACTAATAAACAAAATTTATCAAAAATAATACAAAACAACAAGGTGGAACACTCCTGTGGGGACCATGGATGTCGACGACAGAGCCTGGGAAATAAAGCACAAAATAAGGACGTGTGTAATGCCCATATCAAAGGAGAGAGACACAGAGAAGGAAAAAAAAGCCGGAGAGAGAGAGGGAAGGAAAGAAAGGGAGAAGGAAGAGAGAGAGTTAGAGAGATAGAAGGAAAAGAAGGAAGAGAGAGAGAGAGAGAGAGAGAGAGAGAGAGAGAGAGAGAGAGAGAGAGACACTGCCGCCCCTGCGCATCCATGAGCAAATAATTACCTGGTGCCACCGGAGTGTGCAGCAGTGGGCACTCCACGTGCCCGTCAAAACTCCGCGCATCCCAGATATGTCCCTGAGTCCTGAGTCATGAATGGCGGAGACCACATGAGCTTCTCCGCGGATCTCACAGATGTCGCTGAGTCCTGAGTCATGAATGCCGGAAAACACATCATCCTCTCCACGGCCCGGCAGATCTCACACATGTCGCTGAGTCCTGAGTTTTCAATGGCGGAGACCACATCAGCTTCTCCGCGGCCCGGCAGATCTCACACATGTCGCCGAGTCCTGAGTCATCAATGGCAGAGACCACATCAGCTTTTGGGGCCGCTAAGCCTGTGGAACTCAAGTCCGTGCCACGTGGTGGTAGGCCCCTGATGGCCATATAAGCTTCGGGTGGCACTAACCCTGTGCATGTGAAGTCCGCGCCAAGGGGGTGGTAGGCCCCTGACGGCTATACAGATCAGGGTGCAACTAACCTTCTGCACAACTTTTCAAAGACTCTTTATGGTTGAGACACGTGGAGCGTCCGCCATCTAGTCAGCACCGGCAATACAGGATGTGACGTTGTGACGTTGTCGATCTATTATATTTGCGTGGTCACATGGCCTGTGACGCATGTGCCGGATGGGTGTGGTGTGTGTGCAAACCTGCCCTCAGGGAGTGGCCGTGAGATGTTGAGAACTAGACCCCTGACCTGCACACCAACAGCGAGTACGCCTGCGACAGGTAGCTATGTGGGGCCAACGTCGGAAGGTAATCAGAGTGGCGTGGCGTACGACGGAGCAGGGCAGGGATAGCTACAATGACGTGGACGGCTCGTAGTACTGCGTCTGTGAGTCGAGCGGACGGGCCGCAGCTGTCCCTCTGCAAGCCTGGGTGCGAACTGTTCTTAACTCACACTACATAAGTATTGAAAAATCATTTTGTGATTTAGTCCGTCAGCTGGCATTTGTCCGAGGCATTTGTGAAAACATATCGGAGTTCTTTCTGTGATAGATACCCCTTTGATGCTGCCTCTCCCCACATCAGCAGGTAACGCACCCTCTTCCCACATTACCATCACACCCCCAACAACCTTCTTGCGCCCAGAAGTGTCCCTGTGCGGTTGAACAAAGAAGAATCTTAGTCATGTATAGATTTACATATAAAAAAATGTATTTAAAGAAAAGAACAACAAATAAGACTGGAGGGAGTCTGGTGCTGTGGTCCGTGCCACGAAGTTGGGGTGACTGCCATTCAGGACTCAGGACACAGTTACACATGTGGGATCGGCTTGTATTAAATAGAGTTAGTGGGACTACGTGTCGCCGGCCTTGCATATCGAAATATGCCTCACTGATCCAAGGGATTGTGGTGCTGTGGTTGGCTTGTCTTAAAGAGGGTTAGTGGCACCAGAAGCATTGAGACTGCATGAGCCTGTGATGATGCTTGGTGTGGACGGGCCGCACTGGGAGCAATGTGTCTTGGCTATTGGACTGCGTCATGTGGAATCAGGACTCTATCTGAATTGTGAGGCCTGCTGACCGTAGTGTAGGCCAGAGGTAGCGGTGAGCAAGGGCCCACAGCCACGTGCATACGTTGGTGGCCCCACCGGCCTGCGTAGTGCAGGTTCAGTGGCACCACGTGTCGTCGGCCTTCCATATGCAAATACCCCTCACTAATTGAAAGAAGTGTGGTGCTGTGGTTGCTGTCGCGAAGTTCGGGTCACTGACGTTCAGGACTCAAGACACAGTTACACATGTGGGATCAGCTTGTGTTGAACAGGGTTAGTGGCACCACGTGCTGTTGGCCTTGCATATCGAAATATGCCTCACTGATCAGAGGGAGTCTGGTGCTGTGGTCACTGCCACGGACTTGGGGTGACTGCTATACAGGACTCAGGACACAGTTACACATGTGGGATCGGCTTGTGTTAAAGAGGGTTAGTGCCACCAAGTGTCGCCGGCCTTGCATATGGAAATATGTCTAACTGATCAAAGGGAGCATGCTGCTGTGGTTGCTGCCACAGACTTGGGGTCACTGCCATTCAGGACTCAGGACACTGTTACACATGTGGGATTGGCATGTGTTGAACAGGGTTAGTGGCACCACGTGTCGCCGCCCTTGTATATGGAAATATGCCTAACTGAGCAAAGGGAGTATGCTGCTGTGGTCGCTGCCATGGACTTGGGGTCACTGCCATTCAGAACTCAGGACACAGTTACACATGTGGGATCGGCTTGTGTTGGACAGTGTTAGTGGTACCACGTGTCCAAAATTCAAATTGCGAGGTCCGTTTGTACTTGAAAATGAATTTGGTGATTGTACTAAAGCTATAACTGATAGAAAAAATGTTCAAGAAGAAAGGATACTAAAAGGATATTATGTAGATTTGAGGCGTGTAATAGCTATTTGCCTAGTGGACTCTGTAGTTAATGAATGAAGAAATAATTTTCATTGTGAGCCCTACTGAGCGCAGTGTAGGCGTATGATGAAAAGATGAAATAAGTATAGAATACACTGAAGTGTTGTATTTTCTGAGTACAATCTTGTTAGAAATTAGCATTTAAAATTGGAATTACGAGCTGTACTGCCTGCGGTGTAGACTGCTATTCCATGTCAGTTTGCATTTGAAGATTAATTTAGTCATTGTAGTAAAGCTATAACTGATATAAAAAAAAGTTCTTGAAGCGAGGATACTAAAAGGATAATATGTAGGGTGTAGGACTGTGATAGTTACTTGTCTACTGGAGTCTGTAGTTGCATATGGAAATACCCCTACCTGATCAAAGGGAGTTGTTGTGCTGTGGTCGGTGCCACAGACTTGGGGTCACTGCCATTCAGGACTCAGGACACAGTTATACATGTGGGATCGGCTTGTGTTAAAGAGGGTTAGTGGAACTACGTGTCGCCGGCCTTCCATATCGAAATATGCCTCACTGATCGAAGGGGTGTGGTGCTGTGGTCGGTGCCACGGACTTGGGGTCAGTGCGATTCAGGACTCGGGACACAGTTACACATGTGGGATTGGCTTGTGTTAAAGAGAGTTAGTGGCACCACGTGTCGCCGCCGTTGCATATGCAAATATGCCTGACTGATCAGAGGGAGTGTGGTGCTGTGGTCGCTGCCACGGACTTGGGGTGACTGCTATTCAGGACTCAGGACACAGTTACAAATGTGGGATCGGCTTGTGTTAAAGAGGGTTAGTGGGACTACGTGTTGCTGGCCTTGCATATCGAAATATGCCTCACTGATCGAAGGGAGTGTGGTACTGTGGTCGCTGCCACGGACTTGGGGTGACTGCCATTCAGGATTCAGGACACAGTTACAGATGTGGGATCGGCTTGTGTTGAACAGAGTTATTGACACCACGTGTCGCTGCCATTGCATATGGAAATATGCCTCACTGATTGAAGGGAGTCTGGTGCTGTGGTTGTCTCACGGAGTTGGGGTCACTGCCATTCAGGACTCAGGACACAGTTCCACATGTGGGATCAGCTTGTGTTGAAGACGGTTAGTGGCACCATTTTTCGCCGGTCTTCCACAGTGTAGGCCAGAGGTAGCGGTGAGCAAGGGCCCACAGCCACGTGCATACGTTGGTGGCCCCACCGGCCTGCGTAGTACAGGTTCAGTGGCACCACATGTCACTGGCCTTCCATATGCAAATACCCCTCACTGATCGAAGGGAGTCTGGTGCTGTGGTCGCTGCCATTCAGGACTCCGGACACAGTTACACATGTGGGATCGGCTTGTGTTGAACAGGGTTAGTTGGCACCACGTGTCGCCGGTCTTCCACGGTGTAGGCCGGAGGCAGCAGTCAGCAAAGGCCCACAGGCAGGTGATGTTGACTTGAGCTGCACAGATTGGGAGCATTTGGTCTTCTTAACCCATTATAGTCTCTTACACAATTTGCATCGCTACTAATCTTGAATTGTGAAGCGTGTAACCCCAGTGTAGGGTGTAGGCAGCGGTCAGGATGGGCGCACAGCCACGTGGCGTTGAGTTGAGCTGCACAGTTAGTGGCACTTGAATTCCTCAGCGTGTGTGCACCCTGCGATGATACGTGGTCCCGGCGGGCTGCACGGGGAGCAATATGTTTTATCTAATGAATTCTGCCTTGATAAGGCCACGTGGCGATGATTTATGGTGCAGTGAGGGAGTAGCACCTGAAGCACACAGCGTGTGCGCACCCTGCGATGATGCGTGGTCTGGGCGGGCCGCACTGGGAGCAACGTGTCTTGCGAACTGGACTGCGACATCTGCAATCGCCACTGCATCTGAATTGTGAGCCCTGCTGTCCGCAGTGTAGATCGAAGGCAGTAGTCGGTACAGACATAAGTCTGCGGTGCTGTGCCGCTGGGTTCGCAGGGGGCCTGTGTCGAGGAGGCCCGCGGTTATGGTGGCAGCCACGTGCCAGGGTGAAGGCTGATGCTCTGACAGACTCGTTGGTCTTCCCACAAGTGAACCACGCCTAGGGCCTGACCTATTTATTCATACTCCTACGCTGGAGTGGCATACGTTGGAGCAGCCCACTCCGCTTCTGCTTCCAAAGGGGGACAACACAGCTACATGACCGAGATCTTCCTCACTGCCTGAGGTAACATGGTTGCGTCCACTGTGCACTACACTACAAGTATCAATAGTATATCTCCACATGGAGAGGTTTGTGCTTTGCATAGTGAGGTCTGTGCAGGACATCAGCGTTACACTTGGCATTGTGTGCTTTATTATTGATGGGTGACTTGCCTCCTTCATATATAGTTGGTTGCCACATCCCCCAACATTCAGCTATTGTGTGGCTGAGGGGCATGTCATTTTGGGAAGGTCCGTTGTCCTGTTTTGCGCTGCCTCGGTGGTAGTAGGGAGAGTGGTCCGGGGGGGGGGGGGAGGTCCTGGTGGTGGTGGCGCTGGGTGTTGTGGCCTTGTTGGGTGTCGGAGCTGCATGATCAGTAGCTCTATCATGTGTTGGTCTTTAGATGTGGCTGTGAGTTGGGTCCAATTCACGGAGTAGCTAGTCGACCTCCTTACACCAGTTAAAGGTTGAAGTTAATTTGTTATTGCTAACTCGGCTTATCGCCTTCTTTTTGGATCGCATTGCAGATTTGGCTGGTCGTTGAAAATATGGGGAAGTGTTGTTTTCGTGTTTTTTTTGCACGGTAACGCCTACTTTGCATTTCATTAGCGTTAGTTGTGGCTCTCGTTTGTGGCGATTTTGTTGGCGTAAGGTATCGATGGAAGAGTGGTGAGATTTGCAGTTTTCACCAAGTTGAGAATGTGATGATAATTAAAAAACACAGAAAAAAGGTAGGTTTAATGAACATTATAATTAGAAATTAGCATTTAAAAAACCTTTGAAATACACTGAAAAAAACCATAGGTTTCAGGCACGTTATAGTTAGAAATTAGCATTTAAAAAACCTTAGAAATTCACTGAAAAACCATAGGTTTCAGGCACATTATAGTGAGAAATTACCATATAAAAAACCTTTGAAATTCACTGAAAAAAACATAGGTTTCAGGCATGTTATAGTTAGAAATTAGCATTTAAAAAACCTTTGAAATTTACTGAAAACACCATAGGTTTCAGGGATGTTATAGTTAGTTGGACATTTCACTCATAAAAACCATAGAAATTCCCGTGTTATAGTTAGTTGAGCTAACTAAATCTCGCGCCCCCGCAATGCACTGCTGATGACGTCACATATTACATCATTCATGACATGGTCAGTGACATCACTGATGACATCTCTGATGACATCATTGATGACATCACTGATGACATCATCCACGCCAAAATCTGATGCACCTCATCAGACCCTAATATAACACTTGATACACCCACTCTACAATACAGACTATAATTTTCGAAACCGTGATCACACCAATACCAGTTAGTACATATCCACTCACTAATTTGTAGGTCTACACACACATCCATTCATTCACCCATACACTCACTCATACATACAGTCAGCCATCAATATAGCTTATCATATCCAGTCACATATCTATACAGACACTCACACACCGCCTCTCATTCATAGAGTTATTCACACACCTAGTCAGTAACGGAAATAATCACACTTTCATTTACTCACCTGTACAGTTATACACATACCACGTCACTTATTTAAACATATACTAACACATACTTACACTCTAATACAATAGCTAATACAAGGACACTGATCCATACAGGCACTCTCACAATCACTCACTCTCACATATAGTCATTTATACAGTCCAACACTCATATATAATGCCTTTCACATATGGAGTTACTCACACATTTACCACTGAGGCATCCATTCACTCACCAAGACACTCATACACACACTCACCCAGCCATACAGACCTTCACAGATCCAGACTTGAACACATATACCCAGTGTATTATCCACTCACACATCTATGCACAGAGTCACACCCCCCACCCACCCACACAGACATTCAGGCACCCATACAGGTACTCAGACAAGCAATCAATAGCTCATATAGATCCTCATTTAGTTGCTAACCAAACCATGGAACTGCTTACACACCAACTGACAACCTAAACTGTGTGAATGCCTGTATCAGTCGCTAACACATGCATTAAGCAAGACACAATTAATCACTTATACAGTCAGTCACACACCTACTTAATCATCCATCCTGACTCTTATACATCCATTCATTCTTCAATACACCTTGGCATATATATATATATATATAAAACATATTTACATTGTATAGAAACACACATTCACTGGATGATGTCATCAGTGATGTCATTTGAGATGTCATCAGCGATGTCATCAGTAATGTCACTGACCATGTCATGAATGATGTAATATGTGACATCATCAGCAGTGCATTGCGGGGGCGCGAGTTATAGTTAGCTCAACTAACTATAACAGGGGAATCTCTATGGTTTTCTATGAGTGAAATGTCCAACTAACTATAACATCCCTGAAACCTATGTTTTTTTCAGTGAATATATATATAACTATATATATATATATATATATAACTATATATATATTATCCCAAAGTTGCCCTGCTGCAGAAACACACTCACAGTGGATGAATCATCAGGATACTTTATTCAAAAATCGGCATTTCTTACCCAATGTAATGCCATTGCCTGACCCGTTTCGGAGCAGGCTGCTCCTTCCTCATAGGCTCTATGCGCAAACCACAGTTCGAGTGAAACACCCTTCCCTTCTTCCTGCATGCTATATATATATAAAGCTCGATGGGGAGTGTCCCTTTAGCGAACCGTACTCGAACAGCAAACCGCTTCCCCAAGGCTTAATCACAGGTATGAGCAGTAAGGAAACCTGCCAATTAAATATGCACCAATCGCCTGACTTCATCTCCCATAATGCTACGCCTTTCATTCAGAATTGCCTATTGAGGCAGGCGATTGGTGCATATATAATTGGCAGGTGGAGCCACTTCAGCGCTGTTGGCTGCATTCCATTGAAAAAGAGGGAAACTTGAAACGCGTTTGGTTTGTGGCCACATGGAACATTTGCTGGTTTCCTTACTGCTCATACCTGTGATTAAGCCTTGGGGAAGCGGTTTGCTGTTCGAGTGCGGTTCGCTTAAGGGACACTTCCCATCGAGCTTTATGTACTAGCGGCCGTCCTGCCGCTGAACCTGCACCACCCCTGATTGAGGAGGTCTAGCAGCTCGTGGATGTTGGAGCTGAGACATGGGACAGCAACAAGGATTAGAACAGTAAGGGGGAACCGGGGCTCATGTAGAGCCTTTCATTGCCATTTATTACCAGCGCTGCAATTCATGGTTAAATAAAGACTTCATCTCCCATAATGCTACGCCTTTCATTCAGAATTGCCTATTGAGGCAGGCGATTGGTGCATATATAATTGGCAGGTGGAGCCACTTCAGCGCTGTTGGCTGCATTCCATTGACAAAGAGGGAAACTTGAAACGCGTTTGGTTTGTGGCTACATGGAACATTTGCTGTTTTCCTTACTGCTCATACCTGTGATTAAGCCTTGGGGAAGCGGTTTGCTGTTCGAGTGCGGTTCGCTTAAGGGACACTCCCCATCGAGCTTTATGTACTAGCGGCCGTCCTGCCGCTGAACCTGCACCACCCCTGATTGAGGAGGCCATGTAGCTCGTGGATGTTGGAGCTGAGACATGGGACAGCAACAAGGATTAGAACAGCAAGGGGGAACCGGGGCTCATGTAGAGCCTTTTATTGCCATTTATTACCAGCGCTGCAATTCATGGTTAAATAAAGACTTCATCTCCCATAGTGCTACGCCTTTCATTCAGAATTGCCTATTGAGGCAGGCGATTGGTGCATATATAATTGGCAGGTGGAGCCACTTCAGCGCTGTTGGCTGCATTCCATTGACAAAGAGGGAAACTTGAAACGCGTTTGGTTTGTGGCCACATTAAACATTTGCTGGTTTCCTTACTGCTCATACCTGTGATTAAGCCTTGGGGAAGCGGTTTGCTGTTCGAGTGCGGTTCGCTTAAGGGACACTCCCCATCGAGCTTTATGTACTAGCGGCCGTCCTGCCACTGAACCTGCACCACCCCTGATTGAGGAGGCCATGTAGCTTGTGGATGTTGGAGCTGAGACATGGGACAGCAACAAGGATTAGAACAGTAAGGGGGAACCGGGGCTCATGTAGAGCCTTTCATTGCCATTTATTACCAGCGCTGCAATTCATGGTTAAATAAAGACTTCATCTCCCATAATGCTACGCCTTTCATTTAGAATTGCCTATTGAGGCAGGCGATTGGTGCATATATAATTGGCAGGTGAAGCCACTTCAGCGCTGTTGGCTGCATTCCATTGACAAAGAGGGAAACTTGAAACGCGTTTGGTTTGTGGCCACATGGAACATTTGCTGGTTTCCTTACTGCTCATACCTGTGATTAAGCTTTGGGGAAGCGGTTTGCTGTTCGAGTGCGGTTCGCTTAAGGGGCACTCCCCATCGAGCTTTATGTACTAGCGGCCGTCCTGCCGCTGAACCTGCACCACCCCTGATTGAGGAGGCCATGTAGCTTGTGGATGTTGGAGCTGAGACATGGGACAGCAACAAGGATTAGAACAGTAAGGGGGAACTGGGGCTCATGTAGAGCCTTTCATTGACATTTATTAACAGCGCTGCAATTCATGGTTAAATAAAGACTTCATCTCCCATAATGCTATGCCTTTCATTCAGAATTGCCCATTGAGGCAGGCGATTGGTGCATATATAATTGGCAGGTGGAGCCACTTCAGCGCTGTTGGCTGCATTCCATTGACAAAGAGGGAAACTTGAAACGCGTTTGGTTTGTGGCCACATGGAACATTTGCTGGTTTCCTTACTGCTCATACCTGTGATTAAGCCTTGGGGAAGCGGTTTGCTGTTCGAGTGCGGTTCGCTTAAGGGACACTCCCCATCGAGCTTTATGTACTAGAGGCCGTCCAGCCGCTGAACCTGCACCACCCCTGATTGAGGAGGCCATGTAGCTTGTGGATGTTGGAGCTGAGACATGGGACAGCAACAAGGATTAGAACAGTAAGGGGGAACCGGGGCTCATGTAGAGCCTTTCATTGCCATTTATTACCAGCGCTGCAATTCATGGTTAAATAAAGACTTCATCTCCCTTAATGCTACGCCTTTCATTCAGAATTGCCTATTGAGGCAGGCGATTGGTGCATATATAATTGGGAGGTGGAGCCACTTCAGCGCTGTTGGCTGCATTCCATTGACAAAGAGGGAAACTTGAAACGCGTTTGGTTTGTGGCCACATTAAACATTTGCTGGTTTCCTTACTGCTCATACCTGTGATTAAGCCTTGGGGAAGCGGTTTGCTGTTCGAGTGCGGTTAGCTTAAGGGACACTTCCCATCGAGCTTTATGTACTAGCGGCCGTCCTGCCGCTGAACCTGCACCACCCCTGATTGAGGAGGCCATGTAGCTTGTGGATGTTGGAGCTGAGACATGGGACAGCAACAAGGATTAGAACAGTAAGGGGGAACCGGGGCTCATGTAGAGCCTTTCATTGCCATTTATTACCAGCGCTGCAATTCATGGTTAAATAAAGACTTCATCTCCCATAATGCTACGCCTTTCATTCAGAATTGCCTATTGAGGCAGGCGATTGGTGCATATATAATTGGCAGGTGGAGCCACTTCAGCGCTCTTGGCTGCATTCCATTGACAAAGAGGGAAACTTGAAACGCGTTTGGTTTGTGGCCACATGGAACATTTGCTGGTTTCCTTACTGCTCATACCTGTGATTAAGCCTTGGGGAAGCGGTTTGCTGTTCGAGTGCAGTTCGCTTAAGGGACACTCCCCATCGAGCTTTATGTACTAGAGGCCGTCCTGCCGCTGAACCTGCACCACCCCTGATTGAGGAGGCCATGTAGCTTGTGGATGTTGGAGCTGAGACATGGGACAGCAACAAGGATTAGAACAGTAAGGGGGAACCGGGGCTCATGTAGAGCCTTTCATTGCCATTTATTACCAGCGCTGCAATTCATGGTTAAATAAAGACTTCATCTCCCATAATGCTACGCCTTTCATTCAGAATTGCCTATTGAGGCAGGCGATTGGTGCATATATAATTGGCAGGTGGAGCCACTTCAGCGCTGTTGGCTGCATTCCATTGACAAAGAGGGAAACTTGAAACGCGTTTGGTTTGTGGCCACATGGAACATTTGCTGGTTTCCTTACTGCTCATACCTGTGATTAAGCCTTGGGGAAGCGGTTTGCTGTTCGAGTGCGGTTCGCTTAAGGGACACTCTCCATCGAGCTTTATGTACTAGAGGCCGTCCTGCCGCTGAACCTGCACCACCCCTGATTGAGGAGGCCATGTAGCTTGTGGATGTTGGAGCTGAGACATGGGACAGCAACAAGGATTAGAACAGTAAGGGGGAACCGGGCTCATGTAGAGCCTTTCATTGCCATTTATTACCAGCGCTGCAATTCATGGTTAAATAAAGACTTCATCTCCCATAATGCTACGCCTTTCATTCAGAATTGCCTATTGAGGCAGGCGATTGGTGCATATATAATTGGCAGGTGGAGCCACTTTAGCGCTGTTGGCTGCATTCCATTGACAAAGAGGGAAACTTGAAACGCGTTTGGTTTGTGGCCACATGGAACATTTGCTGGTTTCCTTACTGCTCATACCTGTGATTAAGCCTTGGGGAAGCGGTTTGCTGTTCGAGTGCGGTTCGCTTAAGGGACACTCCCCATCGAGCTTTAGAGATATATATATATATATATATAGTTATATCACACACACATATATGCTTACCTACGTACCTTAGCTAGACTTTCCATATGTACTAAAAGCATCAGAAAACACATGCCTCGGAAAAGCATGCCTGGGAAAAGCATGCCAGGGAAAAGATGCATAGTAAAGGCACTGAATGGTTAACATGGATTGTCGAAGGTGCAAGGTCTGGCCACGCAAGAAGATGGCTGCTTGACCCCGGCGCTCCGCTTTCTGAGGCAGCGGCACGAGCTTCCTGGGCAACTATTCTGATGTTGCCAACCTGCCTTTGGACTGCGGTGGTCTGAGGGAATATGCGACTACAGCTATGCTGCGATGTGGCACCTCCTTACTGGCTTAACAATTCTCCCCTCACAGCCCTGAGTGAGGCCTGGTGTAACAGGGGAGTCCGCGGTCCACAGTGAAGAGGCGGGGCCAATGTGATGTGACCGCGGAACATTGCTGAGGAAGGCGGAGGTTCCGGACTTCGTTTTAATTCACATGCTGCAATGTGACGTCTCCTCTCAGCATGTCAATTCTCCCCTTACAGCCCTGAGTGAGGCCTGATGCTACGAGGGAGTCTGGGGCTCACAGTGAAGAGGAGTGGCTGACGCAATGTGAGGAAAACAAAGAGTCTGGACTTTGTTTTTTAGTCACAACCCGATACTTCGACACAGAGTCTGTCTGACTTTTTTATTCTTGGTTTTGTTGCTATGCACTGATTTCAGTCGGAGCCTCTTTCTCCTCATCTTTAGACGAGGTGAATTGATCCTATGCCTCTACATTTGATGTATGACTTGGCATATTCTTTTGTAGTCAAAGAGAGGCCTTAAGTTACACTTTCACTGGGGTCCTCTCTTTTCTTTGCCGGACGAGGGGAGAGTTCCCAGGACTAGAGGAATGACTCTGCTCTTCCTTCCTAGTTAAGTGCCTTGAATAATCTTGTAATTACCAGACAGCTGTGATATATTACGGCGATATTGATGAAAGTGACCTGGCCCTACTGAGTGTAATTATTATTGATTGTGACAGTGTCTCTCAGGTGTCCTGAAGAGACTTATTGAGATCTGAAACGTTGAAGAGCCCATGTAGGGGCGTCAATATACCTGACTTAATTGTCTGTAATGAAAATCTATGAGGTTTTAAGCCAAAGGGGATGTCCTGTTAATGGGGGACGCGACGAACCAGAGGCTCCGGGCACCGGAATCCATTTCCCGGCATCCCTTTGTGGTGCGGGTGCCGCTGACGAGTTCCGCTCGCACCAGGAGGCGCTCTAAAGGGACCCAACACTCCTGCAGCGCAGGACCCGACAAACCAGAGGCTCCGGGTGTCAGGGACTGTCCGGGACTCTGTCGGGAACACAGTCAGGGACTTGGGCAAGGACTGGGCACTAGGTAGAAAACGTACACAAATAGAGTAGTACAGTGCTGCCCAGGACCACACAGGAAGTCAGAGGAGGACAAGGGATCCAAAGGGGAAGCCTGTACAAGTGAACAAGATGGCTAAGACCCAGAAAGGACAGGCACTGATGAGGTAATTTAGTATTCAGAAAAACTACACCCAGGACTACACCCAGGACGAATGTGCAAGACATATATATGAAACAACATTAACAAGAAAGGAGAGGATGGGGTAAAGCACTCAGGAGCTCCACACGGTAAGACTGAAGCTCAGTAAGTTCCTCACCCACAATTGCTGTTACAGATACTGACTGCAAATACCCACATTTAGAATATGTATGCAAGGCTGGGTCTGTGGAACTGATACCTAAGGTGATGTTATAAATGTAACTCAAAGACAATACTCACAGTGAACAAGAAACACCACCTAGGTAGTCAGCTGTGCCCACAGACCCTGGCGTTTAAACAGGAACACGCAAGGCAGTAACCGCAAGGGGGTACAACAAACCACAAGCACAATAGACAAGGAGCTAGCAAGGTGGAGTGCATAACAGGTAAGAAAGGAAAAAAAGGCAGAAAGCAAGTAACAAACATACAAGGACACTAGAAGCAAGACAGTAGAACAGGAAGACAGCAAACTAGGAACTGGAACCAAGGAAATGAGAAGAAAGGCAAGAAAACAAAGCAGCACTGCAGGCAGTGCTGGAGCAAGAACAAGAATGTAGCAAAAGCTCAAAAGCCAAGGCAGCACTAAATTACTTTAGCTCGGGTCAAGGTAGCACTGCAGGTAGTGCTAGTTCAAGGAAACAGGAAATAGCTACAGCTCAGGATACAAGGAGTCAAGAAAGCACTGCAAGCAGTGCAAATTAGCAATAAGAAATAGCTGCAGCTCAGAAACAGGAACAAAGATGGCTAAAGCTCAGGAGTCAAGCAGCACTGCAGGCAGTGCTAATTCAGGAATAAGGAAAACCACAGGAGCTCAGAAAAACGAAATCTCAGGAAACACTGGAAACAAGGATATTAAAGGCTCAGGAAACACTGGAAACAAGGATTGGTCTCACCGGTATACAGCTACAATGACCAACCCTAGCCTGAAGGGAGCTGGTGCTTCAAAGAGCTCACAGTAATCACCTGCATCAGGTGCGTTCAGGCTAGCAGCAGCCAGCCACAGGTGAGCTGAATTCCTCCACCCATCCTTGGCCTTCATGGGTGAAGACAAAGCAGTGAGCAGGGAATTCTAGGAAATGGAGTTTCAGGCATGATCAGGCTGGCTTCCACAAAACCCGGCCTGGATTAGGAATGGATGGCAATTTGCAAGTAGCATCCAAATGACTGGAAGTCAGTATATACATGAAGGGGAGGGTCTGGAAGCTTCTTAGAACACTGGACAGACCCACAATTAAGGCCCCTAGTGGTGGACACGAGAATGCAGGGAGCGAGTCGTGACACCGGGCACCGGACTCCATTTCCCGGCATCCCTTTGCGGCGCGGTTGCAGCTGACGAGTTCATGCCACGCCAGGAGGCGCTCTAAAGGAGCCCAATACTCCCGCAGCGCGGGACGCACGCAAGAATGCCTGGGCCATGCCCAGGCAAGCCCAGGCAAGCCCAGGCCTAGAGCGGGTCAGTCTGTGCCGTCAAAGCCCGGAAGAGGCTGGGTTGGGTCACCCCCCTAAGGCCTGTTGCAGATCTCTACTGTCTCGAGTAAGCAGCCATCACGGAACAAGGTACTGTTTTTACTTCTCTCCCAGATATTTCTTCCTCATATTTACGCCTTGAGAGTTGTGGCTAGCCGTGCTTCTCTGGTTTAGACTATGCTTGCCTATGTGCTCCTGCTTTTATTGGTCCACGTCTTTCCAACCAGGCTTGTAGTATGGGCATGAGAAAGGGTATCTCAAGCGCTTCCAGCACAATACCTCCCCCCCGCACCTGATAAACTATCGACAATTCCCTAACTCGGGCTGTGGACATGGTTACCAATGAAATTCGGCTGGTGGAACATCGTCTTTCCCTCACAACTGAAGAGATCACTCATATACCTATTGACCAAAGCTCTTGTGAGCTGCTCCCAACACAGAGTGCATCATTAGTAAAAAAGCCCAACTACAGCATCAAGGGTCCATGTTTTTTCCGCGGAGCTAGTTTAAAATGTGGGTGACAGCCTAGATTACGATGGGGCTGGATTTCCTACACCAGGAGGGGGTGCTGAGCCCGGTCCCACCAGCACAGAGGGTGGTGACCTGTTTTGTGAGGGGGGAGTGGCCCAAAAGCCAAGCGCAGGAGGAAAACTGCCAAATCAACTAAGTCTAGAAAATCTGCCACAACTAGTAAAATTGCCTTGCGCCATAAGGCTGGTGAAGAAGATCTGATTGGGGTTTCAGCAGTGGTTAATGAAATCACCTGGTGTAAACTGAGCAAGTGTTTGGTGATCTTTTGGACTCCAAGTTTCCTCCTGTCCTTGAACGTTTAGCGATAATTGAATCCAAACTGGCGAAGCCCTTGGATTTCAGGACTACCGTTTGTACTCAGTATTTGACCTCTGATCCTACCTCTACTATACCTGTCCAGAGTATGGTTGTACTACATCCACATGACAATTTACCAGCAAACCAACCTGCAAAACAACCAGTAGCTTGTGCCCACCAGGCCTCTTTACCTGTGTTGGATCTTCCCCCAGCATCTGCCCGGTATGTCGTTGCCCTGACTAACGTCCCTAGGCTCACAGAAGACAATATGGAATCCACGAGGGCCCTAATGAACAAATCCATCCATTGGCTGAATAACAACGTCACTGGCAATTGGGACATATCAAAAGAGATCTTGATGGCAAGACAGATGGTGGTGGGGGTTATGGGTTCAGTGGAGATGTCAACTTCCGTAATCCGATAGTTGTTCAGGGAATACTGCAAAAAGCAAGTATGGTAATCATCAAAACCAGCTCTATTAAGATAGCCCCACTTGGCTTTTTTATCAGCACCTTGAGAAGCAATCCTGAACTCCTGGAAGGCTTATTACCCGTATGACTGTGTTACCCAGACTCCCCCCTCAAGTTTCACTCCCATTGAACAATAGATTTTCTACACTGGCTGGCCTGGAAGATATTGATTTACGGTTTAGGGAAGAGCCTGTCTGCTCCGGTTCCCAGGAGGTGGACAGGATAGAATAATAGAGGTCTTTTTAACAATTGTATATACACAAATCCAATGTTTTTTTAAAATATCTCACTCTAGCATCCTCTCCGTGGTACAATACCCTCTCTTTTAAAATCACACTTTAGTATGTTTTCACCATTCAAAGATGGCGCGCATGAAAAGGGCCATGTGACCGTGTCAAACCGGAAGAGGGTGGGTGTTGACTCGCTTCCGGTATGAAGCATTTGTACAGCCCCCGAGGAAACAGAATCAGTGAGCGCGGAGTTTTGAAGCCAGATGCTAACAAAAGACTAGTAAGTGGGGAGGAGCAGACTCGTGGTGTGAGTACGAGCAAGGCTGGGTCTATGGGAGCAGGAAGGTTAGCGCTAGTCTTTGTTATAGGAAAGTGAGTGATTTACATGAGGTCCGTATCGCAGTAGATACAAATATGCAGATACCTATTCTAATTGTGTCTGAAATGTGAGCAGAGTGAATCCCAGATTACACTGTAAATAAAATATCCGTGGTGTTGCACCAGTAATGAGGGTCTATATCGTTTTCCAGGTTGACAGAGAGCAACCGTAGTAACTACGTATGGGCGGTGTGGACGCGTACACATCCCCAGTCAAGGTGGCTGCCGGTATGCAAGGTGTGGACAACCACCGGGTAAATATTCCGTATATGTGAGTAATGAGTTAAACAAAAACACGCGCTCTGCATGGGATGATTTTAATTGTGCGCTGTGCCTAACTTTGTGTTATGTGTTGTCTGTGTCTATTGTCCCCAGGTACATTATTGAACTAACAGTGTGGCGAGGACTGACCCCTAGCCCTGAAGAAATTGCAGGAAATGTGTCAAAAGGCAATGAAACATGTTGGCTTTCCATAACAACTGATGGAGTGCAACAGTATGTCTTGTTTTTAAATTCAGCAAACTCACAGCAGTGATTAAAATTGATGGTTGTGCCAGTGACTGTTTAACTCGTTTTTAGTTTATGAAAGCAAAAAGAGTGGCAATTTTTGCTTTGAAAATAGGGGGTCAGGTTTGTTGGTTACACAAATGTTTGTCGTGGTGCATGTTTTACCTTTTCACGCTTTCAAATTATTTGTGCACACATTTTTTCACACTTTTTTTGGTTGTGGAGGCTGCCAATGATGAAAATCGGAGCACACTGATGAGAACCTATCAGTAGCTCGCATGGTGGTGTTTCCATGAGGTGCCTCCTCTACCTTTACACATTTTTTGTTGATTATGATATGCAACAATCTTTGAGTGTGAGAAACATACAAGTTCATTTATGTACTGGGATTGGACACATAAGAAAAGAAAAAAAAATTAGGGATAGGAGCACCCAGTGCATACAGCATTGAATAGCTGGTACTTAAGGACTAGAACGAAGATGTGGTTTTGGGTATGCTCATGATGTTTGTCCCGGTTTAGAGCAGGTTCTGTGTTTGTGATTATATAGTTTGAGTGGAGGGCGGCCTGCGCTATATCCCTCTGTAGCTCCTTTTTGTGAAGTCCAATATATTAAAACCTGCTTCACGGCGCTTGATTGTGCCGCACTGTTTGAGCACCCAGAGTTAATTGGCAAAGGGGACCGAAAGTGGGTTAAGGATAGCTTCCGTAAGCATAAGCAATCCTCTAGGGAATTATCTGAAGGGTCTAAACCCTCTGTCAGAGATTACTGCCTTATTCAAGTAACTCCCTCAATTGCTCCATATCTATTACATGTAACCAGTGTCTACGAAAGGAACTTGCTGACTAGATTCAGGTTGAGGTCATTTCGCTGGATGATATGTTTTCCTCTTTGCCAGTATTCTCCTGAAACTATCGCCACTTGTCCATGTGATGAGCAATCAAGCCAAACTATTTTACATGTTGTCTTTTTTTGCCAATTTTATCTTTACCGCTATTAAGCAGATATAAATTTTCAAAGTGCAAAGCGGCATCCTATTACCTTCTGCAACTCAATGACTGTAATATTTGCTTTGCTGTCGCGAGCTTCTTGAAGTGCACTTTAGCAAAGAGAAGGAGCATGCTGTTTTAATACAAGAGCAATTTAGTAGCCCCAGTATTTATTGTATTTGTATTGCTGTTTAAATGTCTATTGCTGATGCTATTTTTATTATCCTTTTATAAAAATTATTTTACTATTTATCATCAACGTTAAATGTCTAATACTCTCTGCTATCCATAGATCCAGTACAGTTGCACTGCCTCTTTAGTTACGGTCAAATTATCGTCCTTGCCTGCTATTTAATTTATTTTAATGAAAAATGTGATTGCTATCTTTCTAATGAGTCCTGATTATAATGTTGCTTGTCTTTTCTATCCATTACTGTGTGTATCTTTTAGGATCTGTCCTCGGAAGATCGAATAAAGACAATTGGTTGATTGCATCGAGTGACCAACCTTCACCTCGCTTTCTGTTTTTGAAGCGGATCCTTTTTAGCATTATCTCCTCTTCCCTTCCTTTGGAGCTGTAAGGTCTTTACACCAGTGATGGAAGGTTGGACAGAAGTATTGAACCCTAGCCCTTCAATAATCGGACCTACTAGTGACCCTCATACAGGAACCTATTCTTGATATTTATAACATTTGAGAAGATCTGTCTGCCACAGTAGCATTTCGCACTTTCAGAGGCCAACCTATACCATTATTGTACTCTGCACCTGCTGCTTCTCTACCACCTCTGTGGACCTGACATACAGTATATTTGGAATCTTCAGAAGGTGGTCTCTCTTTACAATCACCTATAGTTGTGGTGTATACTCCAGTCATCTTTGAAGTATAGACTAGACTCCTTCATCTAGTCAGACAACTTTTAAATATAGTCACATATCAGTATTATAGATACTATTATGTCTGTGATCTCTCCCTGATCCGCTCCACGTATACTTACGCCCATTGATAGCTGCATAGAGGACACCTGTTGAGTGAAGAATTTCTATACCAGACGATTGCTGTTTGTAAGACCGGCCTCGTGGCGTGGGCCTCTCGACCAGCAAGCCACCCCGCAACCGCACCTGATCCCCGATGTCACAGACTTCCGGCCACCATGGCCCAACATCCCGATGGCCGGCCGGGCCCCAGCAACACTCAAGACCCCACCACGCATGCCCGGCCGAGGGAGAGAGAAACCCCCCAAGCCAGACCAGGAGGCGCCGTCCCTGTCACACCTCTGGTCTCCTCCCCAAGGAGGGTTTCGATCGGCCACCAGGCCCCTGGTGAGCGGGCGCCTCGCCTGCTGGGCGTCTGGAGTCCCTCCCAGACCCACCTGAACAGATCAAAGGGCCGAGCGTCAGGAAATCCCGACAGGCCCAGGCACCAAGACCTCTCTCAGCGAGGACTCCGGACTTCAAAGAGGAGGGGGAGTATAACAAGGGGTGCTGAAGGGACGGGAGGCAGAGAAGACCTGGACCTACGAGAGCCCTGCTGACCTGGTCGCGGCTCGATCGCTCCCCGAAACCGAAGAACGCTCCCCGAACTCTGAACCATCTGAGCCCTGCTGACGATGTCGCGGCTCCCCGAACTCTGAACCATCTGAGCCCTGCTGACGCTGTCGCGGCTCCCCGAACTCTGAACCATCTGAGCCCTGCTGACGCTGACGCGGCTCCCCGAACTCTGAACCATCTGAGCCCTGCTGACGCTGTCGCGGCTCCCCGACTCCGAAACCACCTGTGCCTGCTGAGTGACTCGCGGCACTCTCCTCCAGGAGAATCGGCAGAGATTGCCGAGAGAAACCACATCCCCCAGCTCGAGGATTGAGAGCTGTGCGAAGGATACTCTGCAGAGACACTGAACTCGAAGACTGTCCCACTACCCCCATACCCCCAGCACGAAACCGCCACCGCTTGTGGCACCGATTCAATACCTGCATTTCGGATCATAAAGATCCCTTAAAGCTAACGATAAAGTGTACTGTCTTACGAAGAACTACTGTGTGGTGTCCTTCTGTCCGAGAGTGCAAGCTCAGCGTGTGCGATCCTAGGTACGAGACCCTCCCAGGAAGGGTCTCCCCGCCCTTGCTCGGCCTAACTCTGGGAGAGGTGGGTTAACGGGTGGTCAGGAACGTATTCCGAAGCCCCCGGAGAACGCCTTTCCAACATTTGGTGGCAGACGACGGGATCCGAGCCGACACCTAGAGATCGTGCAGTAAACGGCTGACACACTACCGAAAAGAGATGGAAGGAGAAACCTCCCTAGGTGCCGCAGGTACCAACTCAAGCCCGACATTCCGAGAGGACCAGTTGGAATATTATACGCATCGAGAATTAAAACAATTCTGCAAAGACCTTGGAATCGCTACCACCGGATTAAGCACGAAAGACGATTTCCAGGGAGCATTGAAGACCTGGGTCTAGGCAGGAGCTTCCCGGGCCCAAACAGAAGGAGAGCCGCAAAACGAACCACGAAGAATTCCGGGGAGGAGCAGCGCCCCAGAGGGGGGCCTATCCCCGGAGGAGCTAGCGGACCGAGAAAGGGGCCGCAACCACGAACTAGAGCTAGCAAAACTAAAAATCGAGGGAGAGCTAAAACTGGCCGAGAAAAAGTTGGCAGTAGAACAATTACGCCTACAAGGAGAACTCGAGGAAAAGAAACGACAGAGAGAACACGAAGAAAGAAAACTCCAACTAGAACACGAACGCAGCCTGAAAGAGATCGAGCTCAAGGCTAAAAGTGAGGAGTCCAGACCCTCGGGAAATCAGCCACCCTCCTCCACCGTAGAACCAAAGGTCCACATCCCCAAGGATGTGGTGAAAGAATATTACAAGAACGATGACATCCAGCAATGGTTCAAGGCCTACGAGGGGCCATGACCTCCCACCGAGTTCCACAGAAAGACTGGGGGGCTGGTTTATGGGGCCGGTTCCTGAGCGAGGGGAGAGATACCCTGCTGGACCTGCCCTCCACGATGCTGAACTCCTACGGTCACATGAAAGAGGCCCTAGTAGCCAGATATGGGCTCACCCCCGAAATGTACCGGCAACGGTTTCGAGACTGCAAAAAGATACCCGGTACCACAAGGGTGGAGTACGTGAACTTTTACAGCCGGGCCTTGGATGGATGGATCAAGGGCAGCAAGGTCTCCACCTTTGAGGAGCTGTTCGACCTAATCGCGTGGGAACACTTGTCCGCCAATTGCTTTGTGGAGTTACTCCAACACCTCCTGGACAGCAAGCTCACTGACCCTCGAAAACTGGCCGTTGAAGCTGACCAATGGGTGAACACCCAGGCCTCGCGGGGTCCTGTGGGAGACTACGGTTGCCACAGTCAGGGACCCCCCGCCAGAGGGGCGGAGGGAACCAAGGCCGACCGAGAGAATTCCCGGGGGGCTCCCAGCACAGTACCCCCAGAGGCCAACCTCTGTACTTTCCAGCCCCACCTCCAGCCAGCACCGGGCCACCGGGGAGGTCGGGACCCCGAGTCAAGATCACCTGTTTCCGCTGCCAACAGACCGGACACTATGCCAGTGACCCCCAGTGTCCCATGTACCAATGACCCACAACGACAACCCCTCTGGCTCGACAAATGGCCTCCGTAGCCCTAGGAGAAGAGATGGAAGACTCCGAAGAGTGGGAACCAGCCGCCATGGCCCTGGTTTCCCTAGGGGACCGCGAGATGGTCCCCGGAACACCCCTACACGCCAACACGAAGAAGTACCGAAAGCAGGTGACGGTCAACGGTCACCGCGTCGAGGGCCTCCGCGACACCGGGGCGAGTGTCACAGCGGTCCATTGCCACCTGGTCTCCGAAGACCAGATCCTGCCCGACGCCTTTTGTCCAGTCATATCTTCAGACAATTCCGAGAGCCTATGCCGGATGGCCCTGGTACCCTTCGAATGGGGGGGAGTCACCGGTAAATTGAGGGTGGCAGTCCGAACCTCCAAACCCGTAGACTGCCTCCTGGGCAACGACCTTGAGAGTTCCCCGTGGGGACAAGTGGAACGAAGAGCCCATCTCGAGATGATGGGCCTACCCGAATGGGTATGCGCCACCACGCGCTCTATGACTATCCGAATGCCTTCCTCCGAGGGAGTTGAGGCCACACCGCTGAACACCGTCGCTGCCCCCGAGGTCCGGGATGCACTACCCGAGCCCGACAACCCTCTTCCGGAAGAAGAAACCATTCCCGATGATGGGTCAGTGCAAACAGATCCCGAACCACCGACCGAGCTCGGGGACCTGCCCGAGATGGCCCAGTGGCACTGCGAGGGAGGTCCCTCCTGAGAAGAATTCTGCCAGGAACAAGCCACCTACCCTTCCCTCATTGGACCCCGGCAACAGGCCGAAGCCCAAGCAGCAGGCGACCAGTCCGGAACCCACTGGATATACTGGGAAAACGGCCTCCTGTACAGCGAACAGAAGTCGGCCGAGCTGGGGTCGGCCCGAGGTCTGGTGGTACCCCTGCACTTCCGAAGTCTCCTCCTGGGCCTGGCCCATGATGTACCCCTGGCAGGACACTTAGGCCAAGACAAGACCTACCAGCGACTAGTTACCCACTTCTATTGGCCCAAGATGCGAGCGACTGTGGAGGCCCACTGCAAGTCCTGCCTCACGTGCCAGGCCAGCGGAAAGAGTGGGGGGAAGCGCAAGGCTCCGCTACAACCCTTCCCCGTTGTTAGTACCCCTTTTGAGCAGGTGGGGATCGACATCGTGGGACCCCTGGATCCCAAGACCGCCCAGGGCCACCGATTCATCCTCGTCCTGGTGGACCATGCCACCCGCTACCCCGAGGCCATTCCCCTCCGCACCGTGACGGCCCCCGTGCTAGGCCGGGCCTTGATGGGGATCTTCTCCCGCGTGGGGTTCCCTCGCGAAGTCGTGAGTGATCGTGGCACGAACTTTATCTCCAAATACATGAGGTCCCTATGGCAGCAGTGTGGGGTATCATACAAGTTCACCACCCCATACCACCCCCAAGGGAATAGCCTAGTCGAGCGATTTAACAGGACCCTGAAAGGGATGATCATGGGCCTCGAAGAACCCCTATGCCGGAGATGGGACGTCCTCCTCCCTTGCCTCCTGTTCGCCTACCGAGAGGTTCCCCAAAAATCTCTGGGGTTCAGCCCGTTCGAACTACTGCACGGGGACCCCGTCCAGGGACCCCTGAGCCTGGTCAAGGAGGGCTAGGAAACGACTCCCCGGGGGACCCCTCCTGATGTGTTCCGCTATATCCTGGCGCTCCGCAACCAGACCCGGAAATTCCGAGAACTTGCCCAGGCAAACCTCGAGGCTAGCCAGGAAGAGATGAAGCGCTGGTATGACCAGAATGCCACGCTGGTCGAGTTTCAGCCGGGCAAACAGGTCTGGGTCATGGCCCCGGTGAAACCCTGCGCCCTCCAAGACAAATGAACTGGTCCCTTCTGAGCTCTGCTGACGCTGTCGCGGCTCCCCGAACTCTGAACCATCTGAGCCCTGCTGACGCTGTCGCGGCTCCCCGACTCCGAAACCACCTGTGCCTGCTGAGTGACTCGCGGCACTCTCCTCCAGGAGAATCGGCAGAGATTGCCGAGAGAAACCACATCCCCCAGCTCGAGGATTGAGAGCTGTGCGAAGGATACTCCGCAGAGACACTGAACTCGAAGAATGTCCCGCTACCCCCATACCCCCAGCATGAAACCGCCGCCGCTTGTGGCACCGATTCAATACCTGCATTTCGGATCATAAAGATCCCTTAAAGCTAACGATAAAGTGTACTGTCTTACGAAGAACTACTGTGTGGTGTCCCTCTGTCCGAGAGTGCAAGCTCAGCGTGTGCGATCCTAGGTACGAGACCCTCCCAGGAAGGGTCTCCCCGCCCTTGCTCGGCCTAACTCTGGGAGAGGTGGGTTAACGGGTGGTCAGGAACGTATTCCGAAGCCCCCGGAGAATGCCTTTCCAACACTGTTGATAAATTGAGGATGGCTTCTGGCAAGCCGGATGGAAAACCGCCAAAACAACACCTCTTTTCAGAAGCTCTAAGCCAAGGCCGTTACACTTCAGATGTACATGGTGTCAATCCCTCAACATCAAATCATCATAACCCTATGATGCCAACATCACCGGACCCCACCATGGAGCAGATACTTCAAGAAATCTCTGCTGTAGGCCAACGGCTTGAGGGAATGGAGATGTCCATATCTGCTCTTATGGTCGAAACTTAATCTATTCGCTCATAAATCGCTGGATTCCAGAACTGGATAGAGAGCCTAGCTGCGTGAGTGGCAGCAGTAGAGACTCACCTTGATGCTATACCAGACCGGGACCAAGAGCGTCTCTTCCATAGAAGCAAAGTAGTAGACTTGGAAGATAGAAGCAGCCGACACAACGTCTGCTTTTTTGGCTTTCTGGAGAAAATAGATGGCTCGGATGCCAAATCTTTCTTAGAGAAACCTTTCCAAAGCTCACAGGTCTTACTTTTGACCCACCATTGGAGATGCAGAGAGCCCATCGTATAGGACCGTTCATCACAAAAAAGATATGCGACCACGCCCGCTCATTGTCTGCTTTCTACATCATGAACAGGCCCCAGGGGCGTAACAAACACCACTGCAGCCCCCGTGGGCCCCCAGTCTTCAGTATGTGAAGGGGGCCCCTCAGCTCATCTGTAGAGAGCTGTGTGTGTCGTGCTCTAAAGCAGCTGCAGTGTGCAGCCTACTCTGAGCTCCTCACGTTGACCCAGGACTGAACAGAAACAAAGTAACAAGTTACATTGTTTCTCTTCAGTCAGAGCCTGGCCCGGAAAAAAGGATGGGGGTGGGGGCCCTCAGAGAGAGCATTCTCCCTAGGGCACTGCTCCTCTAAGAAGGGACGAGGCCACACAATGCTGACTGGGGCAGGAGAATGTTTGCAGTTCCAGGAACAGGATCTGCTATGACGCATTGGCAGGTAAACAAACATTTGCAATGCAATTGGTCTCGCATTTGTGAGAGTTAGAGCTATTGACGTTGTAAAGGACAATGTATTTTACCTATGCGTTTTCCGTTTGGAGTGGAGTGAATGTGTGGGGTGTCAAGGAGACATGTGGTTTGGATTTGAATTGTTAGTTGTGGAATTGTGTTGTGTGGATTGGATCTGTGTAGTGAAATAGTGTGGGATTGTGTGTCATGTAGTGGGATTGTGTGTCTTGGAGTGAGATTATCTGGAATGATATTTTTTGTTGTGGAGTGGTATGTAGTGGAGTTTACTTATGTGGTGTGCTGTTAAATATTGTAGCATTATGTGGAATTTTGTGGTGTAGTTTGGATGTATGTGGTGTGTTGTGTAATTGTGTTGTTGGTTTGAATTATGTAGTTTGTTGTTGAATTGTGTGGTGTGGAATGGAATGGAAATGTGTAGAGTTTAATTGTGTGATGTGGAAGTGTGCGCTGTTGAGTGAAAATTATGTTGAGTGGTATTGTGAGGCATGGTTTGAAGTGTAGTTATGTGGAATGTTGCTACGTGGCATAGACTGGATTTATGTGAAGTGTATTTATGCAATATGGAGTACAGCATAATTATGGGAGGTTAATTATGTGGTGCTGAGTGGTATTATGTGGGAGGGTAATTATGTTGTGTGACGAATTGTGTGGGGATGAATTGTGAAATTGTGTGACGTGTGGAATTATGTGGCATGGTGTGGTGTATAATTGTAAGGAGTGGAATTATGCATCATGTTGCAGAGTTTTATTTTGTGAAGGGTAATTATGTGTTTTGGAGTTGAGTGTAAATATGTTGTGTGAAGTATAATTATATAGGTTGAAGTGGAATTATGTGTAGTTGAATTATGTTGTGTGGAGTGTAATTATGTGGTTTGGAGTGATATTAAGTTCAGGGGCGTAACAAACACCCCCGCAGCCCCTGCGGTGTGGGGGGGGCCCAGTCTTCTATATGTGAAGGGGGCCCGCTCAGCTCATCTGTAGACAGCTGTGTGTGTCTTGCTCTAAAGCAGCTGCAGTGTGCAGCCTGCTCAGGTTGCCCCAGGACTGAAGAGAAACAAAGTAACAAGTTACATTGTTTCTCTTCAGTCAGAGCCAGGCCCATAAAAAGGATGGGGGTGGGGGCCCTCAGAGAGAGCATTCTCCCTAGGGCACTGCTCCTCTAAGAAGGGACGAGGCCGCACAATGCTGACTGGGGCAGGAGAATGTTTGCAGTTCCAGGAACAGGATCTGCTGGGACGCATTGGCAGGTAAACAAACATTTGCAATGCAATTGGTCTCGCATTTGTGAGAGTTAGAGCTATTGACGTTGTAAAGGACAATGTATTTTACCTATGCGTTTTCTGTTTGGAGTGCAGTGAATGTGTGTGGTGTAAAGTGGACATATGTGGTTTGGATTGGAATTGTTAGTTGTGGAATTGTGTTGTGTGGATTGGATCGGTGTAGCGAAATTATGTGGCATGGTGTGCAGTGTAATTATGTGTATAGTAATTATGTGGTATTGAGCGTACTGGAATTATGTGGAGTGGGATTGTGTGTCTTGGAATGAGATTATCTGGAATGGTATTTTATTTTGCGGAGTGGTATGTAGTGGAGTTTACTTATGTGGTATGCTGTTAAATATTGTAGCATGATGTGGAATTCTATTGTGAAGTATAATTATATAGGTTGAAATGGAATTGTGTGTAGTTGAATTGTGTTGTGTGGAGTGTAATCATGTGGTTTGGAGTGGTATGAATTTGAGGGGCGTACCAAACACCCCCGCAGCCCCTGCGGTACAGGCGGGCCCATTCTTCAGTACATGAAGGGTGCCCGTTCAGCTCATCTATAGAGAGCAAGACACACACAGCTCTTGCTCTAAAGCAGCTGCAGTGTGCAGCCTGCTCTGAGCTCCTCGCGTTGACCCAGGACTGAACAGAAACAAATTAACCAGAGAGAGCATTCTCCCCAGGGCACTGCTCCTCTGAGAAGGGATGAGGCAGAAAAATGCTGACTGGGGCAGGAGAATGTTTGCAGCTCCAGGAACAGGATCTGCTGGGGCGCATTGGAAGGTAAACTAACATTTGCAATGCAATTGGTCTCGCATTTGTGAGAGTTAGAGCTATTGACTTTGTAAAGGACAATGTATTTTACATATGCATTTTCTGTTTGGAGTGCAGCAAATGTGTGTGGTGTCAAGTTGACATGTGGTTTGGATTGGAATTGTGTTAGTTGTGGAATTGTGTTATGTGGATTGGATCTGTGTAGTGAAATAATGTGGCATAGTGTGCAGTGTAATTATGTGGATAGTAATTATGTGGTATTGAGTGTACTGGAATTAGGCGGAGTGGGATTGTGTGTCATGGAGTGGGATTGTGTGTTTTGGAGTGAGATTATCTAGAATGGTATTTTGTGTTGCAGAGTGGTATCTAGTGGAGTTTACTTATGTGGTTTGCTGTTAAATATTGTAGCATGATGTGGAATTTTGTGGTGTAGATTAGATGTATGTGGTGTGTTGTGTAATTGTGTTGTTCATTTGATTATGTAGTTTGTTGTTGAATTATGTGGTGTGCAATGGAAATGTGTAGAGTTTAATTGTGTGACGTGGAAGTGTGCGCTGTTGAGTGAAAATTATGTTGGATGGTATTATGAGGCATGGTGTGAAGTGCACTTATGTGGAATGTTGCTACGTGGCATAGACTGGATTTATGTGGAGTATATTTATGCAATATGGAGTACAGCATAATTATGTGGAGGTTAATTATGTGGTGCTGAGTGGGATTATGTGGAGTGTAATTATGTTGTGTGATGAATGAATCGTCTAGGGATGAATTGTGGAATTGTATGACATTATGTGGCATGGTGTGGTGTATAATTGTGCGGAGTGGAATTATGCATCATGTTACAGAGTTGTTTTTTGTGGAGGGTAATTATGTGTTTTGGAGTTGAGTGTAAATATGTTGTGCGAAGTGTAATTATATAGGTTGAAGTGTAATTATGTGTAGTTGAATTGTGTTGTGTGGAGTGTAATTATGTGGTTTGGAGTGGTATTAAGTTGTGTGGAATGTTATTATGTGATGTGGACTTATGTGGTATGGAGTGAAGTGGAAATATGTGTTTTTTAATTTTAGCATTGTAATTATGTGGTATGGAATGTTGTAGGGTTAGATTATTTATAGTTGAATTGTGTGGCATGGAATTATGAGATGTTCAAATGTGCTGTGTGTGGTAGAATTAGGTAGTGTGGATTTGAACAAGCTGTGCACGCTAAGGCTTTTATGTCATGGGGTATAAAGTTGACGATTCTCAATTCTTCTTTGTAAAAGTAATCTGGGCTCTTTCTGTACCTTCCGGTACATTTCTGAACAATTACTTAAGCTAAATTGTATTGTTGCGTTGTGTGTGGATGCAGGGAAGAATGAGTGTCTGGCAGACATGCAAAAAATCATCCTACGTCTCAGTATTAACTTCCACACTTCTAAGCAGGAATTCCAATCCTAGAATGAGTTACCTGTTTGCTTCACAACGACAGTTAGTAAAACAAGTAAGTACTTTGCCAGCCTACATAAGTAGCAAAGGTTTTAAAGGGACTTGTTTTTGTGCAAGGTATTGCTTTTCCCAGTTCACGGAAGGGATAAAAAACATCTCCAGATAATAATAGGGTTGACAGGATGGTGCGATAGCAGAATATTGATACGTGTGGATCTGGTGAGGACTGCGGGTAGCAAGTGCTTGATACGCTATTTGCATAAGAAAGTACTATATATTTTTTCGTTAACCTTCATTTGTTATTGGTAAGGAAGGGGGAAGAGAAGCATTCATCGAAAGCATTCAGTTAGTCTTAGGGAGACAAAGAATGCCGTGGTCTGTGGTAGATGCCGCCCAGAAGGCATAGGTATATGTATCAGGAGCTGCCAATGAAAGAAAGTGGAAATGCGCTTTAGACGTTGCCGGTATTGATGGCTACTGTGCGGTTGCAGACTTCGCTGTGCTGACAGAGGGTGGGGAAATGCTACGTTGTCACTGTAGGTTTAATTACATGAATCGAGCATTCTCTCTGGTGTTTGTCCTTGGGGTACTTGCAGACTGGTGCTACATATAGAATCAGGTTTGCCTTTGACAGGAGGTATGGTTTAGTGGGGTACATAGTGTAAATTAATGTTGGCGTGAGGAAGCAAAAATCAGACCCTTTGTACATTAAATATTATTGTGTGCATCATGCAGAGGATGAAAAGTAGCAGGAACGGCTTTGATGCCGCAGAGGTTAGCATGAAGTACAGTTTTGGGGTGGTCGGTTGAAGAGATTGTTTAACATGTTTTAAACTACCAAAGTGGCATTGGGGAGGGCAGCAGCTGAAAGGCTCTGTCTTTACTGGTAGGCAGTGGTTAGCTGGGGACCTGCCATCGGTCTTTCGAGCGGTGGTGGACAAGGGAGCAGTGGGCGGCGGTCATGGGTTTGCAGTGACATCCAAGGGGTGGTTTTAAAGACGGGCGGAAAAGCATAACTGCAGGATTCGTAGGGGTGAGAGTAGAGTGTAATGGGTGCGTTAGTAGCAGGCACGATGGCAGTGGGCTGTGTTTGGAGGTGACTAACTGAGCGGGCTTCGCTTGGAGGTGGGTCAACAAGTAGGAGGATGTGTTTGGTGGGCCGGCTGGAGGTAGTGTTATGTAACTTTGCTGGAGGGCGCAGCAGCAGTATTTACTGATGTATGTAAATCGCCTTCTGAGAGGGCGGATGTGACCAATGGAGGAACCAGAATCCTTTTTTTATGGGTGGGGTGAGCCCCTGCAGTATGGCGAGTCGGTGGTCTGAGAGCTATTGACTGGCGCAGAGAATTGGGGGCTCCCTCCATGTACTTTGTAGGGGGGACCCTCAAGTTTCGTTACGCCACTGGGTCAGAGCAGGCTGCACACTGCAGCTGCTTTACAGCAAGACACACACAGCTCTCTACAGATGAGATGAGGGGGCCCCCTTCACGTACTGAAGACCGGGCCCACCCCCCGCACCACAGGGGCTGCGGGGGGTTTTGTTACGCCCCTGCTATCATATGAAGTGAAAAGAAGGGAGGAGATTCAGATTTGTGATGTCTGTTCTGGAATTTTGCAGCTGAAAGCGATCTCTCAAAGTATTTACAAAGTCCTCACGGTGAACATTTACTGCACCGTCATGCGCTGTAATTAAAATAAATATTTTCACAATGGCCCACAATTAGCCCGCAGCCATGCTCCATTAAGAAAAGACATGCATCAAGTCCAAAAGCACGACGTGTAAAGCACAGTGAGATTATGTTTCACTGTGTGATTTATGCCCCTAATGTGAGTTATGCTTAGGAGGTTAGGGTCTAATGTGTTTAGACTTATGAGAGGATTGCATAATGTGTTTATGCTGGTGAGGTTGGCGCACAATGTAATTCGCGCCTGATGTGATACTGTGAATAATGTAGTTTATGTTACAGACTGATGCTAAGTACAGTGATCACCAGTGGTTACTGGTTGTACGTTTATGATTTGTTTTACTTTTACTAAGTTCACTTTGTGATGGTTCTGACAGTGGTCCAGTTGGCCCTGTCAGGTGTAAATAATCCCTTGTAAATATGATCTAGTGCCAGGTAGGACCATGTATAATATGTGTTTACTATTCTAATGTTTTATGATAATACAAAGGCTATTTTTATATATAACCTTGTGTGGAGTTCCTTTTGTAGTGTGCCTGGGATGTTCTTGCTATGTGCGTGCGCATATGCTTTACACATTGCCTCCGGGATAAGCCCGACTGCTCGTGCCAAGCTACCAAGGGGGTGAGAAGGGGTTATCTTTGGCGCATAACTCCCTTGCCCTGACTAGAGTGGTGGTCTCTGCCTGGCTTTGGCGCAAGCCTTGCCAACCAGAGATACCATTTCTAACACCCACAATCAGCCCTCAGCCGCGCTCCATTAAGAGAAGAAATGCAGCAAGTCCAAAAGAACGACGTGTGCTTTACACGTCGTGCTTTTGGACTGTGGGCAGCCAACGTCCACTAGGCCCAACCAGGGTCGGCTTTAACACTGGTGGCGCCCTGTGCGACAATGTTTTTTGGTGCCCCCCCAATGGCCACCTCTACCACGGATTCCCTCACTAGCACCCTTTAACAGCAACCCTCAAGTCTCCAGAACCACTGTCTCTAGGATTCATGTAGTTTGATAGCACCACTCATACCAGTGTAAGGTGTCAGAGCACTTTACATCATACACACATTGCACAGAGACAACCATAGGTGTGTAAATCAGTGTATTGGAAGTGTTACATCAGACAGGACTACAAGGTGTAGTGTAGGAGTAACATGCCATTGATACTAGTAGGCAATATAGTTTAAGAGTGCTTATTCTGGAAAAGTACAAACTCAGAATTTAAAATGAAACAACATTGTTAAAGGTTCTCTTTAAAAACAAGAATTGTTTTCTACCCAAATGCACCCTTTTGGCAAGATTAGGATAATGAAAAACTGGGCAAAAAAACATATTGCTCTAACATAATACTTGCAGTTTACACGCAGCTGTTTGATGACAGTTAATAGATCAATGCTCTGTATTATGATTTTGAGTTACAAACCACAAGTAACAAAAGGAGCTCTCTTACAGAAGCAGTAACCCACTGACCTATTTACATTACATGCACTTTATTATCTGCATGGTACACGTTCTTAGCAGCAGCCATTTTAACCCACTGCGCTACCTTTGGATGAGTCCAAACTTCCACTAGACAAACCTCTGCCTCTTTCCAGAAAGACGATTAATCACCAGAGTTATCTAGACATTTTAATTGATGCCTGAAAATTGCTGGAGGCCAGGAACACGGCAGCAGGTGCTTTTAAAATGTTAATATACTTGCAAAAATGCAAGTCAGTGCCCGGTGCGGTGGCACCGATCTGCAGCCGGCCCTGGGCACAGCTTTCAGCCAAAGGGTTTGTCTGCATGGAGAAACGTCTGCCTTTCCCTGCATCCAACTCTTCACACGAGGACAACACCCTCATTATATGTATAGTCAGCTGCATGCAGCAAAGCCTGGCAGCGGCTTTGGCCTCTCTCCATGCACAGCTCGCAATCTGGCAGCCAACTACTGCTGTGTATAACTTTTAGGAGGCTTGGCTGCAGCAAGCCCAAAAGCACAACGTGTGCTTTACACAGCTGCCAAGGTTTCAGATTGCTTGTGTGTGACATTTTCATAATTTCAGTGTAATTATTTATATTTATTTATTTAACATTTCTAAAGCGCATGGTTAATCCTCCGACGTGTCCCCGCGCTGAAGCAGACTCGCTAATTGGAGACAACTCTAGACACCTCACAACAAATTTACCAACTAATACATTCCTGTGGCTCACGTTTACTTTAGTACGCAGAGGAAAATAGCCATGTTTTTAGCTTCTTCCTAAATTTACCTTCACATACTTCCATTCTTATAGTTTCCGGGAGCCCGTTCCGAAATTTTGCCGCAAGATAACTGAAAGACCTTGCCCCCATTCTTGCACTCCGAGTTCTATGAACCTTTACTAGCGACCTTCCTTTTGATCGCAGATTGCGGCCTGGGATATATTGAGAGATTAGAGGATGCAGGTAGCGTGGTCCTTTTTTTGCAAGTATTTTATGGCAGTAGTACATTGACTTAAAAAGGACCTTTTCCTCCACCGGCAATCAATGCAAATCTTTCAGGGCTTTCCTTGTGAAAGCTCTTCTAGGGAGACTCAAAGTAAGCCGTGCAGCCGCATTTTGCACCACCTGCAATTTGGCTAGCCCCCTTTTAGGTGCTCCCAAATACAGTACATTTCCGTAGTCCAGCTGTGCTGTCACCAGGGCATGTACTATGGTTTTCCTTGCGTTAGGTCGTAGCAGGTCCAAATTTTCTTCAGGGTTTTTAGGATTCCAAAACATTTACCCACTACATTCCGTATTTGGGCCTCGAAAGACAATTTAGAATCAAACCAAACTCCCAAATTTTTAACTTCCCTTTTGGGAGTAGGAACTTGTCCCAGTGTTTCCGGCCACCATGCAGAGGACCATATGTTCGGTGCATTGCCCACTATCATTACCTCTGTTTTACTGCTGTTCAATTTCAGACAATGATCGGACATCCATCCTGCTACCTCTTCTAAGCACCTGGTGAAATTGAGCGCTTTATGTTCATTATTTCCTGATAATGTCACAATTAGCTAAGTATCATCAGCGTACGATACAATGGTTACATGATGTTTTTCTACTAACTCTGCCAGTGGTCCCAAATACAGATTAAATAGCGTGGGGCTCAAAATTGATCCTTGTGAGACTCCCTGGGGCAACATGATACTCTTAGAAAGATGTGACTGCTGTAAAACTTGGAAACTGCGTAACGATAGGAAGGATGCCATCCAGCGTAAAACAGTACCATCTATACCACATTCCTCTAGTCTATGCAGAAGTAGCCCATGTGAGACGGTATCGAACGCCGCACTCAGGTGACATTTCAACAACTATGAGTGACACTTTCTTGCGAGTACAATCAAGCCATGAAGAAGAGGAAAAACCTGTAAATAACAGAGATCACAGCTATCTGCGCAGCAAGAAACTCGAAGAAAATCCTAAAACTGCTGCAAAGCACCAGAAATGGAAGGGCACAAACTTCACAGGAGGCCCTGGTAGTGATAAATGAAAGCCAAATTGCTGGTTAATTGAAGTAAAACAGCTGGTGAAAAAGTGCGCCAAAGTTGCAGACCATGGACCCCAACTAACGAACAGACAAAGTTCTATACTGCTGAGCACAGTCAGTACAGAACTGTGAGCAGAGGTGTAAATTAACTAAATTAAATAAAATTGGTTAGAAGTACTTTGGCACAAGTGTGAGTGACACATTACAGGCCAGCTCAGTCACTGCGACTCCGGTCATACTATGCACTTTACATGCAGCTGATGCATTTGATAATAGTTAGTAGGTCACTGTGTAGATTAGGATTGACATTTATGAATTGCAAGAAACACAAGGAGGTGACAAGGTCAAAGAATGTGTCAAAAGTAGTAACCCCATGAGCTACCCACATAAAATAATGTCCTGTGATATGCAGAATACACGTTCTTTGTAGCAGGGATTTTAACCCTCTGTGCTACTGGTGAGTCAAAAGTTGCACGAGAGATCTCTCTGTAGCAGGAACATGAATAATCACTGCGTTATCTTAAAGTTATCCATGGATTCACCGAGTGCTGGGTAAATCATTCCTGCTGCTCAGCCTGGTCTCTGTAACTGGAGTCTATGGGGTCACTTGCTGAAGACAGGTGATCTGACAGTGTTGTGATGCACTGGGGGCAAAACTAGACCATCTGCAGCTATAGATTGTAGTAAGGGTGAGAGATCATGGCATGGCGCGCTTTCCAAGCTGTGCCCTGTGCCTTCAGACACATGATCCCGCTCTCAGTCTCTCCATGACTTGTACGGTCATCTGGGAACCCCCACGACCAGGGGAGGGGAGTACTGACGAGGAGGCCATGGAGCTCATTTAATTTATTAATTCTGAGGGCTGCAGAAGCAATTCTTTGTCATGATAGGAATTTGAAATTAAAACATCCTGTTGCTGCTCAGCCTGCACTGACCAGAAGCCCTCCAGTGACACTGTAGGGCTGGAGGACAGGAGTGCCGTTCTGTAGGATGCAGCTCTGTCTCACTGAGCTGTCAGCTGAGCAGAGCGCACATGCATCTGCCCGCGCCAGCCACAACAGAGACCTGTACCACTGGTGACATGATTATGGTGGCAGCAAAAATCTGCTACGCACGCACTGGGCCCAACAGACAACTAATTAGTGGCACTAATGTTAGTAAGCTCCAACTAACGGAACACCGGCACTGTTACGAAAGAGGCGGGAGACAACGCCTATTCACGTCATTCTTTGGCACTTGCTGCATTTCTTTTCCAATGGTCCACGGCTGCGGGCTGTTTGTGGGCCTTTGTGAAAATATTTGTTAATTGCAGCACCGTCATGCGCTGCAATTAACATACATATTTTTACAATTGCTCACAATCAGCCCCCAGCCGCGCTCCATTAGGAAAGAAATTCAGCAAGTGCAGGAGCCATTTGCTATGGAGCATTCCCCCAAACAGGAAATTACCAATTTCGCGCCACTCGCGTTTTAAAAGCGGTGGCGCGAAAGCTCTCACAGGATGTGTGCGACCTTCCCCCGGGACACTGCGTGCTCGGGGGTGAGTGAGGTGCGCGTGTATGCGCGCACCTTACAGGGAACACTGGTTTCCAACTGAGAGCCTTCATGCTCCGCGAGTGTGTAGCTCACTCGTGTGGTAGCCCATCATCACTGTTTGGGTCATTTTATTTCAGTTACTGTATTGGTGCACTGAAACTCATGGTCAAGGGTATAGCTTCAGGGGGGTGCTTCAGGTGTGAAATCCCCTAAATAAATACATTCTTTGCATGGTAGTTAGGTCTGCACTCCCTGAATTGGGTCTGCTATGTCTGTGTCGGTTTTTCTTGTCATCCTTATTCCTCTAAGAGGTTATAACTTGATCATTTTTTGGATCAGGAATATATATTTAGGCCCCGATTTACAAAGATTTTGCATCAAGGTTGCATCCCTTTTTTGACACAGCTCGATGCAAAATCATTTTGCTATTTATAAAGCTATGCAAATGTTGATTTGTGTGAATTTGTAAGAAAAATGCATTCCTGGGCATCCACCTATGGATTTTGATACAAATCTGTATTTACATTTTCTCAGTTTTGCAAAGATTTTGGGTCTGGGTTGTATAACTTTTTTGATGCAGCCTGACAAAAAATCCTTTTTGGTATTTACAGAGCAATGCAAATGTCGATTGACATGGCTTTGTAAGAAAAGTAAAACAACGCAATGCATTGTGCTGTGTTACATTACTTTTTATCAGGTAGGCGTTCCATGGGTTGTGCATCCACCCATTGATTTTGATAGAAACCCATGCTTACAAAGAGTTTTAGACATGGATTTCCAACAAAATGGTGTGCCTGCCTAAGGATAGCATAACAAGGAGAATATTTGTATATCTCATTGGTATTTCCTCTTTGCATGTGTGCTGCATTCAGTAGCACACACAAAGAGGAAAAAGCCTCCAAATATAGTTTTTGTACAGGAAGTTACTGTTTCCTGCACAAAAACTATTTTGACTATAACACAGACACACTTGCACTATGGCGCAAGGGTGCCTGTGTTGATGCTAGGCAGTTCAAAGTACGCCAGCGTGTGAAGAGAGCCGAGCTGTGACATTTCTTTGAAGATATGAGATAGTTCTGCTCTCTTCAGGTGAGGCAACGCAACGCAGCAACTTTTCTTGCTGCGCTGCAATGAACCACTTCTTTGTAAATATGTCGCTTAGTAACTGTTAGACCAAAAAGAAGCAAATCTGCACTCATAGAAGTGCTCCTTGAATGGATGCAAATGTACTACTTTTTAGAATTCACAAACATTGGCAGATGTAGGCTTGGAAGGCTATGCCAGTCTCAGATTTCCAGGCATACTACGATGGGACGAATATTTGTAAATAATCTAACCACTGTCACTCCCCTGGGTTAGCATTCCAAACCACTGCTTTGCACCCATTGTGCCGCTCTAGACAGAGAGCCTGATTTAGGATTTAGGAGATTGAGTAAAGGCACACAGTGTGACGGAGGATTTTCCTGCCTTTAAGCTACTTACCAAATTTAGAGATGTCCGCAGGCCCGGCGATGATCTCTGTACATTGGCAGGAACCACCATCAAGGCAGTTCCTCTCAATGTAGGAAATGTTTAACGGACTGTTCCATCAAACATTTCGGCTGGCCATCAAACTTTTCCTAAGTTTTTTTCTTTTTCAAAATTAAACTCCCATAGCAGGAGTTTGTTTTTGAAAGAAAAAAGAAACCTAATGACCCCCACACCATTTTCTCCCATGATAAGGGGGTCTGTTTTCTTTTTTTACTGTCCCTCATCATCAGGATGGGTCTGCCAGGCCATTGAAGGAAGTTTGACTGTGACAGAGTGTGCTTTCCTCCGTTAGCTTAAAACCTACAGTCTGCCCAACATGAAATCAGGCAAAAGCGTACCTTGAGTTTGGCGGACAGGGTACTCCTTTGCAACAGAGTACCTGTCTGGCAAACTTTAAATCAGCCCCTGAGGCTAACCAAATGCACATCAGTAGTGACCCTGCTCCTCATGAAAACAGTTCACCCCAAACCTTAGTCACCTCACACATTTGTCCTGTGGCCCATTGATTTTTTAGTTGGGAAATTTGAGATTCACACCCATCGAATCTCACTGCTTAAGCGCAGGCCTTGCTTGTGGTGCACAAATGTGCCCACTTCAACCTGCAGCATGCTCCGGTTCATGCTACTGGTTGAATTCTCAGGGGGTTGCAGCGGCCTTGCCATGAGGGATGTTGCTTTCTGTTGCCACTTTTGCCCCCCTCACACTCCTCATCCTCCTGCGCTCTCCCCATTTCATCCAGTGCCCAAACTCTCCGTGTTACTTTCCTCTAACCCGTGCGTTGCTTCTGTATACTTCCCACGCTCCCCAGTGTTGCTTTCAAGTCCTCTCCTGTGTTGCATTGTTACCCCACCCTCTGTGCTAGGGTGACCAGGCGTCCCCGATTGGCTAGTAAAGTCTTGGTTTTCCACCACTTGTCCATGCAAATTTGAGCAAATGTCGCTGTGTCCCGGTTTTCAGAGAGGGCCAGCTGAAAACAGTGGGAGTCACTTTTTGTGTGTTCGAAAACAGGACTATCAATCAGCTCTTATCAGAAAGCAATTCAATTAGCAGGTAAGATACTGTGTGAGACTGGCCTCGTGGCGTGGGCCCTCCCGACCAGCAAGTCACACTACAACCACGCCAAACCTCGTGGGCACGGCCTTCCGGCTTCCGTGGACCAACATCCCGAGGGCCGACCAGATCCCCAACACGCATGCCCGGCCGAGGGAGAACGAAACCCCCCCCCCCAAACCAGACCGAGAGGCGCCGACCCTGTCACACCTCTGGTCTCTTCCCCGAGGGAGGTTTCGATCGACCACCAGGCCCCCGGTGAGCGGGCGCCTCTCCTGCTGGGTGTCTGGAGTCCCTCCCGGACACACCTGAACAGATCAAGGGGCTGAGCGACAGGAAACCCCGACACCCCGCCCCCCAGGCACCAGACCCCTCTCCGCGAGGACTCCGGACTTCAAAGAGGAGGGTAGTATAACAAGGGGTGCTGAAGGGACGAGAGGCAGAGAAGACCTGGACTGACGAGAGCCTGCGGACTTGGTCGCGGCTCGATCGCTCCCCGAACAGAGGAACGCTACCCGAACTCCGAACCAACTGAGCCCTGCGGACGCTGTCGCGGCTCCCCGAACTCTGAACCATCTGAGCCCTGCTGACGCTGTCGCGGCTCCCCGAACTCCGAACCATCTGAGCCCTGCTGACGCTGTCGTGGCTCCCCGAACTCTGAACCATCTGAGCCCTGCTGACGCCGTCGCGGCTCCCCGAATTCTGAACCATCTGAGCCCTGCTGACGCCATCGCGGCTCCCTGAACTAAGACCCTCCGGTGCCTGCTGAGTGACTCGCGGCCCGTTCCTCCAAGAGAGTCGGCAGAGATTGCCGAGAGAAGCAACATCCCCTCAGCTCGAGGATTGAGAGCTGGGCGCCGGATACCTCGCAGAGACACTGATTGAAAGACTGTCCCACTACTCCTTTTCTCTCCATCACAAGATCGCTGCCGCTTGTGGCATTAATTCTGCACCTGCCTGCCGGATCATAAAGATCCCTGATAACCACCGATAAAAGCTTATTATCTTACAACGATTTACTGTGTGGTGTCCCTCTATCCGAAGAAGAGAGTAAGGTGCGAGACCCTTCCAGGAAGGGCCTCCCTGCTCTTGCTCGGCCTAACTCTGGGAAAGGTGGGCCTCAGGGTGGTCAGGAACACATTCCGCAGCCTCCCCGGGGAACGCCTTCCAACATTTGGTGGCAGGCGACGGGATCCGAGCCAACACCTAGAGATCGTGCAGTAGACGACGTACGCACTACCAAGAAGAATGGAAGGAGAAACTTCCCTAGGTGCCGCAGGCACCAACCCGAGCACGGCATTCCAAAAAGACCAGTTAGAATCTTATACACACCGAGAACTGAAACAATTTTGCAAAGACTTTGGAATCGCTACCACCGGACTAAGCACGAAAGAGGACTTCCAGGGGGCATTATAAACCTGGGTCGAGGCAGAAACTCCCCGGACACAAACAGAAGGAGAACCTCCCAACGAACCACGAAGCAGCCCGGGGAGGAACGGCGCCCCCGAGAGGGGCCTATCCCCAGAGGAACTAGCGGACCGAGAAAGAGATCGCAACCACGAACTAGAACTAGCAAAATTAAAAATCGAAGGAGAGCTAAAGCTGGCTGAGAAAAACCTGGCGGTGGAACAGTTACGCCTACAAGGAGAACTAGAGGAAAAGAAACGACAGAGAGAACACGACGAGAAAAAACTCCAACTAGAGCACGAACGTAGCCTAAAAGAAATCGAGCTCAAGGCTAAGAAGGCGGAGGCCCGACCCTCGGAAACCCAACCCATCTCCTCCACCGTGGAACCAAAGGTCCACATCCCCAAAGATGTGGTGAAAGAATACTATAAGAACGACGATATTCAGCAATGGTTCAAGGCCTACGAAGTCGCCATGACCTCCCACCGAGTCCCGCAGAAGGACTGGGGGGCTGGGCTGTGGGGCCGGTTCCTGAGCGAGGGGAGAGATACCCTGCTGGACCTGCCCTCCACCGTGATGAACTCCTACAGTCACATGAAAGAGGCTCTAGTAGCCAGATATGGGCTCACCCCTGAAATGTACCGGCAACGGTTTAAAGACTGCAAAAAGATACCCGGTACCACCTGGGTGGAGTACGTGAACTTCTACAGCCGGGCCTTGGACGGATGGATCAAGGGCAGCAAGGTCTCCACCTTCGAGGAGCTGTTTGACCTAATCGCATGGGAACACTTGTCCGCGAATTGCTTCGTAGAGCTGCGCCAGCACCTCCTGGACAGCAAACTCACAGACCCTCGAAAACAGGCCGTCGAGGCTGACCGATGGGTGAACCCCCGGGCCTCCCGGGGCCCCGTGGGGGACTACGGTCGCCACAGTCAGGGACCCCCCCGCCAGAGGGGCGGAGGGAATCAAGGCCGGCAAAGGGAGCTTCCGGGGGGATCCCCGCTCAGCCCTCCCAGAGGCCAATCTCCGCCCTTTCCAGCTCCGGCCAGCACCGGGCCACCAGGGAGGCCGGGGCCCCGAATGAGGATCACCTGCTTCCGCTGCCAACAGACCGGACACTATGCCAGCGACCCCCAGTGTCCCCTGTACCAGCGGTCCACCACAACAACCCCGCCGACTCGACAGATGGCCTCCGTAGCCCTGGGGGAAGAGATAGAAGACTCTGAAGAATGGGAACCAGCTGCCATGGCCTTGGTCTCCCTAGGGGATCGAGAGATGGTCCCCGGAACGTCCCTGCCCGCCAACACGAAGAAGTACCGACAGCAGGTGACGGTCAACGGTCACCGCATCGAGGGCCTCCGGGACACGGGGGCGAGTGTCACGGCGGTTCATTGTCACCTGATCTCCGAGGATCAGATCCTGCCTGGCGCCTTTTGTCCCGTCATCTCCTCAGACAATTCCGAGAGCATCTGTCGGATGGCCCTAGTCCCCTTCGAATGGGGGGGAGTCACCGGCAAGTTAAAGGTGGCAGTCTGAACCTCCCAGCCCGTGGACTGCCTCCTGGGCAACGACCTTGAGAACTCCCCGTGGGGACAAGTGGAACGAAGAGCCCACCTCGAGATGATGGGCCTCCCCGAGTGGGTATGCGCCACCACGCGCTCAATGACTCTCCGGGCGCCTCACTCCGAGGGGGAAGAGCCCATGCCGCTAGACACCGCCACCACCCCCGAGATCCAGAATACACCACCAGAGGCCAACGACCCCCTTCTGGACGAGCCGACCGCTCCCGACGAAGAGTCAGTGCCTTCCGACCCCGAAACCCTGACCCACCTCGAGGACCTGCCAGAACTGGCCCAGTGGCCTTGCGAAGGGGGCTCCTACCGTGAAGAATTCTGCCAAGAACAATCCACCTGCCCGTCCCTCATCGGACCCCGACAACAGGCCGAGGCCCAAGCAGCAGGCGACCAGACTGGCACCCACTGGGTATACTGGGAGGACGGCCTCCTGTACAGCGAACAGAAGTCGGCCGAGTTGGGATCGGCCCGGGTACTAGTGGTACCCCTACGCTTCCGAAGTCTCCTCCTGGGCCTGGCCCATGATGTACCGCTGGCCGGACACTTAGGCCAAGATAAGACCTACCAATGGCTCGTCACCCACTTCTATTGGCCCAAGATGCGAGCAAATGTGGAGGCCCACTGCAAGTCCTGCCCCACGTGCCAGGCCAGCGGAAAGAGTGGGGGCAAGCGCAAGGCTCCACTACAGCCCTTCCCCGTCGTCAGTACCCCTTTTGAGCGGGTAGGAATCGACATTGTGGGACCGCTGGACCCCAAGACCGCCCAGGGCCACCGGTTCATCCTCGTCCTAGTGGATCATGCCACCCGTTACCCCGAGGCCATCCCTCTCCGCACCGTGACGGCCCCCGTGGTGGGCCGGGCCTTGATGGGGATCTTCTCCAGCATGGGGTTCCCCCGCGAAGTCGTGAGTGACCGGGGTACGAACTTTATCTCCCGTTATATGAAATCCCTCTGGCAGCAGTGCGGAGTATCGTACAAATTCACCACCCCGTACCACCCCCAAGGAAAAGGACTAGTCGAGTGCTTTAACAAAACACTGAAAGGAATGATCCTGGGCCTCGAGGAACCCCTACGCCGGAGGTGGGACGTCCTCCTCCCATGTCTCCTGTTCGCCTACCGGGAGGTTCCCCAAAAATCCCTGGGATTCAGCCCATTCGAACTATTATATGGACACCCCGTCCGAGGACCCCTGAGCCTGGTCAAGGAGGGGTGGGAAACATCCCCCCGGGGGACCCCTCCGGACGTGTTTCGATACATCTTGGCGCTCCGCAACCAGACCCGAAAATTCAGGGAACTCGCAGAAGCAAACCTCGAGGCCAGTCAAGAAGAAATGAAGCGCTGGTATGACCAGAATGCTACGCTGGTCGAGTTTCAGCCGGGCCAACAAGTCTGGGTCATGGCCCCGGTGAGACCCTGCGCTCTCCAAGATAAATGGACTGGGCCCTTCAAGGTGATCGAGCGGAAGAGCCAAGTCACATATCTCATCGATGTGCAGTCCCCGCGGAACCCCCTCCGGGTTCTCCACGTGAACCGCCTCAAGCCCCACTTTGTACGGACCGAATTAAGTCTACTCCTGGCCACCGACGATGGGGCCGAAGAAGACACCGAGCCCCTTCCAGACCCCCTGGGGGCGAAGGAAACCGATGGATCCGTGGAGGGAGTGAGACTGTCGACCGCCCTCACAGCCCAACAGACCGACGACTGCCGCCAGCTACTAGGGCAGTTCGCGGATCTCTTCTCCCTGACCCCCGGGGTCACCAGCTGGTGTGTCCACGACGTGGACACCGGAGACAGCCCGCCAGTGAGACATCGGGCCTACCGGGTCCCTGATCGTGTCCGGACCTGCATCCAGACCGAGGTGGCAAAGATGTTAGACCTCGGGGTGATTGAACCCTCCGACAGCCCCTGGGCCAGCCCGGTAGTCCTGGTTCCGAAAGCGACTACCCCGGGTGTTGCCCCCGAGCTGAGATTTTGCGTGGACTACCGAGGCCTCAATGCGGTCACCCGAGCAGACGCTCACCCTATCCCCCGTGCCGACGAACTCATTGACCGCCTTGGGGCCGCCTGCTACCTCAGCACCTTCGACCTGACCAGTGGGTACTGGCAGATTGCCCTCACCGAGGGAGCCAAGGAGCGCTCCGCCTTCTCCACCCCGGATGGGCACTACCGCTTCAGGGTGATGCCGTTCGGAATGAAAAATGGCCCGGCCACCTTCCAGCGGCTGGTGAACAGGGTCCTGTCCGGACTAGAGGGGTTCAGCGCAGCATACCTCGACGACATAGCGGTCTTCAGCTCCCAATGGACCGAGCACCTCCAGCACCTCCGTCAAGTCCTGCTGGCTCTGCGCCGAGCCAGCCTCACCGTCAAAGCTAGCAAATGTCAAATTGGGCACGGCTCCGTAACCTATCTGGGGCACCAGGTGGGGAGTGGGAAGGTCGCCCCCCTCCAGCCGAAGATCGACGCCATCTTGTCCTGGGAACCCCCTGCAACCCAAACGGAAGTCCGAGCCTTCCTGGGCCTCACCGGCTACTACCGAAGGTTTATTAAAAACTATGGCAGCATCGCAGGCCCTCTCACAGAACTAACCTCCAAAAAACACCCCAAGAAAATACACTGGACTCCCTCCTGCCAGAAGGTGTTCGACACCCTAAAGGCCGCAATGTGCGCGGCTCCAGTGCTCAAAGCACCCGACTACGCCCAGGAGTTTGTGGTCCAGACGGACGCCTCGGAACACGGCATCGGGGCAGTCCTCTCACAGTACGACGACAAAGGCATAGATCAGCCCATAGCCTTCATCAGCCGAAGGTTACTGCCCCGGGAACAGCGGTGGAGCACAATTGAACGAGAGACGTTCGCAGTAGTCTGGGCCCTCAAAAAGCTACGGCCCTACCTATTCGGAACACACTTCCGAGTGCAAACAGATCATCGACCCCTGCGGTGGTTGATGCAGATGCGAGGGGAAAACCCCAAGCTGCTACGCTGGTCCATCTCTCTCCAGGGGATGGATTTCACTGTGGAACATCGCCCCGGGACTGACCACGCCAACGCAGACGGCCTGTCCCGATTCTTCCGCTTCAGCGAGGAAAACTCCCAAGTGGATGGGTAGTTCTCCCCGCCTTTCAGCTGGGGGGGGCACGTGTGAGACCGGCCTCGTGGCGTGGGCCCTCCCGACCAGCAAGTCACACTACAACCACGCCAAACCTCGTGGGCACGGCCTTCCGGCTTCCGTGGACCAACATCCCGAGGGCCGACCAGATCCCCAACACGCATGCGAGGGAGAACGAAACCCCTCCCCCAAACCAGACTGTTGGAGGGAGGACCACCGGGGAGTCGGGGGGACTACCTCGGGCACCTTCCTACCGCAAAGTTATAGCCGAGCGCCGCTGAGAAGCCTCCTTGGAGAGGTCCTTCTCCTATGATCGTACTAGGCCCAGTAACACCACCACACAGGAGTCCGTATCAGTTGCTTATCTTGGTTCTTTATATAAAAAGGAGCACGGTTCAATATTTACAATAGGATCGAGTGATCCGGTAAGAGTCTCAATGTTCTTGGGGGGATAGGGTAGCGGGACAGTCTTAGTACCAGCCAGGTACGGGAAGGCTCTGCGCCAGACCTTGGGTGCTGGTCTCAGAGCGGCTCAGACGTGGAGAGCCGCGACGGCGTCTGCAGGGCTCGGGTGGTAGTTCC